>NC_044571.1:105988440-106610440 GCF_901933205.1 Camarhynchus parvulus
CAGAGCTTTGTAGAAAAGCATTAGACAGTTGAGCTAAAGCATTTTTCAGCTGCTTTCCTGGACTTATTTTTAATTAGACATGCTCTGATGGAGAAAACTGGTATTTTAATTCTGGCCTCTAAAGGGCCAAGATTACTTACAGCAATATTCTCCTAATTTGTATGGTCAATATATCCTCCATATTTGTCCAGTACAAATGGGAATGGTGTGTCACTGTCATTAATTCTGCAAAAAAAAAAATTAGTGTTTTGCTTAAAGAAGTAAAGCAAAATGCAGAGAAATTTTAGCTGGGGAAAAAGAGAAGAAAATGAGGAGGAAAAAAAAAGACATGATGGGGAAAAAAGAGGAAGAAATAGATATTAGGCTATGTTATTTATGTCTTTTTTTTAAATCTTTTTTTTTTTTTCCCTCCTGGTTGGTAAGGTAAAACTTGAGCTCTTGAAGTCAATCTCAGTGTGGGAGGTTTTTCTCAAGACACTGTAGAGAGCACAAAATCCCAGGATTTAGTATGAGAATGGCACCCACTAAGATTTCTGTAAATTCCAGTACTTGTTGGAAAACCTACTAGCACATACCAGGGTAATGTAGAAACACTTACAATACAATGTCACAAATGTTTGTGCCATTCATAATTTTAAACCCAATCCCATTTGTTGCTCTCTTGTTTGCCCAGTACTAAAGGCCAGATTTCTTTTTCTTTATTCAAAATAAAAATGTCACACAAGGAATACTGTATTGTCTCCAGTCTTGCTGAGGTGACAGGCATCTTCTTCCTCTTCTCTGTGTCTTCACAAAGATTAATTGCCTCTTCAAACCCCTGTGCCTTTTGCCTTCAAAGCACTCTCCCTTTGATCCCTCTCCTCCTTAGCTGCCCATCATCACTGGGCTCAGACATGAGGAAGCCTAAACTGGATTTGCCTGTGTGTTTGTGGAATTCACTCTTGAGGGGAGCAGCTTGCATGTCCTCCATTGCTCATGGAGTATTATTGGATTAACTCTAACAGCGAGCTGCAGTGTGTCCTGGAGAGGATCTTGGAAAAATGGGAATATTTCTGTCATTTTGGGGTCAGTGCTCTCACTGTCCCGGTGTGCTTTTTTCTTAGTTGGGAAATAAAACCTGCTTTTATGGTCTTTTCTGTTTTTTAGGGAGTGATCACCTAAATACAGTGTACACTGCTAGGATAGATAATAATAAATTCTTAGAAGTAAATATTACATGTAAACGAGCTACAAAAAAAAAAAAAAGAAGGTAAATGAATTGCAAATACTAAATTGTACGTATCTATTGGAAAATACAGTGTCCTCTACTTGTCCTTTTCTTACTTTGTATAACCCACTGACTTAAAGTGTTACTGGCTGTGTTTAAAATGAAGTTGCAAAAGGTATTGTCATATACTTAATTATAAAGCAAATCCTGCCTTCTGTTGCAGATGTAACCCCTTTTTAAAGCTAAATAAAATTTTATCATTCTTAGAATCTTCTTCCATGTACTAGAATTTTGAAAACTGAAATTTTGCTGTAGTATGGCTGAACCCAAATCTGTCTCCTCTTTTCTTTGTTAGATTTTCGGATTTGTTTAGCGTTGCAAGATGTTTCAAAAGTTATTCAAGCGGAAGCAGGCATGTGCTGTGCACGCCACAGCATACAATTTTAATTTCATGGAGGGCAATGGGGTTTTTTTGTTCTTTGCCAGGCCTTTTATGAGCATGCTGCTAGATCCCCTGTCTAAGAGCACCTGCTGTGCTAGTGATGGGGATATGTGTAATGGTATGTCTACCTTGGGAGATTATGGGAATGGTGAGGGCAGGGGACCAACAGGGAGGCCAATGTGTATATGTGTATATTTTCCAAATTCCCAGCTACGCCCCTGGCTAGGTCGCAGTGATGAAAGTGGCCTGCTGTTAACACCGGAATATAGAAAGTGGGGATTAAAAAATAGTGTTTCCCTGCATGTTAATGACTGTCTGTTCTCTGCACTTTCTAGCAAAAGCAGCAGCAGAATAACAGAATAACAGCCTCTCCAAAGCACAGCCACAGAGCCCAGTTTGCCAGACGGGCAGCCGTTCCTTGGGTTTGGAAAGCCGTGCTATCTGTGCCAGCCTCTGTCACCCTGGGTTTCAGGCCACGCCGTGGTGGCTTTATGAATTTCACCTTATAGAGGACTGGTTATTAGGGCAGATGCAACCAGGGAGTTGACAACCTCCTACACACATTGACTGGATTGACATTTGCTGAGCGGTAACAAGCTGCCATAGTGTGGTGCCATGGGGGCCCTTGGGCTTGATTTAAGAGTGCTGACACCAACTGCTTGTTATTTCGTATTTTAGAGCTGTCAGGGAGGCAACTGATGTCAGCATAAAATTATTTGATAGCTCTAAATCATGAGCAGAGTATGAATCTATTGACAGCAATAAGCAAACAGTCAAATTTTTTGGACCCTTCAATTGGGAGAAAATTGACAATGGAATGGTGTGCATACACTTACATGGGCAGGAAATGGGACTGTAGCCCATCTGTGCCCTTACTCTGAAATCCATGTCGATGATTCAGTCTTTTAATATCGTGGTAGAACTGCTACTGTTGCTCCCCAGCAGGTTTTCTAGGAAAATACTGCACTGCAATTTTCATTGTGTTCCCACTGAACTTTTCATACGGTAAATTCGATAATGGTAACATTTGCTTGTTGTACATGTAATCACAATTACATCTATATCCACTAACAGCCTTCTTGAAAATTTGGTGTTGAGACGAGACTCTTGAAGTAGGAAGATAATATGGCTGTTATGCTCTCAGTGAATATTTATGAAGCATACAGCATTCTGACCCCAAAGCTGTATCAGTTACTTTACCTATGTCCCACTTAATTTTCTTAGCTTTATTCTGGTATAACTCCATTACCATACAGTAAATCAAACATGTAAACTTCAATTATGGAGTGACAATTTTTATTTTTTTTTTAATCTCTACAGTGTTTCTTTTTTTTCTTTTCTGTCCCACTGCCCTAAGCCCATCACATGGATTTTGGGAGCTTCTGATTCTCTAATTCTGTCCCAGTACATACCAATTGAAAGCATTTAGTTGTGATTAAAGCAGATTGAATGAGATAATCCCTCTGAGTGAGCAGCTTCAAAAAGCTCAAACACAACTCTTTGGGGACATGAACTAACTCAACACAAGCTAATTCCTGCAGCATCTCCCATGTGATACGTTAGGCACACTACTTGTTTTGCTTACCAGATCCCATTAGGATTTTTTTTTTGTTCTTTAGAACTGATTTTTCACGTAAATTTTAGCAGTCATAGAGCATGGAATTGCACAGTTTAGACTTCTCTAAAATGTGCAATAGCATGACTATTTCTATGTTAGAAGTGGAAACAGATATTTCTAATGGAAGCAGGGATGCATTGAGTGGTGACCTGCAGAGGAAGGGTAATAATATGCAAAGCAGGGGAAAGAGGATTGTTTCACTTTCAGCTGTATAATGCTTTGGTTAGACAGTATCCCACTCTCTGAGCCCCACTGCCTGGCCTCATGCTTAACACTTTGCACTCTTTCCAAGTCACAGTAGAATGGTAGCCAAGATTTTGAAGCTGAGGCCTTGTGAATGCAGCTGGAGTTGTGAATGTTGTAATGTTGACAGCTTTTTCCAGTAAAGTATTTTCAGTTAAGGTCATAGCAGTTGTTACTTGTTTGTATTTGAATTCCTTTCCTCAAATGTATTATTTAAGGGGACCTAAATGTTGAATCTGCAACTTCTGTAGATATTATAATATCTGACATTTTTTTCGTTTGACCTTTGGATTTTTGGAAGGGGCTTTATTTGCCAGGATCTACAGCTGAACTGATTGTGCTGGTCATGTGCTAGCCATGAGGCTACAGTGGAAAGTGATGTGATCACAGTCCTCTACTGTTTACTGTGGAGGAGAGGCTCAGAATTAAGATGTTTGGAAATATGAAATGCTTTAGTTATGTACATGAACCAAAATAAGTCTTGGCTGAATGGTCAGTGGAGTTCTGTCCTTAAAAGAAATTAAGAAATTGCTTCCTTCTGGTCTTCTCAAAAGTTCAAAGATGGTTATTACTTTTTATTTTGAATGAATCAATCTCTCACTTTTTTTTTAAGCCTGCATGTACTGATTTTTTTTTTAAATCTGAATGTAGTCTTGCAATGTAAGTGATGGTAGAGAGCTGCTCTTCAGAAATCTTAGCTGGTTGGTTTTATTCTGAAACAGGTGCAGAAAGTCAGCCTGAGGCAAAAACTTTAGAGAAATGAAAGGGTTCCTCTACTTCAGCATTTTAGGGTAGATCACAAGTGCTGTCTTTGAAAAGTGAATGTTGTGATTATCCCATTACTGTCCTCTGGCTCCTGTTAAAGAGGGATGTTGGGCCATGGGAGCTTTGCTCCTTTCAGGAGGAACTACATCAAAATGTGTGTTCAAGAAGAAACCCTGATGTGTTCCAGCAGCCTGTGAGCATTCACTTTGGCAGTGGCCTAGGTCCAGTCTAAAATGATTGTACCAAAACCACAGATGGTATGGACATTACATTCTTGGTGCCAAGCCCTTTATTCCACAGATCTACTCCTGTTATACTACAGTTCTTAAAACCAGGGACGTGATATGGACTGAGGTGGCATGAAACTGTGAAAGGAGAAACAAGGTGAGCTGTTTTCAGCACGTCCAGGTTTCTGAGTGTTGAATAAAAATCACAGCCATTCTGGTAATTGTATATATATTTTTTTGAAATTATTTATATATTTTTGAAATTATTCTGCTGTGGCAAAAATATGTGATTGAAATCTGAAACACGATCACCGCATAGTCTCTGTCAAGGACTTCTTTGCCACGCTTAATTTGGATTGGGGAAAGATTACAAGCTAAAATTTGAAGCAATTGGAAAGATTATTGGCATGTGCCCAGCTGGCAGCTCCTATATTATGTTAGCTCAGCTCAGTCTCCAGCCCTAGAGCAGAGAGGTGGCTGCTGAATCTGGGACAACTTGCACATGTGGAGGATCATAAATATCTTGGCCAAGTGCCACCTACCTCTGATTTTACAGAAGGAAAACTAATGCATTACTGCCGGGGCACGTTCTGCTGCATTTTGCTGTTGTTCACCAACAAAGGAGAAACAAGGGATTAACTTTAAAACTTGTTACTGAAAGTGGAGGGACTTTGATGTGCCTGAGAACATTGCTTTTAGCAATCTTGTGTACTAATTGAGGGTTCCAGTCATGTGTTAAGTGCACTGTGTGTCCAAATATAATTTGCCAATTATTACCAGCTTCAGTTGTAACTAAAGGAACCTTTGGTTTTGAATCTGGGGCTGACCTACTGGACTTGTTTTCCTGCAGATCATACCCTAGAACAGAGATGGCTCCAGTGTTGTGTTGCATAAGGAAAATGAAAATAAATTTTTTCCAAGCAGGGAAGGAGGTGTTGAGATGTGACAGATACCAAGCTGCTTTTGCAACAGGAAAGGGAAGGGTCAGAACTGGGGCCAGATTTTCTTTCTTTCAGTAATGAGGGAAGAGTGAAGAAGCAGAGCAGTTGTAGCCACTTGAGCAAACCTGACTTCAGGATTCAGTGATAGGAAATGTTCATTATTCCTGACAATTTTGTCTTAACTTGAAGTCACCTCTGACTCAGTTCAAAATTCTTCATGGTTTTGAGACAAATGTGGGAGGTAGGAAGAATAAATAAGAGTTGGAAAAGGATGATTTGAAAAGAAGTACCTTTGCTGTGTCACTGATGTAAACCAGATAATAATTCCCATTACATAGCTGAACTAGTTGTGAGAAAGGAATGAGGGAAGGGTGTTTTTATACCATTTCTCTCCTTTTTACTTAAAAAGCAGTACTGATTCTCTGTCTTTATCTTTGGTATATATAAAGCCGTTAAGGAATGGGATTACTTGTCACTTGGAGTTATCAGAACTATCCACATTTGACTGACAATGATCACTGTTTCAAAGACATGAACACTTTTCCATTGGAAAAGATATTAACACTTTTACCTTGGAATTTACCAGTAAGATTATCATAGGTCAGAAGAATAGATGCATGGAGCAGGAGATGAAACATGGGGGGAACTGAGAATGGGGATGGGCAGACAAAAGAGAAAGGCCAGCACTGTTCTGGAGAGGCAGCAATTATCCATGTAACTACATGTATGACACTTTCATACTTGTCTTTGGGTTTTGAAAAGAGTATTGCTTGTTTTAGTAGTAAAATACTAATGTACTTTGCTTTTTAAAAAATTTTTTTGGTAATCAGTTACCAAATTGATTAAGAATTGTCTATTCTTGGCCTGAACATGCTGAATTTGGTGCATTTTTAAGCAAGGACATTCATCTTTTGGACCATGGACCATTCATTTATAACAAGCAAAAACACCTTCAAAGTCTTAGGGAAATAAGGTTACCTTACAAAAAATTCTTTTTTTTTTTTTTGTTGTGTCAATATTTTGTCTCTTTGTGTAGTCTAGATGCTCTAGAAAGAAAGAAAACCAGGAATAGTGATTGTTTTTTTCTTGAGAGACAAAATCATTTTCATTTGTCTCAGCTTGAGGAAAGAACCCATAAATCTGTCAGGTTGGTTGTTATAATTTCAGGACTGCAGGAAGATGAGGCAGAGATCAGAAGTCACTCATTTTCACATAACACATCTAGAAGGATTACACTTCTATGTCCAAGCTGAGAGCCATTTCCCTTTATAGGAGAAATCTGCTACTGTTCTCAGTCCCATGGGATACATGAACACAGCCAATTTGATTGGGGGGCTAAGGGGTTGGCTGTCTTTTGTTTTTAAGTGTTTTGTGTTGCCCTCTGATGAAGTACCCCATGTTGAAGTAACCCAACTTCAGGCCTTCAACCAGCCTTTCCCAGCCCTGCTCTTTATCCACTGGCTATAACTGGGCTTCAGGAAGATAATTCTTTTGTTCAGGTGTCTGCACTGAGGTGTGGTTACATCACCTTCTTGGCATTTTGCTTTGACAGTATGAAATTCAAAGGAAAGGACCTCTCTTCCATCATCAGGGTTTTTTTAATATAATATATGAAAAGAGAGTTGCGGTTGTGGAGTTGTGGGAGTTTAATTAGGTGAAGCTATTGAATGTCACTAGGCTTTTTGAGCTGTTGTCAATAAGTGGCCTGTAATATTACATGCATTTACCTGTAATATCTATCCTTGTAAAACTGAACTTTTTTATTATCATTTTTATTGTGTCAAGTTTTTTTTTTTTTTGCCTGACAGATCTTGATAAAGGCTCTACATGCATTGTTTAGGGAAAGGTTCTGTTTGGGGCTCCATTAATAATGGATATCATCCATCTGTCTCTCAAAAATGAATTTTCATGATCTCATTGTTTTGAATGTTGTGGCTAAAGCTCACAGTTGTCATATGTAGGAAGAAGAATTTGCCTTAGTAGATTAGACCGTTGGTCCATGAAATCAGGAATCCTGCCTTCACTGGCAGCCAGTTCATTGCTCTACATATTAAGGACACTATTCTGATCATTCAGGATACAGAATTTTCTCTAATTTAAATGAAAAAGCAGCATGATAGGGCTCTTTCATTTCCCTCCAGGATATTAGGGCACATTCATGGAAATGCATCAGGGACAATACCACATGCTGTGGATATCCTAAAGGGGAAAGGAGAAATCTGTAGAAGAGTAGTGAACAGTGCAGACTGTCATGTTCCACTCATGTTTTTCTTCATATTTCTTTGAAATCTTTTAGTAATTGTGTAAGTAGCAGAAGCCCTTGGGCAGCTCTGACTTTTGGGGCGTCAGTTCAGCCTTAGCACAGTCTGTGCATTAGTGGCCTTGGCAGGATTACATAAACCATGTTTTTACCTGAATAAAATGGTCCTCAACAGTTTTTCTTTAGCTCTAGGCATAAACAGTGTTTTCTCCAGTGTCACATTGGCATGCTCTGTTTTGATTTCTGCAATGCTGATCATGAGGAAATGTCTCTATTCTCTATCTGTGGTAGGCATGCCATGCTCTGCTTTTTGCATTATTAAAGGACTGACACAGGGTGCCTTGTACTCTTGTCTCCCTTCTCTCATTTTGGATGACATCACTTGGAAGGTTTTGCAGAAATCGCTTCATATTCTCAAACTTTGACTCCGCTGAAGTCAACAAAATCTTTATCATTTGCTTTTGCAGGGTTAGGTTAGGAAATGGGGAATTTTATCCCCTAAAGCAGGTTTTTTTCTGATGGTTTTACTTAAGAATTATCCTCCAGCAAAACAGGACCTGACAGATCTCTCCAGAATTTCTAAGCCTAATCTCTCTCTGGAAACTGCAGATATCATGCTCCTTCTGGCTGGTAGCTGGGGCAAGAGGCGTCTCTGTGGGTGGCTGTGAGAGGAAAGTTTGACAGACACTTTGTCCTTCTTCTCCTAACTTGCATGTAATGATGAAAAAAAATAGTAAAAAAATACCAATGGAAAGAAAAATGTTGCAAACACTCGTGGAACGTGTACATTTTCATAGCTGTTCCCAAAGGAAACTTTTTGGGTTTGAAAACTCTTCAGGTGGAGACACAACAAGATACTGTCAGACTTATTCATGCCACAAACAGTGAATTACCTAAGGTCAAAAAAAAAACTGGCAGAGAAGCAGGCAAATTGGAAAGTCTGTGAAACTGATACATGTTCATTTATGCATGATCAAGTTATTAATTTCAGGTAAAGGAAGTGTTGCAGTAGGAAGGATGATCCACATTTAAACTGTGACCATGGGCAGTATTTGTATTTTGTTCTTCTAGTAAAATGACAATCATAATTTTTTAAATCAGAGAAATATTTTGTAAATAAGGATTATAAGTTTTCCAGCACTAAGGACTCAGTGCCAGCTTTGTTTAGTAGATAAATAACACAAATGAAGTGAGACCGAAATAACCAGAAATGCTCCTCTTTCTGAGTGCTGTCCTTGACTATCCTACTCCATTTACCTGTTTCCTTTGAAGAACATTTTTAAATGCAGCTGTAATGCTGTTGTTATTTCTTCTTTTTTGAGGGATTTAATGTGTTGGTAACATGACTCCAAACCTGTACATAGGAACTTTTTAGGAAAAGATATTAGAGAAAAAAAAAAAGGTAAATACTGCTCTTGTCAAAAATTGGTTAAAGACAGTCTTCCTTTCCCTTCCTTCATTGGATTCAAAAAGTAGGTTTTTTGGACTAGGACATCAGCTGATGTTTATCACTAGGTTTACCTGCACTGATGAAAGGAATTATGACAGACAATCTTGCTACTGAAATCTCTGCAGAGATTTCTGCACCTTCCACATATCATCCCTGTGCCATGATCTATACTTAATCTGCATTTTTTGATTTTTGATCAAGTTGTGGAGGACTAGTTAAACATGGACAAGAAGAACTAGTAAAGCTTATACATTAAAAAAAAAAAGAACAAAGTAATTTTCAACACTGAGGTTTACAACATGTGATACCTTGGTGAAGAATGTCCAAAGGCTTCAGAAAAATAAACAGCAGTGTAATATAAATTCAAATAGAAAACACCAGTTCTTTATCAAGCAACATCAGATCTCATATTGATGGAGTTTCCAGTAGCAAGTACCATTCTGTGGAATGTTTGTGTGTATTGAAGTATCAAAATTAGAGATTACTTTCTTTGGATCAGAGGCTATGTGGGGCTTTTCTGTATGGGTTTTTGGTGAGAAATGGCAGTGCCAGGTGATAGTCCCATACCTGGAATTCCCGCTCATTGCCTTGGAAATTGGCTTAGCTTTGAAAAGTGCATCTAATCCATAACTACTTGTCAATTGATTTGGTAACCTGAAGCTGGTTAGAACCTTTGCAGTTGGTTTTGAGATACAAACATAGTCTAAAAAAAAAAACCAAAACGAAATAATTAAACTCATTTTAAAATGAGACTGTAGAAAAAATGTTTCCTTTCAAGTATTTTGGGGTTTTTTTTCCTCTTCTCAGTTTTGTTTTTACAGCCTTCTGTGCCTCTGATGTTTCTGATGCACCTTATCCTAATTTACTTTGGAGAAAGCCAGAAGAGATTTCAGGTCATTGGGTGGAAGCTGTCCTTCGTTTGCCAGGTCCTCTGTAGTTAGGTGGTGATTTTGTTTGGTTATCAGCACTGAGTTCTCAGCAGATAGCACGCAATCTCTTTGGGAGGGAGCAGCAGTGGCCAAGGCAGGTATGCCTGAGCCCAGGCTGCTGTCCCTCGCTGTCACACCGAGTGCTGTGGCTGTCACTCTGCTCCTGGCTGCCAGCACTGACAGGTGCTTGCCCCCAGGGGCCTCGCCAGGAATATTCAAGGATGATCACTCAGTGCTGCAAAACCCAACCCAGTGATTAAATAAACATAATTAAATACACTTGCATTGTATGGAAATGTGTATTCAATAAAAAGACTGCCAAGCTGCTGTACCTAGGTGGGCCAAACGTGTAAATGAGGCAGTGGGCAATTTCAGTTTGTGGCCTCTCGCCTTAGGGAGGGTCTTTTAATGACTTGATGTGATGCCTTTTAGAGTTTATCGCTGGTGACATTTTGAGGACACGCACAGTTCGTGGAACAAAGAACAATAAAGCTGGGGTATGTTCCTGGATGTGGTTTATGTGCCCTCCAACTTCCAGCAAACAGAAGTAAAGGGCTACTGTATATTATTTTCCCTGAAGGTGGGAAAAAAAGGCTTTATTAAGGAGAATAATTTCAGCTGTGTGACAATAAACAGGTAGTAACCTAACACTAGAAGTTCATTTTAATAAAGTATTATTTTGTTATTGAGATTATTTCATTTTTTTAAATTCTATTCCTATTTATAGCCTATATTTTGTATTTTCTGATCTTTAGGATATCATACTGTTTCCAAATTGCCTGTATATGATATATAAATACGTATATGTTTATTTATGCATTAGAAAGCCACAGTATCACTTATGCAGTGATTCTTACTTGGAGCTGCAATTAGTCCTAGATGCACTTAGCCCTCAGGTTAGTGAGTGCCTGGAGAGCGCAGACAAAAATCCTGAACTTGGCATCTTTGCTTGTTCAAGGGGCAGGGATCCCAGGTGCTTTGGGACGGTGCTGTTGTAGTCTCAGCTAGTCTGCATTTCCTCAGGACTTGCTTCTCACTCATGTTATTTGTGTGTTTCAATCTTTGAAAAGGAAAGTGGATTTTTTTTTTTGTGTCTGTAATGAAGAAATGGGAGTCCAGCTGAAATATATGTGCAAGTGTGTGTATATACAAGTACACATAATTTTCTATGTGTGAATAATCACAGGATAATATATTTAGATTATTTCTAGATGCAGTTTGAACCGAAACACAGCAAACAGTCTGAATGACATTAAGTAAATGAACTCTTGTGATCACATTTGAGTCCATATCACACCTGCTGCATTGTATGATATATTCAAAAACTATTTGGATAGTCCTGGTATTTTTAAATTATTTTGTACTGTGTTACTTGACATACAGCTTCAGTTGCCTCCCACTTGGGATTCTATTATAGCAGACTTGCCAGTGTCTGTTCCAAAGAATTTTGTCATTCTTTGTGATGGGTAGAAAACGAGACTGAAACCTAAATTGTTCTTCTGGTCTTGGTGTGATCAGGAACTGATGGTGGCAGTAGGCAACTTCTGGAGGAGGATTTTCCAGCTTGGTCAGACTCAGTCACAACAGTGGTGCTTAGTCACCAGAACTGAGATGAATGTAGGATCCATTCAATGCAGTCATTGACTGCTTGGCCAAAACCTATTTGTGTTATTAAAGGTTACAAATAGATATCAAAATGCACCTCTGGTAACCTTCACAGCTGCTAGGTGTATGCAATTTTTAATTAGGTAGATATAAATATTCTGCTGTCCTAAACGTGAATGTCTGGTCCAAAAAGAAGATACAAAAACCTATCCTCAATTAAGTCATAAAGCAATTTAATGAAAAAAAAGTGTGCTCCCGCTGGTAATACTGTTTTCTTTCAAATTTTCTAATTTACCTTTGCCAAAGCCAACTACCCTCAAAGTCAGTCACAGTAAATGAGATGGTTTCTGCTTGGAATTACAGTCTCCATAATGGTTTCCCAAATCCTGGTTGCTCTCCTACCCTTGTTATTCCAACTTAATACGTGATGAATTAGTTAGGACTGACATGGCAAACCGAGTATTGTGTTGAGAATTTTGTGTGATTACCCCTACAGCAATTGGTAGTGGTAAATATTTTGTCCTGTTTAGTCTGTACATTTGGCTGCAACCCCTGGTAATGTTCATTGTCACAGCAGTTTCAGTCATTGGCAGCTGCCCCTGGGTTTGTGCTCTTCTTCAGGAGCTGTTCCTTGCTCCACTGTGTCCTGGCACCTCTGGAAGGAAAATGACTAAAGCCAGTCCAGGGGAGGCACTGCTTTCTTCTTTAACCCTGGTGCAGCTGTTAAACACAACATTTTAGCAGGGTTATGGAGAATATTGGTGGATTTATTGAGCACATTTCTGTACTGAAAGTTTCCATCTTTTGCAAAGTCTGATATTTTGGAAACAGCTCTGTTGCAGGCTGTGGCTATGCCAGGGAGGTGGGAGTTGGAATTTCATATAGATACAGAATGTAAAAGCATGTCATAAATGTATAATATCACAAATGCATTAACAAGAAGTTAGTTGTGAAGATTGTCTCCATGTCACAGCTGAATGTAGAGTAACAGCTTTAAAAGAATTATGCATGTGTTTTAATTTGCTTGTGGAATCTATAAGTGCATGAGAAAGGAAGGAAAGAATCAAAACATTTATATTCATGTTGCACTGATATACAATATTATTTATCTCATACTTACTTTAACTGGAACCTGAAAATGAATTTTGTCAGCATCTTCAGACAAGCTGAGCAGTCATTAAAAATAACAGCAATCATAAACTCCATGTATTGCACCAGCTGCATTTCTCCAAGTTCTGTAAGGGAGTACAGATTTTCTCAGTGGGATATGGGATCCTGCATCAAACCCCATTTCAGCAAGTAGCAATCAAAAGTGGTAAGTTGGTGTGGTTTATTACAGTTTATTTCTCCACTTTTGGTTCAGATGGCAGAATGACAGGACCTCAAAATAACTACTGCAACAAGTTTTGCTTGTTCCCTCCATAAGTAGATTTGCTCATCCTTCTGGTCTCATAGCTTTAAGTTCTAGAGGATCCTGATTCTTTTTCCCATTTTCTCTCTCCATGATAATTTTTATTTTCATTTCACTTCAGTTTCTTTTTTTTTTTTTCTGCTCAGGTCTCAGTTTGCTCTTTTAGTGTAATTCCTCTTGTTCCTGATAATCTTTTTTAGTCATGGAAAATACATAGGTAGACTTCTTCTCATGGACCAACCAGGGAATTTCAGTTGGGTGAAATAGAAAAGCTGGCCAGACACAGCCTAGAGGAAGGACTGTTCCAAAAATTAAAGGATTGAGTGTATAAAGTACAGAAAATGATGCAATAACTTTGAGAGCAATCTAGTGGATTAGATTGTGCCTAACTTGTGCCTTTTTACCATGTATGCCTGTGCCTGGCATAGCATTTGTGGCATCACATCTTTCAGTGCTGTATTTTTAAATTTGCTTAACAAATAATATTACTTCCAAAGGTAATGTTGGAAAGGGGTGAGAGGAATAATGTATAGCTCCATATGTCCATAACAAGGGTTTTCCCTCTTTCACAGATCAAGTCACATTAGTCAAGTGGCTCTTTTCCAGTCAGCAAAGGCTGGCTGAACTCTAGCCTTGGAGCATAGATCCAAACAAATCAAATGGTTTGCATTATGCAATCAATCTATAGGCATTTGCTGAAATCTAATTCCACTGTCCTTGAAATGCTCCACTGAACTTTTAAGATTTTAATAACCTCTCATTATTAGGAAATGTCTCTCTGTGGAAGGTGGAATGTGGAGGGTTAATTTCTGTCCAGGTCAAAGATCAAGGGTTCAGTCAATTGTCATGAGAATACGAAAGAGAACAGTAGAGACCTCTGAATGACCCTCTTGAAAGCAGATAAACTTGCAAAAATGTCTAAGCAGTAATTTTCTGTCAAAAACTAGAGAAGGTAATGTAATTTTTCCCTGGGAAACAATGACAGCACCATTTCTCTGTGCATCTCTCCCTGCTGCTTAATCCTCACTGAGGTATTATACAGTTTATCAGAGAAAGGAATGTACAAATGCAGTGTTCTTTGGCAAGGAATGCCCTTTATTGCACTTTAAATGTGCACACAATAGCCAGCAAGAAGGTGGTTTCATGTATCTTCTAGGCCTCAGGAAAGTTTCCTGAATATCTGGGCTGTGATAGGCAGAATAATTTCCATTTCCATGACTCAAGGGAAGCTGAAGCTTCACCATTGCTTTCAGCTGAGCTGTGGCTTTTTACACAAACCAAGGAACTGGTGGTCTATGACTGCCAAAAAAATCAAGAGTCCACAAAATGTGGTGCTTTTCTTGGTGTTTGTAACCATTGTGGTTAAATAATGAGAGATGAGAGAGAGAGAAAATACTGCTAAAGGATTCTAGGGAAAAGGTTTCGTTTTTTTTATTTTTAGCCTGTCACAGGAATTCATAGAAAGAATAATTAGAAATATCACTCAAACCATGGGAGACTTGGAATGTTAATACTTTCTGTGGGAGATAAGTGTTTTCATATTAAAGTGTTGGGGTTTTTTGTTGTTTTGCAACAACAGTGTTTTCTAAATTATGTCATTGTTGTCTTTTTATCTTTGTGTTTTTAAAAGAAGTGGCAGGTTATGAAAAAAAAGTTTTGTTTCTTTGGCTTGCTTATTTTATTTTTAAAAACAGGAAGTTTATTCAAACTGTTTTCGGAGCATCAGCATGCTCACAGTGATTCTCTGCTTTTTGTAAAACACATGAGTATATACACTGATGAATTGTGATGTGCTTACATTAGAATAGAATAAAAAAGCCTGCAATTATTAAAACCAATAGAATATAACATTTCCTCATCCCTACTTCAGTACTATCCCTGAATGATGAGGTTACTGAAGGAAATTCTCTTTTCCTGATGTTTCCAGAGGTTGACCTCTCAGCTTCAAGGTTGTAGGCTCATGTTTGGCACATTATTAGGCATGGAAGAGCAGAGCACATTTCACTTAATAATGCCTATTGTTTGCATTGCTCATGATAGCAAAGACTGAACTGCACACAAACAATGGAACAATAGGAATACAAGGGCTCTCCCTTGATTTCCCCAATTAAATGAATTGAAGCAGCCTGTATGTGTGTGACACATCTAAAGAGATCACCACACATCTCAGCTTAGAGGCCTCTGGGTAGGCTGAGTGTTTGAAATACATAAGCTGCAAAGGAGCTAAAACACTGTCAGGTAAAAGGAATCTTTGAGAAGTGAAGTAACCCTTTTATCACAGGTGTTGTTTTAAGGTCCATCTTTAATGCAGAATAAACTCAAATAATCTTCCTTCTCACTTGCTTGAGTATTTGTTCCTCCAGTCTTGTAAATAAATTCTGACGTGCTTGAATCAATAATAAAATTTATTCAGTGCTGATTTTGATCTCTTTTAAAAAGCACATATTACAGGAGGAATGACAACAAAGCAAGGTGCTTTCTCTTTCATATATTAGCTATTTTAGTCAAAAGTAAAGTCAGCTATTTCATAGGTACCAAAGTTCATTCAAACTTTTAGGATTCTAGTGACAACTTATATAAACCATATTAAATGGCTTTTTAGCACATTGATCTACAAGATGAAATCTAATTTGACTAAATGAGACTAAATTAATAGATAATTAGGCTAAATCTAATAGATAAAATCTGAAGAGCAGGCCACACCATGCAATGCATCAGAATCCAACTATGGGAGCTGTTGTAGTCACTGTAGCTTTCAAGTAGCCCAGCAAGGGATCTTAGAAATTCCTATGGAGAGATGCTTTTTGCAAATCAGTGTCTTCAGGAGTGCTGTGGAACTCCTGTATTTATTTAACTCAGAGATGAAGTTTTTTGGTTGGGATCATCACACCATATCTAAGAAATGTTGTTGAAGGAAAAGGTGTGCCAGTAAATTCCTTGGTTTGATTTCAGCTGGCATAGCCCTCACGGATACTCACCATCGTGCTTGTGGTGCAGTGGTTATTGCCATATCTTTATGACAATCATAGAATCACAGAACATGCTGAGTTGGGAGGCACCCCTCAGGATCATCAAGTCCAGCTCCTGGCCCTGCACAGGACACCCCAAGGATGTCAATCTTTATTTTTTCTACTGAGAAACCATTTCCTTTAGCTCGTACTACTGTGGCTACAGTTTACAGGAGAGAACAGCTTTCCCTTTTGTAGCTGCACATCATGAATAACAGCTTTATTTGGTGCCAAATGAGATGCCCTGATTTGTGAGCTTTCCATAAACATATCTGAATTGTTCAATTTCCTTCTCATTCCATAATTTCCATCTTGGCCTTCTGCCTGCTGATATTCAGATAAAGAGTGCATTCAAGTCATTTACAAAAATGCTGTGAAACTGACTGTAGCCTGCTATCAAGCTTAACAGGATTGTTTGAATTTTGTTTATGTGTAGTGTAAGTACCATTCAACATTTTATTTGAACAGCTACTTTAACAACCCACTTGCTGTAATGGATGGTAACAGGAAAAAAACAGCATTAGCTGTTACCTGCTAAAATGAATATATTCCATGTTCATGGTAGAGGGTAACACTGATTGTTATTTATAGGTTTGTTTTAATGCTTTTTTCATTTGAGAAAAGGAGCAGGATAACTTACTGTTTTCTTTTTTTCTTACTTTTCTTTCATGTCCTTTCCACATGATGATGTATTTCTAACATGGATAACTGAACTGCTGTGCAAATCTCTTGAATTTGATATAACTTCAATAGGTAAGTGAATGATCCCAAATTACTTCAGTACTTTTGCCAAAAAAATATTAATTTAAAATTTAGAATGTAAAAGAATCTTAATTAATTTCCAAAGAAACAATTAAAACGTGATTGGTATTGAGTCCAGCAAACAGCAAACTGGGCTGATAAAGGCTGGGATCAGCCTGATTCTTCCTTTTTCCAAGGGAACATGTATATTCCCATATTTTGGCCTCAGTATTAGGATAAATTTAGCACCTGCTCAACTGCTTGCATTATAGGATCCATGTTTATCATGGATAAGCATGAAGAAAGAGTTACAGTGGAAAAGGAAGTCTTTGGGAAAAAATTCTATACTCAGAGACTTGGAGGGAAAATTCTAAGAGAAGAAATCTTGTCTTCAACCACTAAATTTCTGTGGTTTTTTAATATCTGAAAATATATACCAAACTAGGAAACTCTTGATGAGGAGGATGATTGGGAAGGGGGAGCAAAGCAAGGTACAGGGATGTGAAAAACTTTTCTGAGATCACTCCATCCAGTGGGTGGGTATCCACTGGATATCATGTTGTCGGTGTCTACTGACTGTAATTTACAGTAGTAAATGTGACCCTACAGATAACAGCAAATTGCTCTACCTGAGCATGGAGATACTCACTAGAGGTCAAGACAATTCTTGGGGTTGCCTTTCTAACATCTGTGGCAGAAGGTTGTGACTATATAGATTAAAAATAATAATGCTGCACTTCATGACACAGCCAAGCAATAGAAAGTTGTAAAGTTGTAATGGAACAGATCTGGCAAAGTTTTTTTTTTTTTTTTTTTTCCTTCTTTCCCCTAAATATGGAGTTTCTGTGTATTTGTGTAGTTTTATTCTGGCTCTTGTAGAGGCAGGGAAAGAGTGTTGTGGCTATCCATCTGGCATTTGAACCTGAGTGTGTACAGGAATCCTCACCCTCAAGCCCAGGCTCTATCCTATCCTTGCCATCTCAGGGCACCTGGCTGTGCCCAGGTGAGAGAGACTGGGACAGAACCGTGGCATGACCAGGCAGAACCTGGCAGAACCCCCTAGAAGCATGACCTGCCAGAAAAGCATGTGTGTGCCAAGTTAAAACTGAGCTTCACTGATTGTTAAAACTGTATTTCTTTGATGTTTCTTCACTGTTGTTGCCACATATTTGTTGAGGTCAAGGATTGCAATTCAAACACAGGAGCAGCGGCTCTGGTGGCTCCCTCATTTGTTCTCCAAACATGGAGTGTGGATATGTCCCCATGATGACACTTGGAGCAACATTTCTGCAGCTGGAAAACATTCCTCTGCAGTACAGATCTTGTAACAATCTCTTGAATTTTTTAGACCACAGCAAGAAGGAAGATGGGAAAATGAAGCAGTCCTGAGAGTGTGGTCTCAAAAATATCAGTGCTGGCTGTTGTTGCCAAGAGCAAAACTTGGCCTGTGATGTTGGAGGGTCTCTCAATTAGCACACTTACTGTACAATATTTGCTTTGGCTGTTTCAGTAGGCAGCCAGCATTTGGCAGAACAGATATGTCAGTTTGCATTATTGCAACGGATGTTTGAGAGATGTTGGGAAGGAGCAGATATACTGTAGGATACTGTGAGAGGGAAAGCCAAGAAACTATGTAAAACCTGCTAGCTGTTAAGCAGGTGATTATTTTGCTGGTTTATACCTGTCCACTCTGCAATTTTTTTTCTGTGTGCTTGATATATGTAGACAGTAAAAAGAGTTGAGTGTATTGTACTCGCCCAGGTACAGTGCAATTACTCCACATTTTTTTCTCAGAAAACCTGCATTCAGGCTGGAGTTTCAGGGGGTTCACCAGGGAAGGAACAGCTGGCTGCTTTATTAGATTTTATGTCGTACATAAGGAGACCGTGTTTCCCATTGTCAGAGTGTAAAAGAAAATGAAAGCTCTGGGCATCATTAAAATCTTGGAAGTGTAGTATGTGTCAGTTCCATTCCCACAACACCTGGATCAAAAGCTTAGTGTGAGGCCACTTAGCAAACAACAGCAGACTGTTTTCCACACTTCAGGTTTTTTGCATTGTTTCCACTTAGTTTCTATTTAAATGATGCTCAGCCATATTGTCTTGGGTACTGTACTGTTGGATGGTACTGAAAAAGGAAAATAAACAGCTGTAGAAAAGCCCTTTTGTGTGCATTTTAAATATCTCTTCTTCTGCACACTGTGTATTAAAAAATTGAAATTAGAAAATTTACTTAGAAAATTGAATTAGAAAAATATTTGGTTTCAACCCAAAAGGTTATAGAGAGATGCCTCTGAGTTTGTTGTTTTGAATTTTTACATTTTTTATAATGCAGTGCATGTTTCAGATTTTGAGCTACACAGTTCTACCCTCACCCACAAGGTTTGCTGAACTGGTGGCTCAAAAAAAGAGAGAGCAAGAGAGAACTGACGTGGTCTTCTTTTGTGTCTAGTAGTTCTGAAAGACTGCACATTACAGAGGATAAACTCTAATTAATTCTTAGTAGGTTTTGAGCAAGATGATGACACATGTTGTTATGACAAGTTGTGGTAAGGTGAATATTTCAGGAGAAATCATGACTTCCATTGGAGTTCAGAATGCTCAGTGAGTGTATATTAAATAATGTAGTTCCCAAAATTGGCTATAATTTCTATCAACACAACAAAATACCTGTATAAATAGAGAAAAGGTTAGCAAGAATAAGAAAGTGTTGTGTAGAAAGTCATCCTACATCTTGGAATCATATTTAAAATCTGCTTTTGCAGATTGTGAGTAATGGTTAGGCAAAGAAAATGAGGTTATATTTTAGAAATATGCATAAAACAGAGCTGAAATAAGTAAGCATTCAAAAGAGAAGTTACACTGCAACAGATATTTGTAAGAAGAACTTTTATTTTTTCAGTGTGATGTTTGGAGGTATCATGCTGAAAATATAATATGTAGGAGACAATTAGAAAATTGGGGGGGAAATTGAATTTTTATATTAAGAAGGGTATGAATAGATTATTTATCTTTCCAATGGGACAAGAGGACTGTTTCTCTTAGTCTTGGGAAATTGGTTAAGCAGTCAGGAACAGCAAGTCAGAAGTACTGTCAGGACTAATTGTGGTTGGAGAGAATTTGTGGAGCCAGTTAAATCTTCCTGAAGAAAGCTTGGAAAGTGTTCAAAATGTTTGATGTTTATTGACATAATTATTTTCAAGCAGATATTTTTTACCTTCTGTATTCCTCCTGTTTCCTTCCATTCAGCACACAAAGCAAATTAAAGGATTATTCTTATTACTACTACTGCTTTAAGTAGGAGCAGTCTGACAATTTCTGTCTTTCTCCTCATAGTGCATTCTAGCTCATGTCAGGACCCAGCAGTTCAATCCCATAATAACCTTGTGGCTGGAGCAGAGCTTATGAGCTGATAGTATTCACATGCTGCTGTTTGATTCCTGTGTCATTAATCTTAAGATGAGATACCATTTCTTCCTGGTTATTTCTCTCCTTTCCTGTGGCTTGAACTTGTACTGGATGTGGTCTTACAGGCTGGAAATTCTGTAATTCACTGCTTTCACTTATAGATTTATATACATATTTATATATATACAGATGTGTGTGTGCACATATTTATGTTTGCTTTAGCAGCAAAGTGTGTCACACTTTACATCAGGGATGTGTTGCAGAAAGACACCAAAACTTTAAGAATGATGTGCCACTGAATACCAAGAGATCACCTGTTGTTTTTACCTTACTGCCAAGTCCCCTCGCTCTCCTTTTCTGCACACATCATATTATTTTGTCTTCCAAATAGCATTTTAGATAGGTTACCACTGAGCAGTCTGGCTGCTTGCTGCTTGGTACCTGAAGTCTTAATAAACAATTTATGAGAAGCCAAAATAGTTATTAGTAAATGCATTGAAACCCATTGGCTTCCTGCAGCAGTCTTAGGTGATATTTCTTTCCAGAGGTACACATGATTAATACCATGAAAATTCAGTTGAGGAACATGTAATTATACCCTTCAATGATAAGCATCAGATTTTTTTAAAGTTTGAGCAATGTTGCAGCTTTTGAAGACAGTGAAGAACATTTAATGTCCTCAGGTGAGAAGTTATGATGCTGAGACTGAGTGCTTAATATGAGGGATTTCATCTGGATCAGCACTTTAAGTGCATCACTGTTACCTGGACAGTCAGAGAAATAGAAAGGGCAGTAAATAATGGATTAGTTCTCAGGATTTGATGCATGTGTGCACCTGTCTCTCTCACATTTCCCTCCAATCCTGTCTGTGTGCACATCTGTGTTCATCATAGCAAGGAGCTGTCACAAGAGCTGCGTAGACTTCAATTTCTAATTAAGGAAATATTGGTTTGCAATAAGCTGTGCTGGCATTTATAGCATCCCAGCTAATCCACACAGTGTCTGCCTCTGACCCTCATGCAATTCCAAACACGTGACATGGGGAAGCTTTCTCAGTGTCACCAGCCTGAGTGCAGGCCTGCAGTCTGTGGGGAGTCACCAGTGTGCTGTAAATTCACAGCCAAGTCTTCTGGGCTGTAATGCCTTCATTTAGAAAAGCCCTTTGTCAGAAATGGGGAGGCTGTATGAGTTATTTTGATCAATCCCTCCTATCAGAATTTCCTCTGCTCTGTTCCTCATTAATGGTCTATTACGAGTTGTATCAGCGCTGCAGATCTCTGCACACCCCCACTATGGGCCATTATTTGCTGTGTATTTTATTGACATCTATGTTTAAACACTTAATGCTCTTCATTATGCTCTTAGGATCAGTAACAGCAGGCCATCAACATAAAGCAGCTCAGTGCCATTAAAACTAAGCTACTAACTTATGTTGATCTAAAATAGACTTGAAGATGCAGATGTTGCTGTTGCTTTACTCCCTCTGTATTGCTTTTCATTCTGTTTCTTTTCAACAGTGCAAGTTTTTAAAAGCAAGTGAATTAAAGCTCAAACATTTTTTTAAGCATAAGCTGTTAGAGTGGGCTTAAGTGTCAGGTTAAAGTTGGAAAGTAAAGGAATGGAAGCTGACTTTTCTGAAATATTTTCTTTCAGAAGAGAAATCAGATTATATTTTTGATATTAGGTAAGGTGAAATGTAGAAAGACCTCTGAAGCATCTACTTATTAAGACCACTAAAGGCAAGGAATATTGGAGTGTCACAAAATGTATAAACAGAGTCTGAATTTCAGTCTATTCTACATCTGCAGCTTTCATCCTTTTTAAGGAAAATGAACAGGGAATGAAAAAAAAAGATCCAGAAAGTTTTGACTAACTCAGGATGAGAATTTGAAAGATAAATACTTTTACGCATCACTTTTCTTTTGAGCACAGTTATATTATGGTGAAAGATACAGAGAGACTTAAAGGGCAAAGTCTGTTTCAAAAAGCCAGAAAACAGAGATAGCAGGAAATAATTTTGTGTCTGCCTCCTGAAGAATAATTAGTTTGATTTCTTTGGTGATAGTGACGTTGGTATAGAGGGGAACCACTGGTTACAGAAGGCATGCAAAAGTCTACAAAGATAATAGGTCTAGACTTAAAAACCTAAAAAAGAGCAAAACAAACCCAAAACCCTGATCAGCATTGCATTGATTTTGGGATGTTCTTCTGTTTAAATACTAGGGAGAGAGGAGCTAATATAATGAGCAATTTTTTTGTTGTTGCATTTCTAGGCATTACAGTGCTCAGCTCAGCAGTAGAGCTGTAGCATGGGAAAACAACACAGTTCTGCCCTGTTGTACATTTTTTTATCTCTTGAGGCTGTTCTGGTTTGTCATTTTTCCACTGCCCTCCACTGTTTAAAATGTGGGAAAATCTGGGTTTCTGAGCTAACATAGGGATCCATGGGTCTGGTAGCCCTAGCACATATTCTATCGAATATGTTATTCCATAAGATAATGTATTTTATTATTGATTTTTCCCTGTAAAACCATTAACTTTTAGTTTGTTGGGTTTTGGGGTTTTTTGGTTTTTTTGTTGGTTTTTGTTGGTTTTTTTTTTTAATTAAGTGGGAATTGAACTCTTACATCATTATCCTTCCTCTCAGTATTTTTCCCATTAAAAATTTCTTATATTTCACTATCCACAGAAGTTACTGAGAATGCAATCAGTGATTTAAATGCATGTTTTCATCTCACAGTTTTGGTGTTTTTTTGAAGGAAAACTTGACATTCGCATTCAATTTGATCACACCAAATTAAGTACGTGTATAGGCTCTTGGAGTGATCCTGTGTCATACATCTCGTTCAGTTCCTTCCCCAAACCCTTTTTGAAAGAAAAGAGTGATGGGCTGAAATGTACATAGTAGTTTGCAAAGCAAATAGCTGCAGAATGGAAGCACCATATTTTTAAAAGAAGTAATAAACTGGTATGGACTCATAAGTAATAACTGAGACTTTGGCACCTTTCTTAGGTGAGCAATAAAAAGAACATTCAACAGGAAAAATTAAAGGTGTTATGGAGATTTTGAAAGTGATTTTCTGTTTCCTACTGAGGGATTATGAGAAAGATGAAGGATTTCAGTCTTTGAGAACTGGAGACAGTAATTTCTCCAGCTCTATGGGACATACAATGCTTAGGAATGAAACAGAGTCTAATAAAATCTGAGGCTGAAATATTACCTCTGGCTCCCAGAACTTTATTCTTTTTTATCCTCTCAAAGGAATGCTGCATTCCAGTTAACCCTTGGACTTCCAGAGTTCACCAGGGCTTGACAGCTCTTATGATACATCATGTGTGTATTTCTGTGTATGTGTGTACCTCTGCAGGATTTTTCTGAGAGCAGGGATAGAGAGGGAGGAATGTTTCTTTTCTGTAAAGTTGAATGATAATCTGATTAATAAGCCTTAATATATGTGTTAAGTGTTGTATTTTCTCCCCAGTAATTTGTTTATGGGACTATTAAATCATTATAGTAGAATGCTTCTTGCATGTACGTGGGTGAAAGGATCGGATGGATGTCATAAAATGCTTTGGGTTGGGAGAGACCTTAAAAATTATCTGGTTCCCTCTCACCAGACTTGGACAGGGACATCTTCTACTAGATCAGGTTGCTTAAAGCCCCATCCAACCTTTCCTTGAATGCTTCCAGGGGAGTGTCAAGCACAACCTCTCTAAGAAATCTGTTCCATGACCTCACCATCCTCGCAGTGAACATTCTCTTCCTAATATCTGATCTAAACCTACCATCCTTAAGTTTCAAGTCATTCCTCTTGTCCTGTCATTGTATGCCCACGGAAAAGTCTCTCTCCAGGTCTTTGTGGGTCCCTTTTGTAGGTCCATAGTACCCGAAGGCTGCAAGATCTCCCTGGAGCCTTCTCTTTTCCAGGCTGAACAACCCTAATTCACTGTTTGTCATCATAGCAGAGGCCTCTGAGCATCTTTGTGGCTCCTCTGGACTCTCTCCAACAGGACTTTACCTGTCCAGCCTGTCCAGGTCCCTCTGGATGGCATCCCTTCTCCCCAGAGTATTGATCACACCACACAAGTTGGTGTTTTTGACAAACTTGCACTCAATCCCACTGTCTGTGCCAGAAAAAAGTAGTCTTGAGATTTTCCTTTGGGCACCCAAACTATTTCTAATAAGTCCACACAAATTTCAGCCTCTCCCTTGTTACCAGAAAAGCAGGAATGCAGCACAGATTGCATTAAGAACACAGAACATTAAGGCTGCAGTCCATTTGATATGGGTATGTTCTTCCTGACTTTGTCTGCTTTGTGTAAAATAACAGAATTGGACACAAGTCATTACTGATCTATCTGAAATGTGAAAATAATAGTTTAATTCTAGAAAAAAATGATCACCTTTATTGACAATTCATGTTTGTTTTGTGCCTTTCCTTTGCAAGTTTTTTCCCTTTACTTTCCTACATGTTCTTTCTAGTTTTATTTCTTTTCTGAAATGTTGTCAGAAATAACTTGCATGAGGGTTTATTGTCATGTATTTTTAACCTGAGCTTACTAGAATAGTGTTTTACAAAAGGAGCACCCTCTTCTGTAAACATTTGAAAGGTGTATTGGCTGTGGAATTACAGAAACCCATTATTGACATCTCTGAAGGACTACAAATTACACTCCTTACTTTTGGAGCATCATCCAAATCTCATTAAACTCAACTGAAATATATGCTTGTAGGTCAGTTTCCCTGAGGCCAGTTGCTTAAGGCAATCTTAGCTGAGGACACACTTGTGAGAATTGCAAAATCACAGTCTCAGTTAAGTGTTTCTGGTTCTTTCTGTCAGTGAAAGCTTTTTATTTAAATGGGTTGTGAATAAGTTAAAAATATAACATGGAGCAGACAGAAACAAAAGTAGGGATGGAGTTTTTAAAGCTGAATATATAGACTTCAACCAGCTCCTGGTCTGGTTTTGTGAGGGCAGCAGCCATAATTTGCTTTCCCTTAGGCTACTCGTTCCATTGCTGGACATGTTGCTCTAAAATAGTGATATTCTTTGCTTGGTCTGGATTCTTGGTTTTGCCTCAGATGAATTTGTCTCAGTAAAATGCACAAGAAAAAGACAGTGGCACCCTATAACCATTTTACAGTCACTTTTCACAGCTGAAAATGCTCATTAACATCACAATGGCAGGAAAGGAAAGAATCAAGCCCTCCTTAACTCCTTATTTTTCAGTCCTGGGTAGTGTAGACCACCCTTTGTCTCTGAGCCTGTCCTCTTAGGGTTTAGAGCTGCGGAAAACAACATTTAGGTAATAATCCTCACTGCAGAGGCTTGTTTTTCAGAAGTTAATTTAAAATTTCTAAATGGAAGAGAGCATTTTCTTATTTTGCCACTTCCTTCTCTCCTGGCATTGTAGACCTTGCTTTAAGGACATTTTAGCTACCTTTTTTCTTTTTCTGTAGCCAGCTAAGTGGATATTTTTTATCCCATGAAGAAAAGAACCTTTCAAAAGAAAACCTAAAAAAAAATCCCCTCAAAAAAACTCATGCATCTTGCAGGAGTTCCTAATTTGTGGTAGTGTTCTAAAAAAGGAAGGGAAAGAAATGGTGGAGAAGGAGGTCTGGGCTTACTTTTCTTTGAAGATTTAAAGTCATGATGTCTCCCTAAATTTTCCATAGTTCAACTGACAAAAAAAAAACTATTAGAAAAGAGGTGAAAGCTCTCCAACTTTTCATTAGTGTCCTGGATAAATACCATGTATATTTAGAAACTGGATTAATTAAGAAAGATTGTTACACTTCCTTGATGCTTAACATGCAATTGAGATTTTTCTGCAGTAATTCTATTTAGTTATTGCACAGTCTCTAAATCATGAGTTACATACGGCATTTCATTGGGGTAAGTGCATAATTAAAGTGCAGTATGTAATAAACCTAGGACTTTTTCAGTGGGAAAAAATAATAATCCACACATTTGTCTTAATTATAAGATGAAAAGAAACGAACACAGCAAATGCTCTTAATTAGACCTTTCCAATGCTCTTTTACAATTTTTTTATTTTTAAATAAACACGTACAAACTACTGACTTATTTCTTTAATTCTTTGTTTTACACTTATAAGGAATTGCTTCTCTTGCAACAGAAATAATAGTCATGTGGGACATCATCATTATGGAACTTTATAACTCGATTACAGAATTCTTAATTAGAGCCATAGTTTAATGGGTATTAAACAGTGACAGTTACTTTCTTTACTGACAGTTTTAAGAGCAAAATTGCAGGGCATTATAAAGGGCATTTTGCAAATGAATTATATCCCTCCTGCTCAGCTACGCCTGCAGAAAGGGAGTATCACAGACACGTGTTTGATGGAGTAAGCTGCAGAAATTACAGCTTTGAGCAGTGCCACTGCAGGGACAAATTGGCAGGCAGGGAGGAAGCAGAGCTGACCCAAGTCACCCCAGGCCAGCTGGACCCTCCCAGCCAGCCAGCCCCTTTTCCAGGAGGGGCCAGTGCAGAGCAGGCAGAGGATGCTCCAGATTATCCCAATCGCCATTCCCAATGCCTCTGAAATGTAGTGATAACACCCTTATCAAGGGCACAGTGAGGAGGGAGAGCCCAGGTTTCATCAAGGCAAGGGCTGGGTGGTGGCTGTCTGAGGCACAGGCGTGGGCTGGGTGCACAGACAGCTGGGGAGGCTCAGGTTAAGGTGAACTTTGTGTGTGAAGTCCCTTTACAGCCAATAAAACCAACAGAGCCAAGAAAATACCTTCAAGCAGGCAGCTCTGGCTGGCTTACAAAATCCTTCTAAACCTCTGTGACTGTGTTGAGTAGATCTTTATTGACTGGGACACTGATCTTGCGCGTTGTCCTCAACTTTTCACTGTCTACATTTTGTACTGGATCACATAATCTGACTTGAACATCTTATTCAGTCACCCCAGCCATAGGTTAATATCCATTGGTAGCATTCTTAGTAGCCATCACATATTCCTCTCTTCCACAGCTTTCACCTATCTAGGAGTAGAATTCCCTTAAATCATATCTTCCAGCCCTCTGCAGATGTCTTAGGCACGCCCAGGTATCTAAAATGGTACAAGGCACCCATATTTTAGGGAATTGTATGCTAACCTCATTCTTTTAACAGTTGTAGCAGAGAAGTTGTGGGAAAGTAAAACCTAACTTGTCATTTCCTTTTTTCAAAGTTACAAAGTCAGGTCCAACTCTGTTCTTTTACTAAAAGACCGTGTCTTTAGTAAAAGTCACTTTTTACTAAAGTGACTTTATGTAGGACAGATATTTGTAGGCATATGAATTTTAAAAAAAATAAATCATAGGAAATATTTATTCTTTAAACTGAAGTTGCTGCAACACACCATTACTCTTAATCTACCTAGCTGGGAAACAAGCAGCTGAGAAACAAGAGCAGTATTATCTACCCACATTGTCCTTCAGCATCATTCATCTGCAGTGAAAAGGCTACAGTCATGATTTCTCCTAACAAAAGATTAATGGCATCCTAGGCTAAATCATAAAGTGTGATAATCAGGGCAGCAGGAAGAATTAGAGTAGGTTTCCCTCTCCAATTAATAGCTGCCCCAAATGGTATGTTAATCCTGCTTTTGTCTTCATGTCTATAGTTCCTAACTCAAAGTAAAGGCAGTGCTGGTTGTGCCTCTAAATGTAGGCAGTACATCACTACTGCATGCAGCCCTGAACAACTTGGAGCTATACAGAAATGCAAATCAGGAAAATGTTTGCAGGAGAAGTGTAGAAATAATTGAATTGCCCCATACACACAGGGACTGAGCTCTGCTGAAGGCTGAAACTCTAAGCTCAGTGTGTTTGAATGGGACGAGGCTACAGATGTATTTCTTCACAGTGAATAGATATGTAAAAGGGGATCCTAAAGTCATTTCTGTCAGTTCTGTTTGAGCTAAACCAGAGCAAGGAGGTATCTGAGTGCTGAATCAGTTACACCAAGGGCTGTTTTGCTCCTTCTCAAAGGGTAATAGGAATTCAGAAGTCAGATTCTGTAGCACTCAGGAAGAAGCTACTGCCAACTGTTTGGAGTCTTGTAGCAACTTGACAGAGGTAGGCTTAGATGTCTGGAAAGTCTTCATGTATTTCACTCATATTGAGATAGGTTGATTTAAAAGTACAAGACAAATGGGTTTTTTAATTTTTTTTTATACATGCTTGTGGCACCTCTGACTTGTGTTCACCTTTTTCTGGAGCACCACCTGGATCGGTTTGGTTTTGGTGCAACTATTAGCCAAACTTTCAGAACACACACAGGTTCTGGCATTTCTGGATACTTTTTGGTGTTTTTTTAATGCTGTACAATGCATAAAGAACCTTCTGTTCTCCTGAAGATCTTTTCTAAACTCTTCAGCTTTAGTACAAGTGTTTTAGAGATGGAGAGAGATTTAAATAGTCATTCTGATGCTGAATACTCATTTAACATGTTGCAGCTGATCCTGGTGGAGTGCTGTGTACAACTTAAGTATCAACAGTGGGGTTTCAACAGAGCTCAGAGTTGCTGCAAATTTTAGTTCTTGGCAAGAATGTCAAGTTTGTATGTGCCAAGTGTCTGTTATTTAACCAAGCAGAGGATATTGAGTTACTGTAGCAGAAGCAAGATGTATGATTCATGTTTGCATATCCTTCTTCAAAACAGAAACAAAGAGATTTCACTTTTAACACATCATGCTTTTCTCACTAGTCTTTTACCATTCATATTACCATAATTTGGCAGAAAAAATACAAATATTAGGTATTTATTCAGTTATTTAGTGAGATGGGTAGCAGAGCATGCTGTTAGGTAGTAAACGAAACTAGGCAAGACCAAGACCTGCAGCAGCATAGCGTTCATTTATAAGTTGTAGAGTGACACTGTGTCATTAAAATTTTGTCACTATCAAATACAGTTTATTTTGAAGAAAAGCTTAAAAAATCATATTTACAAAGTAATAGTGACTTCAAGTAAAAAAGTTTTCTGTTAGGCACTTGTGCTGGTTTTGATGGTGATGAGTTTTGATATGCTTAGGGTTGGGGTTTTTGATACTTCCTCCTCCAATTCCTTTAGGAAGGATAGCTTTTTCAAAAAAAATTATTTGGGGGCAATTTGGATTAGATGCTGTTCCTTTAACACTTGGTCTTAAGGCTGTGGTTGCTGTCAGAAGAGATCAGCTCAGAGCCCTGTTTAACCCAGTTTTGTCACTGTGCCACTGCCCAGCGCCGACTGCAGCCGCACGCGGGGCAGGGAGGGCTCCCATCTGTGCCAGCTGCCTCTGGGACACCCAGCAGTTCACCTGCCAGCTCTGCCTGCTCCCAGACCTCGGGCTGCTACTGCTAGCAAGCTTCTTAGGACCTGCTGAAGACTTCCCTAGAATGCTACCCAGGTTTTCCTGATTCAGCTTCCCTGGCTGAGGATGCTTAAGGCCATTCGGCATGTAATGAAGTGGATGTACAAGTAATTAACTTTGGGATGGAGATTATTTTTTCCATAAGAAAACCCAGCTGCAAAGAAAATGAAGAGTTTGATTCATTTTCCAGATTAATTTCCACTGGTGGCAGCTGACATGAATTCAACATTGAATCTCTGGATTGAAGGATAGACTGTAGTAGCATGATCTTGTCCTGTCTGCTTCCACAACTCGTGGGTCGTGCATGCAGAAATAGCTTTGCCTTGAAACCCTGGCAGCTCTGTGTGAGCAGAGGATGATGCAGGTACTGCACTGCCTTGGCAGGTGCCAGTCCATGTCACACACAGATAGGTCCTGGACAGGTCACTTGTACATGGGTCTGCCATGCAGGACCAAGGCATGGTAAAAAGTGATGTGTACAGGCTCCTCTCATCTTTTCTATCTCTACTATCTATCTATTATCTACACTACTTATATTTATCTGTACTAAATATCTACATCTATTCATTTTTACTACTTTGAATTAAGGCCTCAAAGATATTGCAAGGATTATTAGTGGATCAACAAGGTGAAAAGTGTGTTCATCTTAGGTCTGTGTGACATTTCCAGCACTTTGTCTAGAACAGGGGTGGTTTGTTTGTTTGTTTGTTTGTTTTGTTGAGGTTTTTTTGTTTTGGTGTGGTTTTGGTTTTTTTTAAGAAACAATTCTGAATAATTTGCAACTCCTGGATAATTGGAAATTAAAACGTAAATTAATTAAAATGGTTGTAACTGTTGTGAGCAAATAATAGGATTTATCAAAATTTGCATTTTATCAAAACTTTAGAGTGTTTAACACAGGGCTTGATAGCTCACCTTAGTGCCCTGCTTAGCCGGCAGAAGCAAATGGGAAAGTTTGCATTTTGGCAACACCAAGGCAAATTACATTTGGGTTTGTTGTCTAATTCAGATGAAGTGCATATATTTGTTTTTTTGCATTCTTCTTGTGAGAAGCTTTCTTTACCAAATTTGGACCTTACTCCCCACCCCCCATTTTAGGGCTGGTCTTCAGGTTCTGTACCATTTTATCATAATATTCAGTACTGTTAAATGAATAATTTTTGAGATTAGGTTTTCAGTGTGAGTGAAGTAAAGTCCTGATTTGAATCTGTGTCCTTGAATCCGTCATAAAATTACAGCTATAAGACATAATTTTTCTTGAATGTATCACTTCAGGGGAAAACAGCTAATTATATATGTCAGGATTGAGATGTTTGGGTTCTTTCAGAGGAGGAAGAGGTATCGTTTTAGTGATCAGAGCTGCAGAAGTAAAGAGAAAATAAGGGAAAATGGTTTCAGTAATGCATAAAATTGAGGAATTGAAAAAATAAAGGAACACAAAGAAAGCAAGGGTTGAAAGAAAAAAAAATGATAAAGAAAAACAGCAGATGGGGATTTTGGGGAAACCAAAGAAGTAACAGAAATAACCGTGCTTTGTTTTCATGTACTGCTTGGCCCTAAAGCTTTGTTAGGCTAAAGTGTCCTTTTTATCAGAGCAGTGGGTGTTGCAGAGATTATTTCAGTGGCGAGTCTGTGCAAAGATGAATGTGCTTCTGTTTCCCTCTGCTGATTAGCACAGTCCCAAATGGCAAGCGTGATAAACTCTGGTCTTTTGATGCCCCTTTTTTCCCTTCAACTCAAAGACTCTGAGATCACAGGGTAATTTTTTTTCCCTAACAAGACACCGGTGTTTGCTCCTGAATTCTTCATAAATCAGACTTTTAAAATGCTTAAGACGGTATCCTTACATTTCCTGTTTCCATGGAATCTATAGGAGGTTTAAAGTATTCCAGGGTGCTCTGCCAGCCCTTAAAGCCATTATCAGATTTTCAGTCTCTTGTGTCTCACTTAGATCTTCTGAGGATATGGCATAGCTGTTTTCAGTTGAGCAACTCTGCATGAGAAGCTCTTAAATGACACCTTCTAAACTTCCTGTATTCCTTTGATTTCACACTGGGTCTATTTTTTTCATCTTAACTGACATTTGTCATTCCCTTGAGGCAAGTACTACAGCATCTACAACACCCACAGCTACATAATCACTAACTTGGACTTGTTACTGCTTAAAGTGAAATCTTTTTAAAGAAAAAAAGAAAAAAAACCTGAAGAAAGTGTTCTTCTAGTAAGTGCACTGAGATAGCATCAGAGGGAAAGCAGCTGCACAGCCACTTTACATAAAGAATATCTTTCCAGAACTTCTGTTTCCACATCTTGGGTTTTTTAGATAGCTTTTTTCCAAACCTGCTTCTCCTAACCTTTCCCTCAACTTGCCTGGAGTTGATGCAATCCAGGCTACTGAGTAGTGGTCTGACATCTCTGCTCTCTTGCCATGCACAAAGATGAAACTGGTCATGTTTAAGGCAGGACTTGTGCCACATTTTTTAGTGGAGTCAGGCTTTGAACATGAGGGCAGAAAAGTCTGTGTACTGTAATGCCAATGCTCTTTTTTTTTTTTTTAACACACCATCTTTGAATGTAATTACTGGAAAGGTTTTGGTTTTAAGGCTCTTTTTCTGCAGCATGTGTTTCAAGTGTTCCCTTGTGAGTTGCAAAGTTGAGGTACCATTCAGCTGCTTCATTGTTATGCAGTGCTAAAGCATGGCATAGTTTCTGTGCACAAATGTAATTGCTCTGCTTATTTCATTGAAAATGTTCATGTAAAATTTAAAAGGAGGATAAAACATAGCAAATGAAAGAACACAGGAGACCAGAGTGTAAGGAAGAGATGATCAGAGTCTGTAACTGTAGGACTAGAGAGTAGAGACTTCACTTCTGGAAGAACGGGCAAATTGCAGTTTGGGGTGGTGCTACTGGAGAAAGAGCTATGACAAAAGCAATTTGTGATGAAATATGGAAAGGCTATGCTAGGCAGCCTGTAATTATGAGCCAGTTTCCATGTTTGACAGCAGTACCCCCTGAAAATATTGATGCATCCATTGTTTCTTGCCAGGCTATGGCACGCTGGCTCTGTCAGGTGCGCTGGCAGACGCGGTCGTGGCCACACGCTGGGAACCACAGTTCAGCTCCAATGAGCAGTCACTCAGCATATTTTTTAGGAAGGACACAAGAGAAGATTTGTTAGATCAGGTTCCCTGAGCTGTGTCATGATGTGGTCCTACAAACTATTGTGTGGCACAGCTGTGGGAGCAGTGAAAGCAGGCATCAGGGGAAGCAGCCCTTGTGGCACCAGCTCTGTAGCTGTTGAGCTGAAGTGTAGATATTTGGTACTTTAGTGTCAAGATGGCCTGAAGTGGTCAGAATTCCACATTATGCACTATTTCCAAAATCCATTTAATCTTCAGTCGTAGCAGATTGCCAGCCTTACTGTTGGCTGCCTTTTGGCACAAGGTCTGGTCATAGGAGCAAGCAGAGATTTACAGAGACAAAAATTAAGGTTCCCTTTTGCTGTCCCTCTCTTGCCCCACTCCTTCTGCCATGCCAGGGCTTGTCTGGGGCTGGGTTCTTGGGGAGCAGGACCAGGGCTGCCATGGCATTGCAGGGATTGGCACCTGCAGGCTGGCGTGGCCAGAGGCAGCAAGGGGGCCCAGCCTGGCCACCAGGTCCTGGCAGCTCCTTCCTGATGTGTTTTGGATGCTTCTCTTGCTGCCTCTGCAGCCTGCTGCGGCCATATGGTGTATAAGGGATCTGAAATCTGAATGAGTGTGTAGATGTTGTTCTTTTCAATTTTTCCTCTTCAGCTCCCTTTCTGAAAGCACTTCCAGGGCTTTCAGAAAGTTCTGGTATTCCCTGAATTGATTCCCACCATTTTTGAGAAAGGTTGGTTTCTTTTTCTTGTGAGCCTCGTTGCAGAAACTTCACCAGGGTAAGTCTGTACTTGCTGCTAAAATCAAGGCATAAATGCCTTGACTATGACCCAGCATTCAGCCAGGAAGCCTCCGAAAGTCATGCATCACTCTGCTGCTGTGCTTTGGGAAATCTCCAGAGTAGCAGCCACAGATTTTGTCAGATGAGGGGTTTTGCTGCTAAAGAAAAGGATAGATAATTGTGTGGTAAGGTCATACATATTGCACTAAATCCTGCCCAAGCAGTAACTTGGCTGTGAAGTGTAAACAAAAGTTCTGCTATTTTTCACTAGAATGAATTCTGATTTGCACTGAAGTAAAGGAAAGCAAAGCTGAAGCAAAACCAGCAAGATCCAGGGTTTTTCAGGTAAATCGATGCTCTTAAAGAACAGCAAGAAAGACACCAGAACAGAAAAAGGATAAATATAATTAAATAGTGCTAAAACATTGTTAAATATTTATGTTCTGTTTTTCTTACTCTTTGCAGGTTGGTAGAGTTGAAGGAGTAAAAAGTATTGTTCACTTACAGTGGGTGAAATTCAACCCTGTTGGAGTCAGTAGAAGTTCAGTTATTTAACTCAATCTGGTCAGGTTTCTATTGTTTATAGTGACCTACTGTATGTTTGGACACCCTCTAAGCACAGGAATTAGCCTCCCCTACTTAAATGTTTTTAATACTTTTGAAGATCAAGTGTAATCATTCAGCAGCTCTTGGTATGTGCTGAACATTCATTCTGTTTCCCAAATTACATTATTTTCTGGTAACCAGCAACTGAAGGCAGCAGTAAGGTAAACCAATTCAAAGCAACGATGTTAACTGTCTCCAGCACAGGCTTTCCTTATGGTTTATATTTTATAAAGAATAAACAGGACTATTTTTCAAAACTGCAGGAGGAAAACTGGGTTCCTTTTAGTTTTGTGGAAGATACTTGTCTGTGAATAATCTTTCTTACTGTGTTGATCATAAATGGCAAATTCCAGTTTGAGCTGGGACGTTATCACAGCTCTTCAGTTTATGTCCTTGTACAGCCAGCCCTTTACAGTAAATTGACTGTAAATCAGGAAGAACCTCTCTCAGTGCACCAAATGGAAACTGTAAAACTCTTCATGAAGGAGTAAAATTCTTGAAAAGTAACTCTTAAATGGAGAGGGGATTTAGCAGCTTTAGGTCTCCATTAAAACCACGGAAGTGAGTGTGGATTGACAGTACCATGTTTAGAACACTGCCAGAGAGTTGCTCTTCGGGAGAATTATGCCTCGCAGGGTTTAGAGTCCACTACCCCAGGAACTTGTCTGCATTTGTCATTACCTTGGGCTTCCTCACAGTCAAATCCCTCAGTGATGCGTTTCATTTCCTTCGTACTAATTTTCCAATTTCCTTTTTTTTTTCCCCAAGTCAAGTGAGAAGTAGTTTTGCAGCATCTCAGATGTAATTTCTACACGTATTCTGTGAATTGCCAACTTTAATTTCACTTGACTGTCTCTTTGATAGAATTTTCCCTACACCACAGTTGTTTTTATAATTCCAGATGGGTAATTATGGGCTACATGGTAATACTTTGGGGAAGGCAGGAGACGTAGGTAGTGTGCATAGCGAGAAGGGATTTGAAAAATGCTGTTGGGATTGGCAGGGAAGCAGAGGAAAGCAGAAGCTTTTGACAGAAGTTTCTGCACCTTTAGCTTTAATTCAAATGCACAAATCTCTCTATCTTGCTTTTTTAACGTGATATAGTACAGCTAAAAACACACCAGTTATGTGTACAAGAGGAAAAAAAAATTCCTGAGGGATATAAAGACTCCCAAGTGTTCCCATTTTCCTAGATTCTTGTCATCTGTGCACTCCAAATTAAATTGGAATAATAAATAAAAAATCCAGCGTGTATCAGGGCAAAGGTTTCTTCTGTAGATCTGTCTTGTTAACAGTTGTTACACTTCTCTGTGGAGATGCTTACTGGTTCCTGCTGATTCATTATGGCAGGAGTGGCTCGTTAACTCTTGCCAGAAAGAACAAGTGACAAGTGTGGCTTTCTGGTGGAAAAGAGCAGAAGGGCTGAGCCTGACCTCAGTGCAGCGAGGGTGGATTTTGTTCAGAGCAGTGTGGGATGCTGACGTGGGAAGTAGATTTGGATTTTATCAAGCCAAAAATTGTGTTTTTAAAATCACTTCAAGCAGCTGCTCAAACATCCTGATCTGATGAGATACGGGCAGAGAAACTGCTGGTTCAGCTGGCACAGGGAGAGAGGAGAGAGGGCAGGACTTGGAACAGGGCTTTGCACCAGGAGAGCTTTGTCCTCCTTTTGGCAGCCTGCTTGATGGGATCGTTTGACTCCCTAAATTAGGGTGATTTATATGGCTGAGAGAGCGATCTATGGCTGGATGGAAACTTGGTGGGCAGAGCAGGCACACAGTTTGTAAGGTAAATTGTGGCAACAGCTCCTGCTTTTTTAGCTCCAGCTTTTTTAGTTCTCTTGTAGTTACCTAAATTTCTATATCTCTATATATTGTATATGTATATATTATAGTGTACACCTATGAAACCCACACTTCTCACTTCCAGTCTGCTGTTCCTTCCACGTGTTCTATGGCAGTTGTGTGCACGATGCAGGGTGAAAATGTATTCTCAAAGGGTACAAAAGAAACCTCTCAGGGCTGAATTTGTGTCTTGTTCTCATACTTGGGGCTTGAAAGGAATTTTTCTCTGACAGCAAAAGGGATGTTTCTGGTTCCCTTGGCTGTGTGAGCATTGGTTTGATTTCATGGTCTTATGAAGGTGCTTTTCAACTAATAAGTTTACTTTTCAAGTGTCTACCTATACTCAAGCTTTCTGCTGTTTGTCTGTAACACACACTTGGAATGCTTCAATGGATGAAATATTTTAAGCAACATTTGTAAGTCTGGGAAGTGTAGGAGGGTTTTTTCCTATCCTATCATGTAAAGAAGGCCAAACTAAATGGCATAGCATCCCTTTCATGGATAGCCCTTTTTCTGGATAGCCACTGTCAAAGTGTAAATTAAGTAAAAATGAAATCAAACCAGGATATTTGACCTTTCAAAGTTGTTATGCCAAACTTTGCTTATTGAGACAGCAAGTAGGGCAGATGTTAATTTCAGTGATAAAATTGAATGTCTATTTTAAGTTTTAGCATAGCTTTCAGGTGTCATGGCACATTTTGCTGTGTTCTAGTAGTGTCTGAACAGGCAAGACTGATAATGCAAAAACTCTGGTATTGTTACTCGTGTGCACAGGGGGAGAAAGAAATAAATAGTTGCTTCAACACATACCTGATGGCTGCTACTATTAAAAAGTTTCCATTAGCCCAGCAAATTGAATGTAATTCCTCTCTTATGCTTTCCTTGCTCTGTTTAATGACAGAAGAAGCTATCAAAAAATAGGCTGTTTAGAGAAAGTGATTCAGCCTTCAATTACTCTGCATGTTGTAACATCACCTAGGAGTTAGTTAAGGTTTCAATTAAAGTTCATGTAAAGTATTTGTGTAGCTGCATGGAAATACCTAATTAGCACTATGCTAAATGGTTTATTTCTCTTCTGAAAGCTACAGTATACCCTGAAAATTGCTCTTTTTCTTTTAGTTTGTCATTTGTTTCAGAGTGCCTCTTGCACATGTGCACTTCCAGTTACAGTAATTCGTACATTTTGTACACAGTTTTAATCACTTGAAAGTATTTTAATTATTAATAAGGAGAAATCCATTGATTTTCTCCAGTTGTTCAAACACAAGTCTGGCCTAATCCTGCCTCAGGCTTGAGGGGCACTGAGATGAACAGCAAATCCTTGAGCTAAACATTCATTTCATGGGATTTAAAGTGCGTGGGGGAAGGTGGGGAGGAGAACACCTCCTCTTTTTTTCCTTCTATGACCTTTTCTTTTAGCTTTTTCTATTTTCTCATATGCAAACGCGTATTTGAAAGGTGTAATTCTGTGATGACGAAAATAAGTAAAAATAGAGAAGCCGGAAAAAATCTTCAAGAGAAGGTTATTGCTCACTTTAATCTATAGAATTTATGTGGCTGCAGAAGTGATGAAGGTAGACCTGTGGTGCAGCGAGGTTTGCTGCTGAGATGAAGAAGTGATGTAACTAATGAACAAACCTGTGAGTGTTCTAGCGCATAAAAGTGCATAAAATAATGCAGGACTTGTGTGCTGTGTTAATGTATGTGTGTGTGTGAGGTTTATCCTATGATTAGTGTCAGATTGTCCCTTTTGTGTGAAGAACTCTTTTCACTTAAGCCTCTGGCTCAGCTGCAGGTTGGTGGTTTGATGCAATTTTGTCTCAGTTTATTTCTTTAATTGATTTGATCCTCCTTTTTCTTTACTTCCAGCCCTAATTACTAAAACCTGGCACACATCCATCCTACAGGAGTCAAATAATTTGTTTTTCTCCTTTATCAGTTTAGTTCTGTTTCACCTCAGACTCCCTCACGTTGTATTAACCACCATATGAAGTCTCTCCTGTGAGCTCTGAATCCAAGCTAAAGCAGTTTTAAAAGAAGAGGAGGCAGGGTTGTGGTGCCTGCATAAAATTGAGCAAACACAGAGGCTAAAAATCTTAACAGTTTATTAATTTCAAAATACGTAATTTGAAGTTGTCCTCAATGCTATTCTGGAAATCAGTGCCAAACTTCTGAGCTTGACTCCATTTTTTTCCATAATTTTTTAGCTCTTCAACAGACTCTTTCTAGGGGGTCAGCTGCTCAGCATCCCTGATCTCGGGGACTTAATTCCCAAAATGATATGAGCATTTCAGAAAGCATCCATGAATATAAGAAGTTCAAAGTGGCAAGTGTCAGTCCCTCAGTCGTGCACAGGAAGACAGTATCCATCTCCTCTGAACAGAAATGGTGTTTTTCACTGCTGCCACTAAAGGGAAGCCTCCTCTGGGACCTTGTTAGATGCTTTCATGTGAGGACCATTTGACCCACTTCTGACTAGTGAGCAGGCTTAGAAGGCAGGAGTTGTTGGGGGGATGCCTTTGGCTGATCTCCTCCCCCTCTTTGCAGGGAGAACAAACCCTCAGTGGAATATATTAGGGATAATAACAGGGTAAAAATGTCACTTAAAGAAGGGTGACGGATGGAAGCCCTAGTCAAAAACAATAATAATAATAGTAATAATAATAACAGTCTTCAGAAGGTGTTTCTATTTACAAATACAGCATCAAAATAACATCAGCTGTCCTTTTTAAAACAAATTTTAAAAGAAGGTTATAGAACTAATACTTATTTTTAATAACAAATAGTATTAGTTGCTGAATGTCACTCAATGTGGACTTTTAAATTAAGCTAAATTTTCCTTTAATGTGGTGAAATCAATTTAGTGAAAATTAAATATATGTTGGCTGGTAGAAAATTGATTGGCTTTTGACTGCTTGTGACCAGCAAAGGAAGGAGGAGGGCTGCTAATGAAAGGTGTATCTTTAAGTTATCTGGAAAACAGGTCATATAAAAAATTAGCTTTGTGGTAAGAAAACCTTCAGCAAAATAACCCAAAATATGTACAAGGAATAGATCCATTTTATCTGATATCTTAGACAAAAGGAAAAAAAAAAACTTTCAGCCATAATGCTGTTTCTTAGACAAAGCAAAATACCTGTTACCTTTTCCATCTTTCCTTTGCTAAATACAGTAATTTTGGTGTTTATCAATTAGATAAGGCATTAATTGTAAGGCAGCCAGTTTGAAACTGGTAATACCTGGTTTCTTTTAATATATTGATGATCTACAAAGCCTCTTCAGTTTTTTGTATGCCAAAGCAGGCCCTCATGCAGGTGTTAGTGTGGCCTGGATTAGGAGATTATTGCATTTGTATCCCTGGGAGAGCCAGGTTTGATCTATGATTTCCTCCCCAATCAACTCTAAATATGCAAGACTGAATCTGCGGCGGTGCATGTGGAAGAGATCAGAAATAAGTAACTTTTGAAAAAATGATAAATGTTAAGCCATATATTACTACATGAAATATGAAATACTCTCCTTTCCTGCTGCTGGGGTTCCTCATAAATAATCTGTCTGACTCTGTACAGAACAAAGTAATCACTGTATCAAGAGAGAAGCCAGAGAAACCAATTAAATTGTTGTGGAAAGTAGAAAACAAACACGAGGGAACACTCTTTATAAACCAGAAAATTTCTGCTATTGCTTTGTACTTGGAAGCCCACTTAAGCATTGCATCTTTATATGGTTTTTCAAGGTTTCATTTATATCTTTAGAAAGAAACTGAAAACCAACAGATGAATCTCTGCAAAAAAAAACCCAAAAAGAATTCTTCCCTAGCACATCTTTTGAATGCTTGTCAGTACCTTTCAAGTGAGGCAATGACTGAGAAACTGACCCAAAGGGGTAAAAGCAGAATACAGAGGCAGTGTTAGGCCTGAGGAATCCAACAGGATGTAAGATGAAGACATCTGTAGCTGAATAAAGACGCCGCCTTTAGGAGATTATCCTGGAAATGATTGCAGCTGCCACCAGAGAGCTGCAGAGCCAGATGCTGCCGTGGCCCCCGGGGAACCTGCTCCCTGTGATGAGTTGTCTGAGACAGGAGGGTTGGAGGAACAGACATCCTTCTCCAGATCTTACAGTAAAACATCACACTGTGACAGCTCTACCCTTAGCCTTTGTCACCAGTAAGGGAAAATTTGCTACAGGCCGCTTGCCATCAATTATCTCTTCTTTTTTTTCCCTTTTCTTTTTTTCTTTTTTTTTTTTTAATGGAAATAACTCCAATGGTACTCTGCATGGATGGTAAAAGATCTTTAAATAGACTTTGAAATTAAAATGTGGCTGCTCCATGAAGTCTTAGGATTTTTAATTCGTTAATTATATATTTCGTGTCTTTGGAGGTGAAGTAGCATCTCTATTTTATAATAGAGGTGGCATCTCATGGCAGAGAAGAAGAATGTTTTTGTTTCATTAATTAAGTTCAGCACTGTTCACTTTAAATACAAGAAGCATTTATGAAGCTGCATGTACTCTGTGAAACATTAAAATAAGACCAGGAGAAGCTGAAGAAGCTCTTCAGCAGTTTTAGAAATGGAGAAGTCAAAGACAGCCTTCCCCATGCAGGAACAATCTGCTGACATGCAAGTTAGGACAATTTCATGTCTGCTCTAACAAGGTTTCGGCCAAGTTTTCAAATGAACTTTTTTGCCTCTTTACATCTATCACATGTATCCTTTTATTATGAGTGCATCGTAGCAAGTTAGCCCAATTGATTCATTAACATTGCAGAAATACTCCAAAAATTATTGCTACTGTGAAGAAATAGAAAGGTTTTTTTGATTATTGAAAAAAGGTATTTATGACTGTCTTTTGTGTATGAATCTAGTTCATCTCTTTACTAGCTGATACTAAGAAACTGTAGTTTAATATTTGTCTATTAGGGCAAGTAGTAAAGTATTGAATTTACTGCCTCTAAAGCAGTTTGACCTCCTTTTGTTTTTTAATGCTAAGTCTTTAAAAACAAAGAAACAAACAAACAAAAATCCAAACACCCAAAGCTCTGCAGAACAGCCTGAAAATGTGAGCTCAAAGGCATAGAAAAGGCAAAATTTTATTGATTCTTATCTTTGTCATGGATGGAACTTTTATATATAATTTTCAAACAAATTCTGTGACTTTGGCAGGAGTTACATGATTTTGGAATGCTCACATTGGCAGTGAAGTGCTGGTTGGTAGAGAGGACTTTCTTACCTAACTCATATAACCAGAATGTTCAGTATTGTTTCAGTAATACTTACCAAGACTGACTTTCCACCTCAGTAACTTTAGGTCATTCTTGGTCATGAAAATGACATTGGCAAAAGTCTAAGCATCCTATTTTTAACCCAATTATTTGATTAGTATAAGGAATCTTTCTCATCAACTGATAAAACCTATTTTGTTCCTGTAGGTATATTTGTTTTTCAGGTCTGTGTTTGTAGGTAGTTACATTTATTTCCACATTGCTGTGTAGATAAGTTCCCATGTGAATGGCTTCTAAATTGATTCAATTTACCTTAAACATTTTGGTACCTTTTCTCTGTTGTACATAACTGGGGAACTTAGAGACAACAAGTGTGAATTAGTGCTTTCAGATTTATAAATACCAGCATTTTTTTGAATTGTAGAGCAAGTGAAAGGAGTTTAATGATAATATCACTTAGAAATTCCAAAGGATACCAGAATTATTCAGGCCTGCCTGCCTGCCTCTGTAGTCTGATGTTAATGTACTTTTTATTAAAGGTAAGCTTTATAAATTCATAAGAACTGCTACTAATTGTTTTTTTTTCTTGTTTTGTCAGTTGTCCCCCCTGTATATTGGTGTCAAACCTTGATTCTGGCATTACTAATTCTCTCTCTATTGTTGTGTTCACATCAATTATTTTACCACGCAGGCACTTAATTATGCTCTGAGTAACTCTTTGCTCTCTTGTTCAGCTCTCTCAGCATGTGGAGCTCCAGGTTTTGATATCTATCTCAGAGTTCACCACATGCCATGTGTGGCATAGAGAAGACAACCCACATGTCAGATAATAACGTGGCCATCCTGTCCTGTTGACCTCAGCCTTTGACCCCGTGAGGGACAGATTGCTGTCCTGCACAGTCACAGTTGCTAAAGTGTTCTGTCTGCTGTCTATTTGGATGGATGCCCTGGATTTTCCAGCACATACAAAATACTTTAGCCAATCAGCAATCGGCAATTGTGCCATTTGTCTTCATCTTGCCAACTTCATTTCACGTTGTGAGGCAAACAGGGGAAATGGAGGTGCTTTTCTGGTCAAAGCCATGTTGTGATGCTGTGGGAACTAAATGATGAGGATTTTCTTTTCTGTTCTAGGAGTAATTAGTAATTAGGTCAACATAATGATGGCAGATCTCAACCAGGGATGAAAACATGAAACAGGTTTATGTGTTAATTATATTCACCTAGATGTACCCTGGAAATTGTAAATGGGAAAAATCATAACTCAGTGTTATTTGTATAGTTTGAAAGAGGATCCATGTTTTTTTATGTGTGTGGCTTTTTTTCTTAATAACATTGATGTTAATTGCATGGATTGTATTTGTTCAGGGATACACAAATTTGAACTTGGTAATTTCTAAGTTGATAGAGGTAGTGATAATTAGCTAAGAAGAAAGTATTTTTGTATATTTTCTGCAGGCTGATTTTATTAGACATTTTAGAAGAGGAAATACACTGTTTATCTGTTCAGACAAAAGAGTTGCCTAACTCCAAAGTGAAAATATCTATGGAAATGCTCTATAAATGATGCTGTCATTAAATTATTTTATAATTATCCTGGCATCCATCCCAAAAGCAAATGAGATGATAATGCAGTTCACCTGTAGATGCAATAAGAACTGAATAGTTTCTAGCAGTTTTTGTCCACAGCCTTTTTCATGATACGCTTCTAAATGAACTAGAAGAGCAATTTTGAAAAGACTGTACTGCAGCATGGAGTGTTTGAGCTGACAGAAGTCTGAATTGCTTTGATTAGATTCTATCACCAAGGAAAACTTAGAGTTCCTTTGCAAAGAGCAGATGAAGGCAACATTTTAAACCACAGCGAGTTTCCTGCTGCCGTTTTTGAACAACATCTGTTCTCTGTTTTCTGGGCTTCAAATTTCTTCCATTCACGTGTGTTTCGTGGCTAATTACTGGCAAAGTCTGCCAAGACTCTCTTGAGGCAATTCTGGACTCTGGAGTTATATTTCTGTGTAGCGTGAAGTCTTTGTCTTGCCACCAGCTACGGCGATATAGCACCGTCCGTATCAGAGCTGCCAAAAAAGAACGTGGGTTTGTTTTCTGTCAGTTTAATGTGGGTTTAATCTAAACTCTTCTCAGCCTTGGCTGTGTCCTTCAAGCCTTGGTTTGTCTGTGGGATGCTGCATTAGGAGACCCTGTGAGAACCTGGGTGACTTTTTGGCAGCTGAGTCTGCCGGTCCCTCTCTGGTGAATCGGCAATCGCTCACAAGTGCTTGCATCAGAAACTGATAGCTCTCACAGACACGTGGGCATCTGACCTGTATTGATCTCTAGAAAGACATTATTGACCAAAGAGAAAAACGTTGTCTCTGTGGAGAGATGTGCTAGTAAAATCTTGCCACGGATGCAAAACGAAGCGAATCTCTGCGTGGATAAACTCTGCTATGCAGCCGTAATCTTTTTGATATCTGTCCCCGCCCCCTCTCCAGCATTCCCAACTAAGCAATGGTTTAGATCAGTTTCTGGGGACAACACTAAGTGGTATGGAATCAATGCTAGGAAGTTGGGGCAGAACTGGAAAACCTCTGTTGGTTTGCTCCCCATCTCATTACCTGTGAATGATTGTTCCCTATTGTATATTTTCTAGTGATTTGTCCATTCTGCTCTTAAAAGTTTCAGGGCCTGGGTTCCTACCACATCCCTTGAGAGACTGGTGTAATGTATCTTCCTGTCAAGAGTTTTGATCGGTCTTCTTTCTTCCTCCTAAGACTCTTTTTTTTTTTCCTTTCCTTTTTTTTTCTATCCTGTTATTCTTAGTTATATTATATAAATGTAATTACTGTTTGAACATGCTTTATAATGAACAGTTGAGCCTTTCTTTTACAGCATATATTTAGAGCTTTATTTGTATTTGCAGCTTCTAAATAAGGATTCTAAAAATATTTTTATAATTATTTTAAAGGTCCCAAATAAGATTGGGTGTCTTATTTAAAATGATTATCAAGTTTAACAGATTGGGTTTTTCCTAAAAATAGTTAAAATAATGTAGTCTTGTTAGTGGTGTCCCAGGACAAGATAAAAGAGGATTTATAACCATCTTAATTTGCCTCTTGACACATTTTGGTGTAAGACAAACTGCTTTAGACTTTCTGTTGACATTTCTTCAAATGTATATCTTTTTGTGTATTAATGTGATTTAGATAATTTTTCACCCTTGTGCCTACTTATTTTAGAATATATATCCCCTGCATTATGTTATTCACTATTAAAATTGATTTTTTATTTTCCTTGTATTACTAGGAAACACTCACTGTTTGTATGATTTCTTATATCCTAAGAGACCAAGCCAAATGCTCCAAGAATTTTGGATTTCTGTGACTTGCCTTTGAATTTTCTGTTAAAGAAATTAGAAAAAAATATAGGTCTCTCATTGTTGAATAAGTAAAGTTGTTAACGGAGAGGCATTCAAAATTGCTTGTGTAATAATTCAGGCATTAGAAAGATAAGGTTTTACAAAGTATTTCTAGCACAGAAGCAGCAGCAAAGTGGTTGTATTAATTCTTAACTTAGTCACCAAGTTAAGAGTGATCAGTAAACAAGCCTTTTGTTTATGGACATGAAAAACCCCTATTTTGGCCTTCAGGATGTATGGGTTTAGTTTATATAAGGATGTACAATTTAAAATTCATCAGCAGGATTTAGATTTCCATTTCTCTTGCTTCATCCATTTATATTTATAAATATATATAGTGGTAGTACTATTACCCAGTCAGCAATGTCAGTAATTTTTACTCCAGAAACCAATTTGAAGCCGTACATCTCCATAGTATTGGCTGGATGTTGCCTCCTGCAAATCCTGCCCGTTCTCCAAAAATCCATTATTGCATACACAATTGTTTATAATCTGAGCAGTACAGATTTTGCATCGGTTAACAGCCAGGAATACAACATTCCAACAGACATGAAGTCATTTGTGCAAATGACACATACCTAAATATTACATCTGCTATCCACAGAAAAGGAAATACAAGATCTGACTTTCCTATGCCTAATTTAATGCAAAGAAGGAAGAACTGGCTGAAATAATTCAGCCTAGTTATATGCTTCTCTACTTAGTATTCTCTTACCACCTAAGTATTTCCTTGCACCTGTTTAAACTTCTTCTCTAGCTCTTGCAGTAGGAGAGAAGAGCCCTGTGGCCAATGAGGTGATGAAAAATCCATGCTTGGATGCCTTGGACACTCCCTGGCACAGGGAAAATGCATTTCCAATGGTGTGTGGTGTAAACATAATCTGGTGGAGGAACAGCCTAATTGTGCATAGAGGAGTAAATTGTGTTTTGAACAGAGACACAAATTGTGCTCTCCTTACAAGCCAAGATACTGGCAAAGTAAGTACATTTGCAAAGACTGAAGGCAGACTAACAAAATGCACCGTATGTGCCCCCTCTTGCCAATGTTATTTTTATCCAGGTCTTTTAGAACATATTAAAAATAGCTCATTTTAGGAAGAAAAAACAAAACCAAGAGAGCACCTGGAGGGATACCTCTGTCTTACTGCTATATGAATTAACTTTTGTTTATTTGCTCCTAATTTTCTATCATTAAATTACAAAGTGGCACCTATAAAAGTGAGACCAGAATACCAAAAGCTGAAAGACACAATAAATGTTCCATGTAGAGTTCTACCACTGACTTCAGTGGGAGCAAAAGGGACCATAAAACCTTCATTTGAATTCACTAGAGGCTTATAAAAGGCATTCAGATTTTCAGTGGCTTGATTCAATTTGCTAGTGCAATTTGGTATTTTGGTTCTGGCCATTTCTTCATGTGTGTCCTGATAAAAGTCAGGTCTTAATTTCTCTGGATCTATTAATGTGCATACCCTGTACATATCCATGTCACTGACTGTACAGGGCAGAGAATCTAGCTCGTTATGCCAAAGTTAGTCCAAGTTTCATACTTAAAGGTGAATTTCTATCCTTTGGCTAATGAAAACCATTTTCCCCCCCTCTGTGAATTTCCTTATTTTGTTTTTTAACTCCGAGCTGATCCTTTCCAAATGTCATTGTGCTATGTGAAGATCTTGGATTCATTAAAAATGTTCCGTTGAGAACTGGTAGATATTTTACAAATGTTCCACTTGTTTCCAGGTGACTGAGAAATCCAGGCAGGCAGCTTATCAGTCAGCTTTTTTGTAAAACAGCCAGACAGACAGTTTTTTAGTAAAACAGTGATTTAAATAGTTGAGGGCTTGTTTAATTGGTTTTCTTTACCTACCCCTATGTTGAAGTATTTTCACTCAAACACTAAAGCAGAGCATGGGGCGAGAGAAGGAAAATAATGATAAACAAACCCCTTGGTCTATCCGAAAATACAACTGAGTTTTTAAGCTGTGCTCTTTGTGTTGGTTTATGCATATGCTGAATTATGAAGTATTTTATTTTCTTACAAATACCACATTTTGCAAATAGTACTTGACCCACAAAATGCACAACTCGGCTTGTCTTAGAAAAGATTAGAACTGCAAAGAGGTTTCTGCCAATGCAGTTACCTCAATTCTCTCAAAGAACACAAAAAAATGCCTGCATGTTCAGTTTAGGAAATACTTTATTTCTCCAAATCCACAGAGTGAGATCATTAGTTTGCCTTTCATTTGTACCGGTGACCCTCTGGTGGCATATGGGCATCATTGTGTGGGCACTGGGTCAGTCCTCCTGCCAAAGGAAAACATTCAGCAGCTCAAACACCTCCTTGCATAGCTGCAGTGCCCTCAGGGTGCTTTGAGAGATCTCACATTGAAGTATTTTCTTAGCCCCTCCCTGCTGAGTGTGTGAGAGCTGATGAGATCACAGCTTGATATCAGATAACTGCAGGCCAAATATTCTCTAAGAAGATAAATAACCCAGCTATATGGGTCGCTGGAAGAAAGCCCTGCTTCTCTAAATCCAATGAAGGCAAGGTTTCACCTTATAGGTATGTAAGTAATCAATTCACTGTCAAGATCTATTACAAAAAAAAAAAAGCTCGCTTTCTTTCTTTTTTCTTTGAAAAGGTACTTAATTTTTCCCTGCTTGCTGGTGAAACTTTGCTTCAACATTTTCAAACAAGTTTTTAATGTGTTAAAAGCAAGTTATAATTCAGCTCAGTAATTAGTGAAATAATAAATATTCAGAGAGCAGACCATCATAAAGGCCTGATTAGGCTGTGCATAAATATATATGCATAAGCTACAGCCTTTCTGTTCTTTAATATAGAATAGGATACTTGCATTCAGATTTACAGAATCTGAAAAGTTGTTACATTTTTTGACATATGAGAAAGAAAAAACAAAGTATAGAGGGAAAATGCAGTATTTTAGAGAGATATGTATGGTGCTTTTAACATACAGATTGCAAACATCTTGAGATTGTCATTTGGGGAAAACAAAACCTTCCACTATGTTAATTTACAATAGAAAGGCAAGGACTTTATTTCCATTCACTGCATGTCTCACAATATTAACTTTTTAAGACTCTTATTTGTGGTTTGGTTATTAAATCAATTACAGTAGGAGACCCTGTATGAATAGATTGAACTTTTTCTGCCTTCTGCTGTTGTCTCTGACCACCAAACACAAATGTTCCTGAAGTCTGGAAAGTCCCTCAGAGCAGTTGTAGCTTAAATATATTTTTTAAACCAACCAATAAAAGCAATGGTTGGCAGCCTTTATCTCTTTCACTTTGCCTTCTGCAGAAGTGAAGGGGTTTGTCAAACAGCTTTTGACAAACTTCTATTATGTATCCAATTTTATTTTATTTGAAAGTTTTTCAAAACCTTATCGCTCAAGTAGGCAGTTACAAATTTTTGCTCAGAGCATGAGATGACACCTCAAGTGAAATGAAGCAGTGATCTGGAATAGGCACCAGTCACCAGTGAAATTACACTGTCCTGACCTCAGCGGCAGCTTTTCATCCGTGCAAGGAAAGTGAGATCCCAGGGAAAGTTCTCAGTTCTTCAGCCACCTCCAATGAGGAGCAAGTGGTTTGTGAGCATTTTCAAGCTATCAGTGTGCATTTCCTAGCCACTGTAAGCCTTAAATGAAGTAGCAAATGAAAAAGTGCGTTAAGGAATTAGGGAAATTCTCTGGAATGTCTCCTTTGGATGTTAGTTAAGCGTGTAGATATTGTAAAATGCTGCATAGAAAAATGGCCATGACAAAAGCAGTTCCACAGAAACTTGTTGTTTTTGTTTATTTTTTTTAATGCCCTTCTGTCCTTAAGGTTATGTAAAATCCTTGCATTAAAAACTTTATTTTGTAATTTTAAGTGACACTTGCAGTAGAGATCTCACGTCTTGAACTTTAAAGATGAATTAAGGCCTCAGTGAATGCATTTGATTTAAAATTCCAGAGTTTTGACATAAATATTTCCTATTCCTTTATGCTGCACTATAATTTGTTGCCAAGTTTTGTTTTGATCAGTTTGTCTTACATTAGATCAAGGTTATCTTCCTAAGGAAACATATTCCTAATTTTTCAAAGAGCTTCAGGTCAGAGGCGCTTTGGAAACTCATATTTTGTTTTGCTTTTATTAATAAAGCAGAGAACAACTGAAAAGGTGTATTTTTAATTGGTTTCTCTGCCAGCAGACAGAGCAACAAGACATGGCAAAAAACTTTCTTCCTTGGTTTGAGTGTTAAATTTTATGTAGGTTCTGTAATCACTTTGTGCTTAAATTTGTACAAAATCTGACTGCCCAGTAATTTTCAAGGCCTGCTAAGAGCAGATGGGAACTGATAAAACGAAAAAGGAAAGTCTGAGTAATGAAGAGTGAATGGGGCAAGAGACAAGGCAACCTTGTGATCTATTTTTAAAATAGATATTATATTGTGTCTGCTTTATTGATGCTCCCCCCTGTGCTCCCAGTTTGCCTGTGCTGAGCAGGGATGCATGTGGGAGGGGATTACCCCTCACAATGGAGGAGCACAATGGTATCTCTAGAACTGAGCAAGAATCCTTTTTTTTTGTATTTTCCTCCCTCCATTCATGTTACCAAAGGCTGGGGCTTTTCTTTTTCTTCTGCTTAATGATTGATGTTGTCATAACCAAAGTTAAATGTTGATGCTTTGACAAAAGAATGTGCCTCTAAAACTGCTAGGCTGCATTTGTGGAGCACACACTAAAACTGTACAGTATCTAGTTAGCATTGCTAATCAATACATAATGCATATCCTTCAGCTAATCTTTTTGAGCAATTAAAGCAAATTCAAAAGAGAGATTATCATGTGTAAACAATGAGGGCTTAGATATCTTGCCTACTGGCCTGAGGTCTCGCCACAGATCCTGCAGAGTTTACCTTCTGTATCAGTAGTTAATTAAGGTGAAACATGAGGTAATTAGGGCTAATCCCAGTGCTATCCTGCTGGCCTATTGCCTCTCAGGCCATGCCCTAAACCAAAGCGTTTTCACAGCTTGTGAAACGTTGCCATTTTCAGAGCAGATTTTAAAAATTGATGCCCGTGTTTATTGCAGACAGTGTTCCTAATCCTTTCAGGGAGCTACAGTGAATGCGGTCCAAGTGGAAAAAGGGAAAGGATGGCTTCATTTATTTTTCTATGGGTTTGAAAACTGCACTGTTGATACAACTTTACTCTAGGACATTCCTTGTAATTGACAAGGGATTAGGGGGATTAAATTTGTACTCTACACTTGTTTCCAACTGCTTGTGTGAAGCTTCTTTTTTTCCTTTTAATGCATTACATTTGTCAACACAGAAGAGGGATGCACACTCATGGAAGATGAGTTCGTGCACAGACATGCCAGTGTGATATAAATTAAAAGATGTATGGTGGTGCCTGGACTAAACTGTCTCAGAATAACATGGCTTTGTTTGCCTCAGAAAAAAACCCATGCTTTTCCTCAGAAACAGTTTGGCCTTCATGAAGCAGTAAAGAGGCCCTGCTGAGTTATGTCTGATCTCTGTCCTTCAGGATACATTTTCTTTTTGCAAAAGGAATATTTCAGATGCTCAAGACTATTTTATTATTGAAAGAATGGGTTTAACTGCTCATTAGATATATATAACTACACAGAAAGGCTCACCTTTTTGATAGGAAATACAACAGATTTTTTTAACCAATAATAAAGTAAGTATTCATCCCAGAAGGCATTTTATTGGGCTTTTAAATTTTTAGCTTTGCTGTATGATCTTGAGTCATGTATCAAATAAAATGACATAGTTTTTCTAATTAGCTGCAAATTAGTATTGAGTACATTGTCAACCAATGATCCTTGTTCCTTTTGTACTTCCTGAACCTGATCCAGTGCTTCTGGCTGGTGTCTTATGCCAGGGAGGAATTTAGACCTGTATTTGAGGTCTAAATGTTCTATAGGTTTGTTTCCATGCAACTCCCAAATTAAAAAAATAAATTAAAAAAGAATAGGAAGAGGTAGTCAAAAGGTAACATTCTGAATTTAGGGAAGAATTTTTTTTTCCTCTCAGCTGACATGTATTTTGTTAATTGTAAGACTGACATAGGTGTTGATGATTACACTTTGGTCACTCATCCCTGTTTTTCCAGGAATAGTATTTTGCTCAACTCTGCCATGAAGTTTCAAGTGCCTGACAGAGCATTTTAATGAGCCAAAGAGCTGCCCCTCTTAGACTCTGAATTTACAACTTGTTTGTTTTGTTCTTAATGCTGCCTGCCTCAATTTTCAGAAGCCAGGGAGCTGAGACTGTCAGTGTTCAATTTGATATCGTTTCCCTGCCTGCTGGGCTTTTTTAATTGCCAGAAGACAGTGGATAGATACATTTCCTTAATTCCTCAACACCCTTTTTTTGTTTGTTTTTCTCTAGTTGCAGTCTTTGTCTTTCTGACTATTACAATCCTTGTGGTTTTTAAGAATAGGCGTTAAAATCACAGGCTTAAGAGTAAAAGCTTCTCCCTTAGATTTACTGGTTTTTAGACATTTAATGTGCTTTTTACTTGATTTCAGCTTCTAAAACTGGAGGAGGGTCTTTTCTCTCTGCATAAATGCAAAGAGGATTTGCAGCATGACATTTAGAAGTATATTGTATGAGGTTTGCTATTGATCCCTCTGGTGGGGACGAGTGCTCAGAGGGAATAAATGGGCTGCTTTTATGAGGCTCTCTGTCATCATGGATTTAGCTGTTTCATTTGCAGATTCCTGTAAATGTTTGCCTGATTTATGGCCAGTAATTTTCGACGGAGAAAGAATCGACGTATCGTCAGCAAATGATTGCGAGTTGTTAATACTTTCAAGTGGCATCTGAAAATGTTCATGCACTTGCATTGATCCAGACTGCTTCCCACTTTACAGCTCCAAATGTTTTAGTGTTTTGTTAATACCGCATATAAGAGGCTTGGGATGCGTTTCATTTAGGGGGGTGTGGGAAAGTGTTAGAAGAATAAATCATAATTCAGATTCATTGTGTCAAGCAAAGTTTAAGCAAAAAAGGGAGAGACTCAACTTCAGCATGCAGCACCTCCTCCTGTTAGCCTGAAATTATTTCTGTGGTGCTTCACAGAGAGTTGCTGGAGGTACTGTCCTGTGCCTGTGTTATCCTAGTGTGAAAATACCAGCTTTGAATCTTTACACTTAGAGTGAGATTTGTTCTTCAGGGAGTTATTGATATAAATGTGATGGCATTCATTTATTTTGTTTCATCTACTAGTGATAGCCATTATTTTTTTATTTGCTGATAACGCCACAGTAGTTGTTGGGCAGGTTATTTTACAGTTTATTTTTTCTCTATATGCAATTCTATTAAACTGGTGATTGAGCTAATGATATGGTTGCTAGCTACACAAAAAACAGTGGGTAATGTATTTTTTTGGTACAGGCTAAGCTATGTCTGCTTGATGTAGCTATTCATTCCCAAAAAATCTCAAGTCCAAGGTAAATGTACTTTACACGGTGTGTTTATAAAAGTGCCAACTGCTTAGCTTGCTAGCACAGAGCTGTAATACTGTTTCCTATTCTGTATAATCTCTAGGGTCTCTGACACCCATGCAGAGCAGTGGAGTACTTTAATATTAAAAAATTGAGATATCAAGTACAAAAAGGCTTTAGGGAAGCCCCGTAAAATTGTGAATGGGTGCTACCGTAACAAATAACAACAAAAAGCATCTGCATCCGTGGGAAGTCCTACACTGGCCTCATTGTGTGCATACATATTTAAATTGGAAGTTCTTGCCCTGCTTCCAGAATAACAGACAGCATCTAAATTCACATCCCTTTTTGTTGTTATCATTGAATATGCATGGAGTAATGGTGGAATTAATTGCTCTGTGAACAACTGTTAGAGATGGATACATCAAGTGAATCACAGCTTTTTCTGTAAGTAGAGTTTTTTTCTCAAACTTGCCTGTACTATTTGTGGTAACATTTATTTTTAATATCAAAATAAAGAGAAAGCAGATTACTCAGGTAATCTTTCACTTCCAAGTTTTCTGCTTAAGTCCAATTCAGCATTAAAGTTGTTAAAAAACAAAGCCTTCAGCAAGTAGGATCTGCCCTCTTGCTGGTACACAAGGGTGCACAAACTTTTTCTGAGCCCTGATGTAGTCACCAATTCTGTGAGGATCCAGGAGGTGCCATAGAATGAATAAGAAGAAACAGGGAGTTAGGCTTTCATTTCCTGAATTAGTTAAGGCATCCAAGTCAGACTTACTTGTGATTCTTGGAGGGTTCACATTATCTGAGACTTGTAGATGTAAATATTCTTACTCTGAATAGTGTTTCATGAGCAGAAGGCAGGCCTCCTTTTTGCAGCCAAACCAGCTTTTCTTTCTGCTTTGTGTGGCCAGTTTTGATCATCCTTTATTTAGTCTCGGAAATAATAGCCTCATGTGGAACATCAGTGGGTGGAATTATGTCTGGCAACTAAGTGGTAGTAAGGAGGAATTTGTGTTGTGAATTTGAAGGGAAATGTATCTTGTTTACTCTTCTGTTCAAGTATTCCTCTTGTATAGCCAGTGCTCCTGTGGAGATACCACTTAATTAGTCAGAAATTTGCTGCGTGTTGCCTTTATTATTCCTCACCGTGAGTGCTCCACCTCTTTCTCACCACCAGCCTTCAGCAAAACAAACCCCCTAGAAAGATGAGCTGCAGGAAGCAAAGGAGAAGATTATTCATTATTAGCAATTGTTATACAGAGAAAATGTGGTCTCTTTCAAGCCAGCCAGCTGCCTTGTACATTAGGAGCTCTGTTTAAGGGTATTTTAACCTGTCTTTAGAAAAATTAGCAAGAACTTAAAATTTTCAGAATAAAAGTGCAGCTGGTTGCTATGCAGATGAAATTGTTATCAAAGTCTGTGCATTTCTTTAACAAGGTATTCCTTCCAGTTGTATTATGGAAATGCTGTAGGAGGATATAAATATTCATTCCCAAACAGTAACCCTTCATGCACTTTTCAAGAAGTTAGTGTCTTTTTTTTTTCCTACTTTATTAATAGGAATACTCAAACACTGGTACATAAACCTTTCCAGTGCCTAATTAGCAGATGATCTGGTAGAAACAAGTTAGCATCCATCATTTTTCATTCACAGTCTACCCATGTCCTATTGTTATGCACAAAAAGATAAAATATATTAGTAATATTTTATACTTAGCAGGTATTGGAGGATCTCAAAGTTCTCTGAGTAATGAAAAATGGCTTCTAGTGCTCCTGACAAAATGCCCATGCCAGTTTGTGAATCTGGATGGACAGTGAAATTGTTTTTCCATATCATTGGATCATAACATCCTTTAGGTTGGAGCAGACCTTTTAGATCAAGTCCAGGCATTAATGCAGCTCTGCCAAACCCACACCCTCATCTCCCTCAGGCGCTCCTCACCAGCCTTGTGCTCCAGACCCTTCCCCAGCTCTGTTCCCTTCTCTGGACACACTGCAGCCCCTCAATGTCCTTCTTGCAGGGAGGGGCCCAAAAAGGATTGAGGTGTGACCTCAGCAGTGACAAATACAGGGGGACAATCACTGCCCTGGTCCTGCTGCCACACCACTGCTGATCCAGGCCAGGTGCCACTGGTTTTTTGGCCACATCTGGCTCATGTTTTGCCAGTGTCAACCAGCAGCCCCAGGTCCTCTCTGGCTGGGCAGGTTTGGCACTCTGCCCCAGCCTGCAGAGCTGTGTGGGTTTGCTGTGACCCAAGGGCAGGACCCAGCACTTGACCTTGTTGAACCTCAGCCTATAGATCCAGATTCCCTCTGCAGAGCCTTCCTGCCCTCACACAGCCAGGTAGAGCATTTCCTTCATGTCTGCTGGGAAAGTGGATGAAAGAGCAGCAATTCCCAAAGCAACTTATCTTCTTGTTTCTTTTTCAGTATTTCTCACAGTCTTGATTATCTGAAGATGCTTTAATTTTCAGAGCCATATATGTATCTGTAATATGACAGGGATTTTATTAATGCCTGATGAAAATATAAAAAAGGAGTTTAATTAAGCTATGCTGAGTTATAGCTGATATGAGCATCTTATGTTTATATTCTCTCTAATTAAGGTTTTGGCCTTGCTCTTACTCATAATTTCTGCTAATATATGGAATTAATCTTGTGCGACTTAAAAATGGTAGACAAAAGAAAGTGTAGTTTTATTAAATTTATACATGCTTTTTAATTGTTCAGTGAGGATGGAAGTATTTACTTGGTGGACTGGATGCATCAGGGATGTTTTAAAAGTAATTGTCTTAGAAAATTTTGAATACACCAGAATCACAATTTGAGAGGAAAGGGAATGAATGTATGAATGCTCAGGAGGTGAATGATTAAGCTGTACAGCTAACACTTGTATTTGAAGGTAACAGAACCTGTTCACATCCTGCCCATCCTGGGCAATCACTGTCATCATGGACAAGCAATAAAACAGGTCGGTGTTTCAACCACTGTTACTCAGCCCTACCACAGAAAGCTTTCAGTTCTGCAATACCTGAAGTTAGGTTATTTTTAATAACTAGGTACAAATGATTTTGGTAGCAATTTGTGATGATTTATTTTTAATAGTATTTTTGGAGTGTCTCTTTGGCAGTGCCTCTGGTCCTGAATAGCTTCTTCCAAGCACCATTTTAAGGGAGAAAGCATTTTTGGAAGCCTGAGTCTGGAGCAGAGTTGGTAAAAGCTTCATTTGAAGTTGGAAATAGCACTGAGGTATTTGAGCTTTAACTGGTGCATTAAACCAAACCTTCTGAGATTGCTGTCTGGAGAGGAGACCTTGGATTACTCTAAATTTTGAGTTTTCCTGCTCTTCTTTTCATTGTGTGTCTGTCCATGCCTATTTCAGCACCTCCTAAAGGCTGATTAATGAACCCCCATTGCTGGCAGCCATGAAATATGTTGCATGTAGCATCCTCCCAGCAGGAGGAAATGTTGCTTGTTGATGGTTGGCTGCACGTGAGGGAAAGCAGCTACCCAAGGCTGGAAACGTGGACATTTCCTGCAGATAAAAGCTGGATGGTGAGTACTGGCAGAAAGAAGAATAGACAAAAAAGCACAGCAGGGTTTTGGATCCATAAAACACTTGCTCCCCAACTGTCACACTCGCAGTCTCCGCATCTGGTGTTGTGTTGACTCATTTCACCTGAATCGACCAGCCAGCTTATATCTGTTTAAGTTTTCAGTCTGAACAGAGAACCTAAAATCTTTTCCCCAATACATCTGTACTGCATCAAATTCATAATTTTAATAGGCAAAAATTAATTTGCTTTCTCTGTTTAACAAACCTAAACTATGAGTTTCAGATTTCATCTGTTTTTTGGCGATCTGTGTTTACGTTTGGGCAGACAACTTTTTAACACCTTTAACTCCATTAGATCGTTTACAGAATTATAAAAAACAATACAAGTTGCTTAAACTATTATTTTTGTTGTTAGTGCCCTGTATTTCTCAAGAATGATTATTATGCAGGGTTATGTGCACTGGTCTCATAACACTGGAAGATCTGTACAGACTAAATAAAGGAGGATGATTTAATCTGTAAGATTTAAGGAGGAAAATATGTATTGGCTTTTTCTCTTGACTTTTTTAAATTTAATTTTACATTTGCTTTTAATGGACAGAAGCTTGAATTGTTTGCAGTTTGATAATATTAGAGGTCACTCCAGGAAGCATAAGCATAGTAAAAGGAGGAATGGTGAAGACAGTTGCATGCACACATGAGCTCTGTTACTCATCTCATTTATTAAACCAAGCTCAATGGCTGTATGCTCATTCCTGCTGAGGACAGGCAAGATGCACAATCTGCCTCAAATGCTCCATAAGGCAAATTAGATTATTGTGCTTTGTTATTTCATTGCCTGTGGTTGGCCAAAACCACCTTGTAGTTATTTAGGCAGCTCCGTACCTGACTATTCTGGATTTAGTGGCATTAAATACAGGAGAAGAAATGTAGAGGAAATGCAGAGTGAGGATGGAGAGTAGAAAAACCACGTTAATTACCCACTTGCCCGTGGCATGGTCCCTCCCAAGGGAGCAGAGTGACAGATAAAGGTAGAGGAGGATGCAAAAAGTATCATAGAACAGCAGGCAGTGGTGGGGCCTTGAATTTGTATTTTGCTGGAGATACATGATGCATTTGACTGGACTAGAGTTAATGCTTCACAGGAGAATTATGCTGTGTAATGCATAAAGTAGCACATGCAGTTCAGATTTTCCTTTTGTTGACAAGTGAGACTGAATATTGGTTAGACACGTAGAGAGGATGAGAAAAGATGGGGTTATACAGGAAATATACATTCTTACATGCACAGAGTCACAGTTTTTGGATTTAGAATGAAGTGGAAGAGTTGCTGTGCTGCCTTGCCTTTCTTTGAACCTAGAACTTCACGCCCACGCTGTGTGGGTGTACATTCCTTGTCATTTTCACAGGAAAGAATGAAAAATTAACAGCTTTCACATGCATCTAGTTCGATGTCTTTCAAGTTATTTTGCAGTGTGAAAAGTAGTTCCCCTACAGGATTAAATGAAACCAAGAGTATTTCACATGTGGCATGTTTAAGGAGAATCTTACTGCATATCTGTTATTTCAAATCTAAGTTGAAGTAAAAGTCAAACCAAGAAATTATCTTTTGCAATTTCTGACAGTAACTAATTAGAACTTAAGGAAAATAGATCTCAGAATATTGTGCAGAGATGAGTGCTTCTGGACAGAGATACAAAATAAAAAATGCGTTCCCTTTTTTTTAAATACACAGATGCATAGGGTTGTAGTCTTATCTGTTTGGTTTTTGGGGTTTTTTTTCCCTCCCACAATGAAAATATTATAGATATAATCAATGGTGTAATTTCCACTGATACATGGAACTTTCAAAGCATAAGACTGAATGAAAAAAGCAGATCATCTATATTTGATCTATTATTGGAGTGATAGGCTTCCAGTAGCCAAAACAAGAGGAAGAGTAACTGAGAAATGTGCCATTTCTGCTAATGCTGTGAAAAACAAAAAAAAAAATTTGAAAACTCCATATATTTTAATCATGCTGTAGAAAGGATTTTTTTAATTAATAATTTTTAGACCTAGAAGTACATTGAAATAAATGAAGGTAACCTCAAATCTATAAGGTTCCAGAGTGGGAAAGACTTGGCAGGATACTCAAAACTTTCAGTTTTTTTCTAGAACAGTGTACTCAGTCAATGCACTTTCACTAGTTCTGCTGACTTTTTTCTTCCTTGCCCTAAGTATCATCTTGCTTTATCCCCCCTGGAGCTTGCACAGCCAAGATCCTTTGAAATGGCAGTGAGTCTGCACACCCTTGTGCCCCACAAATCTCCCAGAGATGAACAGCCCCAAACCAAAACCCTGCAGCTCCTGTGCTAATGGAGCTTGGGCGCTCTCCTGTCAAATTTGCAGGGAAAGAGCAATGATGCATCTGACTCCATCTTATCAGAAGGCTAATTAATTCTTTTATCATACTATATTATTCTATATTATACTACACTATATTAAATTACTTCTAAACTGAATCTGCCAAGCACTCAACTGCACTCTCACAGAATCTCATGAGTGTCACCCGACAGTCCTGACACACACACACACTCGGGCCTGACAGGCCGAGGAAACAAAACCCCATCACTTTGGGTAAACAATCTCCATATTGCATTCTGCTTTTGCACAAACACAGGCACAGCAAATAAGAATTATGTTTTCTTTCTCTGAGGTTCAGAGAATGTGAAACCCAGAAATATTCTTGGGAGGAATTGTGCCTTGCTTTTCTCTGTGAAGAGAAACATGGCGACACTCTCCCAGCTCCGGGATGAGAGCTTTGGGAGCATTGGGAGAAAGAGCCCTTCTTGGTAAAGAAAAATAGGTGAGCTTGAACAAATTGCTTTAAATTTCAAACCCAGCCTAGCTGTGGGGGTAAGAGCAATGTCCTGGCTCCTCAGGCTGGCACCTGCTTCCCAGGGCAGTGGCTGCTCCTGCTTATGGAGCTGATCCTGAGAATCTCCAGGTGTGGGCACAGCCGCAGCCCCGAGGCCCCGCGCAGGGATGGGCACTCACAGCCCTGCTGCTCCCAGGGCTGCTGGCCCTGGCCATCTGCAGGAGAGCAGCAGATGCCATCCCCAGCAGCACGGGCACAGCAGGACCTGTGCTGCTGCCTGTTCACCTTCAGACATCTGTCACTGCCTCCACAGCATCCAGCATCCTCGGGCAGCCCAGACACACGGCTGCTTTCCCACCACGCCGGTAGGAATGCTCAGATGTTGGTCACTTGGAGTTTGTGCAGTTGAACCTAAATGAAGAATTAGTGCTCAGCTCTCTTGTGTATACCCGTTATCTGATCGAAAGAGGCACCTTTGCAGTTTTCCCTTCAATTTATGTTTAGTTAAAGGAAAATTAAAAGGTGGAGTCACTGCTCTACTTGTGATTTTTTTTTCTTTTCTTTTTGCAGGACTTTTGTCCTCTCTATTCAGGTGACTTATGTTTTTCTTTCTTCCTCAACAGTTATTGAAGAGTTATGCTTTCAGTGTGAATGGAGAGTGTGATGTAATTACAGGACTCATATATTAACATTTTACTACATTAACTATGCCTCTTGTGCAGCCTTTCCTAGATTTCAGTAAGCACTGTGGGCTTGGGACCTGAATTAATGTGATACTGGGAGATCAGTTCATAATGATGAGTGATAGAAAGGACAGACAACCCATTCAAGACATCTCTGGGATCAGGTGGTGTACACTCACACTAAACCAGAATATATGAGTTTACTTTGGAATTTCAGCAGTGAGTGGTGGTGTGGTGTAATCTTCTTCTGGGCACTGAGCATGTTGGTTTGAGTCTGTTCCTGTGGTGCTGCTGAGCCTGGGCTTCTCTCCATAAAGTATTTAGGGTTGGGTTCCTCAAACCAGTGGTTTCCAGGGAGAAATTCCATGGGCTTATTGAAGGAACCTGAGAAAGAACAGTGTGGAGGAATAACATGGTCAGAGGTAAGGAAATGAGAGGTCTCAGGGGGTGTTTAAAGAACGTTCTTGGGTAAGCATAGGAGCAGGACACCAGAGAAGCAGTCAGCAGAATAGCTTTGGCCACATGAGAGAGGGAAATACCAAAAAAGAGATAAGCCAGGGTAGAAGAGAAGAAGGAACAGTGAATAATACATAACACCTTGACATCAGGTTTTGGCTGAATAAAAGTTCAGTAACAATAATCTCCATCAACAGGCCTGAAGGTTTTGAACACAACACTCATAACCAGGAGCTATTACAAAGGGTTTGTTGGTGGTGGTTCTGCAGAGTCTCTGCTTTTTCAGTGAGGAGCTTGATCTGGAAAATGATAGTCCAGCAAGGAAACTTAAGTTTTGCTGCTTTTCTGTTATCCTGTTTCAAAAACACATAAATACTGCTCACCATCTTCTATGTCCCTGATGTAGTGATGCTTATAGATTTTAGCAAATCTGCTTTGCTATAAATGCCTGTAGTGGTAGATCATCTTAATTTTACTTTAATGAGTGAGAATTAGTGTATTGCAATTATAATTTTGCACTGGACGGCATCAATCATATCTGATTTTTAATTGAAGTGGTGATGTCAGAAACTTAGGAGTATTATATAGGCTTAGCAATATAATGAAATTTCAGTATAAAACTGTTACTCAAAATTATCTTAAATGAAAGGAAGGGAGAGTTTTATTCACTGATGACATTCAGGTTTGATGATTTAATTTCATTGTGTATTTTGTCTTAATCATTGTGTCTATCAATACAGGGTGAAAACTTTCTGTGTAACCATTGGGAGTATGGATTTTATGGAGTCTATTGTCCTCTGCATTTCTTGAAAATAGCCACCTACTAATAGCTGAAGAGAGTTTTAATTGTTCAGTTTAACTAAAAAAGTCTGCATAATATTTTAGCAGCTTGTTAACAGGCCTGCAGACAGGTACTAATTACACCCCAATTTACAATACATCAGTTTAGCACTATTGATCTGCTAAAAAAAAAAAAAAAAGTAAACTGAGCAAAAGCCAGTCTTGTAGGTGAAGGAATGATGTATTGATTCCATCTGACAGTGCTTTGTCTACAGATCAATGGAGATGTGTGGTATAGACCAGAAGAATGAGACAGGGTCATCAAAGGTCAGCAAAAGAACAGGGTGTCCCAGATTATTGGAGACAATGAAATGAACATATCATAAAGTAGACCTGATTGGCATTTGTAAAGGAATCCACCAGTAACAGGTTTTCTCATGTCAGAGAGGAAGAACATACTCTATTTTACAATTAGCTTTAGTTCCTCTCCTAGGAGATTTAAGGGGGATTCAGTGTCTCCTCAGTAACGTGCTGATAGCAAAAAGTCCTGCAAGTTTCAAATAATTAAGTGCTTACAGCTCTTCATGTTTCTAAAAAGTGGAGGCTGCACTTCTGCGAGTTGTTATTCTTTGTCCAACATAATAGAACATTTTTAAATTCAAATCTTCAAAAATTCTTAATGCCTTAAAATCTTCAGCCCCTTATTTCGATGGTTGTAATTTCTATTTTGCAGTGCACAGAGGTTCTAACTCTGTTACATTTCAGCTTTGCACACTGAAGAAGTAAGTAGGTATGTTCTCGTTTAATTCAGCAACAGCCCTGAAGTGTACTTGTACCACAATCTGTTATTCTTCCACAGATTTCTTGTGTCCTCAGTGTCCTCTGAGACAAAGGGCTTTATATTTTAAATAAGGAGAAACACTACTATAATATGATTAATCCCTTACAGCTTTCATGCCTTCTAAATCCTTCCTTGTTCTGCTTTAGAAATTTAACTTTTATGATGAGGGAGATGTCTGTTCCACACAAGTATTATAATTTAGGACTTAATCCCAAAAATTAATGTTTAATCTTCACTGCTGCCTTGTTTTAAGAGCTGCTGAATAGGTGTCATTCAAAAAAATTACTTCCAGAGCTTTCTAATCCACAATTTTGCATCACTGCTATGGTTTCCTTAGGTTTTACCATATTTTGTAGCTAATTGCCTAACACTGGATGATAAAAGGTTGAGGGTGCATGTTCTTCTAACATAATCACAGAGGAACAATTCACCACAGTGCCACTTTGGGCTCCCCTCTAAGGAATCAGATTTAGCACAGTTTAGAGTTATAGATGCATAGTCACTGTATCTCTTCAAAGCACATCAACTGCTTTGGTTCTGAGTGGCTTTGCAGCAAGGGAAACAATATCCACATCTTTTACCTCAATCCCTCTTTTCTGCCTTTTGGGACAAGATAGCTTTGATGGAATATGTTCTACACCAGCATTTAGTACAACTGCTTTTGAGAATAAAATTGTTCATAACGCGAATTATTCACAGTAGAATACCCTGGTGACTTCAGGTCTTTAAGGCGGTCAGGTGTGGTGTGTCAAGACAGTATAATGAGAATTTTAAGTTTTAATGGAAAATGCTTCTTAGGATAGTGCTAGGTAACAACAGTGATAATCTATCTAAATTAAAAATTGCTTAATATAACGCACATATTTCTGGAAAAAAATTCCTAGAATGTGTTCTACCTCTGCCTTAAAGAAATTGATACGGAATAAATAGGTCACTTCTTCAAAGAGACATTGCATTAGTTTTGTGTTGAGTTTTTCAGCCTAGTCATAATTGGAAAATCAGTTCTTACTCTTTAAAAGTCCTGCAAAGTTTTCAGAAAAGACAAGAATGTTGAAATCACTGCTTTGAGCATCAGTCACTTTTGAAGTTCACTGCCTATGAAAAGTCAGGTGTGGGCCTTATTCTTTGTTTTAGTGATGTACTCTATTTGCCTTTGGAATAAACAGAGAATTTCAATTTTTCTGTATGATTAATCCTTTGTCATTTGTATGCACGATGTTCATAACAATTTGTCCAAGCATATAACGTAGGCTAGAAATACCATCCATTTTTCTCTTTTATGAACATTACCTTATTAACCATGTTGGAAATATCCCAAATAATGCATTCATTAGAGGTACACACTGTCTGAAATGATCATTTCAAAATCTATCTCCCCAGGGGTTTGGATTTATACATACTGAGTTAAGTGATTAGTGAAACTGTGGCACATTAAGTGTTCAGTATTGCAAGTTACTAGGAAGTTTTCATAATAATTAAGATTTTGATTTAAAACACCACAGTCAAAATTTCTGTGTTTCCATTTGTAATTTCCTCTTTCATTTTGTTGCAGTCATGAATGACATTAACTAAATTCCATTTTGCAAGGTGCTGACCCTCCTGAAAATCACTGTCTTAGGAGTTCATGATCTCACTCCATTCACAGGGAGTCTTGATTACATTCGGGTTTTAATCAGCTGAGATAAAGAAAAATTGACTAAACAGCACAAAAATGGGAGTGCTGCATTTTTAATTTTGTTTTTGAGGGAGAACTCAAAAAATCTGATCTATGCTGTATAACATAACAGCCACCTATTTAAAGTAATACTTGTGTCCCTTCCTGTGAGGTGAAAGCACTTCTGGAGCTTTTTGGCTTTAAGATTCATAGCAATACTTCTATGGCTATAAGAAAAAGAAAGAAGAGGGGCTTGACTTCACTGTGAAGGTGCACTGGAGGTGCTAAGTGATAAATGTTGGATGAACATGACCTAGTGACACACTCTGACACAGCTTTGAGCCTCGTGCCACACTGGTATTTCTGTAGGTCTTGAACTTCTGTGCACCTGTGAAGGTTTCTGAGAGCTTTTGAGAACTTGAATTCAAAATACCAGATTTCCCTAAGCAATTGCTTTCATATGGAAAGCATGAGTGGACCAAAGCTAATTCATGCTAGCTTCAGGAAGCAGAACATATTTCCAAATAATTTCATAGTCCTTTCTAGGAGGGTTTCTTATTGATAAATACTAACATTACTGATATATCAGCTTGATAATCTGCAGAATTACTAAACATGTCTTCTGTATGTAAAATGAGGTAATGCTCTACTGAAGTTGATATATTTTTTTGTATTTAATACCCTTTCATAGTTTTCAATGTATTAAAAAAAACCAATTATTAGGTGTTTTGATCATTTCTTTTGGAAAATGAGGCTTATGTGTTCAGTGTTAGTCACTGTGTTTGTCTGCTTACTGACCTTCTTGCTCTGTGATTATCGTAATTTCAGTGAAATTTGACAGAGGTAGAAAAATCTTCTTAGTATTGTGTTTACATTTTGACAGTAATGCAAGATTGGAAAGATGTATTCTATGCTAAAGAGGGAGAGGAGGAGTCTAGTGTCTGCACAGAAATCTCCAGAATTAATTGTCCTTTTGAGAGGATGGAAATTAGACAATGTGGGAACAGTTACTCTAAACAGTGACCTGCTGAAACTGTAAGCTGCTAAACAAACTCCCAAGCCCTGATGCAATTTATCAGCTTATATGGTAAATGCTACAAGAAAAAAAAAAGAAAAGAAAGATTCTTGTGGCTTTACTCTGGCTATTGCTGTTACTCCCTCAGGGAATATTGTCAAGTGGTTTGGGTAGAAAAAGACATTTAGGAATGGTACATCCCCTAAGTGTAAAGGAAGAAGAATACCTTACACCGTCTACAGCTGGCTGAGAATCATTTACTTTAATAATGACAAATTAGTCAAACCTTGTAAATCATTAACAAGCAATTAACTAACTTTCTAGAATTTCAGCAGACAGAGCTGTTCTTATCACTGTAACTGCTTAGGAACTTTATCTGCCTCCCAAAGCAGCTGACTCCGGTAGATGGCTGAATGTGATAAAGGACTTTGCTGTGTCGCAGGTGTCTTGGGAAAGGAGACTTTGGCTTTTTCACCTGCTGCTCAGAGACTCTAGAACTGTTGCTGAAGTCTCTCTCAAATGCAGGTCTGTTGGTACAAGTTAATTTGGGCAGCTTCAGCGGGAGCCCTACAATCAATGCAGTGCATTTGACCACTACAATGCATTTCCAGGCAGGGAGGACAACCAGACCTTTTAATTCATTTTATACCAGTCTAAAAAGCATCTGCAGCAGGCAGGCTGCTAATATAGTATGACATTTTTGCATACAGACATGGACTAAGGTTTATTTTGCATAAGAGAAAATAGCAATGTTGATAAAAGGTCTTTACAGCTTCCTACCTAAAAGTAAGCTGCTACATCTCCCTTAGTTGGGTGAATTTAACAGGTGCTAGTTAGCAGTGCAAAGTGCTCAAACATTTATTTGTATGTGTCATGAAGATGTATTTGGTAAATTAAATCTAGACTTCTCTAAACTCCTGGTTTATACAATCTTATGTAACAAAATACTATACTTCATTTTGCAAAATGTTGCATTTAAAAGAAGCTACTGTTATAAGTTAATTACTGACTTATAAGTAAAATGAATGTGTGCAATGCAAAACGAGTTTAAGGAATTATATGTCTCTTTATTTAGCTATTTAATGAGGAAAATCTTTAAAAAACAGCAGTAGATACAGGTGTATCTTTTCCAAATTATGCTTTCCAAGATAGAGCTGAAATAGATCTCTTAAGTGGAAGCCAAGGACTAGCTTATTCCTGCATGGAGAATTACTATATGCTGTGTCTTGTATTAAAATGTTTGTTTTGTTATAACTTCTTAATTAGTTTGCTCTTCCTATGAGAGACTCCCACTACAGTATTAAGGAAATATTATCAATCTTGGCATTATTTCTAACTTCTGCCACGGTCTTGGGATTCCAAATCCCTAGAACGCAAATCAATTAAGTACACCTTTCCCAGAGAACATGCATAACCTTTCTGAGGTGTAAGACAAACACACATCATTGTTTTCTGTTTTATCTCATCTGGGCTGTCTAATCCAGCTCAAGTCTAAGGAGTCAAGCCTCCACTGTGCCTAACAACCACCTCAGAACAATTTCTCTGGAGAAAATAAATGGGTTTCTTGTCAGGGCCATTGTAACAGAAGAGCTGGGGGCATTGATACTGAAGGGGTCATTTTTTTCCTGATGTGCACTAATTTGAGGGTGACATGTTGTAAATGTTGCAGTTTCATAAGTTGCATGAGACATCACTTTGTCTTTTCCCTTCCAGATATTTTCTAAATGTGTCAGCATCAGTCATGTATAAAGCACATAATCTTTTATCATCACTATGCACATTTTGACACTCTGGTGATTTAGTCTTAATACCACCCCTATTACTCAGTAAATGAAAAGCCCATATTGTATTAGACACACAGTATCTTGTTTTCCTACCTCATCATTTCCACTGTTTCTTATTTCCATCATCCAGTGCTGCTTGTTTCTGTGTACTGAGGCTTGTTGGTCAGCTGTTCCAAGGAGTAATTCAGGATGTTAATTTAACTGAAACAAAACATCAATGAAAGTATTTCATGGTCGAAAGTAAGAGTTGGGCCAGTGGTTTTCCCATGGAGGAGAGTTGTGAGTGGAACTATTCTCTGGAGAAGTCATTGAGAATGAGTTAAACAATTGGACAGCCCTTACAGAGTCAGATCCTCAGGGTATTCCTCCAGCAAAGTGGCTATTGAAACACCAACCCCTGAGGCTGAAGTCCTGTGTGTGTGTGTAGCTTTATGCACTGTGAGTATTCCTATTGACTTCAGTGGGATTGCTGGCAATGAATATAGCTAAACATGTGCATAAATCTTTGGGACATGCAGGTCTGTAGAGTTTTCCCTGTTTATGAGCATTTCAGAGCTTATTTTGGAGGAGCTCATTTTTATCCTCTGGTCAGAGGGTTCAGAACAAAGCAGGAGCACAGCCATTTCTCTTTCCAATTTCAGCAGTTGTTTTCTGTTCTGTTTGTTGGGTATTTTTTTAAATAGTTAAGAGAATATTTATTTTGCAGATGTAGGTGTATCAATTGATGGGTGGTTTTAGCCTTCATGGGAAAAATAGGCAGCCCCTGATGGCTTAACTGGCATTTTGAGAGAGAAAAAATGAAAGTCATATAGTTACAGAGTTTGGATTTAAAAATATACACCCAGGTATACAATTCCACACAAGAACACATGCCCACATGTACAATATTTATATAATTTCTGTGGGGAATTGGGAGGGTTTTTTTAATTTATTGATTTCTACCTTTTTCCACATTTACTAACTGGGCTAAGTAAATACAGCTAAAATGTCACTTATCAATTCTCCTGTGTTCTTTTCAAAATTTGGATGGAACAAGGTCACTGTACAGCCATTTTAGGCAGAAGAGTTTTTTTGAGAATGCAAGTGTGAATTACCATAAAAGTGGCTTTGCCTAAATACTAAAGGTGACTTTTAACTGAAAAACTATAAAGTACTTCACTTCAATACTAAAGATAGCTTTTAATTGAAAACTGTAAGTGAACCTACAAAGCAAGGTTAACGCTTAGTGGTATAATTTTATACATGCACTTTGGCAGTCACAATGGCTTTGATTCAACCTTGACTTCCTACAAGATCATAAAAAGGCACAGAATAATTTGTTATAAAAGAAATGAGAAGTGGAGTACAAATATGAGTCGCATAACAAATCCTGAAGATGAAATGGTAACGTGCAAAGGAAATGTAGCATTTTATGCCAGTGCCATAATTCTCAGACAACGTTACAAAGAAAGAAGTATGGCCTGCAATTTGACCTTCCTCCTCCTCCTCCCCACTTCAGCTCCATAATGATGTTTAGAACTTTATAGCTCATTTAAAAAAGGTTTTAAGGGAACACAGTGTCCTGTTCCCTTCTACAGGATACTGAATTCCTAATCACCTTAAATTTTGTCCATAGCTGGGCTGCTTCTTGCCAAGGACACCGCTAAGCAATTGCTGTTTTCATCCTCAGATTGAGGATGAAATCACACAATTTAGGTAATCTTACATCCCGTGCAGTTTAAGATGACTGCTCACATCCACTCTTGCCCCTTTTCATTTCTGCACACAGAAACTGAAACACTGGAAAGTTTTAGTGAGTGCAGATAAGACCTAATGGTCCCACGAACCCAGCAGAAGACACTGCCCCTGTAAAAGGCTTGCTGAAGGCCTTTCACAGACTTTCATTCACCAGCTGGAGTAACTACTGCCTTATTCTTGCTTGATATTACACTGCCAAGGAACAGATAAAATCTGCAGGATCAGGACAGCTTTTGAATAACAAAGAAAGGGAGGATGCCATCTTAAGGGTGTAACATCTATATGGGTTATGGAATTACTGAGTAGGACTTGGCATAATCAGGTCTGTATCTCAGTTAGCCCAGCGTGCTGGGTTTTTCTGAATGTCTTGAATTTGTCAAGTTCATGCTTTTTTATTTTATTAAAGTAGGTCTAGAGGATCTTTACCTCAACTGAAAGATACCATGACCTTTCTTTCTGAAGACCAAAAAAAGATCACTGAATTATTTGCTAATTGTGAGAAAAATCTGTATTGATTCTGTGTGTGTGCCTGTGTCTGAGAGTAGGCTACTAATTATTTCTCAGCAGCATTATCTGCTGAAGAATGTCTTGGGAAGACAAGAACGAAAAAAAGTGGGAGTAAAAGCCAAAAAAAAGGTACAAAAACCCCCAGGCATCCTCTGGTGACATACAACTGGTAGACTGCATGTTTTCATGGCTTGTGCTTTCTCTTGTAAAGGGCTGTGAGGGAGGATGTAATGTATAATATATTTAGGTAATAGCCCAAGCTGGAGACAAATTCATCTCTTACATGCAGTCTCTGTGCTTATAAAATTTATTGTGATTTTTTTGTTCCTACATCTAAGAGAAATTTTAGCATGTGGCCTAGAAATTTAAGCTGTTTCCATGTTTTCTTTGGGAAAAAATAGAAGGTAATAGCTTCTCAAGAATATGTAATGTACACACAGTATAATGTGTTTCTTTAGCAGTGGGATATGTTATTTGCTAATTCATTTAGTAATTTGCCCTAAAAAGCTACACAGTTCTGACTTTTTAAGGAGCTTTAACTTTTGGTTAATTATAACAATGACTTTCATTTGTCATTGAGCTTTTTTAACGTTTGAGGTGGAAAGTCATGTATGGGTATGCACATATGAGTTTCCCTTTTGTTTTTGGTGTGTTTCACTCCAGAAACAGAAGTGGTTGCTCTTGACAAATGGCTTTGTCTGTCCAGAGTTGTGGTGGTTATAAAGTTGTGGCAGTTTCACTCTTGCAATCTGACTGATACTGCCACAATGAAGTGCTTTCAGAAAATAATGAGTGAGCAGTAGTGCTTTAGTAAACAACAGTGACTCGGTAACTCTGCAAAAATTTAGGAGGAGATAAACATGGGAAAGAATCGCTGGATGACTGCTGTGGACTTTTTACACAGGGAAAAACCTATTCCCATATGTCCCCAAATAGGTATTAAAACCAATGTACCTCTTCTTTGACATCTGTTAGAACAGAACGAGTCCATTTGAAATCCCCCAAACACTCGCATAGTGACAAAGTGTAGTAAATGAAACAAAATAGTTTGGGGAAATGAGGATGTGTAAACAAGCCAGTCAGATGTCATTTAGTTTCTTGGATCACACTGGCATTTTTTTTTTTGTAGGTCTGGCTGTATTAAGTCTTTGTGCACAAAGCTGTATTTACTGCACTGAATGTAGATTTTCCACCTTAAAGAACAAGGCTGTTTGAATCATGTCTGGTTTGAAGCTGGTTCTCAATTTTTTTTTCATTTTTTATTTTAATAGGCAGTGCAACCAATAAGGCTCTTTACTGTTGTCACTAGAGACTAGTGGAGGCCTTTCCTGTATACTCTAAAAATTGTTGTTGTCCTCTGTTAGCACACACCAGCTTGCTGCATGTATGTCAGGAGCTCATCACATGCATTTTGGCTTTGGATGATTAGGAATGATGTTTATATTGTTTTATGCTCATACACCATTTGACTGCAGTGTAACTGAAAGTGCCAGAAGAGTTACAAATAAGAACACACATAGCACTGTTTAGTAAACTCTAGCTGTTTGCAGTAATTGAGGACCTTTCTTTATTTTTAGAATTGATTCCTTATGCAGTAGCAGTCCTCTTTGTTTTGAAGGAAATGGTGGGGAAAGAGCTGGAGTGGAATGGTAGATCTGTTTTATGTTTTCATGGTACATTTTTGCCCATGTTGTAGTTTATATTTTGGGGAATATTGGCCAGGAAAGAAGTCAGATATTGGGGCATTTACAAGCTTGTTTGTCTTCTAAAGGAATTAAAATGTCACTCAGCAGAACCTGTGACTTACTTATTGTTGACTGTAACTCACAGTGCAGCTGAGAGTCAATCAATATAATGTAATTTACCTCTGACTTGAGTGCAGAAAAGAGTTTCACCAAATTTTGTGAATGTTTTTCTTCTTTAATCCCTTCCCTCTCATAGATTAACACAACATAAATTAAAGCACATTAGGGGAGGATATAGACAGTGTTTATATACAGAACTCTTCCCTAAAATGATACTTCGTGGGTTTAAGGAAAGTGTCTTCATATTGGTGATTTCACATATATTTATAGCTGTCAACAATGTTTTCAGCATGCTTTGAACTTTTCTGAGGGCACACCATTTTTTAAACTGATAGACACTTCTTGGTAGCTCTAAATGTGCTTTTTTAACAACAGAGGATGGAGGAAGCAGCCTCCAAATCCAGCTCTGTCTGATGCCATTCTCCTCTGCACTATCTGCTCCAAGGAACTGCTAGTTTTGTTTATTGCAGTCATTAATGATGTATGTGTGCATGCAGACTTTAAACAAACAAAACCCCAAGCACAGAAACAGTAAGTTTTATATTTAAAATCCGTGTAATAGTTCCTCTCACCTATCTTTTCTCCCATCATTCACATTTAAATTTTTTAAAATCTAACATGTGACCCAAAAATTTTACAAGCATGGAAAAGAAGGGTATACTGGTAAAGTAAAAAATTACCATACAGATGGCCCTAAAAGGGGGGCTAGTATATGTTTTCTTTAGCATTCTGACCTTTGATTTTAACTCAGAACTCGACAGAACTACCATGTTAAATTGTATTTTACTCATAATTTCCATTTAAATAATAGTACTTGTAAGGAAAACATTTCTGAACATGACTAGAAGCTGAGGATTCAAACTGCTTGGTACATTTAAAGGATAATGGAGAACAACAGTGGAGAAGGTAGAACAGGAGGGTGAGCTTAGGCTCTGGGGATGGCTCTGCCACTCACATGATGGACAACCATGGACAAGTGATTTGGTCTTTTATTGAGTCTAAGTTTCTTATAGAGAAAAGCAGTAAGAATCAACTCAGAGATGTTAAACAGTTTAAGTTACCCAGGCTTTGCTGTGAAGAGGATACTGGTAATGATATCAACATTAATGTTAATTACTAATCTTACTAGCTGATAGTTTTATCAATTCCTATCCAAAAATGGACTGGGCTTTGACTTAGCCAGTTTACTTTGGAATATATCCTAAGGATAAATTAAACAATCCAATATGAGAATCGTCATAATTTGAGTGATTTCCTTTGCACAAATCTATGCTGATTTCCATAGGAGCTGTGAGAACAGACTACTGTTAAGATAGCTTTTTAGAGTTTCAGGATAAAATACAACTGTGGATTTTAGAGTATTACAAAATAGAATTATTTTTTTAATGGTTCCTTAAAAGCATAATCACTTTGCCAAAAGGATGTTTGATTCTAAGTCATGGCACAGTGGGAAGCTGAGAGATCCTTAAAAAATCCAACACTTTGGAGTGTTGTAATCAATGAGAACTGAGTACAGTAACAGCTGATGTCTGCAGGCTCTTACTGATAAGTGTTTTAGAGAGACAAATTTTATACAGAATAGGCATATATTATAATTACTGAAATACATATAATAAGAAAAATAATGTACTGACTAGGAAGTTTGTCTATGTAGGCCCAAGGTATGGTCTGCAAGTGGATTAAAAAAGGGTTTTTTTACCCCCCAGCTGGGAACCCTACAGTTCAGGTTTGGAGTGGAAAATTGGGTATTTTATACATCTGGCAAAGGTATATTGAAAACTGTAAAATACATGTGTATTTTTTTAAAATTCTCTTTAATGGTAGGTCTGTAACTTTTATTAAAATTGTGGTTTAATCACATGTCTATCACAGCTCAGTGAGAAGCCTCATAAAACCACTTTGCTGGTACCTTTTAACACTAACAACTTTGCAACTTCTTTTTTTTTGTTGTATTAAATTTCAAATGCATATACCCTGTGGTTACAAGTGTTTAGTACAGCATCCATGAGCTTAGCTTGCAACATTTCAATTTATTTATATCAAGTCATTGCTGTGAAAAAAATGGTGAGATTTTGTATTCCACTGACTAGCTAGACTCTTGGACAAGAAAAGTAGGACTGCTGGTAATCTAGAAATAATTCAGTATTAAAAGGATACTGCCAGTTTCCTTGACACAGTGGTGTCACTAAGTTGAATGGAAGATGGTTTATTTTGCTTTGTCTGATTTCTTTACCCTTGTATTGAAAATGGTTTTAAGAAAATAGGCTTGAGACCCACATTCTGATCAATAAATCAATTCTCCAGCTATTCTGGACATGACCTTATATAATCTCTTTCACAAAGCTGTTCAATGAGGTCCATCTGAAAAATCTGTTTTGTGCCTCCCCTATGCTTGTTATAAAGTCATTTGAAGATTTGGCAGCTGTATTGGTAAGGGGCTTTCTAGTTCTTTAACATAAAGTTATTTGTGGAAAACCTGTGTCTTTTTTCCCCCTTGATATAAGTCCTAGTTTAAGTAGCTTTTTTTCCTCCCTATTTTTATTTCCACATGCATGCTTATAGATTATGTATTAGAAAAAAACCCCAACATTCTAGATTATGTCTTAAAGGACACCTCATATGAAAAGCAAGAGCTATAGTTAATTTAAATGCAGGAGAAAAATGTCCACAAATTTCAGGTCCTTATTACATTTCTGAAGATTTTTTTGTTGATAACTGTAGAATATTCCTGTTCCATTTGGCTGAAAGGAAGTCCTGCTGCAGAGCACAGTGTTGCTGGAAGGTGTTGAGCTGAACTCAGCTTGAATCTGATTCTGTCTCTGGAAAACTTCCATTAGCATCATGTTATTCGATAAGTCTGTAATGATAAGAGAAGCCAATATTTTGGCTGGGTGCTGTGGCTCATGCAGTGACAGGAGCAGAGGAGGCAACAAACACTTGCCTCGTGTGGTTGACCCTGCATTTAGCACAGAAGGGACAAACTCAGAGGAACAGGTGCTGGTGGATATATTTCTTCTGCATTTATAGCTGTTATGGAAGGGAAAATGGATAGAAGTACCATGAGATTGAGACGTACAAAAGACTTAAGTGCCACTCAATTGCCTTAAGGCATCCCCATTAAACATAATTACCCTACTTACTAAGCACCAATCGTAGCTATTAAGTATCATTGGGTTTAAATGAGTTCCCTGGGAGACATCCCGTTTAAGCAGATTTCCCAGTTAAGCACAGGAAACTTCTTTTTTAATCAGTCCTTCCTCTTCTTCTCCTCCTCTTCACTTCACCTGCTCTAGAGGTGGCTCTTCCATAGGTATCCAAACAAAAGAATTCCCAATGTGTTTTTAGGGGCACTAAGGAATTTAAAACTTCTGGTGTAAAGGACAGAGGGATCAATTCCTTCTGCATTCAGAGGATGCTACTGTGGGAATGACTGGAAGTGTTCAGGCTGGCCTTGTTCCTCCACATCCATTTCTCCTCCATTCATTCTCTTTTTGTCTTTAAGACACTCTGGGATGTCAGTGTCCACACAGAATGCTTTTTCCTTTGAAGTAGCCATGGGTTGTTATGACATAGATTCTCCTAGAAGTTCATCAGATGTGGTGATTCTGATTTGTCTGTCCTCATGTAAGTCATTCTTCAACAGAAAATCACAGCACAACTGAGCTTTAGGAGACCTTCAGAGCTCTCTAGTCCAGTCTGCTGCTCACAGCAGGACTAAATAGGTCTAGTTACTCAAGGCATATGATTAGCTGAATCTTGAATCCCTCAAAATACTTCTTTAACTGCTCTATCTTCTTGTTTCTCTTCTGATCAATGTTTTTTGAAACCATTATGTATATTTTTCTTGGTTGTTTCTGCTAATAAAGATGTGGGAGGGTTTCTTTTATTTTCCAGTTGAGGGAAATCACTCTTTTTTCAATATCTTAAACATTTTTGTAAAGATTTCTTACGTTCTTTTTCATTTTTTTTTGTCTTTAACGTCATGCTGTAAAAGTCTTCTACAGTGTCTAATAAATCTGTTTGTGTCTTAGAGCAACACAAAATCTGGAGGGGCTCATCTGCCAAAGTGTTATTGTCTAAGTAGTGGTTTGCTGCAATTCTAGATTTCCCTCTTCATCTCCTCCTTGTGGATGCACAACAGTTTAAACAGCAAATCTCAAAGGAGTCCTTTAATTTAAAGAGCTTATTTTCAGTGGAAACTGTTTTATATGCCAATTTCCCCGCCATATATAATGAAAATGGAAGAAAAACTGTGGCTATTTTATGCCTGCCACATTGGATATGTTAGTGATTCAAATATAGAGTAAACCTTCACCTGTTTGGTATGTGTATTGCTTAAATATTACATGGAAGTTGACTGGTATGACTGTCATTAAAGTGATAAGAAGATAACTGCATTCTAATTATGATGTGATTATGGGTTCTGAATGACTCACCAGCACTTCTAGATTACATACAGGAACAGATTTCAGGTGCAAGGTGCAAGTGGGATATTAAGGTGAGAGCTGAGGAAAAAAAAGGGATGAATTTCAGAATTTGGAAAGCTTTCTGAAATGCTGCCATGCCCTGGGATATCTGGGGTATGTTCTGTGATGCACCTGCAGCATTTTAGGACAACTGGGGTGTTTAGAAGAAAATGTGAGATCCTTTGACTGTCAGTAATATTGGGTTTGGAACAGTCTTGTGTAACAGCTGTCTTTAACTCAGTACTAACAAAGTAAATTTAATAGCAAACAAAAAGTAACATCCAAAGAAGAATCTGTAAATGGCAACATAGTCATAACTTTTCTTGAGGAGAACCCTGCCTCTCTTAATTTACTATTAAGTGACAGGGGAAAATTTTTAATTTAAATTTTGTGTCAGGCTTTAAAAATACGCAAGTAAATGAAAAAAAATACTATCCTGGATTGCAAACTAGGAAAAATAACCAAAAGTAGGAGATAAGAATAGAAATAAGGAGTTATTTTTCATCACAATAACAAGATTTTAAAAAAAATTGTCTTGAGTTGAATACTAGTTTCAGCAATGTTTAACTTAAATATTAAAGAACTGTAAAGGAGGAAGAGGAGTGGGGCAAAATAATAATCTTGCAGAAGATTTAGGTGCTTGAAAGGTGAGAACAAATTATGAACTTTAAGAAAACATAACTGGAAGAAAGGTATTTCTATTTAATATCTATTGAGAGGATCCTACAATAAGCGTTTCCAAACTTTTTTTTTTAATGGCAAGTCTTTACAACTGTTCCAGAGTAGGTAAAGATACACACAGGGTAAATTTAGGCCTGCTGATGTACAGTGAGTACACACAAAAAGTCCAAAGTTAAGGTCCTGTAAATAAAGTGATTTTCTTTAAAGGAAATGTAGGACTTAGGGGGGAAAAGGAAGGTTGATACAGCTCTCTTGTTAGCAAGACAATGTCTTAGTTACATTTAGTGGGTAACAAGGCTGGTCCTTGGACTGGCAGCTGTGGAGGTCCTGCTGTGTGTTTGGTATGCCTTTTATCCCACCCAAGGAGCTTGCCCCTTCTCCAAACACAGCCTTGCTGTCTAAAATGAGTCGCTGGAACATACGGGACTTGCTCAGCTACTGAACCTTCCTATTCTTCTCTCACTTCTCACCTTCCTCACTCCCATTTTTGATCATCTTCCATTCCTGCACTGTCCTGTCCTCCTGTTGTCTGAATCACAGGGATAATACGGGTCAAAGTGGGGATGGGAGCACTCCTAGCAGAGATTTTCTGGCCCCCATTACATGTCTGCACATCCAGGCAGCTGTGTTCAAGTTACAGGGTGAAGGGATGAAACGAAAGGAGCCCTGTAGCAGTTTGCACACTGCTTCCATCCTACCTGGGATCTCCAGGGAGCACTGAATGCTGAGAAGAAGGGGAAAAGAAAGAGAAAGGAAAGAAGGAATAAAGAGAATCCATATTTATTTAATATGTATTTCTCAGGAGGCTGGCAGGTCTGATTACAAGATGTACCAAGTATACTACAGACTCAGTGTCTCAGGAGTTGTGACCTAGGTGTAGGGGAGCATCTTTCATACAGATGGAGAAAACTCAAGCATCTCAAATCCCTTAGTGGGGTGACAGTTGGCAAAGAATAAATTTTTAATTTTTCTCTGGATGTGTTTAGTCAACCATTATTTTTTTTTCTTCCCATTTGTTCTGCGTCTTTAATGCTCACTTTTCTGATGACTAGAGAAGACAGGTTTTCAAGTGTTTTTGTGCAATGGAAATTATACTTTTCCTCCATATACAACAAAATTTCATGTCATATGTGGCCTGATATGCAGAACATCCCTGTGTGTTGCTGCAGTACCACATAAGAGAACAAAGCACAGACAAAAAGCTCCTGTGCCCTGTTCTCCTTTGAACTTGTGTCTTTTTATAAAGGATTGTTCCTCTGCTTTTGGTACAACACTATTGTATTTCAGTTTAGTAAGAGGAAAATTGTGTGCCTTCTCTGAAAAATTAAGTGCTGTTAGTCCGCTGTGCATTATTTTCCTTAGTTGGACAACACCTTCCAGTGTTAACATCAACACACATCAGTGTATGTTTGACTGGTTTTAGCTCACTGCTGTTCACTCCTGCAAAATGAGCACAAAAGTGAATAAATCCAATGTACTTCTGCATATCTGTACATGCTTAAAAAGCTTTTCTATACTTACATCATCTATTCAACAATTTTCTAATTATTAGGAACAAAATAGTAATTACACCACTGTTTCCTTGGCCATGAAAACACCCCCAGTTAAAAAGAGTGCTTTGGAGGATAACAGATGTTTTATCTCTTGGCCTCTGACTTCAAAGGAAAACAGTTATCTGGAAGGCACAAAAAAAAAAGAGGCAGTAATCAATTGTTCTGTCATATTTTGTGAGCATGGTAATTGCTGACTCGGCTGCTTAATACAAAGCATCTCAGACTACCTATTTAGGCAGGCTTAAAATCTTTTAGGTGGTGGCAAGGAGCTTGAAATGAAATGCTAAAATTAATGAGTTTGTAACTTTTAATTATGGTGGTTTGTTGGGTTTTTTTTAAAGTAATTTTTCCTATTTATGACTTCTCAGAAATAGAGACTGAATGCCTCTCACATTGAATTTCACAGTACTGGCTCATCATGCAGAAAGCTGTTTGTTTACAGCAAAGGGTTTAATTAAATAGGTCATTACAGGTAGATAAGAAAACTAAATGTTGATGTAAAGCAAGGCTAAGGGTTTTTTCTCTTTATGTCAAGTTTTAGTAAGTGTTAAAACAGGTGTTTCCTTACCCCCAAAATCTACAATAGCTCTCTATATATCTATATATATATATATATCTATAGATATCTATATATATCATTTGCTGTTATTTTTCTTTCTCCCTGGAGATTTCTCAAGGGCAATGTGGATATTATGATATATGAATAATTATACTAAATATGAAGAAATAATTTAATTCTCAGGAAGTACAAGAGACAATCTGTAGTCTATGGTCAAAGACCCTTGTGATGTAAAGGTAAGATATTAAAGATTATATGTTTCTCTAAACTGACCAGAAATAATATACAATTAAAAAATAACATACTCAGAGCCATTCGTACAATAATTCAAACAGTTAAATATCAGAAAGAAAAAAAAATATTAATTTCAAGCTCCATTGGAAACTACAAAAACAGTATTTGCTAAACCATATAAGAAAAAAAAAGGTATTTAAATATTTCATTTCAATGTTTTTTTAAAACATTAAGACAAAAATACTAGGAAGGTGATGTGTTAAGCTAATTGGAAATACTCTGTACAAACATACATGTTGATTCTTCATCCCTGTATGAATGGATCACCCCAGGGCAGCAGATACTGTTCCCACTGTGTTCACATGTGAACCTAGACAAAACCAGGATTGATTTTCTCCACTTTCACATTGTCACTAGCTCATTAAATCAGCCTTTTCAAGAAAGGTTGATCTTCTGGCTCTGGCCTAGGATCCAGGTGATGGAGGGCTCAGTTGAACTCCACTTCACAGGAATTTTGGGTGCACAGATTGTAATAGAGAGCAGAAGAGTAGTAGAGTTAGCCTGCAGTGAAGGTTGGAGCATGGAGATATGTCCTCAGGCATGGAAATGGGGCAGTGGGAAGACAGAGTACATGAGCACTGAGCTACCAGAGGCAATTAGGGTAACCTCAATGGATAGAAAATGGCTGAATTTTAATTTTTATTGAAACTGGATGTATAATTATATATATGTATAATCATATATATGTATATATATATAACATATATAATCATATATAACTAGATGTATAATTTCTGGGAGTTTTCTTTGGAAAAGAACTAAATAGAAATATTTTTTAACATATGTTTTAAATCAGGTCTTAGTGCTCCATGTTGAGGAGACAGCTGGAGAGCATTGCCAATCTTGCTTTAGGAAGCACTCTGCTCTTTCAGATACCTACCTTGGGCACACAGAACAAGCAGGTTTTTTGCATGACCACATCTGATCAATGCTGCCAATCCGAGTCTTTCCAAACTCTTATTTTGAGATCACTGAATGGATAGGTGTACTGTCAGGATTACTTGTATGACCACAGAGAGGTACAGTGGAGAAATTATGCAAATATTGTGGTTTAAAGAATAGTGTAGTACCAGTTTTTTAATGAGTGAATATTTAATAATGTATTTTGAGAGAAGGGTAGATGAAAATCTGCTCAGATTAAGCTTTGGTCATCACTCCAAGTAGCCATAAAACTGAAATGTTAATCAAAAAAGTTATTAGCATTGCCAGTTGGATGTTCTGCCCACTTGGTACTCTAACTTCATTAACTGTCTACACTAATTTTTAAACAAGCAGCCTCAGTCCAGCTGTCCTCTTTGAGTATGTCTGCATGACAAAGGCATTAGTTGATGATGGCAACACGATGTAAACTCTCCCAGGATTCCTGGCAAATACTCCAGGGCTGCTACTGAGTGCTAAAACTCACGTAGTTTATCTTGACTGTAGAGTTGCCTGGGCCTGCTGGATGAGACTGATGTAAATACATGGGGTGGATCACACTCAGTTTTAATGTGCCTCTGTAGCTGTGCCCTGCAATTGCAGCTGGTATTTGACAGATTCTTTGTTTGTGCTGCTTTTTATTCTTTCTATATTTGGATTCAAGGCAGGAGACAGAAGTACATGCTTTTGGAATCAAATTTGGAAAGCACTTCTAGCAGATGTTGATAATTGTATGGCACTTTTGGTAATGCTAGACATAAGGATGAACACAGCTGGTTGAACTGTATTTATTGAAAATAAAATGCTGTGAAAAGTTCTCATTTTAGTATAGTGCTTAAGCTGGGAAAATGCAGAAGTATTTGAACAAAAAAACAATTGAAATTTAGTGTGTCAATTGTAAAATACTATTTTGGAGTTCAGAAATAATCTAAATTGACTGCAAGTCATACTGCCACAGTTCATTTCTTTTATTTTCCTGAATTTTTCACCTCTTTATCTCCAGTTAGATTGTTATTCCAAATGTATTTGGAGCACAGAGGTGACCTTCAGTAACCCTCCCAAATGTATATACCTTCATCTTTGTATAAAATTAAATGTTGCCTGCTGTTTCAGTATTGTATCTCAAATTCTATGGATCCTTGTATGGATCCTGAGATCCTTGGATGTCTGCAATATTTATCCTTTGGAGTAGAGTTTTGAGTTGTTCACTGCTTTGCTTTTACTTCCAATGTATTTTCACTTTGAACCCATTAATTGTGTGTATTGAACACCTGTCCTGTTTCAGATCCCTGAGGTACCCAGCTCTTAACTTCTCTCTACTTGGAGAAGCAGCCATTAATTACCACTCTTTGTTTCCTCTCACTTAGCTAATTTTTAATCCGCAACAAGAATTTACCTCTTACCCTGTGGTTATTTATTTTCCTTAATAGTTTCTTGTCAAGAATCTTATCACAGGCCTTTGTCAAGCCAAGTAAGTTATATCTACCAAATCTCCACCATTCTCCCTGTTTCATTAACAATGTCCAACAATTCAAATAAGGCAGGGGCAGTGGTTTTTTTTTTTCCATCAGGGAGGTCCAGCTTTATCAATGTGTTTTTCTAGGCTATCAGCCACTCTACAGTGAATACATCATGCCCACAATATCTTTAGGTTCTTGTACATAAAAGACAACTTTAAGCTGCTTTACTTGGACTTTTTTTTTGGTAAATGTTTAAATAGATATCTGTGACAGCATCTTGCCTTTTTATTTAGATCTACTCTTTAGCATTCATGAATCACTACCTTCACAGTGGGGCAATCAAGTTGAAATCACAGTTGATTTTCCATTTTTCCTACTCTTCCTTGAAAATATTTTTGAAATGTTGTTTTAAAAGTACTTTAATTATTAAACATATTCTAGGAGTTCCTAGAGGATAAAAATACTCCTGTTGCATAGTGAAAATTAATGTAAAGGCATTTTGTAGGTTTTTTGTAGTAATCATCAAATTTCCCACTGCAACCTGAATTAGCACCATTGCGATGCCTGTTTTAGACTCCCAGGTAGTATTTCTGAATGTTTCAAATATATTTTGTACAATTTTATTTTAGTGAAGCAACATTTGAATATTTCTTCATTCCCCTTAGTCATCAGTGAGGTTATTTCAGAGTTTATGAAGTGCTTCAGAGTCCTAACTATGAAAATATTTTAGATTTTCAAAGGTTGCCAATGTTACTAAAAAATACGACGTTCAAAGGTCTTACTGAAGTTATTGGAGAAATGCTGATAGAAAAGAAAGTCTTAAAAGCTCCCCCTCTCTATAACTACCATTGTAGATCTCTCTGTGAAAGTGTTCAGTCACAGGTAAAAATTAGAAGCTCCCATTTCTATGCGAGATGGGCTTATTCCTTTCAGTATTGACTGTCACACGCTTTGAAATAATGCACTGTTGTGCTTAGGAAATTCCATAATAGCAGATTCCATGGTTGGGTACCAGCTTTATCTTCATTTCCCACCTCCCTTCCATCTGGGGAAGAATACTTTCTAATTACTTGTGTTTTCCAGATCACTCGTGGTCTTGGCTTCCATGCTGAGTGGAGATTACACTCTCCTATTAGCCCTTTTAAGGTCCAAGGAATGCCAGCCGTGCCATGTGTGAGCAATCTGCAGGCACCATTAGCACTGCTTCAGTGCCTCTTGATAACACTCGCTAGGAAGTCAATTAAAGACGTCAGGGGGTGGGCTGGGCCACTTCTTGTTACTAACAACTCTCCTTAGGGGGTGGGGAAAGGGGAGTTTGAACAGGTGATCCTCACTGTTTTAAATAAGAAATGGGAAAATACCCAGACTAGCTTTCTTCTTTTTTGCCCCCATTCATTCTTTTCTCTTTCCTTCCCTTTCTCTTTTTTTTCCCCCTATTTCTAAAAAGTTTTTGACAGATATGCCATTTTACAAAGTCTGAAATCAGCAATAAGTACAAATCTCAACAGAAGAAATCTATACAAATGATAAAGACGACAGAAATCAAATCAGTGTTTCAAAAGTTAAAGGAAATCTTGGGCGGTAATTTTTCAGAGCATCCTCTGATCACAGGCAGCCCCTCTCGTCATGATGTGGGCTGAATTGAGCACACTCTCCCTTTTATAGAAGTTTGTAGTACTGTGTAGGTTGGGAAGCTTGAGAACTAAATATTCAGGAATATAAAGAACTTTAAAGAATTGAACAGAATGGGATGTGATTGTCCCTGTGTTCATGTAAAAGTCTCTAGCAGCTGTGAAAGAGTGTATTGCTGGGGCGGAGGACACCAGTGAGGCTGGTGTGTGGCCTTGAGCAGACGTGTTTTCAGTGGTGATGCTAAATGCCTCTGACAGTTAAGTACTGAGGTGGAAGAATTGGTATTTCATAAAAGAAATTTAAAATACAGACTAAGGTACACAGAAGCCGTGGTAATTAAAAAATTTGAAACACAGTTCATACTTCTGGATGTGTTTTAGAACCTGAGGGTGATTATTGTTACTCGCCAATGAACCTCGTTTTTTGGCTATTGCAGAAAATATTAGGAAAACAGAAATGGAAAACCAGTTTTGTTTTTCATAGCAAGAGATCCAGTTTGTGATTCTTTCTGCTGTTTTGGTTTGGCTTTTTTTGGAGGGGGTCTCCCCTCCCCTCCTTTATTCCATTATTACTTTCTGGATTTTCCAACAGTATGTGGTATTATACCATTCAGCTTTCCTTGTCAAAGGTTTTGCTATGAGTAAAGACAGTAAAAATCTGAGTCCTGAACTGAGTCAGGATGTACAGATCCACTCTAGGAACCATCATTATGATTGAGATTAATTCCAAGCAGGCAATGGAAGAACTTCCAATGTTTTGAATTAATGTTTTCATCGGCATGGAGGTTGTATGACTCAAGTGTCTTCAGTCTTGATGTGGAGAAGTGGAAATCCTCATTCAAGTCTTCCATTTTTGTTACATGACCCACAAGGTGTTCAGTGGTCCTTTTGAGATAACTTGCTAATTTTTCAGTTTACACAGTGCTTTAGTGCTTACGTTGAGAAAAACTAATAGACAAAATGTGTAATTTCTTCTTTTTTTTTTCTCTTCTCAATGTACCATCCGTCTTCTGGTTTATATTTATGGTATATCATTTATTTTTACTTAATAGAAGAGAATATAATAGAGAGGGTTTTCAGCATTAATTCTTATTATGCCAGTTACTTATTTTCAGAATTATTTATTTCCGTCTTGCTGAGTGTTTGGGAGAAATGACTTAACTGATCTCCTAGTGTGTGCAATAAAGATAAAATGAGAGATTGTTTACTCCTCTAAGAAGACACGTTATTTGTTTTCTTTTGAAACAACTGACAACGTGAGATGTAAATTAGTGTAGAAATAGTAATCTCCATCAGAAAACTTAGATTTATCAGGGAGTATCAAAAGCAAAATTAAGAAATATGACCTGAATTATTGTATTGTATTTTCAGCCCACATACTGATATCTCACAAAAAAAGTGTCCTGGATTTGTTTTTATAAATTTTATTAAGTTAGGTGTGATAGAATTGTCATTTGGACCACTGTGTGAGGAGCTGTAGAAAGTACAAAGAGGAAATTGTAAAGCTCAACGAGACTGATCTATTTAAATTATCAGCAAAAGGAGCCAAAATCTGATCATCCATCTGCATCTGGGATCTGAGATCAGTTAATTGTCCAGACTCACCCAGGAAATCTGTGGTAAGCCAGATAACTGGTTTGCATTTTGTACATTCCAGCATGGTACCATAGAGATGCTGTGCTATTACTTACAATAATTTCAGCTGTTGAAATTGCTAAATCTGGTTGGTTATTCACTTTTTTTTCTTTAGAATATTTTTGTTCTAGTCTGTTATTCCCTACTAATGGTATAGAGATTGAAAGCTCACAGACTACTTTTCTCTTTTGTTCCCTTTACGCTAATGTGTCTAACGTGCTGCATCTGTATTTAAGTTTAATTGTGTCTTTGGCATGCTAATCAACTTTCACAAGTCAGAAAAATACATATTGATTGCATTGTGATATCTGTACATTAAAGGAAGAGTATCTATTTTATAGAATAGAATGATTATTTGAAAGCCATAGAAAAGAACAGTGATTGACATTAAATTAATGCTTCAAGACATCTTAAATGCTGTTGCATTAGACAGTTCCTTGAATGACTCAAGGCTTCCAAGTTGTGTTTTTCTCATCTAACAGTCTGGGCTGTGTACCCTGGCAAGGTGTGCCAGCTTTTCTATCAATTTCAGGAGTTAAAATGAAAGTTAGTAAAATATCTTCTACCCTAATGTCAAATAATGGACCCCAGACACTTAGTGTTTACTGAGATGTAGCTTCTATTCCTGGCTTTTTGTCTGTTTTATCACTACATTTTCACTCATTACTGTGAATTACCACATTGAATTTTTCTAAACCAGCACAGCAGTTTATTCCAATAGAAAGTTAAAATAAGTATGATTGGACTTTCGTGTTTAGTATAGATCTGTGAGCCACATACCTAACCATAATAATATCCACCATTACAGGACAGGAAATTCTACTCCTGAGGCACGCTTTTGGCCAGAATTTATTACAAGCCAAGTCCTGGCCAAGTCCAGGGCCCAGCCAACCTCTGCTTGGGGATTCTGTCATGTGCAGACCTGTGGTTGCAATAAATTATGAAAATGAGAGTAAGGCTTTGCAACTGAAAGGCCCCTGCATAATTCCTGGTTGTCCCTGGTGTTGAAAAAGTGATTGGAGGGATATAAAATGACTTAGGAAGTCTGAATTGTAATATATATCGGTGGCAATTTTACCTTATTATTTTGGAACAGGAATTTACCAAGGGCTTTTTTTAATATTTTTTTTTAAATATCAATTCAGGTATCACTGTTTCTCAGTTCTGTAAACTGTATCAACATGAACACTTCTCCCAATTGCAAAAAACAACAGGGAGTAAGCAGGAACATAAAATTATTTTTAGAAAATGCATTTTTAATTACTGAGCTGCCTAATTATTGAGCACTACTGAAAATATCCTGTGAACCTCATCACTATGCAAATGTATTCAGTTTTGGAAACAATTAAATGATAATAAAGCATTCTTTTTTCTTTTACAACATATTACTGCAATGAAGCTGTTACCTCTCAGTGTGCATTTTAATGAGTTTTAAGTAACATTTTAATGAGCTCAACATTACCATAAACCCAAGGATTAGACAAAATTGAATTTACTGGGAAAAGGAAAGGGTTCATTAAGAGTTAATTATATAGTTTAAGAAGAAATATAACTCATTTTATGATGTCACTTCAACCATGAATTCAGCAGTAGATCTATACTTATTAATAGGCATAGAAATGCCATTATTATATTGACATAAAAACATGGATTTGCACACTACTGCTCAGACTCCCAGTGAAACTTTCTGTATTGAAATCCCTGGGTCAACTTTGTTCTTATCCAGTTCATTATTACATCTGAGGAGAAAAAATACCAAGCTTTGTATTGCTGGTTTGTAATTCCACCTACTATTTTTATAAACATCGTGAACAGTGAAAGCAAAGTTTAATGGATTTACCATTGCCAGTAGGATCTGAAGGCAGGTTCTGAATAAATGTCTTGGATTTATTATTTTAAAAAGGACTGGTAGGGATTTGAATCCAGGCTACCAGCTCTCCTGACATGCCCACTGTAACAGTGATGAATGGCTGCAGTCCAGGCTCCTGGATGCCCAGAAATCACAGGTAAATTCCCACAAAACAGCTCTACACTGACTGCATATAAATTCTAATATATATTCAGGTGTTGTTGGAGATCCTGCATGATGTGGATTTAAAGTGCTCATGTTCAGTAATTTCAGCTACACATTGGATTTACTGCTTTGCCAAAGTTGTCGTTTCTGTTTAGCCTTTTGACAAAAGGGGGAGGGTTGTAGCTCAGTGCCCCCAGATGTTTGATTAGAAAAGAATAGGAAAAAAAAATCTTAAAATCTTAAGCACAGAATTAGTTTTACTGATTTAGTGTAGTCTTTTGTTCATAGGATAGCTCTGTGATCTGCTATTTAAAAATAAATTATTTAATTGATGTCACCACCTTTTAGTGGAGTGAGGTGTTGAAAACTTTGATGAGTTTCAGTAAAATGGAGCTGATCTCCTAAACTCTGCTCTTGAGGGAATGAAAGAACATTCTAGCCAGATGTCTTCTTGAAGGAGAAAAGCCATGAACTGTGGCCAGCAATTCGACCTGGAGGAGTTCTGTCACTCCTGCTTGAGCCAGACCCAAAAGTTTGTCCCAAGATAGGCAGTTCTGGTCTCTGAGCTTCACAATGTTGAGGTGAACCTACAGACCCTCACTAGAAGGATGATTCCTTGCAGCAGAAGTCAGGGTACTGCTGGCATTTGAAAAGGAAGCCTGATTAGTACCTTGGGTTGAATAGGTGAAAGGAAGAGCAAAGAAGAACTCTTAAGCAGGTAATAAATTCTGGATATGAAAGAAAACCAAGTGCCACTGGCTGTGTGAATCTGAGTCACACAGTACTAGACTTCCATTTGTTCAGCAGCAGAAGTGTTTCCATCTCTTCTGAGTTGTGTCCAGCAGACCTGTCTGTTCCTAAGGAAGGAAGGAAGCTCCTGTGAACAGAATTAAGTTATAAAATCAGACGTGTACCAGCTATTGACTGATCATTGTTTAGTGCCCCATGTCTTGTCCCCCAAAAGCTCACCTCTTTCTATGAATGTGAGTGCAGCCAGGCATGTGGAATTCTTCAGAGAGAAACTGAAAATGTTCTACACCTACATCTGGAATTGTTCAGAAAAGGAGGAGCTGAGCTACAGAGGTCCTCCTCAAGGGAGAGTTTTTAATTCAATTTGCCTTAATTGAAGCTGCACAAGTGAACTACAGAATGTTTCCAGTTTTCCTGATCTCAGAGAAATCCCACAGCACTCACTGGTTATATGAGCTATTGCATTTTAGATAGTCCTTTTTCTAAATTCCTTAGTCTAAATAAAGGGAAGCATACTGCATAGTTTAACAATATATTTTCCTTGCTGGAAAATCTGCTTTAAGTAGTGCTATTCTCTCCTGGCCACTTATTTCCTCTGCTTGTAATAGCTTGTCATTCTCTCAGTTGTTTATGAATCTAGGCTGTGAACTGGGTCAGTAGAGTGATCTGGGTTAAAGATCCTCAGCAACAGGAGTTGTTGCCTTTTTTTTTCCCCTTTCCTAATTGGCATGGAAGAAAATGTTTGTAGTATTTGGCCTAAAGTCTATCCCAGGTGAATACTGTGGTAGAGGCTAAAAATTCCCTCCATCCAATCCTGTCGAGTCTAATAATCTAATCTGCCTCTTTCAATATTGTGCTTTGCCTATCATATGGTGCTTGAATATTTTATCTAGCTGGTATAGCCTCTTGCTTTCCAGTGCAATCAAAGAATGACAGTTTCTCTATAAATGTACACAGATTAGCTGGTTTGTGGAAACTACAGACCCAGGTACTGTGTGTCTAGTTAAAATCCATGCAAAGGAGGGAAATGAGTAATTTAAAGGTGCTGGGAGGTTTCTGTTTAACATTTTAAACAGAAACCTGCTTTAAATGTTAAACCTGTTTAACATTTAGTTGTGGAATATTGCCTGAGCTGGAACAGAGTCTTTGTTACACTTGCAGTTGGAAGGGAGGTAAGAGGAAGAGGATAGATTGTAAAATGGATTTTGTATTCAAAAGTGGGATTAACAGAGGTCTGTCAGACCCTTCAGAGGAATGTGAGCCCTTCCTAGGAAGGGCTGTTTCAGCTGTTGAGTAACTTAAAGGCTGTTTCACAGGCACATCTCAGGTTGCTGCTTTTCTACCGTGGAGCACATAGTTGTGTTGTACTCTTTGTCAGTTTTCTCTTATTTTAAAGGAGTCAGCAGATTTGTGGTTATCCTGATTTTCTCTTGTACTGAACTGCCAGCGGACTATTCAGCACCAAGGGTTTATAGGGATATGTGGCATGTGGGGGCTTTATTTTATTGATCTAGTTTCTTGTACTCATCTTTTTTTTTTTTAATTGTGTAAATTTTGTTGTACACGAAGTAGCACTTTGGGACAGTCATATTAGATTAAAAAAAAAGAAAAAAAAATGTTTCACATTTACTGCAATCCCCACTATAATACTACTGTATTTTCAAGAGTGTGTCTGAGTCTAAGCCCTCAGCTGAAGGTCATTTGGAGTCTCAGGCACAGCACAGTGTGATTGGAGGCTGGAGCTGGACATCCAGGTTCTGGTCCCTCTCTGGGTGCTTAAGCTCCCCTTTCAAAATTGTTGCTTCAGGCTATTACAGTTGGTCTTTGCTCCTGTTTCTTTAATTTTTTTTTCTTTTCTTTCCTCTTGCATGATGTCGTGAATAATAATGAGGGAAATGTGAACTCTTACATTCTTTTTTTTACTTTTGAAAATAAGTGTGAGAGTTGAGTTATATTTCATATTGTATTGAAGTAATTCCTTATGCTATTTGAATAGATCAAAACTACCAAAGGTTACTGGTAAATTGCACTAGTTTCTTCTTTGTTTTGAATAAAATCTCAAAACTGAGGCTTTCTTTTCATGTTTAGACCACAGAAAACTACTGTTTTATCTAGATGTTTGTGGATTATTTTCTAGTTGGTAATGTGTCAACAGAACTCAAATTAATTCATTCTAAGAGCCCTTTAATATAGGTTCACGTTGCTCCTTCTGTTTTTAGAGCTCTGGAAACTTAAATTTATTATGCAGAATGATGCACTAACAAGTGACAGATAAATTCTTTAGCATTTGTCAAGATAATACAGAAAATATGTTCTCTATCTTTTTTTGTCCATTCTTATATTTCAAATAATTTGAAATTCCTTTTTTGAAGGAAGAATCCAATGACAAAGCTTCAAAAATGACCCTAACATAGGAAAAAGAAGTTTTTATTGTGTTAAGAGATGACAGAGTAGATGCTCTAAAGAACAGTTTCCCTAGGCCATGCATCCCTAGTACTTTAATGTATTGAATATTATTAAAATAATATGCAAACGTAACTGATAGAGGAGTTTTAGGAGGTGGAGCTTTGTTGTGAATTCTTTCAGAGGGGGTGCCTGGACATGCTGACTGGACATGCCTCAGTAACAGCCATGTGAGCACGTTTTATGCTTTTCCAGTTTCTGTTCTGTATTTGCTGGGACAAATTCTGTAAAAAGTGGAAGCCACTGAGTTTTTCAGAAGGTTGATGACTGAAGGTCAGGTCCAGAAGGAGATGCTACTGCTGAGCCTGTATGCCATGACATGCCTGTTTGTGTGACAGAGCACATGAGGCCAGCCAGCCTTATGGAGCCTGTTGAAATGGCATCTGGCAAGCACCCCAAAATTGACATGGGGGCAGTTTGCAGGATGGGAAGGGAAGTATTTGAGAAGCAGCAGGCAGCTCCCACTGGTGTTGTGTACCAGCTGTGGGCGCATCTCACGCTCCATGTCTGATGAAGTGTGGCCGCACAGGCCCCTCGTTACAAAAGATGGAGTTACAAAAGCTTATTGAGGAATACATGCCTTGCTATGTCTGCTCAAATATCTCATTTCCAATCCTGACTTCTAAAGGGAGCAGCACAAAAAAAAAATCCTGCTCACAGAAAATTGAATAGATGAGTTTTAGCTTATAATTAACAGATAGAGACCATGGTTGGGTATGGGGAAATGGAGGATGGATGGAAGAGGATTCCTATGTTGGGCCTGTTTTGTTTGATGCTTTGCCTAATGTGTCTGAAGTATAGCAGTAACGTGGCAGTGCCCCCTGCCAAGACAGGAAAGCATCCCAGCTGTTGTGTATGTGTTGTGCGTGTGTACACAAGAAGTTTATTAGAGGCTATTCACACTTCAGTGGAGCTCTGAGATTGCAGTCTGTATTATATTGGCTAAATGAAGCATGTAACATTCTATATTTCTCATAGAAGAAATATTCATTCATTTGTATTCATTTTCATGATTCTCAGCTGCTCTTATTCCTTTGTTTTACTGAGGGCACATGTACATTTTAGGTGTTTTGGCTGGGCTGGAACTGGAACCTCAGGGGACTAATGGAGTTAAAGTGGTTGTAGGAGAACCAACTTCAGTTTGGCAACAGAAAAAATGCAATTGGTCAATGTTGTCTCAAACTCTAGGTAGCATTCATTAGGTTGAGTTAATGAAGTGCTACAGGTACCTGGCAGTGCAACTTTTGTACTCACAACAGCAAATCTGCGTGTTAATATACTGATATACTGTACTTTCTGAACCTCACTAGTTAAATCTGCCCTTTCTGGGGAATCTTTCTGCTGTACACACAGACTCAAAATGTACAGTGCAGTTTTTTGTGTGCTCTTCTCAACCACATGGTAAAAATCTCCCACCAGAGTTTTGTTTGTATACCAGTAACATCTGAGGTTTTTTGTATAACAGTGTTTTTGAAAAGTTTTGCATATTTATAATTCTTTTAAGTTTCTATTTTTTTGATTGGTTGGCAACCAAAGACAAACAGGCAAATTCCAAACTATCCTTTTATAACAGTAGCCTAGGACATGGTGGAAGATTTCCTCTTTTCCTAAACACAATCCTCCCTCCTGCATTGTTAGGAGGGAAAGCATCGTTGATGGGATTTGAAGTCTCTAATGCTTTTGGTGAAACTTGTCCCATATTCCTGCTGTAAAGAAGACATTCTGGCATAAAAGTGACAAAAAAGTGTCAGTTCAATTTTCACGTGGTGCTTCCTTAAGTTGTGTTTGCTTCCACATCTGATATTCAATTAGTTGGTAAAAAAATAAATAAGTCATTTATTTACTTATGTAATGCCCATGATTTTCTGAATATGTAGTCCATTAAAAGTGAAGATCATGTAAAAGTTATTTTCAGATCTGAGAAAAGCTACTAAATTTCTGATCCTTGTTAAATTTTAAGACTTACAGCAGACCGTGCACTTTTTAAAAGTTTCTTGTCTATAATTATGGTGGCAGTTCTTCTAGAAAGTCTCTGAACTTTAAGCAAGTAGTTGGGCTTTCAGTTTCAGTGGAATAAAACTCCTAGTAATGTGCCTCTTGTTCACATTAGCAATCTGTGCAGTGCATTCATCAAGACTGATTATGCTTTAAGAATAAGAAAAAAGAAATCTGTTCTGTATCCGAGGGAAAATTTTTCAACGTATTACGTTGTATAGCTTTAGATTTCTGAAATTACTTCAATGTGGTCTTCAGGATATTTGCATTCATAAAGAATACTTGGTTATGCTTATTGCTTCCCTTTGCCTTTCTTGACTGTCAAAACACAGTGATGCTTTTGAAGATTTATAGCAGATGGGTAATGAGATTGCTGACTGTTAACTGCAGCATTCAGAATTTGCTGGTGGAAGGAGGTGGGAGTTTAAAAAAGGGAGAAGGTTATCGGGGATTCATTGCAAGGAAGACAGGTAATAGAACTTTGTTTTCAATCAGGAGGCTTAAACATAAATACGTTATGTTCTAAATTAGAAAATTCTCCTCTCTTCATGCTATCTAGTAGTCATATAAAGTCTTTCAGAAAAAAATTATGGAGGTGTCAGATTGCATCCAAGTGATCATAGTGAATCACAAGAAAGGCAAGGAGATTACACAATTTTGCAGTAAGTATATTCAGGCTGTGTTGCATATGCTTAATTCAGCCCAAATAGCAGCCTTTAAAAAATCAGAAAGAAATCATAAACTAAAGTCTGCAGTAACCATCACTTGTATACCTGTGTAAAAAGGGGAAATAGGTCAGCACTGCCCTTAACTGGGCTAGAAAGATTTCAAAGTCTGACTCCTGGCAGTGTGTGCTGTAAATAAGAAAGGAAAAAGTTGGTCTTCTTTCCTCACCTCTGTACAGTCAGCTAGTTGGGGTACACTTTAGAGTACAATTTAGAGGAGAGGCAAAAAGCCAGCTATCTCCCACTGACTCCATTTGGAATGTCTCCTTATTTGGAATGTCACTGTTGCTTCACCCACCTCAACACTATAATTCTCTGTTCACCTGGTTTGATATATTCTGTCTTTAGAAGCAACACTTTTACATTTAAATATTAATGTTTATCATAATATTTTGTATGTCTGTATCTGTGAACAGTTAAAAGTTGTAGAGAATATGTCAGGGTTTTCTCCACATTTTTGTCTTTATTGAGGCCTGCAAAGCTACCCTGAGCTGTAAGTACTGGGTAAGCACATGAAATACTGAGTGAGAAAAAGGGATGAAGCCAAAGAAAATTGCTGAATTGGCAAGGAAAAAGATTCTTCTTTTGTTTCTTGATGCAGGTATCTCTGTGCTGATCGTTACTTTAATTTCTAGGTATCCTACTAATTAAACATTGTTGACACTGCTAGGCTCTTTGAAAGTACTCTAACACTCTGAAAGTCATTCTCATGGACATGGGGCTTCATTTTACTGAGGCATGGTATATTAACTAACATTTGTGTCTGCTAGGCAGTATCAGTATCAGGAGATAGGCAAATGATGGGAGAAAAACAGGAGGAGAATATTTATAGCTTCTTATAATATATTTTTTTAAAGGTAGCGGCTTTTTCCTGGCTGCAGCTTTTTCCTCTGCACATGCAGAGGGAGCTCAAGAACTCCTTGAGAGTCTTACCTATGACTATTGCCAAGGTTGGGTGGTTTTTGTTACATTTTTTCTTACAAAATGAGGCAAAGACAGTTGCTGAAACAAAGAGGATGGGCACAGCATCTTCAAACAAAGTCTGTTATTGTTCTTCACAAGGGGAGTTGTCTGTGACCCCTTGGGTTTTTTTCTTTCACCCTGTTTCAGCAGGTAGTGCTGGCTTGCTCAGGGACCATTTCAGCAGATCATACACATTAGTCAAGATCTAAAATACCTCCCTGCACCATATGCTACCTAAAGTATAATAATCCTTTAATCTGTCCACTGCATGACATCTGGGCAGTTATTTGACTTAATAGCTCATGTTGATTGTTCATATCAGTACGTATCAGAGGGGGGAAGTGCCAAAGCAGTGGCGGAGAGATGAGGATTTAGGAAAATGCCTTTGGGGAAGTGCCTTGGATCAGGGGAGACCTACTTGTGGTGCGGCAGGTGACCAAACCACCACCGATGTGGCTGTGTAAAATCTTTCTATGAGAATAATATTATTCTGAGATAAGCACAAAACAGGACAGGAGGGGGAAGATGAGCTGCCAGGACCCAAGTTACAGAAGCACATTAATATTTACTCGATATCTCTTTATACCCTCCAGTCAGCACAACAGATGTAGCTGTGTTTTAAGACATTATAATTCATTGAAAAGGGCAACAAAGATACTCTTTCCCTCCCTCCTGTCCCCGGTAATTTCAGATGTTCGCCATGCACACAGAGGGGGAGGAGGTAGAGAGACAAGCGCTGGTGGGAGAAGAATGCAATTATCCCAAAGCCTCCTGACGGGCATCCACTTCTTCCTTCCAGCTTAGCTGCTCTGACCACAGGCTGGGGGCTCGTGGGACATGGACCAGATTGAAAAAGTGGAAGCAGACAGATGGTTATTTGTAATCATCATGTAAATGTAAATCCTGTAAAAATGTTTTCTTTCTAAGGGCCTAAAAGCTGGAAAGAAGGATTAAGGCATGGATATCTAGCCTAGAATAATTTTGACCCCGCCACCTTCCCTCCTACCCCATAAACATCGTGCCTTTATCTCCACTTCCTTTAAACAAATTGCTGGAACCTCAGCTGAGGAAATTAATTCGGTTTCCATGTAATTCCCTGAGTTTATGAGCCTCAGTTTGACCGAGGCCTGGATTTGGGCCTGAGCTGGCAGGTGCTGCTTAGCAGCTGCCTTGGGAGCGGGGGCTCCTTTTTGCTCCTTTCCCTCATCCCTCACTCTGGCAGGTGCGTGCTCCATGTGTTTATCCCCTTGCTGGATGGGCTCCCTTTCCCTGGTTCCACTCCTGGCTACCTGGAAATGGCCATGGGGGGCTTTGCTTGCCTTAAAGACTGCCATGACTGCTCGCAGCCATCTCTCTTGTTTGAGCAGCATCAGCTTCTTTGAGCCACAAGGAGACCCATCAAACTTTAATTAACTTTTGTCTGCAGCGCCGTTGCAGGCCGTGTGTACTCTTTAGCTGCTCTTTGCAGCTCTCCTGTCCCTCGGTGCCTTTCCAGACAGTGGGGCTCAGCCATCTGGAAGCTTTTTGCCCTTGCAAGGCTTTGGCTTTTGAAATGTGAGGGTGTTTGTGCTGCTGTCAGGCTGGTGGGGGGAGTAGCCCCTGGGGTACAGCTGTGCTGCGGTCCCAGGGATGGGGGGCCATCTTCCCCTTTGGCACCCATTGTTTTGTCGTAAAATAGGAGAAAAGTTTGGCTTGGAAGGGTCTTGAAGATCACCCAATACCCCATGGGCAGGGACACCTTTCCTAGACCAGGTTTCTCAGAGATCCACCCAGGCTGGCCTTGGACATTTTCAGGGATGGGGCATCCAGAACTTTTTTGGGCCTCGCCACCCTCACAGATGAGAATGTGAGGTAACACCCAAAAATCTAGAGAAACACCCGTGCAAGCACCAAGGGAGCTTGTCTGTAAAATTGGAATAAAGCAAAGCAAGAACATCCAAGAAAGAACGAGGAAGAGGCAGGGACACCTTTCCTAGACCAGATTGCTCAGAGCTCCACCCAGACTGGCCTTGGACATTTCCAGGGATGGGGCATTCAGAATTTCTTTGGGCCTTGCCACCCTCACAGTAAAGAATGTGAGGCAACACCCAAAAATGTAGGGAAACACCTATGCAAGCATGAAGGGAGCTGTCTGAAAATTTGTAATAAAGCAAAGCAAGAACATCTAAGAAAGAATGAGGAAGAGGAGGCTGGTGGCAACATGGTGCTAATTGTGTTGAATTTTCAAAACACTCGTGTTTGTGTCCTGCCAAAAGGGCCCTGAGGAGGGCTGGCTTCTCAGGTGAACAAAGGCCTTTTGCCTCTGTGGGGAGAGAGTGGTCTGCTCAGGCACACTAATAGTTATTTGGAAGTACCCAGCAATTGTGGATAATTGGCTGAGGAATATTCTGCAGCTCTCAGTCATTTTTCTGTTTTCACAGATGGCTGTACCATTAGGTATGGTGAGTGCACCAAGATGTGCTGCAGCTTTTCCATTTACTGTGCTAGTACGTGTGAGCTCAGCTTCCAGCTGATGGTTCTTCCTTCTGTGGCTTCCTGTGCCACTCCAGGAGGAGAGCCAAGCTCACCTGCTCATGCTCTGCCCTCCTCACCCCTGCTCCCTCTCTCTTGGGGTGATGTTTGGATGTTCTGGGATGACTGGGCTGATCAGATTAATGTCTGTGCTTTATTTCATTGTTGTTAGATTGCATTAAAATAGTGAATCACAGGAATGGCTGCCTGTGCTCTTTACAGTTTACCTTGTTTTTCTCTCTGCTTTTATTCTTCTATTCCCCTTCCTTTACCTGGCTTTTTTTTCCCCTCTAAAGTTAGTGTTCCTACTCTTCCTCTCCAAGTTATTTTCTCACTTTAATTTATATTTCATGCATTTTTCTCTTATCTTTGCTTTTCTGCCACTGCTTTATTTTTTCCCTCTTTCTTTTTTCTCCAACCTTTTTTTGTTTCCCTCCAAAACACAGAATGCTTTAGATGGAAATGGTGAGATATACCTATTCAAGATTCAGGTATATGCTGAGGTACAGAGCAAGATTAAGCAAAGCCTGTAGCATCAATTTTGTCTTCTATTCAAGCCAGTTTTGCAGTGCGGCTTTGGGTAAAGGAATGTGATAAAATCAAATCACCTCTTAGCCTCATATGCTGAGGCTGATTGGAGCCTTACACAGTTGCTGGGATGATTCAGAGAAAGTTAATGTAATTTGCTGTGTATCACTGCAAGAAACTGTGTTTGTCAGGTTCATACAGCAGTGTGAAATGTTCAAGGAAAATGCTTTCCTTAATATTGCTGCCAGGAGTTAGGAGTCAGGAATATAAAGCCATTATGTGGTGGGATCTGCTGATTTTTCTGGGGATTTTTCACAAATAGATTTCTGCTGAAGTTCTGTAATTACACGTAGAACAAAGCCAATAAAAATAATATTTATTCTGTGTGTAATAATAGTGGCAGAAGTTAATTTTTATCTACTTACCATTTATACAAATGTGGGCATAGCATTGTGTAGAAGTACTTTTACTTCCTGTGTATCACGGGGATCACAGAGACATGTGAAGCTACTTTCCTAAAAAAACATGATTTTTTGAGACTTTTTTCTGGTTCTTTCCCTGACATTCCCATGATATTGACTTTCTTGGCTTTCAAAAGTGTTGTACTGCCAATAGTCAGCAGCCCATGATCTTTATCATGCTAATTCTGCTCTCTGCCTTGCATAAGTTACTTCTTCCACTTGATCTTGAAGGTGTATAAATCCATTTCAGCCAATTTGATTATTGTGAATCAGAAGGTTTGTATTTTTCAGAAATATTTGGGGATTGAGGTTTTTGTTTTCTGTTGGGTGTGTCACCTAAGAAGGCTACGGATTCTTGCCAGGGCTGCATTTGTTGCCAGCTGCCTCCTGTCAATTTTATTTTATGCCTCAAGAGCGAGACCTAAATAGTCACTCTTTTTTGTGTGTGTGTGTGTGTGTGTTAGAAAAGGAATTAACTTCCAATTAATTCCCTCCTTCCTCTGGGATCTACCTGTGTATCTCAAAATGGAGAACAATAAAAGTTACCTCCATGTCACTTCAGGTGCCAGATACATACAGCCCACTCACCTCAGACTATTCAGAGACCAATTCTTGTATGTATTAATCATATTTTTCTTCTGGCTTATTACAGAAGAGAAAAATCTCAGTTCCAAATGTTAAAATGGGGCACCTTTTATTAACATTGAAAGCAGTAAATTATCTCTGCTTATGAAATGAGACTGAGCAATTTCTGCTGAACTCTTCCTGACTTGCCCCTTCACTAGGATACAGTGTTTTCTAATTTCTCAGAGGGCCCTGGTTCCATTAAGGGCGAGAACTGTTTTAAAGCTGTAATGAAAGCCATGCTTAGCTGAAATTCAAGGAGGGGCAATGCCCTAAATTCTATTTCAGTAGCTCATCTAGAGCTATTTTCAGTTTTATGTTTATAAGAATGTCAATTAACCTAGCGACTAGGACACACACGGAAGAATAAGGATGAAGTGGATATCATTCTAACACACTGAAGCCAGCTAGTTGGACCTAATCCTTTACAGAAGCTTGATTTACATAAGAAGCCAGTCTGTGTAGCCTAATTTAGTTCTCAAACAGCTTGGTGATTTAAATGCTCTTTCTTTTCAGTGTAGTAGAGATAAGGCTGGTCAAGGTGGCAGAAATATTAGAACTAAAGATATAGAAGGAAGAAATAAATATTTAAGTGGAAGTGCATTACTATCAGTTTTATTTCCCTTACACCTTTCAGAAATGGTGACCATTTTAGCATGCATATGCCAGAAATATGATAGTAACAGTAATAATGGCAATGCCCTTGGCCAAGGTGTAACTCTGCAGTTCAGTGTTAGTTCTGTCCCTTTGTTACCTTGTGCTGCAATTGGAGACTGAGACAAGGCAGATATTCAGCAGTTTGTTTTCTGTCGTGAAAAGAACTCAACACCCAACCTGCAGTGCTGCTGTTCTAACAATGGAAAGTGATCCTGTCAAGGTTAAGAGGAGTAATGAGTGCTACACATCTTTGTGGCTTAAATACAGAGCACTGTTTTTATCTGGAAAGAAAAAAAAAAGAAAACAGAAGTTCTGTATGTGAAGTCTGCCTCCAATGGCTGAAAGGGCATATCTGCCCAGCTTCATTTTTGAGATCTTTTACAGTCAATATATGAAGCAAAGTCATCTGCTAATAATGGTTGAGATTTTTTTGTTTAATGGCATGTGTTTCTACGTTATTTTTCCTCTACTAACAATGCCATCACTTCTGTTAATTTTCTTTTCCCCCTTTCCTTCCTTTATTGCTCTAGTGCTGAGGGATGACTTCCGCCAGAACCCCACGGATGTGGTGGTGGCAGCGGGAGAGCCTGCGATCCTGGAGTGCCAGCCGCCCCGGGGGCACCCCGAGCCCACCATCTACTGGAAGAAGGATAAAGTCCGCATTGACGACAGGGAGGAGCGCATCAGTGTGAGTACAGCTCAGGTGGCTCCTCATCTGTGGGCTCAGGGCTCACAGCTGGGAGCAGCAGAACTTACACAGCTTTACAGCCTTGCCCATGGAAATTGGTTGTTGTTCTCAGCAGTTTCCCTCTCCAAGCTTTCCCAAATGAGGGGGGCAGACTGTTTGTTGCTCCTAGTCTGGCTCTCCTGCTTGAGCTTCTTTGAGGGTTAGTTTGTAAATCCAGTGTGATGGAGGTCTGGTAGAGCTGGAGATTCAGTCATAGTAGGTGCTCAGTTCGATGAAGGACTTGGTGGATGTCTTTGACCAGTTTGGTTTTACCTTTTCTACATCTCAGTTCTCAAAACGGAGAATATCAGAGAGGTGTTTATAGGTAAATTCAGTCAAATCTATGAGGTGCACTGTGACCGTGTTCACAGGGGTCTTAGGATGAGGGAAGAGACGAGGATCTGACTCCATGTTTCAGAAGGCTTGATTTATTATTTTATTATATATATTACATTAAAACTATACTAAAAGAATAGAAAAAAGGATTTCATCAGAAGGCTAGCTAAGAATAGAAAAAGAAAGAATGATAGCAAAAGCTTCTGTCTCAGAGTCCAAGCCAGCTGACTGTGATTGGCCATTAATTAGAAAAAACTCTGAGACCAATCACAGATCCACCTGTTGCATTCCACAGCAGCAGATAACCATTGTTTATATTTTGTTCCTGAGGCCTCTCAGCTTCTCAGGAGAAAAAATCCTAAGGAAAGGATTTTTGATAAAAGATGTCTGTGACAGTGCACAAATAATCCCTGGCAGAAAACCCAACATCTTAGAATGATACCAGTGATTTTATAGTTATTGCAGTAATCTGGACATGTCTAAATGTAGGCTGAAGTCATACTCTAAAGAATTACAGTTCCTGAAAAGAAATTAATGTTGAGCAAATGAGTTACACTGGTTGAGTTCTGTGGCTGTCCATTTCTTGTACTGAATGAAAAAGGATCCAGCAGAAATATTGAACTTACCAAGTGATTAGAGATAAATCATGCCCCATGCAAGCAAATTGGATAAATTAAGGGGTTGAGAACATGTTTCATTCCTAATTTTTAAATGCTTAGCTTTTCACCATTAATATTTCTTCAATAAAGTTTTATGTTGTATGGAATGATTCAGTGCTGACCTTATTCAACATGGAAGTACTCTCAGGAAGCTTTTTAGTGGCTCTGGATCCCTAAGGAATTATTCCAAGCCAAAGAATCTGAGCTGTTGCTGTTTGTGAACCAAGCTCTCAGTGCTAGGGTCTACTCAAGAGTAGAAGAGCAAGGAGTGGCAGAGAGCTGGCTATCATTCCCTGACTCTTAAATTTCTTTAGTTAAATCCCCAGCTTATTTTGAAGAACCCCATTGTCTAATCATTGATGCTGTGACTTTACAAGCCACAAACTTTTACTTTTTTTCTTTCATCTATCCTGCTCTTTCTCTCTGTAAGCACCCTTTATAGCCAAGAAAATATTAACTGTCAGGTGAATTCCCAGTTTGGGCCAGATTCAGTCTGTTTGCCTCAAAAAAAGAGAAAATCTGTCTTTATTAGTGATCAAGGAAACTGTTCAGACACCAGTAAAATAAAATCATCTGAATAAAACTAAATCAAATTGCCTTGTTTTTTCAGAGAGATGTCAAGAGTGCTTTACAAATTACCATGCAAGAAATAAAAGTACTCTGTGCTGCCAAGAGACAGCAAGAAATGTAATCTTTGAAATGTAAAGAATCTAATGAAAGCCAAAGGAACAAGATCAAATGCAGTTGAAAGTAGTTGCAAATTGATATTAGTCAGTGGGATAAAAATAGAACAGCTTAAAGATATTTAAATATATAAGTATATAATTTTAAAACTATACATATATTTACAAACAAAAGTTTAGAGTGTGTTGGTTGTGGAACTTGTTGCCCAAGAAGGTAGTACTTTTCTGATGTATTTTGTTTACCTGAAGCTACCTGTATTTTGTTTAACCTGAAGTTGTGTTCCTTGTTTTGAAACAGATCCGTGGTGGGAAGCTGATGATCTCCAACACCAGAAAAAGTGATGCAGGGATGTACACGTGTGTGGGGACCAACATGGTGGGGGAGCGTGACAGCGACCCTGCAGAGCTGACTGTCTTTGGTAAGGACACCCCTGCTTTTATTGCTTTTTCCCTACAAATGTCGTAGCCTGAATTACCCTGGGTGGCTCCTCAAAACACGAGACACAGCAAGGTTAACAAAACACAGCGGTACTGCTCAAAATGCACTTCATAGCTTCAGAAGGAGACCAGGTTTTAAAAGCTGCTGTTTGTAATGATGGAGCTATGGTGGCTCAACATTTTCCTTCTAAGCACATAGTTTCATTTTGATTGGAGGTCCACAGTGATATGCATAAGCAGAACTTTTATTGCAGGACAATGCTCTCCCTCACAAAGTGGCCAAATGTAATTAAGCTACTTCTAATACAGTTGACAATGCCAGCTTACCAGAGATTTAGACCAGGATTGCCTATTTAAATAATTTCATATTCCTGAGGGGTTGTGAAATCAAACCTTTGTAGGAAAGCACAAAAAACCTCACTTGATCAGTAAAACATCATTAGAGACAATTCCAAAATCTAATTTTTGAATATATAGCAGTAACTTTTAGCATTCATTTTTAAGATGACCTGAAACAGCTTTTTCTCCTGTAAGCCAGGACAGCATTTAGATTTTTGGTGCTGCTGAATGAATTAAAGACTAATAAGCTTCCTGTGTGAAAGAGCTTCTAGACCTGATGAGCAAGGCAAGAAGTTGGTTGTTAGGAGCGCTTGCCCCATGGTTAGGGTCCAGGGCAAGAACAGAATAATAACCCAACCTAGAGCTGGATCCATCCTGCTAACAACTGCATAAGAAGCAAAGCCACAAAATCATGCTGAGGTACATCCTACAGTCGTGGGTTTGTAGGAATTAGTCAAGAGGTTCTGAGCAAACAAAGGAAGATCAATAAAGAAAAAACCCTCACTGCTAAGGAAAACATGTCTATGCTGACAAAAGAGAGAGAAATAATGTTAACGTTCCATCCTGCTGCACTTCTTTGATACAGTACTGGAATTCCAAACAAGACCCTTTGTAATCCCAGAGAGACTTTTAATAGAAATCCTGAGGTCCTTTGTGAGGCAGATGCTCCAGAAGTTTTCCACCTTCTGCCTAATACAGTGCACTGGAAAACCCAGTCACACACACTGCTATCCCAGTTTTTGCATTTATGTACAATTCAGCATTTGTTTATCCACTTCAAAAGAATATATATATATATTATGTGATCCACAGAGAAAGGCAGAGAAAGATTTTTGCCAGACAAGATCCACAAATTTCTGAGGATATGCTGCTTTCCAGTTTTTCTGAAGGTGAAAAGGTTTCCACCCCAACTGGTTTGTTGTGGATTCATGGAAACATGTGGCTTTTAAAGGCAGAGCTATTATACGTTGCCAAAAAAAAACCCAGAGAAAGGATCTCTGTCAAATTATTATGCCCTTTGCAGCCAATCTGTTAGAGTTGTAGCTTTATACAAATGCAAAAGAGACATGACATATCTCCTTCATCAGTTTAAGTACTGCTAATCTCTGGTAATACTCCCTGTGGATAGCAAGCAGATTGCAGTCCTAAACTACAAAGCCTTAAGAAATCCTTAAGAAAATAATTTGTTAAAAAGCATTGAACTGTAGGAATGAAAACTGAAATGTGCATGTAATTTCATATCCTGCAGAGCTATGAAACATATTAGGTTCATCTTGATATGTAAAATAATACATAACCAATTACAATATTCTGATTTTTTTACAGGGTATAATCATAGCAATCAACTTGCAAAAATACAATCTAAAACTATTTGGTGAATACCAAACAAAATCAGCAATAAATGAAATTAGATATTTTAATCCTTCTTAATTGCGTTAGACTACCTGAGGAAAATTGTATTTTAAATTCCCCACCGCGGTGTCTTCCTAGCTACATTTTTCCTTCTATCTGGGTATTCCCAGATACCTACCCACCTTCCTTTTTACTGTGCAAGAATGGCATGCAGGAAGCAGGTGCTGTCTCACAAGGTGCTTTGGCTGCCCTGTGCCCATTTCCTGGCCGCCTCCTGGCCCTGAAGCTCTGTGCTGGTGCACTGGGCTCGTGTAACATCGTGTCCAGGCTAGTCCTGGTCCTCTCCACACCAAAGGAGGGGACTTGCCCATGCTATTCAGCAGTTATATTCCATTCCTGGACTCCAGGCAGCAGCCCATGTGTGAGCAGGGATGTGCACAGAGGCTGGAGAGCATTATCCATGATGTTTCCAGGAAGCAATGTATCTACCGGACAGTCCAGTCGTTCTAAGCACTCAAAACCAATAGAGTCCAATGACTCTGGGAAACATCAGATTGGCTCTGTGTGTTCAAATTGGCTTCACTGAACACAGGCAAAGCCACCAGGATTGTATGTTAGGTCCACAGCCTCCCTCTAATATGACTCACAGGTCTGAGGAGCATGGGAATACTGCAAATGTTGATGAAAAATATACTAGAAATACTTATATGCAATTCATATGCCAAACTTTAACTGCTTTGAACATATTTGAAAATGGACTTCACAATAAAAATAAGGAGATCTTGACTGAATGACTCAGAGAATTTTAATAGGGGACTGGCAAGCCTATAGCTGGTGCTGATTCTGGAAAGGAATGTATATAAATTAGCTGATCAGTCATGTCTTCATTCTTTTCCCAAATAACAACCTTCCAAACCCTTTCCACAGTGTGAGGGCAGCCTTAGTAAACATATTATGTAGGAAAAGGAACTGTTCATATTAGCTCTCGAACCTTTCCAGAAGCCATCTACTTGTTACTTTTGGCTTTGCAAGTTTTTCTGTAATACCTGAGGTTAACTTCTGCATGTGGCTTGTGACAGATCTCTGGCTCCCTGTACAGTAAATTTAGCTTGAGGCATTGCCTCTGGAAAAACTGAGTCAGTGTGGTGGGAACTGGTGGCCCAAGAGGAACAGCATGGAAGCCTAGCCTGAATGATTACACTTTCCCTGAGTTTAAAAACAGTAAAATAAAATGGGTCATAAGAACCTTGGGAAGCAGTAGGGGGAGAAGATAAAATTTTCCCATGTGCAGAATATGTCCACTTGGCTAGGTACCCATTCAATAACCTTTACTGACAGATAGTTATGAATAATACATGTAGATCTTTCACTTTTTTCCCCTAAGTTTATCTGCATAGGAAACATTGTTTTCAACATTCAGGCACTCTTAACAGTAAACTGGTAGCGTCAATGCAGATTGCATTAGTTTTGTTCCCAAGTCATGATTCTTCTATAAGCAGAAAATTGGCAAGTTTTCATAGTAAAATACCATAAAGATCATACAAGCAGTGCTATCCAAAACTGTGTTTTGAATAGTGATCAAGATGCACTACATTTTGTTAGTCTTCTTTTTCAAGCATTACTGCTAGTTTTTGCCTTTATGAGGCTCCAAGGTGTAATCTTGGAGTAAAGCAGAAAGATAGGGTCTGTCACAGTCTTAAGTTGCACTTTAAAGGAGTTAATAACCTCAGTCCTAAGGTTCACAAAAAGAGGCAGCGTGGGACTTGATTATTGTGTGCACACTATTCTAAAGGCCAGTTTCCGAAGTGTAAGTGATACAAATTAGGTTGCATTGCTTGTGTTTGGGCTCATAGCCCTTGGCTGAACAGAATTAAAGCAAGATGCAAAACAGAAACAGTTTAATTCCAATTTGTATGAAAGCTTTGTTTGTAAATACATAATATGGAGCCAGAAATCAAATAAAGAAGGAATTACTCTTTATGATAACCTTTATCATTTTGTCATGCTACTTCACCATTCTGAGGTAAGTTTTCAAGTTAACTGTTTCATGTTCTTTTATTTCCCTTTGCACTTAAAATGGCAATGTTTGAAGAGAATGTACAAAGGTATATCTTGTATATTGATTCTAAAGCTCAGTGAAATCAATGAAAGCCTTAGTCTATCAACTTCAAGAGGCTGGCATCAAGCAGTGGAAAAAGATATATTTAGAAGAGCCTCAAAAGAATATAAAGCATAAGTAAGAACAGTAAAAAATATCTTTTAAAGATGTGTCAATTTGGACATACTAAAGATTGTTTTGGATTAATCTTTGATTTTATCTTTGGTATCTGAACCTTTTTTCAGCTAATAAGGTCCTGTGGGATAAAGAGGTATTCTTGTCTGATGCTTGAGGAAGTATTGTGTTTGATGTTTTGTAGATAATGTCAGACTGAAAGAGAAACCCTAGTTTTAGAAAAAGAATGACTATCATGACATGGTGTTAGAAGAAAAAAATCCCCAAAATCCCTTTAATGAAGACACTGTGCCCCATTTTACTTTCTTGAGCTCTGCCTATGTGGAAGGCCTTAGCAGAGTCTTGACCCATTGTATCCTGGAAAGCTTTCCCAGTCACATGGAAAAATCTTCCAAAACCAGGTATACATTCATAGGTCAAGATAGAGAAATCAGCGGTGTGTATTTTGTCCTTCAGATCAAATCTCCTCCTAGTTTTCTTCAAATCCCTGTATTTTCCACTTGCAGTCTACCTGTGGCAGTTTGCAAAAAGCCATTTTGGCTTTCGATTATTTGTTATCCCAGATACCAAGAAGTTGTTATAGAATAACAATACAGTTCTGAAAAAAAGTGTCTGATTTGGTCCCCAACGTCTGTAGGTAACAGTCAGTAAAAACTGTAATTAACATTATTGTAGATGTTTATAAAAGGAGAAAACCACTAGCAACTGATAACCTTCATTTTACTGCATTTGCCTCTTATTTATGTTCCATGCCTTTACTGTGCACCTCATCATGCCTTGGGGGCTGCTTAGAGTGTAGGAGTTTGTGATGTCTACACAAGTGCCTATTTCTCAAATGGAAAAGGGAAAAGTGCCTAAAAAGATGCACGAGAAGAATGTCTATAAATATAAAACCACCTTCTTTTGCAATTCTCTTTTCGTTTATCTGGCCAACATAGGTGAATTTAGTGAGGTTGTAATATCCTGTCTTCTTCTACTTGTTCTTTTTTTGGCAGAGAGCTTTACTTCATCCAGATCACGTTGCATTTAATGAAATATCTATGCTATTGACAGCATTCTGAAGTGAAACTTACTTCCAACCATCTAATGTTTCCTTTTTTTTCCCTCTTGAATCAGAATGCTAAAGTGCAAAAAGCTTTTATATGTAACTATGTGCTATTAAATCCCTCCCCAAAGCCTTTTAATTTGTGTTTTAATGTTCTTTTTAGAACACAAAAATGTTAAAAAAAAGTTGCCTTCTATCCAGCAAAGACAGAGAAAACAAGAACAATTCTAAATCAGATTGAGGCTCTACATTATGAAGACCATCAAATCCTTCACTCCAGCAGTTGCCTCAGCAGAGAAAATGTATTAAGGTAGTTAGGATCATTTTAATTAGATTGAGGCCCCATATATGGCTGTCTAACTTTTTGAGGAACAGGAAAAGGGCAATAATACATCTGAAGGTCATCTGAGTCTCTCTAATAGACTGTGATACTCAGACCAATTGTTAAATATGGGAAAAATTGAGTTCTGAGGTTAACTCATGTCAGCACCCAGAGCAAGAAAATAATTTGGCTGTTTCTGGCTCAGATCTGTAGGTTTCCTTGCAGCACATACCTCAAGCACTGCAAGAGATTGTAGGTGTGTGTCCAGATTGCATTAACAATCCCCTTTTATAACTGCAAGCAAAGTTTATTCTGAAGTTATAAAGGTCACACTAGTAATAGCATGACTGGTTGACATGACATATAACCATGACCTATTTTAGTAGTTCTCTTCAAAGATTTTTAATATTCATCAGAGAAAGTCTGGGAAGTGGGTACTTTATTTACTCAGTGAAAGCTTATAAAATAGCTATATTAAAATTTTTATATATGCCTATGATTTTAATTTATCACCCTTTCTTGTTGTTTCTCAAATATATTGTTCTCTGGATGCTGTTGACAGAGTAACAATATTTAATTATACCACAAAGCTTTATTTATGGGCAAACCATTTCAGAGGAAAAAATATGATTTTTTTTTTCCAAGACTAGCTCTGAAACTAAATTTGACCTGGCTGTGCAAAGAAACCTTCTTTATTTAGCATGCTTGGGCAAGCAGTGCTCTGTCTCCTGAGAGATTAACATTGTAAGCAAGTTATGCAGGTGACTCAAATCCAGTTAATCTCACATAAAGAATGTTAATTGCATTGGCAATGGCATTCACTCTGATCACTTTATAGCTATATAATTAGCTATTGGACATATTCAAGGGGCTTTCTGAGTGATACAAATACAGGAAACAACATAAGAGATAACTTGTTCTTTCCTGATTCACGCTGTGCAAAATGCAGAGATGATGAAAAAATGGAAACAGCAGTTGTTGGTATTTACATGTCCTTGCTAACTGGGCTCTCTCCTTACATAGCTATTAATTTTCTAGCAACTTCTTAAATGTTTTTGAAAATATACAGTTTTAGAAGCTGATATGAAACAAACGTGAATTCTCCTAAATTGCCTTGATGTGGAATCCAGTGATTTATCTAATGACCTCAGGGCCATTTTTCTCCTCAGCTGGGTTATCCTCAAAATGAGACAGGAATTTATTTTCTCATCTCCTGTATAGGAGAATTTACAGCCACAAGTAGCAATTTCATAAGCATGCACATTCTAATTTTGAAGCTCTTAACACACAGCTTTTGTAAACCTGGTCTCAAACCTGGTCTAAAATTATTTTTGTATGCAGACCAAGCCAGCGTACAGACAAATACAGAGATGTTTAAATTCAATGAGAATGAACCTGGACCTCTAAATCACCAATTAGAAAGCTGATATAGATCTGAATTTCTTAGTTTAGGATCATGTCTTGAAAAACAAATGACAAAATGAAAAGTATTGTATATAAGCTGAGAGCAGGAGCTGGTCTAAGCTCTTCTTGGGAGAGAAGCTGTGAAAACCATTCTGTTGCAAATTTGCAGAAAGTGTCATTAAAATACTCCCACCCAGATTCACATGGTTACAGATAGGCCAAGTACATTGCTTAGCATTAGGATTAAAAATTGGGGGTTTTTTGCTTTGTCCAGTTGTAACAAGTTTATCAAATTAAAATGGTTTTATCCAAAATTTTCCATGCCTAACTAGAAAACCAATTTTAGTTGACATAATTAAATTGACAAAATAATTCACTCTTCTCTAAGAATGTTGAAGTTGTTGCAGTTTGGAGGCAAAGGGGATAATTGGAGTGAAATGGGCAGGAATGAGGGGAATGGAGGAAGCTTTTTGTCCTGAGAAGTGCAGGTGCCTCATACTGAATATCAGCTACCTAAAATACGTTGGGAAATAGCTACACTGTGCCAGGGATGTACTCTTTTTTTGGCTTGTCCAGAGGATTGTCACTAAACTTAACCAAATATGCACCTGCCTAAAAAAAAAAAAAAAAAAAAAGAAAATTAATAGTGGCATCAATTCATACACCAGAGAGCCATGAATGCAGAGCTGGGCAGCATTTTCCTGTATCTATACTGTGTTCCTGCTGCTGTCACTCTCCTGGCAGGGTCCTTGAGTACTTCAGCTGATTTTTCTTGTGTTAAGTTGGATGGTCTGTATTTAGGTGACCTGGGGAAAAGGAGCTCCAGTTCAAGTGCAGACCAAACACTCAGTGGAGAGGAATCCATTTGCTGTGAGGTACAAAAAGGGAGGGGCATGGATAGTTGGAAGGGGAATTGGACTTGGGAATTTGCTGGGTTCCAGGTGTGAAAAGTGATATCTCTGGGCTTAAAAAAAAAAAAAAAATAAAATGACTAAGGAAACTGTCAGCAGCTGGATAGGGCTTGTATGCAGACTTGAAATAGGAAATTACAAAGAACTGGATATGGCTTGTACACTGACTTAAAATGGGAAATTATAAAGATTTCAATATAAGCAGAGAGGCTAGAAATTAATTTACTTGCCCAAACATTGCTGGAATCTGAAGATCCTGGGCAGGAATAGGAATAGGACAAAAGCAATGGCTTGGGGAGAAGAATCTTTGCCCGTTAGCCATGCTTTTATCTCTATCATCTGGAAAGGTGCTATAGATTCTTGAACATGTCTATTCTTCTGCTGACAAAATATGTTTTCCCCTGCCAATAGGCTTCCCTGCTAATAAGGAATTCCTGTGTGATGCTGTCACTCATTTACATAATTACTAGCAGGTGGTTTTGTGTTCCTCATTTTCTGACTGATACTCCGATTTGTAAAAGTGATGAACATTTTTTGTCAGCAGTTGAATTAAAGGAAGCTGAGCTTTGAACACACAAAATTAAAACTTAATTTCCATCCAACCTTTCCCCATCCCCAAAAAAAAAAAAATTGTCAGTTTTGTGGCTCAGGTTGAAGACCAAAATTTAGCAGATACTTTTTACCTTGCTTTCTAAGATCTTTATCATACCCCAGAGAGGAGCTATAATAATAAGTGAGGTGATTATAAAGCTTAAGATGGGTGTAATAGAGGTCATAAGGAAATTAATAATTCTGTCTTTGAAGTGCATTTTGAGTAGTAAGACAGGGTGCCACCCTCTAAACAGTACCACTAAAGCAAAATATTAAACACCTGCTCATTAAGTGAATACCAACAATCTGGAGATGTTTGGGGAAAAAATAGTGTATGCATATAATTGCAACCAGTCCCATAAGGCATCATAAACAGAAAGGAAGTGATCAAAAGACATGCAGACAGCCTTAATTCTCTCAGTAAATGTGGCCTGCTGGATTTTTCAACCTTAATAATGTCCTTTTAACTTTTTAAAAAAAATTATTTGCATATAAAAACTGTGCATAGCAAACCTGTAAAATTAGCTCTGTAGTTATCAAGACAAATTGCCTGAGTCAGAATCTGGTATTGCTTGCATCTGTGTGAATTCTGAGTAATTTTTTTAAGTGACATCATATCCCTTAACTTGCTGAGAGTGAAATATGAAACAGTGTGTGTAACCAGTTTTACATGTCCTTATGATAAATCCCTGTCTTGAGTGGAAATATTGTTTCATATAAACTCAGCCTTATAATGGTTTGACTAGCATAAATAATTTATGACAATAAAAGTGTGGTGTGGCTGAGAGGACAGAACAAAATTTGTGCCTTCCAAAGGCAACTTGGAAACTAACCCCAGTGACATCCTTTCAAATTAAATTACCGGTACTTGGATTTTGTAGCAGTATAACTGAGATCAGATTGTGGCTCTGCATCTGGATTTTAAGCAGGCCTGTACAACATTATGGTGATTAATACTATTTGTAACTGTGCAGCCTAACATAACAAGGGTAAACAGAAGTTATTATTCAGACCTTAATTTGGTTTTCCATGGTGAAGTTGGCGATGGGGATCAGGGAATCTCTGTCCTGTGCACGACAGTTCACAATTGCCTAAGGTGCGTAATGCAGAGTTTAAATTTTCCTCACAAGTATCAAGATATTGATCTCTGCCAAAGGCTGCCTGGCTCCTGCTGAGAGCTCCTGCTCCAGCTCGTACATTGCTGCAGCAGGAGCTCCCAGCTCAGGCTCTGTCTGTGCAGGGCTGCAGAGCCACAGCTTTTCCAGGGAAGGGCACGGCCTCAGAGGGCTCTCCGCTGTCCGGCAGGTGGCTGGTTAGTCCTGGCACAGGCTGCCCTCTGGTCCTCCTTCCCATCCTCTTCTTGCTGGAGGGCAGAATGGGACAGCCCCTGCCTCTCCAGCCTGGCAGCTCTCTTGCTGGCTCTTTATGCACATCATCAGTTCCACTTGTCTGAATTTGTGGAGCTCAGCCTCCTTTCTGTTTGATGGATGGGTAAGCAGCGAGATGCTGAAAAGTCAAAAAGTGTTCATTTCAGCCCTCTGACTCACTGTGGAATTTTAATGTCTCTTTCAAGAGCGGCCCACGTTTCTCAGGCGACCGATTAACCAAGTGGTGCTGGAGGAGGAGGCCGTGGATTTCCGGTGCCAGGTGCAGGGGGATCCCACTCCCACAGTCCGGTGGAAGAAAGACGATGCAGACTTACCGAGAGGAAGGTGAGAGCCACGTTCACATTCACTCCCAGATTTCCATTGTTGCACAACGCTGGAATCCATCCCTGCTACCAAGAGTTTGTTCTTTGGCATTGTGTCCAAGATTTATTTCCCACATTGCTGCTCTTTTGGCACTACAAATCTTCTTGCAGAGGCAGCTGTGCAGGGAAGCCCAGCCTGGGTGAATTGTCCAGGTAATGGATTCCTGTGGAGGAAAGAAAAGTGATCTGTAGGTGTTGTGAGCACATGGGTATTCAGTGAATTTATTGGAGGCAGTAAAGATGTTTTAGGACTGTAATGGTGATAGTAGCCTTCAGAATGATGTGCTGATACCAACAGGGACAAAACTTGGCAGGAAAGTTGCTCTGTTGCACTGGCAAGGTGAATTACAAGCAGAGCATGGTGGGCTTTGCTGGCTCCTCGGTTCATGTCTGTTAAGTCTTGGAGAGAAACCTTCCTCTTGAGGAAACAAAAAGCCAGACTAGCAGAAGTGTAAAGCAGAGTTGAAATCTGGAACAGGCCCCCTGTGTTCAAGAAAGATTAATTTAGTCTGGAACAAACAAGGAGAAAATTTTAGTGAGCAGGGGAAGGGAGTCTCTCCTGCAAAAGGGTTTTAAATTAGTTTGGCTCCTTTCAACTAAAAGAGCAGTGTTTGGTCGTAATTTTCTGGAACTCTTTCTTGTTTTGATGCTGAAACATTATTTCATTAAAAATCCTCAACATGGTACTAGCTCTGGGAACAGGAATTAGAATCCAGGTCTCCACAACCCAACAAGTCTTTCTGGCACTATGAGTCCTGATTTATTTTTGCACAGTTTTAATTTTAGCAGTAGACATGAATAGTGCCTCTTTCCCCATCCACCATAACTGGCATTTTCCATCAGCTGAGTATACCAATGGAAAAATACATAATCTAGAAAAAACATTTCTATGTAAGTTTGATATGTATGTGTGTGTGTGTGTGTAGATATATGTAGTTTTAAAAAATTCATTTTCTGACAATTTGAAAAAAAATTAAAAGTCACATAGCTGTTTTGCTTATTATAGTGACCGATGTGTATCCATGTAATAGGCAAAATATTATTTTCAGGAGAAGCCTTTTTGATGTCAGGATTAATTTTTCTCTTTGCTTGCTCTTTAAGTATGTATTGTAGAGTAGTCCACAGTAAATACATTGTGTTTCTGTGATTTATTCTTGCTTTTGTACTATTTCTGTTGTTTTAAATCATGTCTGCTTCTAGGTCCCATAAGCAGAAGTAATAGATGATGAGCCTACAGTGACTTTGGTTAGATTGCATTTCTGTTAGATATTTTTTAGTGACTGTGTATCCCTTTTTCTCCAACATCTGCAAATGCCTCTGATAAATAGCATTGTATGCTTTCTATTCTATGTTTTTTTATTTATATAGCATGATATATGAGCAGATCTTCACTGTCCAAAAAGGGGACATTTCCAAACCTTGCTGCATGATGCTTAATCATGGAAGATAAAGCTTGGAACCTCTAAAACAAAAGTTATTGTGTTTTTCTGGATTTTTTTAATAGTAGCAAAGAAATTTGCCCACGTATAGTCTGAATGAATGAATGAATGAATGAATGAATGAATGAATGAATGAATGAATGAATGAATGAATGAATGAATGAATGAGAAAATTATAATATCAAAATTTTTTAAATTAGGAAAGAAAGTCAAAATGATTCCTCACTGTTGAAATTGAGGGATTTTTTTTTTGAGGTTAAACACAAACTGAGCTCCTGTATGTTAAGTGTTTTAACATCTACAATGAAATATAAAGCCCTCAAGGTTTTCCCTTTGTTTTTCTTTCCACATGCATAAATACTTCTGTGCAGGTCTCTGAGTTATTTCTCATAACTTCCAATATAAATTTCCTGTTTCTATAGCTAACAATGTTCTTTGCACATCTGTCTGTTTTCATTTTTTTGATAATTTCATTTTGGCTTCATCCCTAGATTGCAAGACAATTACAGTAGGTACCTGTTTCAACAGTTACAGCAGATTTTTAAATGTGTCTATTGTTGATTCAGCTTTCAAAAGTGTCTAGTTCAGTGACAACCAAGTGGAACAAACTGAATTTTTGTATGCATTTTGTTTCTGTAATTTGCTCCTGGTGAATGCTAAAATCAGTGACAGTGGATCCATAGTTTTTCAGGAATCCCAGTCTGTTTTTCCACCTTACCATGTTTCAGATTTTTTAGTGACCTATGAGAAAGCAAAGAGGAAAGTAATGCCAGTGATTTCTGGTGACAAATGTGAACAGTATTGCTACACTGAGTGGTGTGTTGAGTAGTAATTGGAAAAATAATTTCAGGCTGTTAAAGCCCTAATTATAAAGGTCCCAGATGGACTTTAAGCATCTCCAGTTGCAATTGGATTAAATGAGAAAAAAACCTCAACTTCTAAAGAAATTAAGATGTTTGAAAACATGACTTTTTATAAAAAAATAATTTAGCTATTTGTCAGATTGTCTGTGTAATTGCTCAGGAGTATATAAATAACCATGCTTCAAATCTGAGAATAAACAGTTTATTCTGATGGTGCAAAACTTCATTCCCAATTTCAGTTGTTAAGAACTGATGATCTAAATCAACTATGATAGTCTGTATCTTTGAGAAGCAGATTTTAAAATGCCTGGGAAACATTGGTCTCATTAGTGGTCAAAGGAAGTCACTTATCCAACATCCTGTAGACCTGACTTGAGATTTCAGACTATTGTATATGTCATGGAGCTCCTCTGTGTGTGACTGGGCAGGAATTTTAAAAAATGATAAATACTGGATGAAAACAGTAGTGTGAGTAATGTAGGAAAATTGTTTTCATAGTTCTTTTGTGCCAGTGTGATAAAGAATTATTTATATTCTTCGGTGCTTAAAATTCTTGTTAGAGCCCAAATTGGCCCCAGCAAATTAATATCTTGTTGACCTAAATGTTGATACTGCACCAACAGGGAGACTCAAAATCCAGTGTGAAGTCTGGGGTATGTAAAGCCTTTTTCCAGAAGCTGTCCACTTCAAATCAGTGACCCAAGACTGAAATGCATTGTGAATCAAATGTAGAGGCACATGGTGTATATTTTATTTTAATTGCTCTAAAAATTCAGCCTCACACCACAGCCTTCACAGTACACAAAGGGTGGGGAATAGTTAATCAAGTATGACTCATGTCAAACCACTGGAGGTGAACAGGACGTTGTGGGGTCGCCAGTCCTATGCCTTTGGCTGCAGTAGGAGGTTCACTATTCCATGGATAGAGGTTTTTCTCATTATAAGTGACACAAGGAAATGGCACAAAGATTGTGTCAAAGTGACTCAGACAATTGTGGCCGTGCATAATGATTAAGACCTACTGAAAATTCAGTAAAATTTGTCTTTATGCCTTGAAATTTTTTTCCAGATACATGTTCAGGTATCTTTCCCTTTGTTGTCTGCTCAGCAGAAATAGAGATTATACTTTCCTTCCAAGGAGCTGATGGTCTCCTGTGTGGTAGAGAACTCAATATGGCCTGGATCAACTTTTCATTCATCTACATTTTGGTCCTGGTAACAGGAAGAAAATGACATTATTTGAGAGCCTACAGTATGAGAGTGGCAGATCTATGAGTAGCAATTTAAAAACATTTGAATAAGGTTTGTACAGTGTTTCATGTCTTCAAATTTTCTAGCAAAGCCGAGGAGAGCAGCTGCATGGTCTGTAATTATATAGCAAGTAATAAGTACTTCTTTTTTTTTTTTTTTTAGGAAGTGAAGAGATTTTCAATTACAAGTCAAAATTTATGACACACTATAATAACTGTTTAAACCTTTTATACAGAAGAAGTTAGCAGTGCCAGCTCTTCGGGAGAGTGAGGTTAGCTCAGCAAATGTATTTTTCAGTTGCCTTAAAAATGACTGAGTTGCAATCACATAGGCCTTTTTTTGCATTCCAGCCCAGAACAGCTGTTTTAGCTCAGTAAATACATCTTTAATGAAATTACAACCTGCTCTTTTAAGTTGCATTTACAGGCACTGTCTGATTAGATGGATATTGTACTAGAGATGAAAAGTGGCAACTGCACCAACAGGGAGAGGTATTTATTTCATGTGCCACCCACACAATGGGAGTGTGGGCAAAAAAACCAAGAGTGAAGCTTCAGAAGGAAAGTGGTGTGTAGTTTACACAAGGTGTATTGCTACGTGTTAAGAGATTGTAGGTTATTAAATGAAACCTAGCTGTAACACTCAGCAGTGAAAATCAGAAAACACCAGAGTAAGCTTTCTTATTTGCTGGAGATTAGGAATGTTCATTGAAAATTATTTGGGAATCAGCATTCTTAAAGCACAGAGTTAATATATTGTAAGATGTGTGTTAGCTGCAACAGCACAAGCCTGTGTAGGTGTTAGTTTTGCTATGTTTTTACAACTGGCCACTTTTTTTTAATGCATATGCATAGTCTGGGCAGAAATGCTGTCTGTCACACTTCTGATAGAGCTGAATGAAAAAGCACACCTATAATTTCTCTGCTTTTCTCCATGGCTTCTCATGAGCCCAAAACTAGGAGTATAACATAACATTTTAAAAATATCTCACAGTCTTCCAGATGCAAATCTTTGAAATGGATTTAAACACAACTAAAAGCAAACCTAATGAACTAAGGTAAACTGGATTTTTTAAGAGGAGATCCAAAAAGAGCCTGATAGCCTGAGAAGTTTTGCATTTTTATTTCTCGATTGTGATGGGTTGACCCTGGCTGGATGTCAAGTGTCCCCCAAAGCCTTTTTGTTATTCCCTTCCCAGCTGGACAGGGGGCAGAAAATATAATGAAAGGGTCATGGATCAAGATATGAATGAGGAGATCACTTATCAGTTAGTGTCAGGGGCAAAACAGGCTCAACCTGCAGAAAAATTAGTTCAATTTATTATCAATCTGATCAGAAAAGGATAATGAGGAATAGAACCAAATCTTAAAAACTCCCTCCCCCCACCTTGACAGGGAAAGGGGATTGTGGTCAGTTCATCATGCCTTGTCTCTGCCGCTGCTTCCTCCTCAGGGAGAGGAGTTTGCTTCTGTGCCTGGAGTTCCTCCTTCCTTCCTTCTTCACTGACCTTGATGTCTGCAGAGCTGTTGCTCTCTCATGAGAGCTTTGGTGGGCACCTTGCACCTACCCACCACATCATGACCACAGGATAAGGCTCTGTAAGCAAGAGAGACAGTAATTTTTAAGAATAAACAGTGGTGCTCTGTAATTTCATTTATATTCTGTGGATAGGATATTGAGGTATTTAACTCCAGCCCCCTCTAGATACAACCAAGGGGAGAATGACCTTTCAATGAAATATGAGTTAATAACACTACAGCACTGTGTGCTTTCTTTGAGCTAATATCTGTGCAGATTGCAACAAAATGCAGTCTAATGTGTATTGAAAATTAATTAGAATAAAGAGTGTGTTTTAGTAGTGTAATGAATATAATCTTTGGTTACATCAGCAAATTTCTATTGCAATTAATAACAATTAACGGTTTTAAATGAAGGGCTGGGGGAAAAGGATGTTTTTCATATTAGCTATATCACATGTACTTTTTGTCATCTCTGGTTAGATCCTGTATGATTTGCATGCCCATCTTTTTTTTTTTTTTCCTTAAGCTAAAGCATTAAGGAGAGATTAGTCCCTTTATGAGGAGCATAGGGGGGAAGATTGGATGTTCTTAATAGCTTGTCAAAAAGAGACAGTGAAAGAAAGAGGTTTAGCATGGTATTTGCATCCTTACATACATCTGGAGGCAGGAGAGGAGGTTTGCAGAGGGTGTTGCTGTTGATGTCTGGCACAGAGGGAGCTGCTCTGTAATTTGCAGAGTCCGTGGGGCACAAGTGAACACTGGCAGATCTCAGGCAAGTGCAGCATAAGCATCTTTTCAGCTGTTATATTGAACCATTTGAGGAAACTTCTCTAAAATCAGAGATGCCATTTAGAGATAGAGAGGCGATGAGAGGTAAAATGGATGCAGGGATTGGTTAATCTTTGTGTATATAACATCAAGAGGATGTACCCCAGTGATGGTGGGGTGCCCCCTCCTGTAGCACTTTTGGTTGAGTATCCCTTTTCTCTGATTGCTATTTTGCCTGTCACTGATCCCTTCCTTCTCTGCAAGTGGAAATATATTCCTTAGAGTTGTATGAGGAGTACATGCCCAAGTGAATGTGTAAATGACAGCATTTTTTTACGTTTTAAATCCCTCAAAACTTGACATTGAATAAAGTCCTATAATTGCATCGTCCCAGTTACCCCAGGGGTTTATAGTCTAACCCAGGAGTTGCCTGCCATTCCATTTGTCTGAAGTATTAAATGCTGTGAGCAAAAGTGGTAGATGTGTGGCTCTGCTAGACTGATCAGCAGAGAAACAGTTAATAACGATGACATTTAAATTGGCTTCATGTTAAGTGTCAGTTCTCACCACAGAGCTGAAGAAGAGCTATTGTTTCAGCCAGTCTGTTTGCAGGTTCATGAAAATACTCTCCAGTTGCTTACATAAGGGTCAAGGTTGGAAAAATAGCTTTACAACTCCATGGACAGCAGCCATAAAGGAATTGTGTCAACTAGCACTCCTGCCTGCATGTTTTCTCTTTATGCTGTGTGAACTCTTGGTGATCTATGAAGTGATCACTGACAGTGCGCTAGAAACAGTATTGTCACAGGAGAATGTTGTTATTTCTTTTTATTCATTCTTAATCTGCAGCCTAAATTAGTTCAATTTAGGAGTACTAATTAAGTCACTATAAGATTTCAGAAACAAAATTTAATGCCAGTTGTGGTAGCCTCAAACATGGGTTTACCTGAATTTTCCACTCACAGAAGGCTGCAGTAAAAAATAGTCTTTCAGGAAGAGGACACAGTGAAATTTAATGTAGAATTTCATTCAAAATACTCCTACTAATGCTTAAAGTATAGTCCATAAAAGCTTAGTAACCACATGGTTTGTATACTGTATTTATAAATTTTAGAATATTAAGGTAGCCTTCTTTCTTTTATCAGATTAATTACCATCAAAATCATAACAAGTTCATAGAATTAAAAAGATCATTTACTGTGCTTTTTTTTTTTTCCCACGAACGCCTCAGGAAAACAGGGAGGATGAAGCTCTTAGATATAGTCAAGTGGGAGTAAGATTCAGGAGCTCTAACCACTGATGCTACTGGAATGTCTGGCCTGCAGGGATTTCTTCTCCTTTAACACATTCCATCTCTTCATGGGATACAAAACTTGTCATCTGAGTTAAAAACAAATTGACTTACACTGTCAGTGAAAACACTTTAATGGTAAAGTTTTAAGCCTAAAAATTATTTCAAGTTCCTATCAGTAAGTTCTATGTTGGTAATTGCTTAACTAGCAAAATGTACTTTTAAAGAATATGACTTCTGGCTCAACTGCAGTACTGAAGGCACTTTCATTACAACATTAACATGACTTCATCTTTAATTGCCACTTCAAGGTTAGTTACTGATTCAAAATACAGATTAGGAAATATTTCATTTCTCTGACAAGTTTATAGTAATCTTTCATGTGCTTTAAGCAAATAATAATAAATAGGGAAACACAAATTTAGTTTATCTCAAACTACTCATGAGCTGTGTGCTCATGTTAAAAAAATGCATCAAGCCAAGTTTAGTGGGTGCCTGATGCCAGTCTGGGCTCAGATCTTCTTACTTTGTTCCAGTCCATGCAGTAACATTTCAATTTTTCAGAAGCTGAAATGGACAAAACCAGATAACTCTGAGCATCAAGGGTGTTTTTCTAAGAGATGAATTTATGACATAGGCATTAATAATATAAATCTCCCAGAGTGCCTGACAAATGTGTCTCATCTGTGAGGGAAAGGACTACTCCTGGTGATGGGGGATAGGTCTCCGTGCCAAGTGATTACAAAGTCTCTTAGATCATACTTCCACCAAAGCTCCAGTTTCTGAAATGTGGAGCTCTGTCTGGAACTAAAATCAAATCAGAAGCCCATTTGGGGTAATTATCATGTGGTAATTCCCTATGAGTACACTTCCATGTGCAAACAGAGATGTAAAGGATCTCTGCATAAGTTTAGATAGGATTTACTGAGTCATTGATTCCCAGACATATGTTTTGTTCTTAACTGCTGCTTGTTTCCAAATTATTTCAAAGAGAACCAAAAACCAGTCTTGGTCCTCTTCTGAGCACATGGCTCCTGATTTTGTAAGGGACTATGCATTTTTGTGTTCAGTCACACCTGTCTGTTTGCATGTAAGAGCAGTGCTATGGAGTGTAATGCTTCCAGATAATTTGGAAAACACTATTTCCTTGGAAACACATATGGTTTCCCAATGTTGGCCCAGTAACTGTAACAGCTGTACACTTATTTTCTGAGACTTAGACCATTTTGTTGAATGCCTTGCTTTAAAACACAATGCAGTGTGGGTTTCTGTTTTATATTACTGCATTTGAGAATGTCTGCTCTATCAGATGGAAATAATCTGCTGATCACAACCCATAAGAGGTTTTGGACTAAAGCAGAACCTGAGTCAGAATAATTGAAGAAAAATCACAGTAGTGAATAGCAGCTTGTATCACACAAATCTTTTCCTGCTTTGTTGTATAGAATAAGGAAATATGGAATATAGAAACCCTTTTATATGACAGCTTGCAAATGTGCATCACACAAAGAAATTCAAAGTAATATAACATTGTCTTCTGCCTTTCTCTGGTGTGAATGGCAGAGCTAAAAAATAAATGGGCATCTGGACATGTAGATGTGAGGAGTAGCCATCCTGTCAGCACCTTGGAGATAGCTCCCTGGTAGCTCAATTTATCATGGCTGTAAGCAGTGTCTTAGAGCCACCCAGCAAAAAGCAGCTTTTGATCTCAGGGGCACCACAGAGTAATTTGTGACCAATGCGCACAAATATATCCATAGCTGTCACTGATTCAGGTTTTGCTAGACAAAAAACCTGACACTCCCATATCTTTCCCCAGAAAGCTGTTACCTATGTATGTTTGGGCTTCTTTCTTCTTCCACTTACCAGTGCATGGGATGGAAGTGAAAATAACTCAGCTTGTGTCAGATATGCATTGCCAGTGGGCATGGAGGCTCTCCCTTCTGCTGCTGGACCACACAAGCCTGAAGCAGGTAACAGCTCACACTTCCCATCTCGCTGCAGCTTCCCTCTGGCTCTCTCCATCTGGCACAGGGATGCAGGAGCCAGTGAAAAGCTGTGGCACTGTGCTGGGAGCTGAAGTGCCAGCACCACAAAACAGAAGTGGAGACAGAAGCTTAAGCCTCCTTAACTACCTCCTGTTTACCCTGGTTTTGGCCAGTAGCATCTCTCTATTTGGGCTCCCTAATCATGGATGTTGTGAGCAATCTTGAAGCTTTGTGCGTGTTCTGCAAAATAGTCTGGCAAACAGGCAAAAGAAAATACAGCAAAGTCATTTGTGTGCCAACTCTAAAAAAAAAAAAGTAAGCCTACAATGTGTACATTCAAAGATTCTAATTTATTATTTAGTATTTTTTATTTACAAGCATGTTTTAGATTAAAATATATACGTGGTATAAATTAATCCAAATTTTTAAACAGCCTTTAACAGTTTAGATGTGACTTTTTCCTCTTGCAATATCCCTTCAGCAAGAAATAAGACTTCTTGAGTTGGGTTTCTTGAGTTCAGCAGAGCGTTCTGTGAAGTTTAAAGTACACCACTAAAGCAAGTACATCCTTGTATTCCCAGTTAGGCTACTTGGATATTTAGGAATGAAATTACTCCAGCTGCAGATGTGTTTTTGCTATCTGTTCGTGTTAAAAACAAAAGAGGTGCATTTTTTTTTATGCATAGCTGCATGCACATTTTTGAAAATATGGAAACTAGGGGTTCTGTGAAACACTGTGAAAATTTTATATCAAATGCAAAAAACCCCAAATATTATTGTTAAATATCTCTAACTTCCGTAAATTTTTCTCTATTTTTTTATTTGATAATCATGAGGAAGATTGATGGCTGAGTGTGAACAGATACACTTCCAAATGTGGGGGAAAAAAAATTCCAACTGTGACAACACCAGTTCAATTCAAGTTTATTCTTCGATGCTTAAGTTAATGCATGAATTCAACCTCAGTACATTAATTTGTGATACTTAAAAATAGTTAATGTGTTTTGTTTTATTTGCTATTTGGCTGAGCAGATGGTAATAGTTTTGACACAATTCAGTTTTTTATTTTTCTTCTTTTCTTTTCTTGAAAAAGACAAGGCTCTTTTTCCCACTTTGTCACAGCTGGTTACCAATCAATCTCAATTCACAGTACAGTGATGATAGCACATGTTGTTCAGGGGCCAAATCTGATTGGGTTGCATTTTCAGCAGTGTTTCATATAAAAAAAAAATTGTGTCTGTATGGCAGTGACTGTCAGCACACTATTGTACAACTGTCATTAATCAGAACTAGCAACAATGAATGCATTCATATGTGCCAGGACTGCCAGATTTCACTCAAAATCACCCAATTTCTATTAAAATTTCCTCACCAGCAGTGTTTTCTCATGTGCCTCTTGTTTCTCTCTTTCTTTTTTCCTTGCCAGTCCCCTGCCAGCCGCTTCCTTTTCGCTTAATTAAAGGCAGACCTGCTCTATTACTTGTAGAACAGAAATTATGTAAGGTGGTGCCCAAAAGTGGCTGGTTTGTATCTGGCACAGACTGACTGCCTGTTTAAAAGACCTCTCCCAGCTCAGTCTGATGGCTGAATCTAAGCTGAACCAAAAGGTTAAGCACCTCTGGATGTCTAACAAAGAGAAGTACTTAAAATCAATTAGATGTCCATAAACATGTGAAACTGATGTCTGACACCCTCTGGTTTTAGCTCAATGCAGCATTAATTGGCTAGGAATCAGCAATATTTGGGCAATGTGTCGCAAGTTGTTTCTTGACACTGCACATATTTTGAAGACATGGCCTTCTTTGTGTACTGGCAGCATTAAGGAGCAATTTAACCACTGCACCCTGGTTTTCTGCCATTCCGTTGTCAGTCCAGGAGCCTGGTAAACACTCTCTGTGACTGGTATTAGCAGAGAGGACCCTGATCCTCGTTCCAAGCGTTCAGAAGCACTAATCCAGATGAGAGTGGACTTCCACAGAAAATGAGGTGAAAATGTCTTGCTATGGGGATTTGAGGCTCTAGGACGGAGACAAGGCACTGTTCAAGGCTGCAGGTGTGTGCTTGAGAAATTCAAAAGACATTGTCTCCATACTTTGTTATTTTGTTTGTGCTGCTGTGGGTCAGGCTAAAAGCCAGTTTTCCTCCTTTCTCCTTCCTGTCTGCTTCATGTGCCAAAGCTCCTCACTGAACTGTGGTGACTTCTGGGGACAGTGCTGGTGGAACAGATGACTGACGGGCAGCATATCAGTACTGCAGGACAGCAGATGGTTCTAACACCCCACGGGTCCATCCACACATGGATCTAATTGCTGGATGGCACGTTCTGTCAGGGTGGTCCAAAAGTATGGGAGAGATGAACCTGTCCTTGAAGCAATTGTGAACTGGACCGTGATGGTGACATGTTTACGCCACCCTCCGTTTGGTGACCCAAGTGGGAGCTGGTGGCTGTAGCCACCACCCAGCGTCCTGGCATGCCATGCAGCTGGCTCCTCCGCCCAGCAGCCTTGGCACAGTGTGCAGGATTGGCAGGTGCAGGGATAAAGGCTGCCGGAGCCTCGGAGGCAGCTGGCTGGCATGCCGGCACCAGCACATCCCTGACAGGAAGCAGAGTGAGTCAGCTGCAGCCCACAGCACGCTGCAGCTCCCTGTCCCAGCCTGCCTGCATCCCAGTTCAGGCAACATCTCTCTCAGATACAGCCCTGCTGCCTGGCTGTTTTGCTCTCAGCAGCATTAAGTGAAACACAGGGATGTTATCTGTTGTATGAAAAAAAACCCCATCGACCCCATCAATTGTTGCCCACCATTATAGCCCTGATTCTGTTATCCAATTCATATTTATATTACAACTGATCTTAGTTTCCTCATCATACAGGAGCTGAATACAAATTTATATTTTCAGCCTCCTAGAGCTGGCCCCATGTCAAGAAAATAAGCATTCCCTCTTGTCTGCAACTCTGCAATCACCAAAGACAAACAACTGCTCCATCGTTGTAGGATAATGTTGTCATATTCTTGAGATTTTTAAGGGGGACAATTTGCCCTTTCTCTCTTATGAAAACAGTGATTTTTATTTGCCATTGACTAATGCAGCACAGCATGCAAAATGACATAATTTGTGAGCAGTCTAGAGGAAATGTTCTTTAGCTGCATGTGGCTGTTGAATGTAGTTGCAATAGATGTGTAGCTCTCGAGAAGGTGCATATTAAGTTCTCTAACATCATACCTGCCCCCTCACCACTACCAATGGCACTATGCAGGCAAAAAAATTATCCTTACAAGTTTCTAAAGTTTGCCATGACATCTATTTACTTATTTTTCCCCTTGGCATATCTGTTATTAATCAGTTAAATCTGAGGTACTGCATATATGTACAATTAAATGTAACTCCCATTGAAATGGGTATTATATGTGTTTATGTTAACTCTAACAGAATGGTTAGCCTCAAATTCATCTTTATTAAATTATTTTTTGCTAATTGATAGAATGGACCTACTGAATATAGAAAGAAGTTGTATTGTGGTAAGTGTGAAAAGATGTCTTGACTGCTCTTTGTTCTTGGAATCGCTAGGAATGCTCCAATTGACCTTGTGAGCTTTAGTTAGACCTAATAGAAATTTAAATGTTTCACCACATGGGATCTTTGAGTTAAGATGCTTTGAAGTCTGTTAGCACACGGTGCTCTCTCTACAAACTGTACTAAAGGAACCAACAGCAATGTATGTTATGTACACAAAAAAGTTATATTTCACGTTCCCAAAGGATCTAAAAATGCTCATAGAGCCTGACAGCATTCTTCTGACTTGTTGCATTGTGTCCTTATTTATCCAAACATTTAAGGGTGCCTTTCCATATGATTTCAGTGTGTTTCCTGTACAAGTCTATAAGGCCTTTCCTGCATAACAAAAAGAAAGTAAATGAGTCCTTCTAAAATTATGTCATGACTGTGTAAACAGTGAGTAATAGTATTGACACTTCCTGACGTCTAGATCTGTCTTTAGTTTCATGTTCCTATTTCACTGATACATGTGAATCTGAAGCCAAGTCTAGATTCAAGGGGACTTCATGTATCATATCAAGAAGAGATGTTGTTGAAAATTAACAAAATAAAGGGTAAAGTATCTATGCTGATAACCAGGGTTTTCCTGATTTGGCAACCAAAGATATTTTATACAACATGAAGTCTCCTGCTGATTTTAATGAGCATTGGATCAGAGCCTAAAAAAGTTTGTTAAGCATGACTTCTGCAGATAATAACAATTTAGCTGAAAATATTTTTCTGCGTGTAATCAGTCTAAATGCCTTGTGAATAAATGTTCACTACATACTGGAGTGTGTTGCATTAAGTAAGTTTTATGCATTCTCATGTATAAAACTTAAAGTTTTAGAATTTTTTCAACAGTAGAAATAAAGAAATGGACAAAGCACAATTGAATTGCTTCTAATTTCTTTTAAGAAAGAGAAAATGTCATTGTCCACCCTTATTGAATTGTTTTGTTGTATTTCTGTGAAATTGATAAATCTGCTTTAATGTGCCTCTTCAATAAATGTCACCTTCTAGAGCTTGAATATATTTTTTATTGTTTGCAATTGGGTAGTGTGAGATCCTACCAACATGCTCACTGTTCCCTAGGGGATTGCTGCTCTCAGGGAAAACTGTATATAAAAGGAAATTTCCAAATCAGCAAAAGGTAAAATGTGTAGCTCACAGAGTTAAAGGCATGATAAACCTGAGCTGTCATGTATTGATAACTGATGTCTGATACCTTAATTTTATCTTATTGCTGTAGATCAAGGACAAAGTGAATGCTATTATTAATAAAGCCCTAATACTGAACATAGCAATACTAATTTTATGTAAAGTTTCTAACTAATGCAGAGCGCAATAAAAATGTCACGGAGATTAATGCTTCGTGGAATTATCTAATGCTGGATAATAATTTATCTTCCCAAGTTGGCTCCAAGATAGATTCAGACTGGCATTTTCCAGGTGCTAGCTTCTGTCCATTTCTGCTGCCCACAAAAAGAGTTTTCACTCTCTTGCTGTGACCCAGGTACGACATCAAGGACGACTACACCCTGCGCATCAAGAAAGCCGTGAGCAGCGATGAAGGAACCTACACCTGCATCGCCGAGAACCGCGTGGGGAAGGTGGAAGCCTCTGCTACGCTCACCGTGCGAGGTGAGTGCTCCCTCAGGGGCAGCCTCTGTGTCCTGCAGGGATAATTGCTTTCTGATGAGATGGGTCACATCCTTCCCTGCCCTTGTTTGGGCTCCACACACCCTTTGCTGCGGCACTGATTTACAGCACAGGTGAAATCCTGGTCCTGTTTGATATCTTGTGTGAAATTTTAATTGATTTCAGCGGGATAGGATCCCCCTGCAGTTCAAGTCCTGTCCCAAGGTGTTTTTATTGAAGAGCAGATGCATATATGCATAAGCAAGCACTACATAACCGTGGGCATAGACATGAATATGTGAGCCATCAACTCAGGCTATTAGTCACGTTTCTTTCTCTAAGTATAATGAGTAGAGTAACTATATTTATTAATGACAAACATAATACAGATAATATTATTATGGGATTATCTCTGCCATAATTAAGCTCTCTACCACTACCCTTTATCCAAAAAATAAACCATAGCCAAAGGAAAGAGAAAATCCTAATTAAATTGTGTAAGTATTACAATGTAAAGACTAATTATTCTCTCCTAAAATATTTGTGGTCTCTAGTATCCACTCACTGTTTATGTGCTGCTCTTTGATTTGGTAAGGAGGTTTTAAGGCTGTTGGAATAATGAGTGCCCAAAATATCTTTCGTGACAGTACATACAGACATGCTAAAGATTATGGGGAGAGAAAAAGTTTGTAAGCTAATATTTCTATTTGAGTAAATAGAATATAATAGTTATTACTTCATTCCAAAAGATAAGCAGCAATTTGGCACAATGGATATCAGGCAGACACTATTTCACAGTTTAGTGGTGCATGCTGACGGTTTTCAGTAGAGCTGTGAAAGGTTAATAAAAACATTTTTAGCTTTATCTGTCCTCCTCTTTTCATACACATTAAATCAAATGTTCAAAGTCTCAATGGATTGCTTTATTAGAACTGGGGTCAACTGACCCAAGAGGCCAGCTTCCATTTCCATCCATTTAATGCATGGACACAGTTCAGTTTAATTTGCTGAATTCAAAAGAAAAAAAAAAAAGGCCACTGAGTGGCTTTGTAGGGTAGTATGTAACAAAGAAAAGAGAGCATTGTGATAATATCTGTTGAAATATTACCTCAGTGTTCACTTTAGACTGGAAGTGACAATATGGCTCTTCCCATTTTGAGTTGAAGAAATAGGTGTGTAAGAGATTGTTCTTCCCTTTTGTAATATGGGAAAATTAGTCACCACAGCCAACTCCCAGAAACAGCCTCACTCTGTTCTTTTGTCACAGGCAGTATCACAGTGTCCAGTAATTCTGGTAACCAATTCCCTGGCTTTTAAACACTCCTAGAACTGTGTCCACTCTGCACATTACTGGAGCAAGCCTTTTGGATTTGCTACCCTGACTTTTAATGTAAACAATAGCTAGAACCCAGCAAAAGAATCCTTTGAAATCACTGAAGCTTGAACCCAATGAAATTAAAGGGAAAAAAACCTCAAGGAAATGTGTAATTTAATCGATTTTCCCCCAGTAAAAGCGTGTTTTCATTATCTTGTGTATTTTTCCCTCTGGGTTTGTCATTTACAGTATAATACATAATGTCTATTCAGTACAAAGAAGGCCATGATATAAGAAATATTCTATATGTTCAGGGTATGACAGAAAATGAGAAAAAACAAGAGATTCATTGGAGAAAGCTATTATTCTGAATTTTGTGAAAACAAAGGACTGGGAAATTTCCCATTGAGTTTAAAAGGATGATGAGCGTGGGCTTCTTAATTAAGGAAAGCCTTAATTCTGAATTCTTAATTAACAGTGCTGTCTGACACTAGTTTTACCATGTCATGTAAAGGAGCAAAACCACTTAGCATTCCAAAATTCACCTTGAGCTTGTCTTGGACCTTGCAGGTGTCATGTAATTCCACCTGCTCACCTGACAACAGCCATGTAGTCCTTAGCTCCCTCATTCACAGCTCCATCTTCTGAAACCAGAGGATGGGGATGCAGTCAGGAAAGTTGCATTACACTGTCACAAACAACAGCAGGATCTGAGTTCTGTGGCCCAGACTCCATGCTCTGTCTTGGAAAGATGTGTATTTTAGACCTCATTTTTCTGCAGAAGAAGGAATATGTCCATAATACTGGAAGGCAAAAAGTGTTCCATCAGATGATGGGCGAGAATGGCAGCAGACTAGACATAGTTAAATGAAATGGGGACAGAGCCATGGAAAGCTTGAGAACTAAGAAGGCCCTGGCAAGCTCTGTTACCTCTGAATTTGCTTGTCTTACATTTGGCCCTAGCCTGCCCATAAGCACACAGGGCTGGTAATCTTCTTAATAATAAATTTTTAAAAAAATGTGCCATTGCTCAGAAATATGTAATTAGTGCTGCTGATAAAATAAGGGAAGCTTTGCCAACACAGATGCAACCTGGAGTCAATTTTATGTCCAAATTTTCAGCTCTTCTGAAAGAGATGTCTGTATTTTATTAGCAGAGGGACTGACAGCTCTCTTCCCCAGCACAAGTATAATGAAGGGCTGTTCTATAACCAAGAAATCACTTGTTGCAGCAGCAACTTTCAATCTCTGTATCAGGCTGAAACGGCATTAACCTGTCAATCATTTAACAGCAATTTTTCAGGAAGTAGAAGTTACCTAAGCAGTGATTTGGGAGGTTCTGGGTTGAAGTCCCTGTGGCCATTTCAGCCCGTTTGTTATATTTTCATCAGCACTGTCAGTGATGAAAAAGCACTGTGCTGTAAGCTTTCATGCCCATTATTGAATGAGAAAAACTGTCCTGGGCTTTCTGTAGCCCTTACTGCTGTACTGACTGGTCATGCTGAAAATTCATTTGGTATTGGACTCAGAAAGCAAATGCCTTGCATGACATTAGGCAGCGTGAGACTTAAATTGATGTGTTCATTGGGATCTAAAAGTTTGTGCTAATGCAATGCAATTTTTCTTTCATCAGGCATTAACAATGATACTTGATGATGGCATGCGAAGATAGTAAAAATGTTTCTCAGAGAATGGTTCCACTCAGCTTGCTCAGATGCTATGCTCAAGTAAATGGGATGATAGTGGCACGTGACTAAGCAATAACAGCAGTGAGCATTTGACTTAGGCTGCCATTTGAGGGGTTAGCAATCATGGTAGTATCCATAGTGAAAAGTAACATTACACGTCATGCATTCTGACAGATATTCTTTTCTTTTTTTAATTTCCTTTTTATGTTCTCACTACACCATTGTAATGTCAACAGCTCGCCCCGTTGGTAAGTAACCATCCTTCTATCCATTTTGGCATGGCTTCATGCAGTGCTTCATCTTTCATTTGCAGCAGCATTTCACTGGCTGGAATAAGCAGCCAGCGCTTAACAGCTGTACCTGTCTAACACCAGGCAAGCGGTTTTGTCTGCCAAAGTGCTTTTCCCAAACGTTGTATTTCCTGCTGTGTCGTGTACAAGCACATTTGCCAAATCACCAGCGAGTCCCGGTCGGTGAAACGGGGAGGGAGTGCCAATACCGAGCCGCAATCACCCATTTAGATGTTTTTATTGGTCTGGTTTTGGGCCTGGTGTAAAAGCCACTGAAATCAACAGGAAGGGTTGTCTTGACTTCGGTGAGCTTCTCCCAGGCCCTAAACAATCAGCTCATCCTGCTTTTCCTGCACAGCGGAAAAAGCACAGGCTTTGCATGTCCCGTCTTTCTTGTATCGTATCGTTCAAAGAGCTCTGAAATGAAGAAGTCCCGAAATTGAGGAGGGGATGGAGTCGATTTCTGTGCTTGCTGAGGGAGTTCATCACTGATTTCTGCCCTTGGGTGCATTTTGGAGTGCACTATATAGGATGCAGGCTGTTTTGAATAACAAGTCCTGAGGAAGACAACCTCGAGGTTTGAAATCCCCACACTGAAAATTTTATTCTTTCCTGTGCCTTTGAAATTGTGTAAATGCATAAAAATCTTACTGAGGATAATGGAAAATTTGCAACTGTCAGGAGCTGAAATTCACTTCTGGTGTTCAGAAATATCCCAAACGTATGATTCAATTTTCTTTCATGAATATTTACTCTCTGCCTACAAGGATTTAGTTTAATGAGCTGCATTGCTCCTCTGATATTTGTAGTTTGTATTTAAATGTGTATTTTAGAATAATAATATGGTAACTCTGATTTTTTTTTATTACTTTAAAAAAGTCAGTACTGGTGTTTATGGAGCCTGATGAGGGGTTCAGTCTTTATTTACTTAGTCAAAACTTTTGTTAGATATGTGTTTGACTGAAGTTTATGAGTTTGAATTCATCTCAGCTCTTCATTGTTCTAAGTTTTAGGAAGAAAGACTGGAGTAATTTAAAGATAAAATCCAGGTTAGGCCTCTGCTTCCAGAACTAGGGTGATCCCATCTTATTAACTTGCTTGAACTGACATCCATGGAACCAAGCCAAATACTTCCATAGTCACAGCATGGCTTATCCACACCTGGAGAATTCCCTGTGCAGAATAGAAATTTACTCTTCTCCATTTGGGATTTTGATAGCAAGCTTTAAACCCAAATCACTACTGTATTGTTTTGGCATTAGGCTCGTTCTCAAGGAATTCATTCCCAGGAGCTGCAGAAGTGTAAAACTGCAGTAAACTCAGGAGAAAATTCACCTGTGTTTAGAAAATGTGGTGTGAATTTAATGTGCTTCTTCATTTGCTAAGAAATGCCACAAGATTACAAGTTGCTTGGAAATACTTCTTTTACTTTGCTGACTCTTAAAAGACAGGCAAGGGAAAAAAATCATAAAGTGGAGACTGTTTCAAGCTCTGTGAAAACTACATAAAATAAATGACTGGAGATTCACAAGAAAATGATAGGTTTCAGCAGTGCTGATAGTGTCTCATTTCAGAGCACTGATTCTTTTTTAAATTTTTTCAGGCCATTGAGTCATCCCTGATTCCATCTCCCAAGCTTATATAGCAGGTCTTGGTCTCAAGTTACTTTATGTCCAAGTATATGATTGTGTGATCATGCAGTGGTCAATTCCACATATTCCCTCCCTAGGCTATTTTATTTTGTTGAAAGAGAACAACAGAAAGACAAGAAATTTATTCTTCTACAGAATTTATTTAGGAAAATGAAATTAGAATGGTTGATCTTGAAATAATTACTATATGGGCATATGGTCCTTATCAAATTATTTAATTTAGTGATTATCATTGTGACTTGTGAAAGGATTGTTGAGTAAATAAGTCTCATCCTGAAGATGTTTGACGCAGAACTCCCATGCAAGTGTATGTGGGGATTGCTGTGTATAAGCAGATCAGAGTCAGTCACTTTTATCTGATCCTGTACCTGTAGAAAGACAGTGATAGTGTGTACCTGTATTGGGTTTTTTGCATAAGTACTTGAGATAAAACTAATTTCTGCAGTTCACAGCTCTATTTCATTCAAGACTAGGCACATAAGGTGGCTACCCATCCTGTTTGTTTTTTTTTTTAATTTAAAGTCTGGTAAGACAAACCAAAGGAACTTCCCTCTCCACCAAGAAACCCAAGTAGTCTCCTGTTAAAATTGTCATTTAGCAAGCACAGGGAGTCAAATTCTGTAGCATTTTTTGTTCAGGAATTTAACTGGAATGCAGACCAAAAATGCCTCTCCTTACCTAAAGGAAGCTAAAGAAAACATAGCTTTGTAATTATCTCACAGCTTTCTAGGAGGATGACATTTTAACAGAAGTATATTTGTATATTTATGTATATGTTAAAGCGCAGGGGAGCCCTTAAAAGTTTATATTTTTTCATGACACCAGAGAATTATCTAGGCACTTCTATCTTCCATCACTGTCTCCAATTCAAAGCAGACATGTTTTGCCTTTTTTAGATTTTAAACAAGACCAATTTTTTTTCCCCCAATGAAGAGTAGGAAAATATATTTTTAATTATTTAGATTTGTATTTCTTGTTGCAAACAGAATAATTTTCATTCTCTAGTCAGTTTTTGCCTGTTTCAAATATTTGTACTCTGTTAGGTGTGATATTTTTGTTCTAATTTCAGCTTGAGTGGAAAATTCAGGAGTTACCAATAACCATCTTGGGTTCAAGCACTTATTAACAAATGGTTCATACTACACAGATAAAATGAGGTATGGTGCTGCCTGAGGTGGGTGGCAGCTGGTGAATTTAAAAGCTCTGTGTCAGATTACTCATCATGTTTGAATTTGCTGCTAGGAATAAATGTGTTGCCTGTTTCTAAAATAGCTTATTTATAACCTTTTGAAAAGATTTCTGACAGGATTTACAACAGATGGGTTTGGGAAACAAGATATTTATACCTATTTAGACCATTTCTATAGTTATTTCACTCATTAGGTAGATTTTCCAGATGAGCAACTTTGAATTCTCTCATTTTTGCATTCCGCTGTATTTCTTATGGCAGTTGGGCAGGAGTATGGCTGCTGAAAGAAGCACAATAGTTGGGAAGAGCCCAAAAGTTTCAGTAACAGGGACCCTCTTTTCAAAGGCAGTTGCTGTACTGCTTTGAGATGGAGGACCTTCAAATGGAATATCTATGAAGATCTGTCTGATGTCCCAGTTACTTTTTTATTAATAATACAAAAAGTCAGTCAGATGACAGAGTACCACTCAGTTTGCAAAACAATTTCAACTAAGTCAAAGTGAAAATACAGCTCTTTGCATGTCAGTTGCTTTGCAGTAAGTCAAGTTTACTTAACCTTTTGTCATGTGCTGTGGCTCATATTTCCAGGTATTGCAGCAAATACCTGGATATTTTTGGCACCAGGATAGAAGTGAAGTATTTGAATATACCTAAGGGACTAAAGGGAGATTAGTACAAAAACTTCTCTGTAATGATGGTGAAGAGACAGCCAAGACACCTGCCTTGAATTTTCCAAATTTCCTATTAGTTAAATGCAGTCTATTGGCATTTAAGTGCAAAATGACTGTATGATGCATTTCATTCTGCACTGGGAAGTTTTCATTACATAAATCAGCGTGGCATGACTTAATGGTCTGTTAAGAGTGGTGCAGCATGAAAAACAGTAGAAAGGGCTGTATTTTACAGAAAGTTGTATTAGGTTTTGTGACATTGCTCAGATGGTTCAGATTGGTAAGTGAGAAAGAATTCTCTTTATTCTTCTTCATTCTGACTCTTGCAGGGAAATCTATATACAGTGAATGCTTTTATTTTTATTACATTCATGAACATATCACCTTCACTTGAGACACTGAGGATTTATAAAATATCAGTAATGTGGATTGGTGTGTGACAGGAGAGATGAGATCATGCTTGGTGCTACAATGCCATCTTTCAGTGGCAGAAATCTCAAATTTATATCAAAATGTGCTATCTTGCCTGTCTGGTACCACTTACAGAAATTTTTGGGAGAGAGTAAGGACAACAGTGGATACTGGGCTTTTTGGACTTGTTAAATAAAAGAGTAAGACATCATTATTTTTTAAAAAGTCAGAAATTCTTCAGATTTAAAAGGTTGCTGTAGAATGAAATTCAGATTACTTTTTATGCCAGTAAGTGATTAAAATATGGAGCTGACTTGTTACAATTTTTGGTAGTCTGTAAATGCCACTCTAAAAATCTTGAAGTCCTTAGCATATCTACTTTGCCTTAAGTTCAGTCACTGAAGTACAGGAAGTGATCAAGAGTCACATTATTTTAATTTTTTTAATTGCTGAGCTCTAGCTTGGGGAAGTTTTAGGCAGTTTAATACATAACCTTTATTTTTTAACTTTCAAAGTTTCTCAAAACATGCTCAAATCAGAGGGAATTGTTTTCCTATTTCTTTGTCTTCTGAGTTCTGAGTATATCCATAAGACTTTGAAGATTAGTGTATAAAAAAGGTCTGTTGATGTGTTGCTCTCCCCAAGCTTTTCCCTTCAGTAAAAGGAGTAATTGGTTACCTTTCCTTCAAGAGGAACGTGGAAATCAATACATTAATCTATTCACTTTTCCCTTTACTTTCTTTGCTCTATTGCTGCCAGCCAATTTACAGCTTGGATGTGATCTCAGTGTTACTCAACAGCAAAAACTACTCTGTGCCCTATTCCTTCAGTGTTAGCATTGTCAGTCAGAATAAATAGTCATTTTTCTTCCTCTCTCCTTTTTCTCCTTTTGTTTAACAGTGTCCCAAATTGAGTAGAGTGTCTCCTCTCAGCCTTCTTTATTCTCAAGGGTGAACAAACCAGGAATTTGTCACCTTCCTCACTACAGATGTAGCCTGTGAGCCCATCTGGGCTCTTTACCCTTCTCATCAACTCCTTAGCTCTTCTCTGCAGCATGTGAGTTTACGTCTCTTTGAAGGAGCTAACCAGATTATACTCATTATTTTGATGAAATCCTACTGTATCAGCAAGGGCTGTGCTTTTCCTTTTAAACATATTGTCAACAAACTATCCTCCTATCTCCCCTGAAAAAAGGAATCAAGGCATGTTGCATGTCTTTTTGTTGGCATAATCTGTTTTGTTTGGTAAACTCACAGAAAGCAAGAGCAGCACCAGCCATCCCCTGAGGGTACAGTTTACAAAACCAAGCAGACTAAAGTGTTAAGATTCTAGAAGAGCACCTCTTTTCTATGTGATCTGAGCAAAAGGTAAATCCTGAATCTCAGGCCCTTGGGAAAAAGCAAAAAATTATAAAGCATTGCTTAAAGTAGAGAAAGTCCTGAGTAGTGGAAGTTATTGGGCAGACAGAACCAATGGTCCCTTTCTTCATATGCACCAAAACTAAATGAAAAACTTTCTAGGAGGGATTTTTCAGAGCATCTGAATACTACTGAAAATTCCAGGGCTGCTTAAAAGAGGTGATTGGATAAGGTATAATAAAATAAAGCTGTATGACTGAATAAGAATAGGCTACAGTCTAATGCTGGGATAAAATTAGGACTGATATTTAAACTGAATATTTAAATGCACTGTAAAACAAAGAGGAGGAAGAACCCAGGAAAAGTGCTGTTCCTGAAGTCAGAGCACTGGAAAACAGGATGGGGGAGTGGAAAGTAGATACCTTTCCTTTTGGCTATGTAGGAGGCAGACTTGAAATTTTTTTAATAGTTATTCTCAGTGTATTTTTTAGTTGACGTTACTCCTAGCGAAGAATGAAGAAAAAATCTTTTTTTCCACCATGCAGATTTATCCCACTTCATTCATTTGGGTCATCCAGGGATAAAAGAGAGATTCTGTGTATCAAAATATTTAGGATAGTAAGCAGTTTTTATTTATTGATTCTCTAGACTTCCTTCACCGCTTGCAAAGAAGGAAAAAATGTTTATGCTTCCATGCTTTAAAAGATTATCTGCTTCAGTGTTTCAGAGCAACTGAAGGATAAAAATCTTGTTATATGTGAAATTCAGAACCTGAATTTAAATTGAAAATTAGAACAATTAGCATGAAAGGAGGTTTAGCATTCTCAAATGATCAAAGTGTGCTCTTTTCACAATGCTGTGTTTACACATGGTTCATCTGAAAACAGCAACAAACCAGAACAAAAGGAGTTTCTCAGTTTCCATGAGACAACAGCAGTGTGAAGGACACTTACAGAAGAACTGGTCCTGCTAGTAATTCCCCCTGCTCTCTCCCTCTTGCTCTGATTCTTCTTCCCCAGTGTTTCCTCTCCTTCAACCTGCCAAAAGTTCTCCCCACTTGTGCCACGTGCTTCTGCCTTTGTGTGTTTGACCTGTTGTTGCAGGACACATGAGAACTAATTTGGAGGCAGTATCAGTGTTAAAGGTGGTATCCAAGCCATGGATTATCCATGCTTCCCTAGGTTATGGGAAGCTGCTTTCCAGAAGACTCCAAACCAAGCACCCCCTCCACACATGAGATTTTGAAATAATATAATTGGTGTAGTGAAGGGCTTCATAAATCTCTTGTTATCTCCACAACCTACCCGTTCTTCATTTTTGTGGCAGAACTATTCACCTGAAGAAGAAATCATGAAAGACAGAGAAAACTATAAATGGACAAGCAAGAATACATAGTTGAAAACAAACAAACAAACCAACAAACCAAAACATAAATCATCTACCAAATGAGATTTATGCATCTGTTTCAAAGGCTACTGCTCTCATACAGCCTAGGGAATGGCAGAATAAGAGAGGAGACTCATTTTCCAGGTAACTCAGTTGTAACTCGAGTGCTAAAAAGTTACTGCCTTCCCTGTGTGTGAGCACGCCTAATCATTGGAGCACAGTAAGATTGAGATATCTTTTCTCTTTGAAGAGAATTATTATCCTTAGCTTCCATTAGTTTATTCTTGATAAGAAAGATCTGATTTAGTAATAGGCCTAAGCTGTCATCCTCTCTGTCTTCTGCCATGGCTCCTGTGTCAGAGGCTACACCCTTGATTTATCAATAGTCACAGCTAATAATGCACTAATAACTTTGTGTCCTAACAACCACACATCATTTTCAGTACCCATTAAGAAGAGCTGAACATTTGAGGGAAGAACTGCTGAATCAGCCCAGGTTTCTGGAGTTTGAGGCTGCACCTATTTTGTTTTCCTCTATTTACTCCATCAGCAATAGTAGCCTTGCAAAAGATCTTTCAAAATTCCTAGACTTTTGTATCTGCACTTCTTGGCAGTTCATGCTAAATATCGTTACAAGGTGTATAAATAGGATCTTGCAGTGTTACTTTGTATTTGTATCACAAAATCATCTAAAATTTCAATATCCACCAGCAAATTTAACCAATGACGCAGAAAGGTAGAAGATTATTTTTTTCTTTAAAGAGTTCCTCTACTGCCTTCAATTGTCTAAGCTGGTATTAGGAGCCAGCAAAGCAGTCCTACAGATAAGTAGTTCTATTCCATAGATGATGTCAAGGGTTACCTCTTTTTTGAAAATGCATATTACTTTACATGGAGCTCTGTGGGCTTCTCCTGTTCTCTGTGTAAATTTCTTGGAATCAAGTCTTGATTTGTACTTGTAAGAGTGGAATTGAGTTTGATCTCTTAAAATATCCATGTGTATCAGAGGCAGCTCAGAGTGCCACATGAATATTGTCACTGCAGTAAGGATTTGAGAGGAGCACTGAGATACCAGCTCCAAGTCTTTGCAAAAGAAGATTTGATGGGTATTCCAAAGTAAAGAAGCATTTTGGGGAAGGCAACGTTATCTTGTCACCCAGCCGACTCTCCTTGCTCCAGATAGAGCAGCTGGGTATTGTACCAGGTGTAACCTTGATTGTTCAAATGAAATTAATTGATGGCTGCAGATATACAATGCTGAAAAAGAGTGTGTAGGTGGAAATCTTAGGTTTGCCTGCTGCCTCTTCCCTGCTGGAAGCCGAGCTGAGTATTACAGAATCCTGCTGCATTACTAGCCTGTGTTTCTACTTGTTCCTCAGAGCCTTTTTCCCCTACCATTATCTAAATTTTGCTTAGAATATTTACAAGTCAGTGTCTTTCCCCTTGCCCCCTTTGAACCAGTCACAGAAATGTATCAATGGATGATAAACAATTCCAGTTTAAAATGAAGCCCTCATCTTCATCACTTTAGCTTGCCTAAGTAATCTCCATGATGAATTTCATGTGCAGTTCACTATCAACTGAAATTAGTTCTAATTAAAGGTTGTCAAATCTGTAATTTAAGCCCTTGAAATTTGTTGCTGTCACTCATTTCCTGTAATACTTTTTTTTCCCAATGGATTTGATCCAAAGTCCACATAAGCAAAAGGAGAATTTCTACCAGGTTTAGTGAGGTTTGAATAAATTCTCATTTCCCTGGTAGAATCATAGAATTATTTTGGTTTGAAAAGATGTTCAAGATCTTTTAAATATTTCCAGGGATAGTGATTCCACCACCTCCCTGGACAGCCTGCTCCACTGCTTGACAGTCTTTTTGGTGAAGAAATTTTTCCTAAAACCCAATCTAAAGCTCCTCTAGCATGACTGGAGGCCATTTTCTCTAGGCCTATCATTTGTTACCTGGGAGAAGAGACCAACCCCACCTGGCTACACCCTCCTGTCAGGGAGCTGTAGAGAACAATAAGGTGTCCCCAAGCCTCCTTTTGTCCAGGCTAAACACCTCCACTTCCCTCAGCTGCTCCTCACCACACTTGTGCTCCAGACCCTTCCCCAGCTCCATTGCCCTTCTCTGGACACACTCCAGCCCCTCAATGTCCTTCCTGCAGTGAGGAGCCCAAAACTGAGCACAGGATTGAGGTGTGACCTCAGCAGTGCCCAGCACAGGGCACAGTCACTGCCCTGGTCCTGCTGCCACACCACTGCTGATCCAGGCCAGGTGCCATCAGCCACTTGGGCACAGCTGGCTCATGTTCTGTCACTGTTAAACAGCATCCCCAGGTCCTTTCCTGCTAGGAGGATTTCCAGCTACTCTTCCCTAAGTCTGTAGGGGTTGTCATGACTCAAGTGCAGGACCCAGCACTTGGCTTTGCTGAATTTCCTACAATTTGCCTTCGTTCATTGATCCTGTCTGTTGCAGTAGAGATATTAGAAAAAAAAACTTGCTACAATATCTACTTTTAATTAAAATCACCAATATAATGTATGAACCCAAGGGCATCTGGGCTGGGGAAAGTACTGTGAGCAAGTTATGGTAATAAAATTTCCGTGGGATCACTGAATTCCACGATAACTCCAAATCACAAGATCAGTTGAGAAAACTGTCACTGGAAAAAAATGTTGCTAGTACTTGATATGGGATCAATGTACTTTTTTTGCTATGAATTCACGTTTTTATATATTAAATTTCACCTCCCCTTCTGAGTCTTCTGCCACATTTCTTATCAGATGACCAGGCTTCACCTACAAGGGATGAACGTTCTGTCTCAGTCAAGCTTTTCTGCATCAGCAGCTTTATCAGCTCCTGTTGACTCAGTGTAACCTTTAGTATTCAGCAGCAGTACTAAGAAGAAATGCATGAAATCCATCCTATCAGATTAGAGATTCTGCTAAATATTAAGATTGGAGTAGAGTTGGAAAATCCCTTTGAAGTAATATGCAGCTTTTTTAATTGTTTGTTTTGTTGTTGTTGTTTTTTAAAACTCTTTAACACCAGAGCAAGGGCTACCTTCATATACATTTATTAACAGCATAAAATACCAATTCAAAATGTGCACAAACCACCAACATTCTAAAAGAGTACAACAGAATGCACTCTTCCCATTTTGAACAACATAACTACTGCTCATGCTTTTCTATCTCCATTTTCCTGCCGTTGAATACTGTTCTGTGCTGTAAAAACAGTTCTGAACATGATGTGATTAACCTTAGGGTCCCCCCATCCCCTCATCTCAAAGCCCCCTTGAACATGGCCTGTGCTTTCTATTCATGTTCAAGCATCTGATTTCCATATCATCTGTTAGCATAACAGAGCTCTAGTGTGACATTGATTGAAGCCAGCGCTTGCTGAATGCAGTATCAAAGCATAATTTGCCAAAAATCAAATCTAATTTACTGTGTACTATTTAAATTTCTCAAAAAAAAAAAAAAGGAAAGGAATTTTCAATAGAAGTATATTGGGTCTGTAATCTTAATTGTTCTTTTTCTTCCCATGTTTTTGCTAGTCTGCTGGAATCCAAGCAATATGTTTCCTTTTAGAGCGGCTGTCTTTGACTTTCAGATGTCAGTCAAGCAGGAGGTTTTCCACTCTGCTTCTTCCAATCCAGTTTATGTTACGTCTGAAATAGTAAAAAGTAATAGTCTGATAGGCACAACACTCAGTTTGCTGCTTCAGAAGTTTTTTCAACAGATCCTCCTAATGATTTTAATGTTTAGCTTGAACTAAGCATTAAAGTACCCCATAACTTTAACAGCTGAAGCATATCAAGCCTGCTGTTACTTCTCTAACTGTACATTTTCAGAATGTTTTAGAAATTCACCTACTTTGAAAGCAGTAAGAATGGCTTGAATAAATTTTGCTCAGTGTTCCACTGAAGCCGCGTTTGGTCATGATCTCACTTAACCCTTCTGCAGAATGGAAGTAATAATATTTGTCTGTATTAATAAACAGCATCCATATGTGAACATAATGAGCTCTCTTTTTAGGAAAATTGAAGAACACAAGTGCTTATTCTGTCAAAGAAGCCTGGTTGTCTCTGAGCAGGGTCATGCTGCACTCCCTGGGGATAATGACAGTCGCAGTGTTTGGGTAGTTACATTTGACCAAGAATTACTCCTGCAATTACTAGCCGTTCCTTTCAGTTTTCAAGTTCAACTAAAAATTGACAGATAAAACTAATATGGTGAAAACAGTCTTTAAATGCTGTGAACAATGGTATTTTTATCAGAGGCTGTCTATAAACAGAGCTATAGCTGAATATGACAACAAACTATGACAAAATGAAGATGTCCTTCATTATATAACTCCATCTTTGAATATTTTTTTAAATGCATGCAAAATTTTAGTTTTCAAAAATTATGTTTTTCATATCCTTTAAAATTATGGTGCTAAATAGTTTGGCTAAAGAAACTGGTTTGGTGCTCTATTTAATGTGAGTAAAAGCTCTGATTCATTTATTTTTATAGTGAATTTCTAATAATCAGGGCTGCAGAGCAAAGCTAGAAAAGATATTGTTGCATAACTATATGTGATTGTTTCCTGGAGTCTTTAGAAAGCCTGACCTAGTAATTGTGAGGCCAAATATTTTCTCATGTAGTGTGGTCAAATGGTGGAGAGGACTTGGTGTGTCAGGGAGAGAATAGAGCAGCAGGGTAAGCCCATGTCAGAGCTACAGAATTATTTTCCTTGTCTGATTGGGGGAAAAAAAAATAAAAAGATTTTTTTTCTGCTCTTTGGAAAGTGAGAGATGTTGAAAACTAGGAACAGGTCAAAAACTGGAAACTAGGTAGAAACCAGGATGTGGGCTTTTTCTCTTTTCCTTGTTCCTTGGCTACCAAATTACCTTAATTTGATCCTTGGAAGGTCTGCTACAGTGACAAATTCAGTTGTGTGCTATCTGTTTAGAGCTCTGAATTATGGATTTACAGAACAGATCTCTGTGTGTGAGAGTGTTTCAGATGAACCTTTAAACTTGCCTCCCTTGCATTTACTCGGTTACATGATTTGAAGGACAGGCTCATGGAAATGCCATGCCCTTCCTGCTTCTGTTGAACTGTCTGAGAGCGCTGTCTATGCACCCCCCGGGGCACCAAGCTAGCCTAAGAAGTGAATTTAGCCATCAGTCCTACTTAGGATAGATCTATGGGATGGTCTCCTGACACCAGGTTTTTAGGCACCATAGGAAGATTGTGGTCTTGGGGCCACCCAAACACTGCACTGATTAGCACACTGCCCTTTCCTGGCACCTGTGGGGGTTGCACGTGGGTATGCTGGGTGAAACAAGGTGAGGGAAACCCAAGAAACCCACTGCAGCTCAGCACCTGAGGAGTGGTGTAGCATGAGTTCAGTTCCTAGAGTATGTTTAGCAGCACCTTACAGAAACCTCAAAACATGTGGCTGTAAACAGGCAGCAAGAGGGCACCTCACCCTTAGTCCTGCCTGTTCATGAGATGAACACCTCCTAAGGTGGAAGAAGAGGTAGACATTTTTCTCCAGAGAGGCCCAAACCTCTCTTTAGGAGTGTGAGGCAGAAGAAAATGCCCTCTACCTTCTAAACTGATTGTGATTCATGTTTATCAAGTGCTTTACAGTTCTTGTTTTAAGAGTGCCAGCGCTACTCAACTGATGCTCTTTAGGCTGCTGCCGATCTGTAAAGCCTTGGGAAGTACCTCATGAGATAACTGCAAAGTGTTTCAAGAGAGTCAGGTCTGCTCACATTTCTATGCAGTTAGCAGGTTTGTGTCTGTGCTGTCAGCAGGTGTAATCGGAAGCTGGGTCTTGATTGCTCTTCATGCCTAATTAAATAGTTTGTAATTATAATGCTGAAAATACGGTTTTCTAAAACACTTAAATTCTGTTTACCTGAAAGCTTAGTGTTCCTAAACCATCCCTCTGCACACCCACAAAACCAATAGTGGAATAGAAGAAAACAAAGGTGGGTTGAGGGGTTTGAGTTTCTTACGTGCTTTTTTTTTTCCCTGCTTCAGCCTGCCCAAGAAGTTAGCTAGTCTTTTGATAAGAATATTTGGAGATGCTGTTTACATTTTTAAAATATGCAAAAGAGTACAAATCCCAGTGAATTCCAGTGATGAACCAAGAGTAGAGAGTTTTCATGTCCCACATAAAAAAATCACTTGCTTTACTTCTACATCATGCTCAACATAGTTACTGATTTCAGGTTTATCTCAAATCCTCTAACACTTCTTCCCTACTCTCTTTCTACTCATTAGCACCTTTTCTCTACCTTCACATTCCCAAGCATTGACCCTCTTTTCTCCACCATTACCCTCCAGACAAATCAAACTATGCCCCTCTCTTAGAAATGGTTCACTTCTGACTGTGCTTCCTGGTCCCCTATGACTGAACACTGTTAATGCCAGCAACTTGAAAACATAGCCAGTCCTGCTTCTTCTTTCTTGTTTTAACTCTAGTCTCCTTTTTTTCTTTTCCATATGTCTTCCTTACCTCCTGAAATACCTATTCCTTCTTACTCACCACTCACCTCTCCCGATCAACTCTTCAACTTTTGCTTCTCTCTGCTCTTTAAACTAGCTGAAACTTGGATTTGCCAAGTTCATGTTCTTTTAGCAACAATTCTTTTTACAGCAAGTCCTTGCCACACCATTCTTGACCACATTGCTTCTAAGAGAAGTAAGGGAGCTCTTGAACTTGGGTTCTTTTGCTGTCATCCAGACCTTCCTCTCCTTGCTCAATCATTTTTAAAAGTCCAGAGGGGCAGATTAAGAAAGGCAATCTGTTTATCCTAATTCATACCTTGCAATACACGATAGCTCCAGCAAGCTCTGTGAAGTGTGAGAGGATCTGAGGGTGCTGATGCCTTCCCAGAGCAAAGAGAGAATACATCCAGACTCAGCAATATAAACACCTGACTCCTGCTCTTTAGCATTTAATGTTGTCAGAATTGACTCTAGCATGTATGGTTGTAATGTTTCTATCCTTTTTTAATTTTTTTTAATACCTGGGGATGTCACATACATATATTGCTGCTCTCTGTCGCTGTTGTTGTTTCTGTTTATATATTAATTCTGTCTATACTAATGAATGTTTCTGGTGTCATGTCCTCTGACATAAATCTCCATAATGTTGTCTTTTTCCTTCAAAATTCCTTTTCTCTCCCTTGCAAAATATCCTAAACTTACACCATGATTTTTCTTACCTTGTAGCTCCCCCACAGTTTGTGGTGAGACCACGAGACCAGATTGTAGCCCAGGGTCGAACTGTGACTTTTCCTTGTGAAACTAAAGGAAATCCCCAGCCAGCTGTTTTCTGGCAAAAAGAAGGAAGTCAGGTAAGTTGCAAGCACCCTATAAGTCTTTCAAGTCTTTCTAAATAGTTATATTGTTAAATTTTAAGGAAAATTATTTACACTCTCTTTCACAGCTCTTTTCATCTTGCACAGAAATTTGTCTTTTTAAACTATCGCTATTCACTACTGAAATTTGTGTCACTTTTAAAAAAATATTCTGAAGAATACAAAGGCCATTTAAGTTGTTGAAACCTGTGCTAGGCACTGTATAGATGAGTAGAAAGAAACAATTTTTTTGTTGTTCTGAAGCCCCCAACAAACAGGTGGGTGAGACAGGCACAGCAGATAAAAAAAGGTATGACTCAATTTTGAACTAATCAGAGCCAGTAATTACAGTTCACAACCTGTCTAGACATGATCAAGCAAAATGTATCCAGCAAGCTGATTTGCATTGGCATTTTCTCATAGAGCATACAGATAAAGGTTTTGAACACACAGGTGCTTTTTTCAGTAAAATTGTCTCAAGACATTTCCAGATCTGGTTTGGAAATATTTACCTGATCCTCTTTAAAGGTAAAATTTGTGAGGCAACAATTGGTGCTGCCATCAGCCCCTACCAACTTTATAGTTTAGTATCTGAATGTGATGCCAGAACATTTCTTTACTGAAGACATTGTGTTTACGAACTCAGGTAAAAGGTGAAATAAGAGCTGAACCACTGATCTCCTGCTTCACCTTCTCAGGAGATCAGAAAACTGGTCCAGAATGCCAGGACCAGGCTGACAGCATTTTGTGCTCTGCTGTCTCAGTGGCTTAAAGACATAAAACGATTACTCTATGGGTGTGATTATTTTATTGTCTGAGTGCAAGCTTGATCTTCAGTGTGTATCTCTCAGTGTAATATTTAGAGAAATTCTCTCAGTGTAATATTTAGAGAAATTTAGATCTAGCCTCCAAGAATCACATCCTGGAAAACACAATACTGTGAGTCTCACTGAGGTGACAGTTTTTCCAAGGGGAAGGTAGAATAGCATATCGAGATTAAACTAGGAAGTACTGATGTGCTAGCAAACATTTTAAACCCCTTCCTTGTAGAGCATTTTAATAACATGGTAATGTTTATGTAAAGTGAGCTTATAGTGTCACACTTGAATCTAATAAAGTGGACATCCATCATGCTGTAATAAAGAGAAGAGCTTCTGATTAAAGTAGGACATCATTTTCAGGATTAAAGTCATTTAGTGTAATTGAAAAGTGTTAATACTCTATTTTATCCTCTTCCATTGCTATCACTTCAAGGGTAAAAACATTTTAAGGTGAAAATGCATCTTGTGTCTTTAATTGAATGTTATTACCTACTGATTGTACAATGTTGAAGCTGCTTAATTACAAACCTGGAAAATTAATTACCATATTGAGAACCAGATCCCTAAGGGTTAGAATAGACTTTTTTGGCAAATAAATGCAACATAAAAATTGATACTTGCATGGTTTATAATCAAACCTTGAAACATGGCTCAGTGTAGTTTACAGCATTCTCATGTTAATCTTAATTGATCATCAGTGAAGTAACACAGGCTGGGGTTGCTATCTCAGTGTATAATTTGCAAGATTTTGCAGTGAGATGCCACAGAGTTTCCACATAGTGTATATCATCATAGCGATGGAGAGTGGAATTTTTTGCCAAATCACAGGATTTTTCACCTTTGCCTCCCAGCTATAAATTGTTGCTTGTGTCTACAATGCTGTTTCTGCTTTTAGGGGGACTGTTTGCAGCATCACTTCCAGTGTTCAAAGTAATGTTATATAGTCACATTATCCCACTCCAGCTATTGTAGGGCATTTCTGGTTGTGAATCCTTGTCTTGATCCTGCATTTTTGAGCACAACCAGCTGGAAGGGAGGGGAGCTGTTCCCTCCTGAGTAATTTTTTGTGCCAGCCTGTGTATAAACAGCTGGTCCTTTGTGCTTGGTAGCCTTCTCCCCAGAGCCCAACAGCCGCTTGCTGGTGATATCTGCGAGGGCAGGGTGTGTGTAAACTTTAGACTCTCTGGATTAAATTCTTCCTCAAGATAAATTCAGTGGCACTAGATCAGGGATGGCTCTGGTCCCTCTGTTTGCAGCTCAGCATGTGCCCAGATGACCAGCCCAACAGTTAATTAAAACCAGTGAAAATGTGGAAAGCGTTTAAAAAGGGGTTGTACTGTAATTTAGAACAAATTATAGTTCATAGTTTTCTGGTCTTTGAAGGGAGGAGTTCTGAGACTGGTGAACTCCTCCTGATGTGTGGAATATTTACTGGGACATGGTAGCTTTGCAGAACAGAGAAGCCCATACTGAAGATATAAACAAGGACTAATTCCCCTTTCTAATGAAATTATAAAAAGGGTTCTCGACTATTTTTCTCTTACGAATTAGGAGCTTAATCCTTGCACTGTCTTCTACATTCATCTTGTTTTTACACTTTACATAATGAGTGATAGATGAAGTCAAGGTCAGCTACGTCAAATTTCTCCTCTTTGTCATAATATTTACATAATGCCCTCATGCAGTAGGTATCTTGTGCCAGGTAAAAATTATTCTGAAGGTTTCAAGGCAGTTCAGAAAACAGGGCAATTATTTGAGACCCACTTAGTCCTATAACCTCAAATTGTTTCAGAATTTTAACACTTTTTTTTCCTATTATCTGACATGTTTACTGGGTCAATATTGATTTTTGAGGAAAAATTTGCTGTTATAAATTTCTTAAACATTGCTGTTGAAAGGCAGTAAAAGAAAAGCCTAGTGTGATGAGTAACCCAGTAGTAAGTTAATGCAATTATAAGGATACTTGGAATGTTGGATCTTATTTAAAGCATATCTCTTTCCTTTTGCTGCCAAAACCATAAAGGCATGAGTTTCACTTAAAAATAGAATTTGTTTCTTATTTGAATTCTTACTTGTTTCTTAAGAAGTTTGTTGCTTATCAGTTCCAAATAATTTTTGTAAACCATCAAGACCTGTTTCAGAAGAAACAGATCTGCAGAAAATTCATTTAATACCCTACTCCACACTTTTAGATTTTTTTTTTAGTCAGGACAGATAAGCTTAAAAGTTAGTAGGGAGTCATCATGAGAAAGCACAGCAGAACTAGACAGTGCTGCAGTAATGACTGAAAGTTTATCACAGCATGGTAACAGTATTTTGGGGTATTCCTGATGCAAACTGTACTTTTCATAGAGTTTTGTGAGTTGACATAAAATCCAGACCCTATTTTACTGGAATTACTGTTTAATTATTGTTTAAGCTCTTCTCCTTTCTGTCTCATTGGGTAATGCTGCTGCCCTTTCTCTTCCTTTTCATGTTCTTATTTGCTCACAAGAGCTGTGCCAGAGGGTATAACTTTTTCCTTGAAAACACAGCTCTCACCACTAGAACCTTTTTGGGTCTGTAGTATTGATTCACTCAGTCCTTCATCATATGCAATGACTACTAGAGCCATTCCAGCTATTATTATTGACGTCTCTCTTTTCTCCAATCCAGCCCAAAGGCAAAAACTAATCTCCCTGTTTTGTGCTAACTGATATCTTATCCTACATGAAATTATTTTTTTTCTCTCTGATGATTTCCACATCAGATTAATACCCTTTCTATTCACCCTCCAGGCTCTATGCTGCATTTCTCCTTTGGTTTATCACAGTTTTAATTTCCTTTTACTTCTCCTTTAAACCCTTATGCTCTGCCAGCTTCTCCTACTTTATGAGATGCTTCTGTCTTCCTCCCAGCTTTACTTATGTGCTATGCTCTTACTTTCTCCTTTTCTCAGAACATTTTCATAGCCAAACAATAGTGCTCTGCTCCCTCAGGTCTCCAGGATTCGATGCTTGCTGCTAGTTTTCTAGTGTTTGCTGTAGTGTGATGTCCTTCTGGTTTGATAGCTGAGTATATTATTACAATTGCATTCAGAGTGAAGATGAATGTGTCACAAATATAAATCACTCAAGTGTGATTGTTGGGAAATATCTCCCTACACCCCAGTCAGAACACAGCCCTGTGAGCTGTCAAAAGGCTGTTTCTAATTTAAACTGTGAGTTGCCCAAGGCAGGGAAAGCAGCTCTATGTGTTCATAAAGTCAGAACCACACTTACTTTTTGTCCTCGATTATTTATAGTACTTTTAAGGAAAAATCATTGTCTCTGTAGCTGAAGGAAAAGTGGTGCTTTTGTGTTTTGAATTGATGTGAGATGAATTGTCTTTGCAGAACCTACTCTTCCCAAACCAGCCTCTGCAGCCCAACAGCAGATATTCAGTGTCACCAACCGGGGACCTCACCATTACCAACATCCAGAGGTCTGATGCAGGCTACTACATCTGTCAAGCACTGACGGTTGCTGGAAGCATTTTAGCAAAGGCTCAGCTGGAGGTTACTGATGGTGAGCTCTTAGAAATTCCTATTGTTTTCTTTCCTGTCAAAAGTGCATTAAAAGCAGTGTAAAAAAAGGCGTATGAGATCACATAAATCACACAAGTAAATTGACATTTTTCTGTAGGAAATAAAGTGAGAAAAGGTCTCTGTATTTGCCTATGGACTAAAAAGGCATCAAAGTCTAGTTTGTCTCTTACTTGCTTCCTGGAGATTTGTTAACAATGGAAAATGGGACAAACCAGCTTTAGATTAGGTTTGGTGAGAAATGAAGCTGCTTGGTTTGCTAGAGCTAAGATAGGACTGCAAAAAAATACCCCCAAAATGGAGAATGAATAGGTTTGTAATCAAAGCAGTGAACTGAAGTGGAAAGACATGTATCTCCATTTCCCCCAGTCTTCACTCCTATCTTAGACACGTAGGGGTGTGCCCTTAGCTCAATTAAATCAACACAGCTGCTCTGGGGGTGGTGGAGTACCATAGGTTTAGACTGGCTACAACATGTAGACTTTTAGTCCCTCCAAGAATGAAGCACCTGCCTCAGAGCTGTGTTCCAAGGATGCCTCAGTAGGGGTAGGTGTGAAAATCTATAGGTAGAGAAGAGTTTTCAAGAAAGGAAAAGAATAACATGGTCTGTCTTGATGCTTTTCATTTCAAATTTTTTGGTTTAATATTCATCCTGCTTTGAGGTTTCCCATCTACAAACATGAATCCTTTTCATATGTCAGGAATCCTGTTGATATCCCTCTTCATCTTATTGTGGATAGAAAGCAGTTTGCATCCTTTCATGTTAGCAAGGAAAACAAGAGAATCCCTCTTATACTCAGAGACAGTGGCATTCCCCAGCATCATTATTCCTTATCTTAACTGACACATTAAATATCTCCTGACAGACTTTGATGAATTTTTGCCATTAAAACTGTTGTTATATGCAGAGGTCTACTTTTACTGTTCCCTTAGAGACCTGCCTGCACCATGAAAGTTTGAAAAGATGTCTAATTTTGAATAATCTGCCTTTTCACAAGAGCATATTCATCACAAGTGACAGGTAGAGAGGTTCAGGCTCATATTATAGAGGTTTGAGCATTAATTTGATGCCTTTTCTTTGTTTTCCAAAAGCTGCCTATATTTTTATGACAAGGGGAAATAATTTCTGCCTTATCCTTGCATCTCTTCAAGCACGTTGCTTTTCTGTAGTTCCTGGAGACTAAAGACTTGGCTTTGCTCTGCAATCTCTTTAAGTCCTTCCTCTCATGGTCTATGACAAAGTGATGCATTTTCATTCATTTCAAATTTAAATGTAGATTAAAAGGTCATTTAAAAGGAATGGAAAGGCAATATTTTTTAATATCTGTCCATAGTGCTGCCTGATTCAGGGCCATGACTGTGATTGGAATAAATAGAACACACAAACATTGGCTGGGAGGACATTGAGCTGTTAAATGGTCACACCTGCTGATGCTGCACAGATTTACAGCAACAGGCGCTGAGCGGATCAAATCAGGTTCAAGGATGCTAGTGATGAGAAATTCTTCCCTTTTGACAGCCAAGGGCTTTGATCCACCTTTATCTATTTCTTGTGTGGGGAAAAAAATAAATCCTAATTGATCTCTTTGGAATTTTCATTAGTCCATTTAGAAAGCCAAGGGAAAGTGTCCCTGCAGAAAGTCAAGCTCATCTCCGGTCAATTCTGATTAAAGGCAGCATGCATTCCTCATGGCTCGAGAGAGCATTAGCTGGTGGCTCTGCTGCTCAAGGAGTGCAGGGCCTGCCTTCCTCAAATGCTTTCCAGAGCCCACTGTCAGCATGATCATGATGAAATAATACAAGATTGCTTTATAGAAATACCATTTCATCCCGGAGTCAAAGGGCGGGTGAGGTCAGAAGAAAAGTGCCAAAACAACATTATAGAGCTGAGATTATGTGAATAAATGTACCATTAGATCACAGATTTTTTTTTAATTGCTTTTAGTTAGGAAGTTAACCATAAATGTCTAGATAATCTGTTTTGGTTGATGCTGAGCAGAAGTTATGGGAGCTAATGACTTTTATCAGCAGGGAAATCTAATTTAATAGTTTTAAGAATATAATAAAAGATAAACACTGTGCGTGCTAGCTATATTCTTAAGCATTAGTGTTCTAGTTTTTGGCTGGTGATTTCAGTTTTACTTCCTAGCCCAGAATTTTTCTGTTTGGTTAATGATTTAATAATAGTGGCGAGCCATCTTTTTCATTTTGAGCACATTTTTGTTTGATCCAGAGTAATTTAGATCCAATTGAAGTTCCAATACAGAATGAAAACATGTCATGTGCAGAAAAACAAGTGCTTAATTATACCATATATAGCAGTGTTTCAGTTGTTACATTTTTGCACTTACAAGTCTTTACTGGAAATATTTTTAACTCAAGTGTTCACATGAGAAGAGATTACTAGTTGTGATGAAATGTGCTGAGTTGAGTGATAATTTTGCTGATTATGGACTGTGCTAAGAGCCTTCAGCATATTTGAAATTCAAATCTTGTGTTTTCTTGAAAGGCTATCATGTAATTCACTGTCTAATGCACATCTGGAAAAGCAAAATCAATTTAAAAATGGAAGAATCTTAGCAATCCTTTCAAACCCAAGAAATGAATATGCAGCTCACAATCTTACAATGACAGATCATGCAAATAAACCAAGTGCTTCCATCTCTTTCTATGCTCAACATAAGAGGAATAGTTTCCAATTAGTATTTGCCAATCATACACAGAATATTTTGGAGAAGATCTTAATAATTATTAACATTTATTAATAAATGTTTCACAGTTTACTTGTCTACAAATCTGGCCACCATGATTCTTAACCCTCATCCAAATATTACATGTTTTATGGCAAGTGTGACAGTTTCAAACAGGAGAAATTGAGAACAACTTCACAACTTCCTGTGAAGCTCTTCTTTCTGCAAAAAAACCCAAAAGATAAGGGGTTGGTCTCTGCTTTTCCACCTTTCATACAGAACCCTGCCCTACCATGAATGTTCATGATGTGGATTTCCTTACTTTTGTCTGATTTTACCCATCATTTCATCAGGAAATTTTTTTTTAAATTTTGATTTTGGAAGTGCCAAAGTAAAGACTTCATTTGTCTTTCTCTTAATTTCCATTGTAATTTGACCTCATATCCCCCAAATTTAAATATGGTTTCAGTTGATCCCAGCTGCATTTATAGTGAATAAACTGTTAATGAACAAATATAATTTGTCCTTCCGCTATAATTTCTTCAAAAATTAAGATTCATTTTAACACAAAAGGAATCTGTTAATTTTTCAGTTACCAGAAAATGCAGATGTATGGATATTGGCAAATAGTTTCAAAACCATTTTAAAAATTAAAGTAATTTTGAAATCAACTTCTGTTTTACCATTCAAATATGTTTGTGGGCACACATAATGTTTTTGTGTAACAGATACAGAAGTTTCCAGCTAGGAGAAAACTATGAAAAGAAACTAATTAAAATGTTTTTAAAAGCAAATAACAATCCCCACACCATTTTGTGGCTATTTTTCACTAGCCCTCTGTTCTTCATAAGCTTCTGACATACATATTATTTTAAACTCTAACCTAGTTTTGGATCCTTACTAATGAGGACCTAAGTAGTAGGAATGCAAGCACACACATGTTTTAGAGAAGATTTACAAGTCATAGTTGTGAAGACAATACAGCCGTTCACAGATCAGTGGAAACTCTAAGTGTTCATTTAACCTTTAGCCTTAGTGTCATGGAAACCTGTAGTGGTCTTTCACCCATAACACCCTTGAAAATGAAGATTCCTTCTGGCCAGGAGGCTTTCAATTACACTATTGATCAGAGCTATTTAAAGGATTATGAGCTCCTCATTTGGGGCTGTAAAAAAAATCTAATTACATGCCAAAGAACAATATCTGTAATGCAGTAGGTTTTGAAAATATCTGCATTGCTACACATATGAAAGACATTTAATGAAGCAAATAACTGCAGTGGAATAGCTAGCAACTTAAATAGTTATTCTTCCTTAATTTTTAGCTACCTATAATACTGGGATTTTCTGGTTTACATTAAATCTAAAGGATAACTTGCACAGCTAAGTTTTAATTTGAATGTACTCATGCTGCAGCTACCCTGATAGTACGTGGGAGCTGAGATCCATTTTTATTTTGCCAAATGGCTGAACTAGGTAGTCATAAGGAATCTTAATGAGATTAAACATTTTGTGTCAAGGTGAAAATGCATTACATTTTTCTTGTTATGTAGTGTTTCCTGTCCTATCTCTTAAGTTCAGTGGGTGATATTTCAGAATTTCCAAAATAACTTTCACATTCTGGTCTTAAGAAATAATACATTGGCTGCATTGGCTTTATATTTTGTGTTCAAAATATGTATTGGCTTTTTGTTTTCAGTTTCAGTTTCAATGAATGTGATGAGCTCACACTCCAAGGTGTGATTCTGACAATATTAATGATTCTGATCTTTGTGAATCTTGTTAACAACAAAAAAAATACAGGTAGTATTTTTGCGGCATTAAAATTTCAGAAACAATTTTTTTAGGCATACAATGGGCCACTAACATATCCCTGATATGTTTTATTTAATAAATAACACAATGAAAGCACTTTGAATCTATTGAAGTTTCCAGAGGTTTGCATCTCAAACAGCTCAAATACAACAGAAGCCATATTGCTTCATAATAAATTGTTTTCACTTCATTGTTAGAGTCAGGTGTTGTGTATGGACTACAATAAACAGATTCTCAGCTAGAATAAATGATTCAAACTCAATTGACATCAGCAGAGGCAGGCTAGCTTGCACCAGTTTAGAAGTCAATCCTGCCTGCTACAATATTTAATACCAGTCACACAATTGTTCAGTTGTTCAAAATTTAAAACAGCAGCAGTATGGCTGGTAAATACATAAAAACACATTAAAAGAAAAAAGAATTCTTAATTCTGTTCTACTGATTTTTTGCATCAGTTCCAGCCTTGTGTATATTTAAGTATTTCACATTCAGTTTGTATAAGCACATTCTTTAGAAACAAAGGTCATATTTTGTTGCTTAACAGATGGCTTAGAGAAAAGATTCAACGACAGAATTATTTGGGATAAAATGATCTTTCAAGAAAAGTGAGCATGAGCATTTTACCTCATCTTCAAGATATCCCACTGGTCATGGAATGAGGCTTATGCACAGCCATGCACTCTCTCACTGGTTGCAGGGTTCTTTATTCAGTATTGCAAGCATGCAGATGTAAATTATCAGGGAAAAAAAAAGGGAGTTCATGGCTTTAAAAGGTGAGGAAATGATTTGATAACTAAGCTGTTAAATGGTGTGATTGAGTTTGAGCTTTTCTCTGCTGGAAAGAACAGTACTGTCATTTAGATCACTCAGATTATGAAAATGTTTTGTATAACTGTTAGATATTTTTGCTGGTGAAAACTTGCAAATAAAGTAGGAATGGGGGGGATGTGGTTGGTAGCCAGGCTAGAATAGCTGTAGTGTTTCACTTTTAACTCTACAGATCTCTCTTTTAGACCATTAATTGGGTAAGCCATTAAACACATTTTGATGTGACATCAAAGGTGTTTTAATTTGTGCTTTCCCAAATTGGAAGAAAAGAGTGATGCACTTCAATTCTTCTCTGAATCAAAGTCTTAATTTTCATCCAATGTAAACCAAATCAGCCTGATGATCTTTGCTAACAGAAATTTTTCTATCTACATGTTATCTTGCAGTGGTGAAATAAAACTCTTGCTGAAATGCTTTTCAAATTTGACAACTAATTGATAAGCTGTATCTATGGCTCCTCCAAAAATAATGTTTTTAGTCTGACTTCAAGCAGCTTCTTAAAACTTGTCCCACATGGTGGAATAGGGCTCACAGCAGCAGCAGAGGATGGTTAAAGGTGTGGATGCCAATGCCTGTGCCACTGTTTTAGTCTTGACAGATCGGCCTCCACCCATCATCCTCCAGGGCCCCATCAACCAGACCCTGGCAGTGGATGGCACAGCTCTGCTCAAGTGCAAGGCCACCGGCGACCCCCTCCCTGTCATCAGCTGGCTCAAGGAGGGCTTCACCTTCCTGGGCCGGGACTCTCGGACATCCATACAGGACCAGGGCACGCTCCAGATCAAAGCTCTGCGGGTGAGTAATGGCAGCACCACGAGCGTGACGGGTTCTGTGTGTCCAGTTTGGAGCTCTTGGTGTGTGCCTCAGGCCGCTCTGCCACCTTCCTCTTGTCTTCAGAATCAACTTGTCTTTGCTACTGTGCAGTTCTCACCAAGTCGTTATCCGTTCTTTGATGTTGTGTAGGAAAGGACAGGGAAAGAAGAGCGAAACTGGCTTCAGATATTTCTATGTGAATTCCCTAAAAACAGAATCGGTGTTTATGATCTTGTGTGTGTTGCAATAAAACACATGAGTTGGGAGTAGATAGAAATATAAAAGAACACTCCTTCCTTATCTTTTCATTGGTCTTACCCTGAAGCCATTGGCCTCTCTGTCAGAATTTAGAGCAGTTCCTTGGCAGCACCTGACCGTAATTTTCCAAGTACTTGTGCTGGCACGTGATCTGGAGCTCATCAGGGCTTGACCATGTGCTTTCTCCATCAACAACTCATCAGTCCTGAGCTGGCTGATTTATTCCAGTGTTATGCTTCCTGGAAGTGTTCCAGCAGGCTGCAAATGGGAAAAGACAACTAATACTGTAGCATACATGCAGTCATATGCAGAGGGATTTCTGTTAAAATTAAATACCTATTGTAATATTTACATTTTTACACATGAGATAATACAATAATCTCTAATACTTCTAGTAGGATAATTTCATATGTTTTTGATAAATATTGCATCACTAATCTCTATTTTGGCTTTTAATTTTTCCCTGTTCAAAGATAAACATGTATTTGTGTGTATTTGGACAAACACACATATGGAAAAAATAGCAAGTTAAATGTACTTATTTGTCAAGAACTTGAAGATCATTTCAGAAACCATTTAATTTAGTCAGCAGAAATGTCTACACTTAATTTTCCCACCCAAAAAAATGTCAGTAAACATAATACTAAAGACAAGAAATAAAGAGCAGTTATGTTTTCTGATGCCATCTCATCAGTGATCATAGATGAATTGTGAACTGCCTTGGAACAAAATAGAATTTATTAAAAAATTTATGCTAGCTTGCCTTGGGTAAACAATTTGTCGTTCCTCCCTGGGCTGAAGGCAGGTTTAGGCCATGAAGGTTAATGCATTTTTCCTGTAGAGCTGGATTAAAGGGTGCGCTTGAATAGCCAAGATTCCCCAGTAGTGTTAGAAAGCAGCAATTAAAGGTGGAAGCTTAGTGATTTCAAACAAACTTTCAGGCATTGATGATGGGCTTCTGTGGAGTGTCCGCGAAGCAGAAGCTCTTGGGATACCTGTCTGCATGCTGCTATGCAAACAATGAAATTGGTTCTCAATCGTGACAGAGCATTAATCTCACTGTTAAAGGCTGTGTCTGTAAACTAAAGGAAAATAAATTTGCTTGCAAAAGGAGAAGAAAACAGTATCAGTAGTGAGTGTGGTTCTGAAAGACATGAGGCTCTTATTGATCCTTAAGTGGCTCATTTACTAGCAACCAATTTTCCTTAAAGGCTTAGAAAGGCATTTTTTAGAAACTCCTCCAACGAAGTAATATGCACTGTTTGTTTGACTCAGGTTTAAGAACAAAAACTACGCAGAAACATAAACACATTTTTTCTCTTGTGCCTTGCAAATTTTAATTAAACATGGATTTAAATGAGAAATGCTTAGCTTTTCTCTCAGGTCTACCTAAACAAGGACTAGCACCACTTCCTAAAGAAAAAAAGGGCCACAAAAATGTCCAAGTATGTTTACATCCCCAAGTTCAAAATAAATTAATAATTTCCACTCACATGTCCTACCCTCTGGCTGAGGGTAGATTTAGATTAGGTATCAGGAAGAAATCTTCCCTGTGAGGGTGGTGGGGTGCTGGAACAGGTTTCCCAGAGAATTTGTGGATTCCCCATCCCTGTTCAAGGCCAGGTTGGATGGGACTTTGAGAATCCTGGTTTAGTTGAATGGAACTTTAAGCAACCATGGCGAGGGAAGAGGTGGAATAAGAGGATCCTTAAGGTCCCTTCCAACACAAATCATTCTCTGATCCTTTTCTGCTGTTTCTGCTGCAGCATAGTCAAATGATTCATGAGCCTGCAACAGTGATGTGGGCCACAGTCATAACATGAACATAGAGATTTTTCTGATCAGCCAATCTCTCAGTTGCCCTGAGGAAGACAACTAAAAACTCACACATGTCACTCATTCAGTTCCTGTTCAGACAGGTCAGCACTGATGGAAAACTTCCTCCTGCTGTAGAAATGTGCCACACCAGGATTAGACACCTGCATTACCTAAGGAACAAAACTTTATTTTATTGAATAGTAAAGATTTTTTTATTCACCTCCCCTGTTTGTTTGGGTTTTTTTCCATATCACAAAAAAGTATAAATAATTGAATTACCAACACACTAAATCTGTATCTAATCCATCCACAACCTGGAAGTTAGAAAATTTGCCATAGCTTGCAAAAAGGAGTGTACTTCCAGCTTGCTTTGTGTGTTGTTTGCCTTCTGCAAGTTACTCTGTTGTGTACACCACATAACTCAGTGAGTTCACCATCTGTCACAGTACCACACAAATGAAGTTGAGAACCATAGCCTTGAGAAATATTCCCCATTATCATGTAATGAAGAATTATGTATTTAATAAAATCTCAGCGGAAGCAAAATAAAACACTGCTTCAGAATGCTATAAGGCTCTCTCCTCTGGAAAATCACTTCTTTCAAGAGTCTTCCTCATTTCAGTAGCAGCACTGCTCTATTTTGAGTTTTTGAGCCATTGTCAGAGGGGTTTTCATTATTGCTTGTATTTCAGACAAATAACCATCTCCTGAAATGCAAGTTATGCTCATTCAGAAAATTGAGCTGGCATTAATGAGTTGCTTCCTCCAGTAAGAATGGTACACTGCATTCTCAGGGTATCTGAAGAAAAATAGCAACAAAATTCGTGCATGACAAAGCTAAAAGTCAATTAAAGTATATATCTACAAGTAATCTACAGAGCATCTTGCTTTTTTGTCTTGACATTCTTTTTGAAGAGTGACATATAAGGACATATGCTACAGTGCCAATCTGCATTTAACAGAAAACTCATTACAATTCCTTAAAGCCCAATAAAGCCTCTTGGATGCAGTTCTCTTTCCATCAAGTCATGTGATGGTGAATAAAATTCTTCTTAATCACTAGAGTCAGCACTCTCTTTTTTCTGCTTCCACCTCCATATTACCATGCTTTATGCATCATGGAAGGAGAGCTCCTCCCTCTATTTTGTGCTTTTTAAACTTACTGTTTTCCATCCATCCCTGTAGTCTTCACTTGTTCCTGACTCAGAAATCTTTATTTTAAAAAATTTAAACAGGAGATAGGAAAACCCTTGGCAAATTTGCTAGTGAAACAGTTTATACAGCGATGAGATTAATATTGGCAATCTAATTCAAAGCAGTTTCCCCAAATAAATCTAAAATATTTGAACTGACAAGGGAATCACAATAATTTTATACAAATGCAATTTTTTTTTGCTACCAAAGGGCCTTGCGAGCCTGAAATAAAATCCCATGTGAGATGGAAGAAAGGTAAGCATAGTGTAGGATCTACTTTAATGCTGCTGTTTGGAAATTGCTTGGAGGACTGTCTACGTAGAGAGAGCCACTGTTAAGAGAGAACTGTTAAGTTTTAGCAGCATTTGTATGTAGGGTGTATAGAAATTACTTCATCTGTCATAAGAGTCTAAGGTGATGTAACATCCTTTCTGGCACTGAAAACTGGACCTATCCTGGGATAATAAATGCTGAGATTTTACCCTCTAAGGGTTGTTATATTGTGTATATATGTTACCTGATTTCACCTTTATTTTTTGTAGCCAATGCAAACAGTGACACTGTCAGTGCTCTTTTGTGGAGCATTTACAGTACTGGTACCATTAACAATATGAAAATTAGAATTAGTAAAGTATTAGAAGCAAGTAATCTTATTATAGTTCTCTAAATGAAAGCCACCATTAAATGATTGCTTGAAAATGTCTGGTGCCTTCTAGTCTGGTGCAAAATGTAGGCTAAGTCCTTCTTAGCAAGGAACATTTAGAAAAAGAAAACAAGAGTAAACTCAGCTGATTCTAAAAGGTTGTTAAAGCTGCCCTTATGCCCTTTTCATGTCCAGCTCTCTGATACTGGGACTTACACTTGCGTTGCTACAAGTTCCAGTGGGGAGACGTCCTGGAGTGCTGTGCTGGAGGTGACAGGTAAGAGATGCCCAGGGATGTGCTCCACTTGGCACACCAGGAAAGATGACATCAGTCTGAGTCAAATGATTCTAGAACTTCTGGGAGAGAAGTTTTGGATGAGAAGGCTGTGTTCCTTCTCACACATCTTGCATTTCATTGCTGTTGTCTTGTAATGCCTGTTGGCATCACATCATATCTGTGTCCAGTGACTGCAGCATGCTTTAATTCTTCTAACAGGAGCATTAATAAAACATGGATTTATCCAGTAATAGGCTTGGGCAAGAAAAATCCAGAGTGCTCTCTGTGAGTGCTGCAGTTGATTTGAATACAGGAAATTTCTCAGCAACTAACTTTTTGGTACTTTAAGTACATTTCAGCAAGCTGAGCTTTTTTGTTATTCTTTCTTTTCTTTCTTTTCTTTCTTTTCTTTATATATATATATGTGTGTGTGTGTGTGTGTGTGTGTGTTTATATATAAACTTTTGAGTTTTGCTTTTTTTTCTTTGTTATGTGTTTAAAGAATGACAGCCCTTCATCCAAAACCATGTGGTAGTAATGCAGTTGTTGACTTAGTTCTTTATAGATTAAGAACATCCGTTGTGCTGATTTTGCAGATGTTTGCCATGTTTTTCATTTTAATCTTCTGCTTTGATCAAATTATATAACCAAGGATAAAAAGTAATCGTTTTGTGTTTGCCCTTCACAGAATCTGGTGGAGCAACAGTCAGTAAAAATTATGATATAAATGACCTCCCTGGGCCACCATCCAAACCTCAGGTCACTGATGTTACTAAGAACAGTGTCACCCTGTCCTGGCAGCCAGGGACCCCTGGAAGCCTACCAGCTAGTGCATATATCATTGAGGCTTTTAGGTATGTGAATTATACCACTTTTAAGCTCCTTTCTTTCTAATTTTCCTTAAACCCTGGTACTAGGGTTTTGTGGTGGTCTTTTGGACTCTACAAATATCATTAGAAGCTCATTAACTGACTCAACTCCATAGAAGGCATTGATTCATATTCTTTACATTGATTTTTTTGTAATTTATCACTTTTTTTTAAGTGATTAATTGGAGGACATCTAACTATTTCTTTAGGTCAACAAGAATATAACAGAATGATGCAGTAATTATTTGTCTCTTTTCCTTTAACATTGATGATCAGTGAGACTCTCCTGTGGGAATGCTGCAGGTTCTTGGCTATCATAGCACAAACAAGATGGAAATAAATGGGTAATCCTGAAGCTTCTCTGCAAACTTTAATTCCTGCTCTTGTTAAAGTAGTCAATATTAAGGGGTCAAAGTGTTTTAGATTTCTACTTATTGGTGTTTTAGATAGATGAAAACTTCTAACTGAAAAGACCAGTATTGATAATTTAGGCTTTTATCCTGCAGCCTGAGGCTTTAAAGAATCCAGGTGCTCCCCTGCACACAGCAGCAATTACCGCGTGGTACAAAAGAACTCCTGGGCTCCAATTCAGCAAGTTTGTTTGAGCACAAGCCATACTCTGACATGTATCTCTACAACACATTTCAGTTTAAAAATCTGCACCTTCTTAAATGTGTTCCTAAATCCAGATGTTACAGAAATGACAAATACTTCAGTTCATCTCTAAGTTAAAATTCACGCAAGAATTTTTCATAGCCATATGCATGCAGATTTTAGCTCAAATGTTATGTATGTAAAGAACATTACAATATTTACAGTATGTTGGTTTGGTTCTAGAACTTACTCTTTATGCATTGTATGAATGAAGTGATTCAAGCAACATAAACCTTGTAGATTTCCATTTCCTTTTTCCTTTTAATATATTCGATTTTTTTTTTCAATTCTATGCAACAAAGCATAGTAAAATAAAATTTTCTCTTTAAACTTTTCTGATGTTTCACTCTAGATAAGTTTTAATGGCATCCCATCAATAACTTTTAAAAAACCCAGACATTTTCATTAAAAGTTGTTTTAACAATCACATTTGAAATCTTTTCATATGGTGGATTGTAATCTAATTATAATAATGTTGAATTGAAAATGTAATGGCAGAAAAAATGTTCATATAATTTCCTCCATTTCAAAGAATATTTTCAATTTTTTTTTTAAACTTTGAGAGTGAATTTAATTCAAGAACACTTTTCTTCCAATGACAGTTTATTGAAATAGTTTACTTAGCAGTATAGAAAATTATTCTTTCAAGAGAACTTTCGTTTCTAAGCCTTTTGTTGAAGAGTAGCCTGTTTATCACTCAAATTCACTTTACAGCTTTCTACCTTTTCCTTTTGCAGGTATTGTAGAGAAGTGGCAAAAAGGTTTACTTTTATTGCAATGAGAAGTACTTTTGACAGCTGCACTATGATTTGTAGCCCATCTCGGTCAGCTAACTGAAAAAATTATTTTTAATTTCACCCCGCTTTTACTACTTTTTTCTGCACCTAGAGTTGATCCAGGGTTATGAGACAGTTCCTTTCTCATCTTTATTTTTTTCCTTGTATTAGTTTATAATCTTCCACACTGTTGTTGTTGCAGTCAGTCTGTGAGCAACAGCTGGCAGACGGTGGCCAACCACGTGAAGAGCACGCTGTACACTGTGCGAGGCCTGCGCCCCAACACCATCTACCTGTTCATGGTCAGAGCCATCAACCCCCAGGGCCTGAGCGACCCCAGCCCCATGTCAGACCCTGTCCGAACACAAGGTAAGGGACACTTCCAAGGCTCATGTGCTTGGGCTAAAATGGAGAGAAGGAACTGAGCGTTAACCAGTAGGTCAGTCTGGCCGTTTGACTTCAACATGCTCGCTGAAGGAATCATGATTTGAACTTCACCAGTAAAGATGAGAGTAGCCCAATGTTTGCTGCATCAGTCTGGGGCTTAGGAGAGAAAAGTTATGTCCTTAATCCTCTGTACAATATAGACCTTTTGGTTTGCAGTTCACTTAGACCCCATTTGCCCCTGGTTAATATTGAAAGCAATGTGAGTTACTCAATCTTTTCTGAACAGCACTCTGAATACTCTCCTCTCCTTGCTACATGGATACTACATGGAGAATATCTTTCCTTTCCACATCCTTTCTTCCTCTCCATTAGTAGGCATATACTATGATAACCACTGTTTATAACAGGCAAGACACTGTGTTTAGAATTATGTTTAATCAAAAGAAACGCACAACACATGTTGATTAATCTGAGCCAACATTTAGGTAGAGAATTCACATAAATTAAGACATCTGCATGCTAAGAATATCTAGAAGTTATTCTGAGAAAAGTATGTGCCTTCTGTTTATATACTTATATTTCTGAATTCTTTGTATTAATCCATTGCATAAGCCAAGAGAGAAGGCTGAACTGAAATTGCTCATTTGTAGGGTGGTGACAGGATTGGTAGCTGTGATCCTCCATTGCTACTGAATCACCTACTGAAGTCTGTTCACTTTGCATCAAGCTCTAGCTGAATATAACTGCCACAAACAGATTTCCCTTCACAGCATGGATTTTTCTTTTTTGTTTTGACAAGACATAGCTTGAATACTTAATTCAAGAGTGTAGTTCTGTGTTAAACATGTTGTAATACAGCAATTCATAATTCTTTGGAATCATAATTTTTCGAATCCAAAGTAATAGCTCCTGTCACCGTTAATTTGAAATTAAATCTTCTGTCTTGTTTATTGTTATTCAGAGACTTCTGTCTCTGAGGATCTGAAGGTGCCCATGGGGTGCACATCCTGAGTCAGTCTCCAGCATGTGTTCTAAGTTGTTTGGGTCCTTTGCTGGATGGAAAGAGATAAACAAGAGTAGGGTGGTATTTCTTTATCACATAACCATCCAGCCTCCCTTATCCCAGCCTAGTCCTGAATAAATCTGTCCTGAATAGTTATACCCTCAAAATAGTAATTATGGCTGGAAGAGGAAGAACAGAGCTGCCTTCTCAAAAGCTGGAGGAGTGAGTTGTGCAGGGATTTCATGGCCTGATTATCCATGGAGTATCACAAGTTTCCTTCTTTCTTATTTTCCCATTATTATAGGGTGAGTCATGCTTTTTATTGCAACAGCCTTTTAGTCTGAATAACTTATCACCTAGCTAAAAAAAAACCCAACAACTTTGTTTGGCATTTGAGTGTCAAGTATAGACTTTTTATCTGACATACTGACAAGCAATTTGATTTCAGTAAAAACATGTCTTTTAATTAGCTACAGCATGTGTTGCAGCTTCCATTTCCAGAAGCTGTTTAGCAGTCAAGCACACTGAGACATGTACAGGATTTATAGCTTCTTTGCAAGCCTGCAGTTTAATAGAATTAAATCATAAAATCAATTGAAAATTAACATAATGTTTTGATGTGATTTCTAATTATGCCTGAATTCAGGTCAGGCTCACAGAAGAAGCTGCCACACAGTGGAAAGCCTATTCACAGTGGCCATGGAGAAATAACAAAGCAGCTATAGCAGTGCTACAAAATAATAATTTGCAACAGGTGTCTGTGGTAGCTTTCATAGCTGAACATTTAATGATCTGGTATTCAGTACAGAAAATACAAGTAATAGGATTTAATGTAAATTTTCACTGGTGAACTGCAAGTAGATAATCAGGTACTTTCAAAAGGTTTGTCTTATATGACTTATGTGAAATAAGGACAGAGAAATCAGAAACTACTCTAATGAAGGAGTTGATTTCTTATTGAATTATTAACAGATGAAACCACATACTAAAAAACTCTCCCAAAAAACTATATATATTCCTATCCCTGAAACCGAAATAATAATAAATAATAGTATAGTCACTGAAAGTTGATAAAAAAGGTGTTAGAGAAAATATCTAACCAATTTAATTGTGTTCAAGATGTAGCTTCTTTCACCAGTTTTGCTTGAGTCATGATTCTATTATTCCAATACTTAATCATACCCTTAGAGATAGATGAACTGCTTTTCCACCAGGAGCCTCCTAGGCATGTGAAAATGACATTACACTGGGAGCATCACACATGTTTTCAAGTGTACATACCAGAAAACTGAATTCCACATGTACATCTTGGCATTCACTTCTTACTGTTATTAGTCCATGTCATTCTGTTACTTCTGGACATATGTGCCATGAAAATGATGAAATGCTGTTCATACAAAATACTTTCGGAAATGTCTTCTTCTGAGGGAATGCGCAGGTACTTTGTTGGCTGTATACCACAGCGTAACTTAAATTAAAATGTAGCCATGGATAACTGTAGGTTTATTGTAGCAACAATCATAGCTTTTGGTGGATAGAAGCATAATTGATCATCCTCTATACCAGGCTGAGTTGCAGTTTTATTTTATAATATCTGTGATTCTTGGCTGCTTCAAATAAACATAATTTGATAGCCCACCACCTTCACTGACACTCATATTTGGATTATATTCCCTTTGGAGATCCATGGAGCCATTTTAATTTGGATATCAATAGAAGCCTGTGGCAATATTGTTTATTGGTGGCTCAGAACCCATAACAACCCAGAATTAGGAATGTGAATTATTGATCATCAAAAACTACTCACTTTCAAGACCTGGAGATGCATGATTACAGTTGTTATATTTAAAGGTTTCATTTTTAAGACAAGTCTTATTTCTTTCAAATAGCATTTAGAAGATAAAAAGAAATCATGTGATATCTATTCTCATATCTAAGTCCATCAGAAAGGGGAAAAACTCTTAGTGCGTATCTTCACAAGGACATGATGTTGATCCAAAAAATGAGGAACTGTGACTATAATTTTGACTATTGAATCCTAACGGAAGACCAAGCAGAATTCAGAGATGCCATGACCATAATTTTTCAGTCCTGTTTTGAATATCTCTATAATCAGATTTTGACTAGAAGAAACAATTCCCCCACACACTTTGAAGGGCACATCATCTTGAAGAAGATTTCTGTGGTAGATTGTTTTTGCTGGCCTTTTACTACATGGGAATCAGTTTGGCTTCCTAAATTAAATCTTTTTTTTCATGTTTGCACTAGATTTCATTAGCTATGTCTGTTAAGAGAAAATTTGCTTTGCAGGGGAAAATGCTATTTTTAGTATTTGATTTCTTGTGTGCATGGCATGTGGGGAGAGGAAGCTTAGTGAAAGTTTGGAAACATATAATGACTTAATGTCATGTGTGCTCTAGCAAAATAAAAAAAGCACTGTTCATTTTCCTCAATTATACTAACCAATTTGGTTCCAGACATCTGTGCAGCATTATTATTATCTGAGTATCTTTGGAACTAGTGAACATTACGTCTCTCTCATCATTTAACCGAGCTGAGAAAACTTTGCCATCTAGTCAGAATACTCCTTTAATCATATTTATATTTCATGATTTCCTAAGTGGCTAGAGGTGGATGGTTTGTTTTCATTATTTGATATTTGTCTGGGTTTCAACCTTAGTGCTGTATTTTTTTTTAAAAACAGAGGATTTTCAAGTCAGGTCATTAGGCTACTCAGTAAATTTTTTTGATGCCATATATAGCTCTTCTCATTAAAGTGATGCTTTCATATGTGTGCCTGGCAGATATCAGCCCCCCAGCCCAAGGTGTGGATCACAGGCAAGTCCAGAAGGAGCTGGGAGATGTCATTGTACGGCTGCACAATCCTGTTGTGCTGACACCAACCACAGTGCAAGTCACCTGGACGGTAAAGCTTCTGCTGTTCTTACCTTAACAGTACTTTCAGTCTGCCTGTTTTGCCTATTTATCCCTTCAGTGTTTTACCACCCAGAAAAGACCCAGTCTTGACCCCAATGTGAGTGCTCTGACAATCTAACATACAGTGGTGTGTGTGTGTGTATATAAATATATCAATGAAATAGTCATCACCTCCTTCAAGTCAGGCAGGTTCAATGTCTTCAGTCTTCTTCTTGAAGCAAGTTAGCTGTCTGACTAGAAAAACATTATAAAAATGAGTATGTTTGAAGGATAATTGATCTGTGGATTTATTAGACTGCATGTCAGGAAATAATCAAAGTTAGATATCAACAAGAAATTGCTTTGTCAAAAAGTACTGTCTGCTTCAAGTCATAGTGACCTCTGACAATACCCTATTATTTAGTGACCTGAAAATCAGAATTATCTTTCCTACAGAGCACTTGTAGTGAGGTCAGAAGCACGTGGTGCTAGCGCCTGACACACTGTCTATCATCTGGTTTGCCAGCACAAGCCTTACCCACAATGAGTGAATATCCTTTCATTAGAGAAGACCAGAGACTTCTGGGCAGTGCTTAACAACATTTCTATTTGAGGGGTCAAACTACTGGGTAGAATTTCTAATATAGTGTTTGGCTTTCAAATTACTCTGTGTTTGATGGAAAGGATTTGTAAGAGCAGGAGAGCATTCCCAGGGCACTGCACACCAGAAGATAGTGCTTTGCTGTTGGGGTATCTGCCCAGAGGAAGAAGAGCCAAGAGTTGAAGAGTGAGAGGAAAACTGCCCTGCACAACATCAGAACAGTTATATTTTATGGGAGGAATTCTGCTAAGGGGCATTCACAATGCTCAGGGTTTTTCTTCTGCATGTCATATTGCTGAGAGCTTAATATGTGCAGGGGATTACACAAAAGGAGATAAGAAGTGTGGTGATAGATTGTGTATTATAAGGATTACTGTTGTTTTTGCACAACACAGCCATTATTATGGGGGCTTATGCACCATCCTTGTTCTGACAGATTTCAGTGATCAAGGTAAAGATTACAATAAATAGAGAAACCCACAATTTTTTCTTCTGTGGAAGATTGTTTAGAGTATGTGTCACTGCATTTTGCCATCAAGGATGTCAACAAGCAGCTTGGCTTTCTTAAAATGCTGCATGTTTCATCTACAGTTCCTCCAGAACAGGCTGACTAACCTTTGTGGCAAACCCTTTTGCCCAAGCAAATGGATCAGTAGTAGAAAATTTGAATGTTAGCAGAGAGTAATTGTAAACCTGGATCACATCCATGTGGTGCTCCTTCAAGTCCTTTTTTGGGTGTGGCATCTATCAGAAATACAGATTCATAGGCTTGCCCTTGCTTTAGCATATACTGCAAAAGGAAGCTCCAATATAAGCAGAATTCAATTTTATACCATATAACTAATGTCATTATATTTTTAATTTTATATGTATATGTGTGTGTATGTGTGTGTACATATATATATGTATGTATATGTATGTGTGTAATATATATTCCTCTAAAAGAATTTCCTGGTGCCTCTACTGAACAATGAGTGAAGAAATGGTAACATAAAGACAAATTGCTGGAAATGCTATGGATCCCAGCTTATTGGGAAGATCCCTCAAAGCAGTGACCCTGTGCCACCTGACAAGCACAGAGACCTCTGCAGAGGCATTTTGGAATCGCCCAGGGGAAGAAAGACACAAAGATCTCTGAAGCAGCTAATTAGGAACTACCCAGCAACCAGAACAAAAACAATTAATTAACCATAGTCTCTAAGAAAAAACCCCACTCTGTCTAGAGAATAAAGTCCACACTATTAACATAAAATGGATAGATAGTGTAGCTATCATACAAAAGGACAGAAGTGCCATGAGAGTCATAAGACTCTTTGTGTGGGTTTTATGCAGTTCAAAGGGTGAATGCCAAGGAATGTCCTTGGTTACTGAGTTTCTGGCATCCTGACTCACAGCAAATTAACACCACTTTCTTCTCTCCTTTATGAGACTGTTTTGGTTTTGCTTTCTCTTTATTTTTTTCAAATTTGAGTTTAAATTTTCGGGAATAGTTCCCTGTGGCTGTGTTGCAATTTTAAAATATGCACATGCATATACACACATATTTTGAAAAGAACGTCAGGCTTACAATGTCAGTGTTAAAAATAAGAAGAGGAATGTCAAAAGTTAAATTTTCATTGCCACTTAAATTTATTCCTCTTGTGTATAGATATTAAAATATAGCTGTAATTATCTGGTCACATAGAGGATCTCTTCTTCATGGAGCTATTAAACATTTCTTTTTATCTTCTTTATTCTCTGTGTGGTGCCAGGTCTTATTAAATTCATACCATTGAAACCTTGCATTGAATAAAAATTATTATTTTGTCTCACATGCTTGCTTATCTGTCATGCTCTCAACCGTAACATTTGTGTGCTTCACAAATAATACTGAATTTAACATCACAATGATAAAAATGTGTCATTATCCTAACTTTACACATAGAGAGGTGAGGTGCAGAGATAGTTATTGCTGATGAGACTTGTGGAGGCAGACATGCTCACTGTTATCAAATGGCTAATTTTAAGCCTTGAACATGATTTATTTTTACTTTTATTAAAACATTTCACATTGCAAGAGCATATTCTGGACGCCAAGAGCTTTTTTAGCTGACCTCAGCTATGGGTCAGCACTTCTAGCCTCAGTGGGCATTAAACTGAAAGTTTCATTAGTGACCAGATATGAAATGTTCCCTGGCATTATAAAGAAGCCCTGTGGCACAAGCAGGGATAAAAAATCAGTTCTTCAACATGGCAAAAGAATTGCTGCTTTGAAATCCTTACTGCCTTTTTGGAGGCTAGCAGGCAGAAGGATAATTTATTTACCTCTGTTTTTTTTTTTTTTAATTTGATGTAGATTTTAAATGAATGTGCTTCACTGGAAACTTCAAGAGTCAAGTCCTTTAAATAGTCTTCCAGATTATCATCCCCATTTGCCTTGTTCCTGTAGGATACATAAATGCTAGTGCAGTTGGAATTTCCAGAGACTCCTGTGAGTCTGTGCAAAGAGCTCAGCACAGCATGCAAGCTGCTCTGCCCAGCTGGAGAATTGCTGTGGATTTTGCTGTGGGAGCAGAGGATTTCTTAGGATATTTTGGGATAGAAATTTGCATGCTACAGAGCATGTTGCAAAATGTATTTAGGATGCAGATTAACAGGTTTGCTTGAAAAGAGTTTGTATCTGCAGCATAAGCTGCATTGTGGGTTTCTTGCCATTGTTTTATCAACCTAATAGCCATTGAAGCTGTCTGGTGTTCAGCTGTGGCATGTGCAGGGAAAATGAGCTTCCTGCTCTGCAGAAATGGTTTTGTAGATGCCTCCTGCCCCATGGACTCTTAAAGGGGGTGAGAAGGAGCACAGAACCAATTCTGCTTGTAGATCATGTTAGGTCAGTGCTGGGCACCACCTACCCAGGATCTGCCTTCTCCCCTATATCTATATCATCTATATCTATATATATAATTACAGTGGTCTCTTGAGGTTTAATTTAGTGCTGATCCAGGAGCATCTGCATGTTCTCCCTTGTCCTTTGAGGGAGCAAGTGTGTCTTTATATCAGCAACTGTTGCAGATCTTTGGAGTCGATATCACCTGTCACAGACATCTTTTATGAAAAATCCTTTCCTTAGGATTTTTCCTCCTGAGAAGCTGAGAGGCCTCAGGAACAAAATGTAAACATTGATTATCTGCTACTGTGGAATGAAACAGGTGGATCTGTGATTGGTCCATGTTGGTTGTTTCTAATCAATGGCCAATCACAGTCAGCTGACTCAGACAGAGAGTCCAAGCCACAAGCCTTTGTTATCATTCTTTCCTATTCTATTCTTAGCTAGCCTTCTGATGAAATCCTTTCTTCTATTCTTTTAGTAGAGTTTTAATATAATATATATAATAAAATAATAGATCAAACTTTCTGAAACATGGAGTCAGATCCTCGTCTCTTCCCTCATCCTAAGACCCCTGTGAACACAGTCACAATCACCCACTAGCAATATTCTTTGCTCCCAGTATTCAACACAGAGAATTCCTGCAATTGCTGAAATAATGCTGAGTAATTTGTGTAAGGAAGTGGCAACCATTTACATTCTTTATCCTTTCATCAAGCCAGAGTGCATGTTTCTGCAGCTCTGCCTGCGTGTGAATGTGTGCCAAACTTGGGGTTGCATAGCTGAATTAATGTCTTTAATCATATGAGGATATTTTTAGTAGTCTGCTCGTGGCATGACACATCATTATCACAGAAATGGAGAAAATTGTGAAGTCACTGTCACTTTGTATTATATATGACCATGTAACTGTAGATAAACATACACATATGTATGCATACGTGTGTGTATGTATATGTGAAATATACCTGTCCTACCTCTCACAAATATTTCTGGTTAATCCATATAATTATCCAAGAGTAATTTTTTATTAGTCTTGAAACTCTGAACAAAATAAAAAAAATTCACCTTTCTCAGTAAGTAAAGTGCCCTTTGAGTAGTTTCCCAACATTTTGACCCTACAGTAGGCCCTGTTCATACAGACTAGCTTTATTTGGGTATGAGAGATAGCTTTGTGTCCTCTCCTTGATACTGAATGTGACTGGTTGTTTATAGAAAACATAAAAATGTATAATATTTTCTTTTGTCAGTACCCTCCCAGACTCTGAATGATGAAATCACTGTCAATAATCTGCTATTTGGGCAGATCACTCTGCCCTGCTCCAATCAAGTTACTAATTGAAAGCTCTGTGAGAGTCAAGCAAGCCTCAAATCAAGCTAGTTTACAGCACCCATAAATGTGACAGCCTTGTGGTACTGCTGCATTCTGCTTTCATATTCCTTCTATTGTTTAGTCTCTCAATTTAAGATCCTAAAAGTCTGGGAGGAAAAGATGTGTATGGACAATTTGTCTGGAAGCAGATAGAAAAGTATGAGAGACTGAAAATTGGTATTCTTTAGATATTAATCGGTATTCTTTAGATATTACCTCAGAGTCCAGCTCTTCTCAGGGAGTTGGGGGTGGGTTTCTGTTTGTGCCATGCTGTACAAAATGCTATCCACACCGTGTTGTAGCAACATTGTGCTACTGTTCAGTCAGGTCAGTTCTGAATTTTCAGTTTTCTCCACTAGGCAGCAGTCAGTAGAGCTTAAAAATAGAGCAAAGACAAAATGGAAAGTTCTAACAAAGTTATGCCATCTTTCAGTGTAGCATATAACTAAGAAGTAAAGCAAGAATCAAACTCAGTGTTTGATTATTAAACATCATAACCTTATATTGTAATTTAGGTTTAAAATCTCTGTTGCAAAGTGGATAAAAGCATTATTTTTGCTGAATTTTTTAGTAAATGTGAGGGTCATAAAGTCTTTATATCCATAAAACATTTATTTAATCAAAGTCAAACATGGATAAAAACAGTTTACTCTGATTTACAGACTCCCTTCATCTGGAAACAGCTGCTTAATGTTCTTCTTAAAAACACAGCTTGATTCTTTCGGTATTAACAAGCTATTATTGTGAGTTATATCCCTCTTTCAGTGCATAAATTCACTTAAAGTGAATGCAGAGAAGTTTATAAAATGCAAGCTTAATGTTGTTGTAACATATGTTGCAAGGTTTTTAACAGTGACAGTTTTGATGAAAGACATTTCTGCCTTGCTTTCATAAATAAAGCTTTCTTCTTGCTTGCCTTGCTTTTTAATGGCTAAGAATCTGTGTCCCCTCTAAATGCCTCAATAAACTGTAACAAGATTATAGGAGGGGCATAATAGAGCATGGTTTGTGTTTTCAGCCTTAAATTCATTTATTCTTAATAGAAGTCAAACAAATGTTTCTCTACTTCTGGAATATCTTTGAGCAAGCAAATTGACAAGAACATAAGAAATATACTACTTGTTGAGTCTAAGTTATAATACAGAATTACCAAACAGCCTGCTGTATGGTCTTATTATTTGTACTGCACTTTCTTTGCTCCTTATTTGGCAGCTACAGAAGCAGTTTGGTTTGGTTTACTTTTACCAATCAAATTGGTTTTGGTTTTTTGGTGTTATTTCCCAGGAAAAGTTTGTGCAAGAATCATGCTTGCCTTGGTTTTTGGGTTTTGGGTTTGTTTTTTTTTTGAAGATAAATAGATGCATGCAACCTCTCCAAGATAAAACACATAGAAAGCTTTTCTTCAAATAAAAATCCTATTTATAGGATAAAATTGTTAAACTTCCATGGTACAATCTTGAATTCTGCTTGCCTAGCAACAAATCAAATAAAAACCAAAACAAACATTCCATCTCCCTCTGATGGCCTGAGAGCATCACAACCCCAGGATGCAAAGGGGCTGCACAGACTGTGAACATAAGAAACAGCACATGTCTTTGGAAGTTGTTTTCTCTGCATCTGTCTTATGTTTATTTTAATTTGCTGTGCATTTCATGAGCTGTGAGCCAAGTAATGGACTAATTGTAAGCATGTAGGATATCTTCAAAGACTTGTCCTTTTCTGAAAGAATTTGTTTTTCTTTTCTTCTCCTATTTCAGCACATCAGTAGCCAAGATGTGCTTAGTAAGTTTACATGCAGCAAGCCTTATGCCAATGTTTTCTTTTCATGATTTATTGCAGGGGTGGGGGCCTTGTTTTATGATTTAAGGTGGTATTTGTCATGATATATAGAGCTGGAGAAAGCAAAGCAGAAAGAAATATTCTGTAACCAGTAATGTGAGACAAATACTCTTTGTAGACAATTAATCAACAGCGACTTACAAGAAGGTGTGGGAACCCAGAACATTCCCTGGCTGTCCAGGGCAGCCAAGACCCCTGCCAGGGGGCTCAGAAGCCCTGGCATGGAGCCCAAAACACCTGTGGTTTTGATTATGACCCATGGAGCAAATTACCAACCTTATATGAAGATCAGCAAGCCACAACAGTTTAGGTAGAATAATAGCAAAGTTATCACAGGGTGGAAAAGTAGATTTTGGGGTTTCTGGAACGGGCGTTCAGGAGGCAAGATGGAGGGATCTGGGCGCCTTTCTCCTTCTTCTTCTTGGCCTCCATCTTCTGCTGTGATGTTGGCACTTACAGATTGGTTTAGAGTAGAAGCTCACTGTCTAACATAGGTGATAGGTATTGGAAAGTAATTGTAACATTGTACACATAGTTTTTAGTATAAAGATATAACACCACCCCAGGGGCAGGTAGTGTGCCTGGAACTGTCCTGCTGAGTGGACCTCGGCAGGGCAGGAGAAAGAATTTTATAGATAAGATATAATAATCAACCTTGAGACCGAGAACTGAAGAGCTCTGACTCCTTCAAGCACCAGGCTGGGAAAAGAGACTTTTAACATCTCTCAAGGTCACAGCGACTACCAAAAGGTCCCGAGAAGAAGGTAGTTAGATTAATAAATTCAGCATTGTAACTGTGAATTTTCTCTTTTTGATGAGGGCAGAATTATTCTAGGCAGCTGTTTGTTTTCTTTTTAAGCAGTCTGTTGGGGTTTGGTTGGTTCGTTGGGGGTTTTGTTTGTTTGGTTGTTTGCTTTGGTGTGTTTATTGTTGTGTTACTTGCTGTCATTGCCAGGTGGACCGGCAGTCCCAGTTTATCCAGGGCTACCGCGTGCTGTACCGCCAGACCTCGGGCCTGCCCGCCCCGGCCACGTGGCAGAACCTGGAGGTCAAAGTGCCCACCGAGCGCAGCGCCGTCCTCGTCAGCCTCAAGAAGGGGGTCACCTATGAGATCAAGGTGCGCCCTTACTTCAATGAGTTCCAAGGCATGGACAGTGAATCCAAGTCTGCTCGAACCACAGAGGAAGGTTGGTAAAAGGGGCACCTTTTGGGTGATAAAATTAGGTACTGCCACAAAAAAATTTAGACATTCAGTAGATGCAGTTTTACAGATATTTCCCTTAATTCCTCATATTATCTTTGCAATTATATTGGTGTTCATGTATTCAAAACAAGCAACGAGCTTTCATAGCTGGCACTGGAGGTTTTTGTGTGCGTGCATGTGCTCATCTCTGTTTCCTCCACCTGACTTCTGTTTGTTGCACACTGAGGTGACATTAAAATTTGATATTACATTCAGCTTTGTGCTGTAAATATCCCCTTAGAAAGCACTGTACTGGTCTTATATTCTTCTAGCTGATACATCCTTCTAAGGTGCAGGTGGCTTTTGGTCTTCCAAAAAGTGTTCACTGCAGCCCTTCTTTTGTAACCACTGCTGTTGCAATGAAAGACCTTGGTCTGCACTTTGAAAATAAAATAAATGCAAGCTCTCACAGATGAGTGTTTGATACTAAGCACATCCTTCTGAATGGGTAATAAGGTAGATGAACAGTTGGCTGGGAAACGAGGAGTAGTGAAGGACATATATTTAACTAGTCTGGAGAAACTCCAGTCTCAAGGGCACACCACTTCACAGTTTCTGTTAGCACAGTGTTCATGAAATTGCCCTGTTCAGTACTGCAGAGGATTCCCCTGAGCACCTTTGAAGCCTCTCTAAAACAGTCAGGATTCAGACAGAGTGAACAGTTTATACTTCTGAAATGCTCAAGCTTTTATATCTATAGCATTTAGCCTTGTATATAGTTGTGCTAAAGCATGTGCACTCCAGGGCTGCTGGGTTTCTTTTGAAAAGTAAAGACACTGGGGTGAGATGTAAGTAATTTTAATCATTTGCTGTTAGAAACCCACCTTTCTACCTATGTAATGCAGTCTTTGCCTGGAGAATCTCTCCTGTAAAAGTAGGATGGTCCTGACAGTGAGGGTTCATCTTTCTGTGTCACTGATTTTTTGATTTTTTTTTTTAAGCAAGAGAAAGAAATACTGGTGAAGTTTTAAGATGTTCATATGGTTTCAATGGGTTTTGAGTGCACTCTTTCCTTCCTATTGAAAGTGCATCTTAATCATTTACAGTGGTCTCCTGAGGTTTAATTTAGTGCTGATTGCCAAGTACTCTTTAATTCTGGAACAGACTTGCTTATTACTCACTTTTCTCTTTGATTTGTTATGATTATTACCCAACATGTAAGTAAAACTGAAGATAACTTGGTTGCACTTTGCACTTTATGGATGAGGAAATTCAGTGTCCTGCAACGTGTAGAAGAGTGTGCAGGAAGGCAGTTTTGGAAGTCTGATTTGGAATTTGGGATTTTATGGTCCCCAGTTCTTTGTTCAAACTATAAAGCCTATATCAGTTGGTGAAGAATATGTTTGCAGCACTCTGAACAAAGGTTTTTTTAATTAAAATGAAAATTTTAAAAATAGTTTTAAATATTTCTACAGATTTACCTCTTGTCCAATTTCAGTTGATTTTTAGTGCTTATTTAGTTCATCTAACTGTTTCTTGCTAAAGATAAATTAAGAACTACTGAAAAAGAGAGAAGGTCTTATACCTCCTGTCTTTTTCTATAAAATACTTGAGGAATGACATTCTCTTTTTAAACCTTAGCTCCCAGCAGAGTGTGTTAGGTAATTTCCTACCTTAAAGGACACTTTGTTGGTGTGGAATAACTTTCCACATAGTGAAGATTTCAAAAAAATATTCCTGCCTGCAGATATATACAACTCACAGCCTAGGATCTGCTTTGTAGATTAATATAACCTTCAAGGAGTCTGTTTACAAGAATCTCCTCTGAAAAAACGTCACCATAGAACCCGTAATATTATCACCAGAAAAATGACAGCTCCTGTAAAAAAATTCTTCCTCTTCCTTGGGTGATAAAATTAGGTACTTCCACGAGAAATTTAAGACATTCAGTAGATGCAGTTCTACAGATATTTCCCTTAATTCCTCATATTATCTTTGCAATTATATTGGTGTTCTTGTATTCAAAAATAGTATCAACTAAATGTTTAATGGCAGTGGTTTGCTGCCCTTCCACTGAAGAAAGATGGCAGTCTATTTACAGGTGCTTTGTTGCTTGTGATTCCATTTCAAAAATGAGCTTTTTTTAGACTTGACTTTTAAAGAATGTTAGCTACACTATTTTTAGAAAATAATTTGTAAAAGTGATACGAGTGTTGGAAGTTTTCTTTGCAACATCAAAGCAAATATCCCTGGTAAAGGCAAAGTACAACCGAAAGGTAGTGGCAACTTTCTGCTGGATTGGATTTTATGTGCAATGTAACTTCTGAGGCCTACCTCTAAAAATCAATTTTGCTGCAGTTAGACTTTTCCTCTAGATCAGACATTTGTAACAGTTCAGCATCCATCCATCTCCTGCCTCTTTGGCCTTGTGAAGGTAACAAATGGAATTCTGTTTGGCTGCGTCTGGAAAAGATGAGCAGCGATTTGGGTTCTTTCATATCTGTAAGAAGAAGCTGAGCACTGGAATAATTGACCTGTCAAGAAGCAGGCAAGGTGTTCTCCACAAGCCAGCAGCAAGGGAAATGAGAAAACGGTTTTAAAAATGTTATTTTTCAATGTGATCTGTTTAATAACTGCAGCAGTGTCAGACAAGTGGCTTAATTTATATCACGGTGCCAGCTTACAGAGTGATTTTATCAGAGGGAGGAAGCTGAACTGGTACATTCTAACGTGTACACACATACAGTGAGAGCTAAATCAAAGATTTTATTCTATAAATTTCACTATTTCTTTCATAGTTTCTCTAGAGACAGATAATTTTTTTTTCTCAGTTGCATCCCCTGTTAAATCTCCTTTGGAATAACATTATGGAGTAGTACTTGTCCTGCATCTTGTTTGTCACCACAAAAATATGACAGGAATGGAAGTCTCCTTAGCTTTTATCAGCTGCTCTCTGTCAGATTCTGCTCACTTTAATGCAGCTCTTAAAATGATATCTCCACAGCTGCATTCATTAGCTGCAATTTTAATTTTGCTTCAAATTTATCCTATGTCCTCAAAAAACCTCAAAAACACCAACACACCCTGGTAGAATATTAACTAGAATGTTCATGCAGTTTAAATGAAAAGAAAAATGAATACAGTATGGGGTTTTTTTTAATTTTAGAGTATGCTATTCATTTTACATTTCTTTTACATTCACACTCCCCTTTTCCCCCAGGTGTGCATATATAAGACGTTATATTTCTGAATGCCCTTTTTGTTTTAGTAGGGAAAGTAAATATGTTTGAGTGAGTTGTTCCATTGTACATAAAACCAAAAAGAGTTATGCAGTGTAAAGCTTTGCCACTTTTATGATTATTATTTTCACATAAAATATTCTAATTAATATCACACCCATATGTTTATTCACGGTTTTATTGTTATTGAATAACTTGAAGACTTTTAAAATGCTAATTTTTTACTGTGCGGCAAATTATTTCACTTGCCATAAAATACACAATGCAACTATTTATTTCACCAATTTTATGCTTTGCACGATTGCAAGGAGTAGCCCAAGGCAACCTTTCCATGCTTCACTCGAGCTGGCTAAGAGTCAAATTGTCCACAATTCAGCTCCATTTCTCCCCTCCAGTTCCCTGTTTCTCTGCAACAGGCAAGGTCACAAGGACTCTACCAAGCATTATTAGCTTTGCAGCTGAACCAGCATCTGAAAATGTAGTTGTCGAAATGTGAAGCCTCCCAGGACTGTAATATGTGTTTCATTTTTCATCTAAAATATTTTTATTTCTGCTGTAATCCTGTGTGGTTCCTTGTCCTCACCTCTGATACCCTAGTTTGAAGTTGCGCGATTCCTGCAGCAGAGCACTCCAATTTTTCAGGGTTATCAGGGTAAAGATTTGAGCTCGGCTCCACGAGCCTGTGCCAGGTCAAGTGCTGAGGAGCTTCCAGTGTGGGAACACAGCCAGCCTCAAAGAAGCTGTGGAGAACAATAGAAATATCTGAATTGACTCAGGAGGCTTGAGCACTTCTGATATCTGTAGCTGTGCTTATTTGTGTTAAACATGCCAGACTTTAATACAAAGGATGCCAGGGGCTCTTGGCTTTTCTAAGAAGCATGGTCCAAGGATGGCCATGGATATCTGTTGAAGATAAGACTAGAATTCTGTTGCCATAAAGTTTAGCAGTAAAGAAACCATTCTGGGCACTGGGCTGGAGTCAGGGAGCCTTGACACATGATATGAGATGCCCCAAACCACATTGTTATCTAGGGTTGAAGTTGGGCCAGGAGAGTGATAAATATTTTAGGTTCTGGTATGATGTCTACCAGAAGTTTTCAAAATCAGCTTTCATATTTCATATGAAAGGTTTTAAGATCAGATTAAAAGCAATGAAAAATATATGGAGGACAAATTCCACAAGTATTTATTAAAGACAAAGACACCTCCCTAGAACAGAAAGTGTCTAAGCAACAGCCTCCTGTGAACTGGAAAATTGTCCTGGAGAGGTATCACTCCATGCTGGCTTTATTAGTTCACACTTTTCTGGCCTCTTTCTATTAGTTTCATTGAAGACTGGGTAGGTGCACTGGGAGAGATGGAATAAATAAATTCTAGGACCAGTTCCAAGCAGCTGCTATCCATCAGCTCTTCGCCCCAGGGACTATACCTTAATATAATACAGCCACCCTCGGTGGCCTCGCTTGCCACTGTGGTGAGGTTCAAACACTTGCCTGGGAGCAAGGGAAGGATCAGGGGGGCTGCAAGAAGTTTTAGGTGGCTGAGCAGAGCCATATTAACAGTCCTCTGCCCTGGCAGCCACAGCCATGCCAGGAGAGCCCAGTATGGATATGGTGGATACTCACAGAGGAGACCTTTTCATAGCAGGGCTCCTGCACCACTTCCCTGAGCCAACAGAAGCACCCTGCTGCTGGTGTAGCTGCAAGAGGGGCTTTGTCAGCATAGCTGAGGTCACTAATAACTATGTTTTTAAATTTTTTTTGGCGTTTCTAGACAACAAGCAGGGCTGGCAAGCAGTTGTCTTGTAAAATTGGCCTTGATGTGCAGTGACCAGCCAAACAGCTGTGAATGGTTGAACTGAACATGACTCTGAAGAGAAAGCAATTTGCCTAGGGGCAGAAAGGGACATAAGTATATATGTGACCTAACTTAGCACCTGCTCTATTCACTAGTTTTTGATGTAAAGCCATGAACATTTTAAGCCTTTTCCAGTTCGGACATGCAGTTCTATGTTTAAACCTGGTATTGTCTCCCTGGAGAGCAAACAAAAAAGGATCATTAAATGTTGGCTGCTCTCATCATTATTAGACCATGTAAAAATAGAAGAACCAAACAGCTTTCAGGCCAGGTGAAGCAGCCTCACATGTGACTTAGTTGATACATCCATAGTTATTCATGCATATTATGGAAAACAAAAGCAAATGTGAGATCAGTTCCAATGCAAACTTAAGAAGTGCCCAATATAAATAAAATGAGTAGTGATTTGTATTGATTCTCCATTGCTAGAAATTCCACATTGTCATTCAGCCCTGTGCTTCTCTTCAGAAGGGCATTTTTCAACATTGTCAGTGCCTGACAAAAGTCCATCCCTAGGAGTGTGAGTTTTCTATACTGCCTGCTTGATCTTGCACTGCTACAGCAAAATACATGTCCTAGCAAATGGATTAATGCCTTGCTTCTGTTTGCTCCCTCTCCTTGGTGTAGCTCCAAGTGCTCCTCCTCAGTCTGTCACTGTCCTGACAGTTGGAAATCACAACAGCACAAGCATCAGCATCTCCTGGGATCCTCCCCCTCCAGATCACCAAAATGGAGTCATCCAGGAGTACAAGGTACACACCATGTCTGATGGGAGGGCTGTGTGTTTAGGGAAACAGCCTGCTTGAATTACAGAACAATAGCACTGTTTATGGATTTAGATTCTGACAGCCTTTACAGCTGCCCATGTAATTATATGGAGAAAGAGGACTGGCTGCTTATGGATTTCTTTATTATTATTATCATTATTATTACTGTTATTATTACTTCTGTTATTTTAAAAAGCAAAAACACCATGAGATTGATATGAAAGAGAGCTATAATTTCTAGCCAGTTTACAGTTATTATCCTTCTAGCTTTTCCCTGCTGTGGAACAAGAAGAAGAGGGGATTTTTTTGTAAGGGGCTTCTGCACTCCAAAGACAGGCAGTGAAGTCCCTGTCTTGGAGTGCCTTCAATGTGTCAGCAAAGCTGGCAGGAAAGTTGCTTCTTATTTCCTCTGCAAAAATGCTAATCCTAACACTGCAAGGTCAAAGTCAAGGACTGTGGTTCTGGGAGAAATTCAAGACTTCTTCCAAGTGCTATCTCTGTCAATATTCAAAACTTAGAGTGCCAGGTTGTTTGCTCGGAAAAACAGTTTGAGCACAACTAGTATATCCAAAGTTTGCTACATGATAGTTTCTTGAATTGGTTGTATTTTCTCCCTTTTTGTTGCTATGATGGCTCAAAATATCCATTCTTATACTTTAAATGTTCTTGTAGTCTGTAATTTCATATTAAGATCACTTTTGCACAAGGATATTTTCACAACAATAAAAAAATGCACTCTGTTATTCAGGTGGAGAGAATGATTGGGTGAGGTTCAGCCTTGTCACAGCATGGAACAGTTTGGTAAATTAACCTTGCTGTGGCTGGACTATATACACCAAATGTGAAATGTTTAATTGAAGTGGATCAGGGCAGCTTTCTTGACAATCCCACAAAGGATGGAAGTGGTGACTCCAGCTTGTTTCACATAAAAAGATTTTTTTTTCCCTGCTGTATCTTGAGGGAACACAGCATGAAGAAGGGAGAAAGTGCTTGGCTTCTGAATCAGAAAATGGTTCAACCTCTTCCAGCTTTTCACTTGGTCAGAGGGATGCAGTAAATGCTCGCAATGTTTATGTGTAGCATAGCACTTCTTTTGTTTTGCTTTTTAGTCAATATCAAGATTTATTAATCGCAGAATTTTATTGATCTAATTTTCATACCAATTAATAATTATCCTTTGGCTTAATTAATCTTGATCCTGACTGCAGTATAAGTCAATATAAACCATCCAGGGCTTATAGGCAAACGAGTAAAGCACGCTCCTAAACTACAAAACATGTAGATATGAAACAAAGTGGGCTGATGTCTAATAAAAGCCATGTTCCAGGTGAGTGCTCAGGCCTCTGGGCTGTGTATAAAACCAGCTGGAGTCACTACCTATTACAGCCCTCCTGTGTTAGATTTGCTGGCTGCCTGAGTAGTGAACTGGCTACAGTGAATGGTGCAGGGAGTCTGATGTTTGCTTGAGTATGAAATAATTGCTGAAGTTCCTCAGTGCATTTTCTAACAAATTGAAAGTAGATCTGTTGATTCCACTTCAAGCACCAGAATGCCTGTTAATTCATTCATTAATTAAATGCTTTTAATTAGGGGCATCTCATAGCTGTTGTAACCTAAGACCAGGACAGACAAGGAGTGAAGGAATAAATGCAACAATTACTCGCCTTAATGCATTCTGGCTGGCAAATAGGATCTCACCTTAGGTTTAGGAAAACAAGATAATTTTTTTTTCTCTTCAAATCCTTCTCAGCATTTCACAGAAAAAAAAAGATAAGATGTGGTAAAACACTGAGCAGGGTCAAAGTAAGTGTAAAGATATTATTGCTGTTGCTTAGATGCATTAGTTTGTCACTGTTAATGGTTCCACCAATAGTGTTTTCTTCTGCTGTTATTTTTATGTAAGTGTACCTGTGATATATTTATGCATTGATTTTCTTGTGTGATAGTAGATGCTTTCTTTAGTAATACAGAAGCAGTATTTGCAGATAGTATTAACTGAAGAAACAGGCCTAGAAGTTAGTTTCAAAATCTCTTAGGAGAATACTTTAAAAACTGCAAGAGGGAGACATAACACTCTGAACTCATAGACTGTTCTCATCACAAAATGCCAGTTGTGATTATAGGGTGGATTTTCTGTTTAATTGGATAATATTTGAGTGAGAAACTAATGTCTGGATTCCTAAATAATGTAACTAATCACAAAGGCAGTGGTAAATATGAGTCTGTGCTTATTCCATTTCAGAAATTTCAAGTAGCCCTCTTGTGCAATGAAAGGAAGTTGAAAAAATTTTGAAAATTGTTTATTCTTTAGTGCTTTAAGAAGAGTTTCACCCTGTGCTCATATCCTTTTGCTATTCAGCAGGAAATTTAGAAGAAAAAAATGTGGGGATTTTTAACACAAAAGGTTTGATAAACAAGATTTTGATTAATGTATAACACATCTTTGCCACTTGGATGATCTGGTCTGTGCTTCTAAGTGTAAACACAGAATTTGCACTCCATGGAGAGCCAGAGTCCAGAGAGGTATTTGCAAGCAGTCTTTGCATCTGCCTTGGTCCTGTGCTAATCTGGGATACCTTGCTAAGCTAAATCATCCCAATTTCAGCAATTCCTGGACAGTAAGATTGTCAATAAGTCCCAAATAAGCGATTGCCATGAAATACCTTGATATGTCATACCTATTTGCGATTGTGTGAGTGTGAAGAATTTCATCTCTTTTAACACATCAACTTTTGTCCCAGATCTGGTGCCTAGGTAATGAGACTCGATTTCATATCAACAAAACAGTAGATGCAGCCATTCGGTCTGTAGTAATAGGTGGCCTATATCCAGGTATCCAGTACCGCGTGGAAGTTGCTGCAAGCACCAGTGCAGGTGTGGGAGTAAAAAGTGACCCACAACCCATAATAATAGGTAAGTTATTGTCTGTTCTGTCATTTTTTTTGCCTGGGATTTTTTATTTTGGTTTTTTTTTATTTTCTCTCAGAAATGCTTTCATATATCACTTCTGGAAATGCAAAAATCTGTGGAGGAAAAGACGAGGTTTGGCTAGAGCTAGTTAGTTAGCTTTTGCATCCCACTGCCTGATGGTGTTTTCTTCTCTTCCTGCAGAGTTCTTGCAGACAGTGAAGGGAAGTATGTTCCCAAGACATATGAGAAAATGCTGATTGCCTAGTGAAACTGATTTAATGGTTTGGAGTTTTTTTAAATGAATTTACCACTTCTGCAGGTTGGCAGATGTGTGGAGCCCAAGCTCCCTTTTCCTTCTGTTAAGATTGCTGGAATATTGCCTTACTTGTTCCACTGGTACCTAAGGCACTATTTACCATTGTTTTCTGAATGCTTAAAGCCAGTGTTTCTCAGGTATCCCAAGACAAGCCTCCTCTGAAAGCAAAAGTTGTCTTTAGACCAATTAGAGAGCAAAGGTGGCATTATCATCCCAGCCTTTTTAACAGTTGTTTCTTGGTAGTGGTCTCCATGCAGAACTAATATCCTGACCTGAGGGAAACACAGGTTTAGTTTCTTCTGAGATTTTTCCTGAGTATAAAATATAAAGACGGGAACAATATGGAAGACTAGAAGTAATTATGTTTAGCAAACCTGAAATTTGCTGTGCAAAGCAGAACCTCTTTTTAGTGCATGATACAGGAATTTTGTTGCCTTTATCTGTATTATCTAACTTAACTATTACTTAATGGAAATTTGTTTGTTTGTTTGGGGGACTTCTGTTGTTACTAAATATTTTCTTTCTAGAAAATGTTGTCAAGACACTGTCCCAGACATGGACTAGTCTATTATGTGTAGACCCTTAGAAAAGGCCATCCCATAAGCTTTGCTTAAATGTTTATGATATTCAGGTTCTCCATTCATTAAAACAGAAGCTAGGATACTTCAGCTTTGAAATTTCACTGGAGATTTCTGTCTCACTGGAGACAGAAATGCAAGAGTGGAAGTGAAGGTAGGACTTGGTTTAAAAAAGGCAACCACAGAAACACCCAAGAAAAGAGGAAAAAAAAATATATCCAGAAGTGAAAGCAAAAAATTGATTTTTTGAAAATGCAAGAAACCCAGGACCTTTTTTTAAAATTATTTCACTAAGGGGTCCATCTAACTAGGCAGGAAATACACTGCACTTATTCCAGCAAAGCACAATAAGTGTATTGCATTTTAAGTATATGGGTAGCCTTGTGTCACTTAATGTGTTATGAGTTATACTTGCACCAAAAGTCTTTGCTGGATGATTCCCAGATTTCTTAGGGATATTTATTTGTTCCTTAAATGATCCCAGAATGTCTGCTTCAACAAGTTTGTTTGGTGACATCTTTGCACATTTGAGAGTCATTTGCATGAAAAGTAACAGGAATAGTTTCTGTTGGATTATGTTTCTGTTGTCATTTCTGGGGTTTTTTTGGAACCTGAAGGTGGGTGTGGTTACATTACATATATGGTCTGTATCTCCCTTTTCTTTAGGCCCAATTTTGCTATTGATTATGAGTTGCTAGCAGTTATTTCTCAGACTATAAGTTTCCTTGATGAATGTAACAAGATTTAGGTGATACCATTTCTCAAAAACCTGAGTTGGCACCATTCAATGTTTGAATGGGAATCAAAATCATAAAATATGAAAATTATTTTTAAAGTAAATTTTAAAAAAAACTAGTTATATGGATTTAGAGTGAGCAAATAAGTAAACCTCAAAACATCATAATGAATGGGAAAGCATTATTGAGTTATTATAATAGAGTTCTATATGGTCTGGTGCTTATCTATACCATTTAACAACTTGCAAGCAGAATGAACAGCTCCAGAAATGCTGAATTATGGAGAGAACAGGTCAGTGATGCAGGCGAGTTAAGCTGTATTTCTAAGCAGTAAAAACTTTTAATAGTCATGAAATACAGAGTTCAGTGTATAAAAAGAGGTGTTATTTTTAAATACGGGATTCATTCTTCTAAAAATGTTTCAGACTTTTTTTTTCTGAAAATAACTGGTTTTCATGGTGGATAATCAACTACTGACCTCCGAGAGTAATTTTAGATAACAGACCTGTGACAATCCAGAAAGAAAAAAAAAAAGGAGAATAGGAAGCAGTAGGAAGTATATGATTCCTTTAGTTAGAAATTGTCTCACTATTACAGGAATCCTGTGCCCATACTTGAAGCAGGATGTTGAAAAATTTTACAGAAGACTCAAAGAGGATCAAGAATAAAACTTTTATGATCACTGATGATATGCTAAAAAATATTCACTTGGCAAACCAGAAGTAAAATTGGAGATAAGGGCAATGCTGGTTAATGCTGTAGCTATTATTTCTCTTCATCAGTTGGCCTGGTCCCTCTTACATTCCATCATTGGCATAATGATATGAGGAACAGCTGCAAACTTTCACAGTAATAGGTACAATCGAATCTGATGTGTCTAATTAATTTTTGGTCCGACAAATTAGTTTTGTTCTTCATTACTCTCCAATGGGAGGAAGATATTATATTTCATTATGGTTTTGTCTTCAGGAACAATGGAGCGTTGCAGGTCGCACACTTCCCTTGTCTATGTTCTAATTAGTTGAACTGACAGCATTGTTACAGAACCACCTGCAGTATATGAAATAGTACACTGGTACCTTGGATGACATATTTATTACTTCTGCTTAAATATAATATGAAGAAGTACAAGACTAATGCTGTTTGTTTCCCCAACCCCCAACAATTATATTAATTTTATCAAAAGTCAGTGGGTAACATTCATCTGTCTCCATTTATTCTTCTGTCATCAAATTCACAAAGCATATGTTATTTTGACATTTAAATGAATTATTACTTTTGCAGTTGTAATTGCTAGGCACAGAAGGGTAAGAGCAAACAGCCAGACTGCAAACTTTAGAAGGTAATTTGGAGACAGATTGTATCTTCCCCTAGAAGAGGCAAAGCGTACAATCCACTGAAACCTCTTCCCAGGCACTTTGCAGTTTGCTTTCACATCCTCCCTTTTCAAAAGACTGTTTTCTGGTCTTAGAGAAGACAGGATCCTCAGATGTTTTGGAGGCTTTAGTGAAAAGAACTCATTCTTGAATCCAGGAGCGTCCACTCCCCAAGCTGGTGTCTCCAGCACTTCCCTGCCTGCTCTTCTCCTCAGTAGCACAGCTGTGTCTGAAGCAGTGCCAAGACTACCTGTTTCCTCTCTGTCCCACTGCTTTGGCCTCTCCTCCAAAGGGCGCAGAAATTAACTGCAAGTTAATGGTAATTAGAGCAACTCCAACTCCCATGCTGATTTCTACTAGAAAATCGATTTTGTGTCTGGAGGAGCATGCCATGGAGAGCCCCTTTCTATTAGTTTTACTGTCAGCCCTTCCTCTTTCAGCACTGGGGTGCTCCTATGGATTGGTTCCATGGGCAGAAAACAACGTGGAAAATCAGATAAAGCAGCCACTGCTGCCTGCTTTCTTTCCTTGCCACAGCTGCTCAGTGAGTTTCATTCTCACTGAATCAGGTCTGGAAGCCATTGGGTCTTTGGCAGTGGCAGGACAAAAGATGCAAGTATGGCAAAGGACAGCTTCAGCTCCCAGAGCCCGATGCTGGTAAAGCTTCCAGCATGGCCAGTATAAACTGGTGCATGACACCTGTACTGGGGCACTTTTTGTACATCTGGCAGCATCTTTCTGTGGGACCTATTCTGCTTGCTGGGAACCTGTTTTGCTCCTTGCCCAGAATGACTGAAAGCAAGCCAGGCTCTAGCACAGCTTCCACCATCTGATTGCCAAAGCAGACAGTCCTCAGCAATAAATATTGCTGTGGTGCTGAAAGAGAGGAAGGCCAATAAACTCATCAGCAGTGTGATAGCAATGGCATGCAGGGCACTGCATTTCTCCCTGATTCACCCAGCCCAGCTCTGAGCACCACTGAGGGCCTGAAGCTGCATCTTGCCAGGGGCAGTGCTGGGCAGAGGCAGTCCCAGAGGGACCCTCTCAAAGGGGGACCCTTTTCTAAAACATGGCTCTGTGAAATCTGGGTCACCTGCAAAAAGGTGTCTGTGGAAATGGGGCTGGAAGTGTCAGACTTCTCAGATCTGCTCCAACCAGAGACCCTGAGTGCTGCCTTTAGGCTGAAGCCAGCGAGCTGCTCTGCTGGAAGAGGTGCATCTAAGCATTGCTGAATTATAGAAAATGAATATACATTTTCACAGCATGGCTCAATGATACAATACTTCTAATAGTTTCCTCCAAGTGACTATTTCAGTGTTTTACTGCAATGTTCAACTACCTTTATGTGTGTGATAGACTCTCATAATTGAGAATCATATTGTTTGCATCTTCTTTGTCTCAATAGAGTAGCTACTCCTGCAGCTCTTCAGCGTGCATGCAGGCATCTGGTAATATTGCATAAACATTTCAAGGATTGAGCTATATAAATGCTTTTACTGGAAATGATGGATAATCTTTCATGAATTTCAAAACTGCAGATGTGGGCAGTTTATATAAAATATGCATAGAATAAAATTTTAGGGGTTTTTTTTAGAAAAATATGTTCTGCATTTCCTAATTTTAAAAGTAACTATTTTTGACAATTTGAAAGGGCTGGCCCTGGAACTATATGCTTTAGCATTTCCTGGATTTCCATTCAGATTTTTATGGGCATTTGTTTTCAAGCTAAATGCCAAGCTTTTTCTTTTAGAAAAGTTCCCTTTTAGAGAAAGAGGGGCAAAAAACCAACAGGACTATCTACTGTAATTTGCAGTTTCTGTTGTGATATATAATTTAAGATTCTATATAGTAATTTTTTGATGCATGTCACTTTAATTGGTACTCCAAGTAATAATTATTTCTTGCAGGTTGATATTAAGAATTTGCATGCATATTCTAGGTGAAAAAAATACCATCTGTTGCTGTGATTGTTCAGTGCTTACAGTTAACTGTGTTAAAGATGGTACATTTAGAATTTGTATGAACTGCTTTCCCCTTGAAATAATTGCTGGAAAATGCATCTTTGCCCTAGTGGAAAGTGTATTTATTTTATTGTTAATTTCAAATTTGGAAGCTAGCATTCAGGGAAAAAAAATGAGTTGAGTAAGATTTTTTGGCCTTCTTCAAATGTAGCATATTTTGTGTCTGAATTACTCATTTGGAAAAAGCTATTTATTGATTGCTTGATTTATTTTTTATCAGTTTCCTGTGATCAGTTTTCTCATTATTGCATTCTGTCTACAATTATGGAAAAACAAACTAACAAATATGTGTATTGTTAAAAAAAAAGCTCTGGATTGGCATCTGTTAGATTACTAGGGAGTGTGCTATGGGTCTGTCTTTGCAAATATATATCTGCAAAATGGCTGTGGATTTACTCTAGAAACACTGAGATTGTGGTGTGCATTGCTACTTCCTAAAGTTCTTCTACTGTGGGTAATTCTTTTGAGATCCATTACTATTTTTTAGAACCCTTTAATTTGTGTGTTTAATTTGTTCCACTGTGTGTTGCAGAATCCAGAATAACCACATTCTGTTCAATTTCTCTTGTGCAGGAGGTCGCAACGAAGTTGTCATCACCGAAAATAACAACAGCATAACTGAGCAAATCACTGATGTGGTGAAGCAGCCTGCCTTCATAGCTGGCATTGGTGGTGCATGTTGGGTCATCCTCATGGGTTTCAGCATCTGGCTGTACTGGAGGAGAAAGAAGAGGAAGGGGCTCAGCAATTATGCTGGTAAGAGCAGTGACCTTATTGCCATCTCAGCAGATGCTAGCATAAAAAGAACAGAAGCTACTAAACCTACCTAAAAACCACACTGAACTTACAAAAAGTGTCCTGGGTGACTTCTGTATGCTTGTTTTAAATGTATGCTGTGAAACTGCTGGTGTATGAGAAGCTTTAAATGCATCGCTCGGTACCACATTTCATCATTATCATAAGGCAGTATTTTTACATCTCCAGCACATCTAGCATAAAAAAGTACAAAGAGAATTAGCTGTTCCTCTTGCCCCTTTCTCAGAAGGCACTCTCTTGGCAGTGCAGCATAATTTGTGTGCTCAAATATGAGTTAGACTAGACCCTTACAAGGAAAGTTAGAGATTTTGTCTTCTCCTTCTTCTTTCCTGTGCATTTCCATGTCTCTGAAGCCATGTGCATGGCAGATAAATGAAGGTATTTAATCAGTGACTTCATACCTGTAGTTGGAAGAGTGATGTATTAGACAGAGAAGTGTTGTCAAAAGTTTACCTAAGGCAGAAGCCATAAACAGTTTTGTCTTGGAGGCAGAACATCTTTGAACGTTCTCTTTCATTTAATGTTTGTTCCAGTTATAAATTAGTTTTTGAAAACTACATTTGGAAAATTAAATAGTCTTGCCAAATGAAAATATTTTCATCTTTCCCCAACCTTTATTTTGTATAATATTCTGTTTTCAGGATTCTTATGAATTTTTGGGAAGTCAGGTGAACTGTCATAAAATGGGTTACTCTGAAGCCTAGTTTAACACACAAAAACCCCAATTCTTCAAATATTACACTAGGTTCCCTTGTAGTCCTTATTAACACTTTAAAAAGAGAAAATATTTGCCCAGTTGAAGACAGAGCATATTTAATGTTTACATTATATCACATGTAAGTTACACAAGTGCCCTTCTATTTACAAGTTATCAAATGAGAAACCAAGGACTCAGGTTCCCTAAATGGCTGAGCACCAACTTGCCAAAAACCAACAATCAGTCACAGCCAAATTGTTCCCAGTTCAGTTCAGCCATAGTCAGACTCCTCAGTGTCCTGACTGGGCTCACTGAACCAGCAGGAAATGATTCCATGCTGGTTTTCAATCCTTCCTGCTGCATTTGTTTTCCACTGGCTTAGTGAAAGGACAAGATGAGCAGGGGAAAGAGAGGAAGGGGAGACCGGTGGCTTTTGGTCCTTCTTGGTTTTTGTGGAACCTCACCTTGTGTCACCACATGATCTCTGTCATTCATGGGTTTGCTTTTTGTCCCAAGGTGGTTTTTTTTCTTTCATTTAATAGCAGTAACTTCTACTGTCTGAGGGGTGGGGTTGTTTTCACTGAGAAGTTAATATATATCTCAAACACTTATACATGAAATATTGTTCTAGACCCCAAGATTTTTTCATTCTAGAGGCAGCCGTGCTGTTATTTCTCTTAGGAAGTAGTCCTACCTAAAGTTTTGGACACAAACTGAGACTAGATTTTTCTTAAAAAGGAGGATTATTAGCCCTGTATGTGAGTTGGCATATTGGGGTGAGGGAGAATTGAGAGCAGTCTGTTACAACTTGGAGAGCATAGCTGTAAATAATTATGAACAGCATGTCTTGTGCAACTCATTCCCTCTCACGGCGTTTGCTGCATCTAAGTGTGATGTGAACATCGATTGCATCATGAAATTGTGTATGCTTTCAGCAAGGAAAGTGGACAACAGATCATGCTTCAGAGCTCATCCTAATGTTTACAGCTTGGAGTACAGCATGTCCTCACAGAGAGTCTTCAAATGTGACTGTCAAACTCCACTGCTCATCTTCCCAACCATCATTTCTCATTGGCTGCTGGCTGGTTGGTGCTTTAAGCTCAGCTGTTATGTCCTGCTTATGATATTCATCCCCAACTGAGTGATTTCCAGAGGAGGCTCGTGCCCTGCAGTTGGCTCTTTGTGTCAGGGTGTGTAACTCACAATGTGTTTGCTTTCTTGTTTTGCAGTTCAGTCCTTCACCTTCACCCCTGCAGGTACTGTCCATTAGTCTGTCTCTTACCTCACCAACACACCATTTCAAGCTTTAGCTATCAAAGTGTTTATGAACATGTGAGATATGAAGAATTAAAACCAAGCATAAGGAGAAATACTCTGGCTGCCTATCTGTGATAAAAATGTAGCATTCATTCTCCTCCAGATTCCAGGGAAAAGTAAAATCTACCACCAATAATGTCTCTGTCACTATAAATCTGCATACTTAACTCACCTGACTCTCTGAAATGCAGTTTTGAAAGTAATTTTCAGGACCAGATGCTTGAAATAACTTAACACAAATGAGCATTATTCATATATAACTGAATTTTGATTTTGAGTTTAGCAGATCCAAGTGGAGAAATGAAACTTTCTTCTACTTCAGCTCTCAATTATGTACATGTTTGCCTTGCTGTGAGGTTTTTAGACCTTCAAGCAATCTAATCACTAACTGATTCATTCATTGACTTTACAGGGTTTTGAAATTGAAATGGTTTTCTCTTACTACTCAGCTCAGAGCTGGTATCCTATTTTTCTTATCTTTAAAAAGATAGCATACGTAGACTGTTATCATAAGTATGATTAAAGATATGTGAAGGATAAATGAAGAGGGGCTGAAACAGCAGGTTGCAACCACTTTATTCAGTGTATGAATACCCACAGGAAAAATAGGGTATATAATTATTAATAATAATTACCACAAACAATTCATTTCTGCTCTTGTACCTAATATTGAGATTTAGAAGTTCAAAAATGATTGTGCCTCAGCATTAGAGCACTGAAGGCTGATAAATCTCAGTGTTTTCCAGCAGAAGCCTGTCAAGTTTTTTGGGTGTAGTTTGGCCCCTCAGTTGCCTTTACCAGAGCTGTCTCCTCATGCTCAGTAGCTGCTTTCTCACTCTCTTGCTTGTCTTCAGCCACAGCTTGTGTTCAGCTTAGCAGGACAGAGCAGATGACCAAAGGTGGTGGTGTGTGCCCAGGAGCCCATGACATTGTGAGGGAGAAATGTCCTTGTGGAAAAGCTCTGGGGGCTCAGGATTGCTCCCCTGGCTTCCAGGCAGGTTTGGTCAGGTTACTGTAAGCTATGGCACAACACATCCCACCCTAAAGACTTTACTGCCTTTTCTTTGAGGCACAGCACAGTTTTTCCAAAACTAAATAATACATCTTTGCATTTGGTTCCTATGACTGTGCCTCTATGAGCTGTCTTGAACTGTGGTGCATTTTTACTGTTCTGTTTGTGGCATGCATTGGCATGACACAGGGCTGTGCTGGAGCCACAGGGTCTGAGCATGATTTCATGCTGCTGATCCACATCTGCTGGGCAACTGGGATATATCAGAGGTACTGCCAAAAATGTTCCTTTTTCAAAGCAGTTTTGACATCCTGTGGACTTTTTAGAACTATTCTATTTCCTGGCTTGTACTAACTTTTGGAGGAATGGAGGACCTAAGTCCTCCAGTAATTGAGTCCAAAATTATTTTTTTTAATTTTAAAATGTATTTTTCTTATGACAGAACATAGTGCATGTTTCCTATCTTTAGACCCAGAGGTCCATAACAAACTTTGTTAATTCTCTAATATTTGAATTTGCCCTTGATAATATCATTCAGAAAGACATGCTTGTGTAGGTTTGACACTCACAACTGTATGTTGTTCCCTTCAAAGTTATGGCTTATAAATAGTTTGAGTTTAGATACAATTATTTAGACAGTGGTATGTAGCTTTCAGAATCTCCTCAGAGACAGCTGTCAGTGAAGTTTTACTAAAGATGAATTTATCCTAATATACTCAGATTTTGAGAAGGTACACATTTTTTGTTCTGACATCTGCTTTAAATTCTTCCTTCAGAGAGTTGCTGAACATACAGATTTAAATGTGTGGTAGGGAATTGAATCTATTAGGTACAGAATTGAATCTATTAGTGTAACAATTATATACTTACTTCATTTCACACTCAGGAAAAAATCCCCTGTTATTTCTGATGTGAATATTTTTGTTTTATTTTTCTTCATCTGTATTTGCCTGTGTGTAGAAAATACAACACTAAAAATAGTTGTTTAAAAGTCCAAATTCATGCAGTTTTTAAATTACTTGCTAAAAAATGTTCTTTTGGGTCATTTGCAGATTATGGGTCATTCACTAGGACCACTTGTTATTTGTATTCTGTTACTAGGCTCCTGAGATGTACAATTTCTGCTTTGAGACTGTACCACTGGAACATGTGTGGGAGAAGAGCAAACAGCGAATGTCAGGCAGTTTGTAAAGATTTGTGTCAGGGCGGAATAACTGATCGAGTTCAATACTTTTAGCTTTCTGTCTTTGTGAATATTCTCATAAGCTCTGATCAATAGCTCAGATGGTCACAAATAAAGTGGCATTGATAATCACAGCTAAATCTTTTTAGCTATTTTCAGTTGAACTGACTCCAGTAGTTACTGAGCCACAATTCTGTATGTCACTGTTCTTCCCCTTCCCTTTCCACCATGACTCGCCAGGCCTTGATTCTCAGTAATATCAGTGCTACAAAACACAAAATTTAGCTAAGATGTTTGTTAGATTACTGTTGGTAAGTAGTAATGTCACCATCTGTACAAGGACTATGCATCTTTGTGACCATGCCATACTCTCAGCAAAACCAAATCTGGCACAAGGACACTAAAGACAACTGTCATCCCTTTTCAACCATTTCTCCTGTAACATAAAGAATGGTCTCACTTTTGTGAGTTTGTGTGAAAGCTAAAGTACTACTGCACTGTTTGGGTGGGGTATTTTGGGGGTTTGCTTGTTTGTTTGGGGGTTTCTGTTTGTTTTTTTTATGCTTATCTTTCCTCGGCCCTCAAACTTGCTGTGCCAGTACCCACTCACCAGAGTATTCAGGTGTTTTCAAGTGTCTAGGCCATCAGTCATACGAAAAAAGTAAATATGTATTTCAACTTACAAATAGGTAAGCTTATTTAGTGACTAGTGCTTCTTGGGATTAAAGATTTTTTGAAACCCAGTAAATAGAAAATGAATTAAAAATAGATAGAGAATCATGGAATGTTACACATATTATGTGCAACTCCTGAAACTGTTAAATGAGGATAAACTATGTGACAGAATCATCCAAAGGTAGACAGAAGATTTGATGGAATTTTTATGTGCTGATTATCTGTTCTGAGTTAATGCTTATTAAAAGAGGATTAATCTACATTCGTATTTGAGGAACAGCTTATCAGTAAAAGGAATGAGACTTGGCTGGCAACATTAAAGTTTTCATTTGCAGTAGGAAAATGTGGCCTACTAGAGATAGGCATACAGAAAGCTTTCTAAAGCTTTCTAAAGCTTCCTTGCCTCAGAATGTCGACTTACTATACGTTCATATTTTTCCAGTTCTAGCAGGCATGAAGATTAGGTTTAACCTTGTCAGATAATATTAGTAAATGGTTTTGGTACCTCCTTATATATTTAATAAAAAGCATGTGAAAAGCTCCTTAACATATGCTGGTTTTCATACAAATATATACAATATAATTTCCTGAAATATTTATGCATTTAAAATGCACTTTGGATTATATTTCTGCATTTTTGCAGTCCTTGAAGTATAGGCTGGTGGGGATTCCTTCAAAATCTCTCTATGCAGAGGTTATTTTTTCATCTTCTTTTGAAAACCAATCTCATCCCTGCAGGTCTTCAGCCTTTCTAAGAACATGTATCAGATGCAAAGACTGCTGAAAGAGCTTTTTTGCTTCCTTGGTGATAAAAAGCAAGGAAGATAGGTGGGTCAGTGATAGGGACATCCTTCCCTCCCTCCTCTTACATTGCCCCTTGAAATTGCTCCGCTGCTTTTTGAAGTGGAGACAGGATGAATAAAGCCAGCTGTCTGTGTGTTTTATTTTTACAGTGACATCTACAAGCCTGCATTGCATTAAGTATGCTCCTATTCAGGCGTTTCGACTTGTTTTGTAATTGCAGAAATCAAACTGCAGGAAAAAATGCTGACAAAATGTATGGCAGGAATGATAAACATAGTGCTTTTTTTGGCAGCCTGACCATATCTTCTGTTGTTAGCTGTCTTGCCTTTCACAACATTGATGCTAAAAGAAAGGCACCACTTAGGGATGGCATCAGGAATATGAGGGTTTTTTGTAGCATCCCAGTGACATGGCCACACTTCACGAAGAATTTTGGCGAGCTTAATTGATATTCCAAAGCATTTTACACCGAGCACATTAAATAAATAAAATGCTTTCTGGTTTATTTTCTCATTGAGATTATGACCATGCTGACCATTGGTGTACAGGGTGAAGGGTAAACAAAAGAACCTGTTTCCCTCAGTCTTCCCTAGGAAAAACAATGTCACTGCAAGCTGAACCTTTCTTCTAAAGATGATGCATATATACTGGGAGAGTGTAAGATGATTTAACACAGGAAATAAAAACAAACCGAACAAAACAGGAAACAGTTCCTACCACTAGGACACGCAGAAGAAAAAGGAGCAAATTCTGTGATCCTTATTTTTTTTCTCAGCAATCTCTTATGCCTCAGCCAACCTGCAGCAATTATGGCTCTAGCAAAGAGGTTTCTATGTCATGTCTTCTTGATGGAGCTCTCATGGCATGCCTGGGAGTTTTTCCATACTCTCCTGCCCAGAAAATAAAAAATGTCAGGGAAACATTGCTGAAATCTCCTGCTAGTTCCTCAATTTTAGCTTTGCTTTACAAAGGTACGCAGGAATATAAATATGGTGTGGACCACAAATATTATTGGGTTTTTTCTTCTTCATATGAAATGCACATTTAAAAGCTCACACACCTGTACATGCTATATGAGGGGCAACAAAATTACCTCAAAATAATTTCTGATGGATGACAGTCTAAACAAGAGCATTAATACAAGCAGTTTTCAGACAATATGTTTTATTGCAATTCCCTTAGATCCGTAAACTTTATTTATAAGGGTTGTTATCAAAACAACAATCAAAGCCTTTGTTTCTCATTTTCTTTATTTCTTGTCACTTTGACAAATGCAGAAAGTTGGAGAAATCAGGTATTAAATTTGGAGGAGAGGAGGAGGAAGGAAACAGTATCTAATATGCTATTGACCAAGATACTTGGAAACAAAGCCAGGCAGTCCCCACATCTTGGCATAATCACATATGATATGCACAGCACTTCAGATTATTCACTTTTAAGCAATGAGTGGAAGTCATTTGACAGCCTGTTAGATACCACGTGAATGAAAGTAGCATTGCTTCTAAAATTAATTACCCACAATGTTTTACCATGTCTTGTTTCTCAAAGCAGACCTTTATTTAGTACTTTCCATACTTGCATTTTGATTTTCTTTTCATTAATTGGTTTGATTACACCCTTTCAAAATTCAGCTATTAACCATTTTGATGTGACATCTGACTGCAGTGATTTTCTGATATTGGTATTAGTCTGCTGTGCAGTGAAGGGTAATTAATCACCCTACTATTCTTCCAGCAGAGCTTCCAGAGGGGCCAGTTTTGTCCCCTTTGCTGAATGTACACTGTGAAATTACTCTAGGAGTTAATAAAGTAACAAGGATTCTAGACGGTATCAGAAGAGTTTTCCCAGTGGCTTTATGTCATTGCTTATTTTTTTAATGAACACAGAATTTCTATTGGCTGTAGTCATTTTGTCTGATTAGAATAGTGTGTAATAGAAAGCCTAATCCTGAGTTAGTGTAGTTTGGACTAATACTTGGTAAATCTTGCAAATATTCTGTGAGCTATAATTTACTGATGGGACCACCTGTCTTACAAAGGTAAATAGTATTTCCAAATGAAGGTCTATTTTAGATTTAGCTGGTCACAACTCTTCCATTCCTCACTGAAATTCAAATCCTCATCCAGTCAGAGGCCTTTAAGGCTGCAGGTGTCCAGGACATTGGCATAATTTAATAGTCTGCCTTATCTATGCCTGACAATAAATAATGGGATATTGCCACTGAGAACCAGAGTAGTCTGTTGGCCTTGATTCAAAATATTTTTTCAGTGTTTCAGAAAAGATCATCAAGTGTTGTCAATTAGCATCTCACCAGTAATGTGGGTTTACATATATTGCTCTGAAATGTAATCCTGTTAATAGATAGATAAGGGAGAGGCTGGTTTTTTTCAAACACTCGTGAATGGAGAGATAAAAACAGTTGTCTCCCTCTGATTATGTCCTTGGCATCCCCCATGGATGGAAGACTGGAAATGCTTTTTTCTTCCCGGTGGCGCTGACATGTATGCATTTATGTGTGGGTGCTGGTTCTTAAACTATACTTCTAATGGAAAAGGTGCAGCTGGATGCTTTTTTCCATCCCTTCAGCTGTAATAGAGCTGCCACCTCTTTGTGTTTGTCCTGGGAAATGACATATTTGTGTGGTGACATTATATTACTGCATTACGACATGATGTTATTAACTCACTGCTGCAATGTCATTATGTACTGAAGCAGAGGCATGCCAAGAAAACAATTTGATCACATGGCTCAGACTTGCAATGCAAAGTCAAATGAGGGGGCCTGTGGTGAATTCAGGCCTTTTGCCCAGGTGGCTGCTTTGCCTTGCAAGGTACAGAGCAATCAGTAATGTGCAGTGAAATCCTAAGTGACCTGTAGCCCCAATGTGCTTGAGCCTCTTCTTGTCATTTCTGTACTTTGTTATGGGATGATGCCAAGAGACCTCCGACCTCGGACGCTGAGCAGTTTGAATTGTTACTTTTAATTATTACTAATTGATTTTTCCCTGTCTTATATGTGTGTCTGTATGTTTGTTTGTTTGTTTGTTTGTTTGTTTGTTTTCCTACCAAAACACAGTCACCTTCCAAAGAGGAGATGGAGGACTAATGAGCAATGGAAGGTATGTTTCTTTGTATAAAGGCCTTTCCACTGTGTTTGTTTTTAAAGTAAGGGATCTGAAAAATGCTATAGGTGATGCACTTGGGTCATAGCCCATCATTGGGAAGACTGATAGCTCTAGGAGGAGTTAAGTAGCTTACCACAAGGTTTAATGACCTATCTGTTGTGCACTTTGGAAGAAACAAGCCCAGATGTTTCATATCTCCCAGATGTCCCGGAAGAAATGAGTAGTAAATATCAAAAAGAATGTGTTCATTTGTTACTGGGATGTTTATTGCATTAATTAGACATTAGCAAATGAAGTTGCTGTTGTTTAAGACTCCTTATTGGCTCCCCCTAAATTGCTGTGAGTGAACAATTACACTTAATCGATCACAAAATAAATGATTCATGGATGATGAATAGGCTGTAGATTGATAGGACTGGATTCCACAACTTTGGCTACTCAATTGAAATTGATAAAAGCTGATAACGGGCCCATATATCCTCATCTATTTTCCCTTTGCCAATATGGAGATTGTAATTAGGCCCTGGTAATAACTTCCAATCTCCTGTTTAATCAATATTTTAGCAAAAAGAGATTAGGCCTAATGAGAGCGAGTAGATGTGGCGAGAATGCGGCTGGGCCGTCTTATTGCCGTTTCCATAGAAACGGATGTTTCTCTTAGGGATTGTTCCAGGCAGGGGTCTGGAATGCTCAGTGATGGGAGATGCTGCTCCAACTTCACCAGTGCTTTAATAACCCAGGGAAGACACGGAACTGCAGACGGCTTTTTGTTTTTGTGTGGCAGGAAAGGGTGTCTGCAGCAAATGATTTGTTTCCCCTGCTGAACACGAACACAAACAATCCACCTGCCTTGCTAAATTTGGGTTTATCCTGGGGTGAGAGAGACGCAGTGCCTTGTGGCCCAAATGTGCCTCCTCTTTCACCATGCTCCCTGTTTAACACTGCTCTCAGAGTGGGAATTACAGGGATATGAAAGCCATGCAGCAGTGGTGCACAGAGATAGCTGTGGACTTCCCATTAATCCTCCTCAAACCTGTTTGCCTCTAAACCATCCAAGAGTGCTCGAAGAAAGAGTTACCAGCCTGTAGATGACAGGCATGCATTTGGGATGCAAGGGAAGGAAGAAATAGTAGCCCAAAGTCCTGGAAATGGCTGATATGGAGCAATCAGTTTGAGTGATGGCTCCCTCGAGGTGGTAATTTATCATTCAGCCCTGGCATAGGATCCCATGATGGCGCTGCCTAACTCCTGTTTCACACAGACAACGGAGTTCATTTGGATTCTGGCAGAGTCACGATGGATGCCTAGTCCCTCTTCTACTGACAAAGTTGATTTGTATATAACCTTAATTAACTGCTCAAGGTCTTTAAATCATCAAAGGCTATACAGTTGTAATTTGAAATAAATTAAAGTCTCCTAAACTGATAGTTACCTATGGTGTTAGAAGAACAGTGATATGCCCTCTTCCATAACTACTTATCTCACCGGTATTGTAATTTTATATATATGTATATATTTGTGTGTATATCTCTTTTTCTTATTCTGCTGCAGTCGACCAGGTCTGTTGAATGCCAGTGACCCCAGTTATCCTTGGCTTGCAGACTCTTGGCCTGCCACTAGTCTGCCAGTAAATAACAGCACTAGTGGACCCAATGATCTTGGGAATTTTGGTCGTGGAGGTAGGTTTCCTTTTATTAAGTCACCCAATATTATAAAATAGGCTTCCATTAGTTAACATCCATGATGAATGCTGTGTAATATTTTTATCATTACAGTTCATTCTGTGTGTTTCTTTCTTTCTAGATTTGATTGAAAATTGACTTGAAAATGTTCCTTTCGCTTTATCTCTTTTTACTTTCTAAAAATGTAGGTCTGGTTTGTAATTTGTCCCGCACTGGTGAGACAGGGTCTGATTATGATGTCAAAGGAAAATGTGTTTGTGTCTCAACCTCATTCCCTTTTTTGTGGAGAAGAGCAGTGTGCCATGCAGAGCAGTATAGCCAGGGATGGAGGATGTCCATAAGAGGAGAGCACTGGAGGTGCAGGAAAGATGTTCCTTCAGCAGAAGGACATGAGAACCATCCTGTTCCTGCTGAGGGCCTGCTCCCAGTCTCAGTCATAATCTGTGAAGAAAATCTCAAAGATCTTAAGGAACTTTCTATTTCATTGGAGGAAAGGATACATAAAAGGGAATTATTTAGATCTTTTAGGTTCTGTTTCCATTTTGACTTGAGAGAGCACCTTTAGGGGAGTGAGGTAAAGATGTATTGTTACAGTGAGGAAGGAATCTTTAGAGGGCTTATTTCATTTCAAACATTTAACTCAAATGGGAATTTTAAGATGTAGGATTGGGATTTTTAAAAGTCATAGTAATATTCTCATCTCTCTGTTACTTCCGTGGTTTCTGTGATAACTCAGCTAATTCTGCATGCTGGTCAGAATCTGCTTCTGAAGACCATCCATCATACTGGTTATACATTCCTATGAAAAGCCTCTTGCCTGTGGTTTGACTACTGTGACTTAAAATTACAACAAAACTCACTAAATTTATATTCTGTATAAAACTGTTATAAAGTTCTTGTCAAAAATGTTTAAGAGCAAGCAAAACTTTTGATAATATTTACAAGGCAACTGAATTTCTGCCAGCTTCTTTGTTGTGAATATCTTGAAAATAAAACCCTTCAGTACTTTTCCATCTTTTTTAAGCCCACATAATACAGAAAAATTACCATTTTCTTTTAGTATTTGGCTCTATACAACTGAAATGGGAAGCATTAGTTTTTAATTTTTGGCCTCAATATGCATGAGGCATAGGTCCAAATTCATGCAAGAGATATAACAGTTACGTTTTTTAATTCGGCAGCTTAATTCCACCCATGATCTTTACAATTGAGCTGAAACTTTTATTCTGGGTGGTTGGGATCACTTGTCCCTATCTGCTTCAGAAGCTGAGATTAGATGTTTCTGCATTAAAGATAGATTGAAAGTATTTTAACATGTAGAGATGGAATATTAACCACATAGATGGAGCTTGGGCCTCTTTTACTGGTTAAAAGGTCTCTAAAGACATAAAAATTCTGTAAGAATTTAAAAAAGAGTAGGGCGACATCACTCACCCTGGAAACTCAGAAGCTGGAGCAGGCAGTCCTAAAATTTCCCTTAAGAGTGAGATCCACTGTCCTAGATGGGCATTTGAGAGCAAGGCTGTGAGTGGGAAGCACAGGTGAGGCTTGGAGTCATGTAAGGCCACAAAATGGTGTTGCATCTCCAAGGCAGCAAGAATAGAGCTTCCCTGCAGAAGTATTTCAGCACTATTTCATTTGTCTCAAGAGTTAAAAACAAAATTGTATTTTGGAGAGTTTTGGGGAAAGTTTCCAGTGGGAAGTGCATCTTCATCTTTGGTCTGAAGTGTACAGTGTGGTGTTTTTGCTATGACAGCTTGCTGGGAAAATCACACTTGACTTTTACTTGGTGACTATGGCACTTTGTAAAATCTCTGCTTAATAGCTCTTTGAGTGCTTAAATGTGTACATCTCACTGAGGTCAAAAAAGTAATCTGTGCTTGTACTGAAAATTCCCAGAATGTCTGGAGAACCTCATCTTATCAGTAAGAATGACTGAAAGTCCTTGGCTGGTGGGCAGCTATGCAACTTCCCTTTCAAGTGTGTACACATGAATGGTTCTCCATATTAAAATGACTGTATAGAGATGATACCTCTTCAGTTGCCAGAAATATGCACTAAAAGACAGATGTATGTCTGAGCACTTCAGTGATGAGCATTTTGCTAGTTTTTACTTCCTTGGGTCTTCAAATCCAACACAGACAGCTTGAGCTGGATTTACTTCACTTTATACATCAACAACAGAATTTATTTACTAAACTTCAAGCCATTATACTTTGACGGAATCGATTGTAGAAAGGAGAAATGTTCATATTGTGCGTGAAATGCAAGAAAGATAGGGCTGCATTTGTCTCTCACATCTCATGCTGTATTTGCACATAGATGCATTTCTGTTTGTGTACTGCCCCTAGAAAGCACATTAAATATGTGCTGATAGTACCAACATGATTTTGAAATATGGGCTATAGTTTGCATTAATTGTAATTTTTTGCACTTGCAATTTATCTGCAGATATAAGTTAATACAATTAAGATATTTTAAATACTTGATTGTACCCATTTCCCTGCTGTATGCAAAACCAGATCATGATGATAGACCCAAATTTAATCTCTCTGCAGCATCTCTGCTGAGCATTTGCTATTGCCATATTTATTGTTAATATTATGTTGCTGCCCTGAGACTGAAGATGTTATCGGGGTCCATGGTAAATGTTCACTGTAGCACATCTGAATGCAAAAGAAAGTAGTTTTGTGATCTAAATATTCATCCCAGGAAAAGAAAAAAATGCTAAACCCCAAAAAAACTAAAGCAAACAAAAAATACCAAATCAGTGTGAGGAGACCATGGTGTCACATCTCATTGCTGGATAAGTCTTTGAGACAGTGAGAGAACAAATGTATTCCCTGAGGTTGCACAAAACCCACATCTGAGTTTGGAACTGAGCTTAAACCCTTGACTAAGTGCAAGAATCATCTTTTCTTTCTGGGGCTTAAGGTACATAAAAATGGCTGTTATCCCTAGAATAGGATGTGAAATCCTCACTATAGGAGTATGCGTTATCTCAAGAATGATCTAACAGTTGGAACCTGTATCTGCCATCTGGCTGTAGAAAGAAAATGGCGTATAAATGAAGGATTTTTTTAGAGAAGTACATTCTGGAATTGATTCAACTTTTCAGAGTCTAAATAAATTGTAAAAATAGTACCATTTGAGATATTGACTTCTGAGAGAGCAGGAAGGAGGGTTATCTGCTGAGCTGTGGTTCTCCTTGGGACATCATGTCAGTCATCATTAGATTCTTCACACTTCACTAGTCTCAGTTTCTAGATCTAGTATTCCACCAGCAAAGGTCACTTCAGTGTTTAGTAAGGAGAGAGACTGCCAATCTAACTGATTAAAGATACAAATTTCAGTGTGGGATAGGATTCCAAATATTGGGAAAACTCATCGGATATTTAGTTAAATGTGCTGTAATGGTTTTCAGGTAAATGTACTGGAGATTTTGTACAAGTTTTTCTCCATTATCAACATTGTTTTGCCATTTTGAGGGACTGATCACCTAAATCCCTTCAAAATATCAAATTTTCTTTAATGTGTCACAAATAACTTTTTTTTGGTCAGGTTTTTCTTTTGTTGAAAAGAAGGAATGTACTGGCTAATGCCAAAAGGAAAATTAGATAAGCTGATGCAAAAAGTTTCAAGGAAATCAAGGTGATGCCCTTGAAAAATTACTTTGAGAGTTTTTCTGCATATTTGCTGGGCAAGTTCCCTGTGTGATTTGTAAATTCTCTCCTTTCATCATTTCCCTGAAGCCCAGACAGTTTCATTGGTTCTGACATGGAGTGAACAATTGAAAACATTCTTCAGTAGAGAAATATTCCAAACTTCACTTTCACAGTTGAAGGTATGGGGAAGGAAAAAAAAAAAAAAGATGGTTTTAGGCAGCGAGACGTGAAGGACAAGTGGTAGGCCTGTCACAGCTGCTGATAGCTTGGCCATGGTTGTACATCATCTTCCCTTCGTTGGCTCATGAGCCTGTCTCAGCTGAAATGCAAACGTGCAAAATGACACGTTTATTTCTCGCCTTAAACCTTGGTACTCACAGGCTTCCCGTGCCTCAGTGATTTGTTTCGTTCCACAGATGTGCTGCCGCCAGTGCCAGGGCAAGGAGATAAAACTGCTACCATGCTTTCTGATGGAGCCATTTACAGCAGCATCGACTTCACCACCAAAACCAGTTACAACAGCTCCAGCCAAATAACCCAGGCTACGCCATATGCCACCACCCAGATCCTGCATTCCAACAGCATCCACGAGCTGGCCGTCGATTTACCAGATCCGCAGTGGAAAAGCTCAATTCAGCAAAAAAATGACCTCATGGGATTTGGTTACTCTCTCCCAGACCAAGGCAAAGGCAACAATGGTAATTACAGCTCTTATTTCCCAGAGCCCTTGGCTTTGTGTACTGTATCATCTGTGCATGAATTAGAAAATTCTTTTTAGCTCTGTGAGACACTGTTCATGTTGACCTGAACTAATGCCTGCACACCTTGCATATGTGCTGAACCTCACCTGATCACAAAATACATTGCACTGTGCTTTTAATGCTCTTTGTCCTGTGCTAGTCACCAAGCCATCTGTCTTCCATTAGGCTAGGGTAGGTGTACCTTTAAAAATAACCAAGTAAAACCCTGCCTCCCCACCCCCATCTGCCCCGACTTGCTAACTGCATGTGTCGCATGTGCTTGTGCTGTCGACTAATCCCACGATGCCACTGTGACCTCTGCCGTTTAACCCTTAGCCTTGCTTTACATCCCTGACTACCGGGTGGCTGAGGGACTGGCTAATAGATTGCCACACAACCAGTCACAGGATTTCAGCACCACCAGCTCCCACAACAGCTCCGAAAGGAGTGGCAGCCTCTCAGGTTGGTTCCGTCGCCGTGCGCAGGGGAGCGAGGGACGGAGGGGTGTTGGCCAGCGGCTCGCCAGGGAGGCAGAACACCTCCCAGGCACCAGTCAAGGATAGCCATGAGAGTTCCTGCCCATCAGCAAACAATGCCACATGGGACTCTGCTGAAACCAAAAAGCCTTTTGCAGGACCTACTTGGAGATAACTGGAGAGTCCTTCCATGTGTGCGCTTGTTGGCGCAGCTGCCAGCCTCGCCTTGTCACATCCTTTCCCTGACACAATCTATGGAGCAAATGTATTTCTGCATCCATCCTCAGTTTATAGGCCTCCCCACACTAAACTTAATGAGGGGATTCTTATTTTTGTTGAGTTGTTAACAGATACCCCACTCGCACAAGCTGTTCCTCAGTGAAGCAGGTTGGAAATAGTTGTAGGGCCCTGAAAGGTTTCAACGAAGGGGTTTCAACAAATTGTGCCGAGTTTGCATACAAACAGGATGTAAATTTTATGTGTATGCTGCATGTTCTATTGGAAACATGATGCATTTTCATCAGATGAAAATGATCATAGTACATGTGGTTGTGTGTGATATCTGAGCACACCTTGTTTCTTGATTTCTTTAATTTTGCTTACTTGTTGCTTATGTTATGTATAGTTGTCTTTTTTTTTTTTCTGTCAAGACAAAAACTGAAAAGGCAACAGTTAAGATGAAAATCTGTGATTTCACCTAGCTAAAATATGAGTGCACTGAAAGGACTTTTTGATATTCAGAATATATCCACAGCTTTTTGAATTTCCACTTTAAGCTGGAGCAGTCCTCCCAGTAATAGACCAAACCTAGAAATAGCTTTTTTATGTCAATTTAAATGACTATTCAAACTGAATCTTGAGATAAGAAGCCTATTATCATTAGCCCATTACTCAAATAGTCAAATGTGTTTGCAAGTCTTGTGTTCTCAATGGGTGGCATTAGCTGATTTGACTGAGACCAAAAAATAGGCTTATGGCATTGTCAGAGAGGTATCTGGAAGCTGAAATACTTCAAGAAAGCTCCTTGTTCCTTGCATGTGAGATATATTGACAAGTAGCTTAGGAAATCAGCTTGCTCCCCAGGCCGCATGAAAATGCAGCAATTGATGTGCTGAGGCACATATATGTCAGGTATCAGAGGGCAGTATCACACTTTAGATATGTTGACAGCTAAGGCTGCCTAAGAATTTTCTCAGAAAATAGGAAGTGTCGCTGGAAAGTGCCCTTTTTGATCAAAGGCTGGACTTCGATCAAATATTTCAAATGCAACATATTCTGTGTAGTGTTTCTCAGCCAGAAGTAAATTTTCTGATGACACTAGGAAACTTAGGGTTATAGTCAGTCATATGCCCAGGGCACTCTTGTTGTGACCAAGGCAGCTCAAAACTGGATGCCCCAGTGCTCAGATGAGTGCCAGATTATTGGACTGCAGAGTCAGTATTTTGCTCTCCCTTGCCCACTAATTATGCCTTTGATACAGGATAATTATGTCTGTAATACACAAGAAACTGGGGGGGACCTTCAAATAGTCTGATAATTAGAGCATCACTGGAGTCAGAGACCAGCTTTGATTATGTAGTCCCCATCAGGGTGAGGAGGGATTTGTTCTCTCACTTCCTTGGTTGGTACTTTAGGCACTACTTATCATTCTGACTAAGTTTCTGTCTCTCTTACATGAATATCATGAGAATCCCTATCCCACTGTGGAATGGAAAACAGCTAAAACCTCAACTGCTTTATGAGGCAGGGAAATTTTGTAGCTATAGTTTGCACAGATTATATCTGTACTAGGATCAGCAGCCCAGCTGGCAAATTCTTTCTCCAGTACCCAATTCACCTAGAGATTTTAACAATATAATTGAATTTCAGTGTGAGGAGACGTTGAAGTATCAGGCATTGTTGCTATGGGGAAACAAGGCTTTGGTGCATCAGTTTTCAAACGCAAATCAGGCTTTATGTGTTCGGTGTCTGTCCCACCAGTCTGGCAATGGAATAACTGTCCATGGGGACAGAAGAGAAATCTCCTGCCCAGCTGCACAGTGTAGGCTGCTTTCCCCTACCAGTAATGACCTTGGAGTTCTCTTTTTTCATTTCTTCATCTAGACAGGTCCCTTGTCTCTCTGCTTCACTCCTTCTAATATCTCCATTATCTCTGATTTCTCTCTTTGAGACTCCTAAAATCCAAGTGACTCCCATATTAGCACTCCATGCGTAACCTACATTTTATCAGTCTCCTAAGATCATCAAGATACTACACTTCCAAAATCTTCCTCTCCACCTCAACTAATCTCTAAGCTGAAGTTGTTCTTTGCATTTCCCTTCTCTGTGTGTTCCTAGTTTAAATCCTCCTGCAACATAAAAACATATGCATGTGCCTTTTTCCTAAAGCAGCCCCTCCTGCCTTAGTTCTTGTTGGTTCCTACTCCTGCTGACTTTTAAAAATTTTCTCCATGTCCCACAAACTAAAATTAACCTACTTTCTTTTCACTGTTCAGTGACCCTATTTCTAACTTCACTTTTTTAGCCTTACCTGTTCTTTGAAAGCTTCACTTTCCCTCCAGAAGGTTCATATATTTGTTCCTCTATCTCCACTGTCACTGGGGTTTCTTTTCACCAGTCAAAATGTTCTTTCCCTTTTCAAGAAAACTGTCCTTTCTGCCAGGGTACAAATGGAAGGAAGAGCCTGTTTTCCATCCTAATAGAGGAAATATCAGCTCAGTTCACACATAGTGAATCACAGGATCTTGGCTGGACTTACTATAAATACTCCAAAACAAGGAAAGAAGAGCTTTGGTCTGGAATTGAGTAGTGGAAAGTCTCACTTCCAATGTGCTGCCAGCCAGGTCGATTAGAAATATTGCTGGGCTTGTTGCCTGTCTCTAGCAGGCACAACAGGAGGTGAAAAGAGAAGTCTTGGCTACTTCTGAGTCACAGAATCACATTTTTCTTCCCTCTCTGTTTGTTCCTGTTTCCATCCAGCTGACATTTGGAGGTAACAGAAGAAAGCCTGTGAACCACCATCTCAAGGACAAAAAGTCCCATGATATGGGCTTGTCTCTATTGCTAGAATTGCACCTCCTTCTGTGTTTCTCTGGGCCTAAAGTTAAAGCCATGGCACAGAAGGCAGTGCCTGTCAGTGCACATTGTGCCACCCTCCCTGACCAGTCAGTTGTGGCTTTCTTGATTCATTGATTCATTTTTATGTGAGGGTTTTTTTGGCTGATCCTTATAAATTATCAAGAGACATCAGTGGGTAAGATGGATTAGACTGTGCTTTCTGCAACAGGCCAGGGATGAGTGAGAGCAGCTGGGTACCCCACTGAAAAGGCATCTGACAAACCATTCCTCCACCCAACAAAGAGTTTGAAAGCCACAACAAAGCTCCAAAAAATAGATGAGTCCCCAAGCAGTCAAGGGATTCGAAATGTTGAGCCATTCTTCCTCTTAATGAATTCCTGACAAGAAAAAGAAGTCAGGGAAAAATAAAAGAAGCAAACCAAGTGGGATGAGAGCTTTCTCTGTAAGATCTCTCTCCCACAAATGGAAGTGTCTCAGCTGGAGAAGTGGTCCAAGGACAATAAGAGCAGAGGGTTTAACTAAAATGCATTGCTCACTGCATTTCTGCCTCATCCATTAGAGCTGTGTATCAGAAATAGAACCTCTTCTCCATAGTGCCACAAGACGTTCGAATCCTGTGAAACAGTCAGTCCTAAAATATTGCACATATCTTCCCACTCTTTTAAAAAACCCCAGAAATTAGGAAATTCCTAACAACAAAACCCTGTTTCTTTTGTTTTGACAATTTACTCTTATCTTGAAAGTTCTTGACTCCAGTGACAATTTTAATAAGTGTTTTTCAGTAAATATTCAGAATATTCCCCATTCCATTCTTTTATTACTTACAACCTTGTGACAGCATTAGCACGATGGCACTGATTCTGCTGAGATATAAATACATCTTTTTTGGGGCATGTGCTCTGGAATCAGAATTCTGTCAAAGAAATGTAAATAGCTGGCCTTTTTGTCCACATTATAGCTCTAATATTTTATTTTTCTCTTTTGGATTTGCAGGTGGCAAAGGAGGGAAAAAGAAGAAAAACAAAAATACTGCCAAGCCCCAGAAAAATAATGGTTCAACCTGGGCCAGTGTTCCCCTCCCACCCCCTCCTGTGCAGCCACTTCCAGGCACAGAGCTGGAGCACTATGGGGTGGATCAGCAAGAAGCAGGGTAAATTTTTTTTTTCTTTTTCTTTTGAAGAAAAATCTGTGATTTGCAGAAATGAGTCCTTTTCTATTTTTTTTTTTTTTTTTGATAAGTGACAATAATTTTCTGATTTGTTAAAAAAAAAAAAAGAGAGAACAACTTATCCTGTAGACTGATTCAAGGCTGTGGAGGAGGAATGTTTGAATAGCTTCTGTGGATAGTGACTGAAGATGGAAACAAAAGTAACCTTGCTTCGTCATCATGTAGGGCTTCAGTGATTTCTCATGCTGAGAAGTATCTCACTTCACAGGTAGCTTAATTGAATTCTGGGATTGTATGCAACTGATGGGACTCAGAGTGAGTAAGGATGACATAATCTGTCTCTGTGTATTTTTTCACTGCTTTGATGTTTAAAAATATTAGAGCCAAGAGAACAAAAAAATCTCCCACCAAATTGGATTAATTTTTGAAGATCAACCAATGGATAATAATCTTCTCATCGGCTTTTAGAAGAAATTTCACAGTTGAGGAAGGCATGCTAATTATAGGCTTTTTTGGTATTATTCAAACAACTTTCAAGTATCTGGAACCTTTCACATAATTTTGCGTAGCTCAAACTTGTCTTCAAGGACACAAAGTCACACAAGAAGTGCTAAATGAGAGGAAAGAGACATTTCCTACACAGACAACAGTTACGAATTGCTTTTTATAAAGTGTAATTATGTGATATACCAGGTTATCAAACTCTGGAGGTAAATCAGAGTATATAAAAACATAGTTTACTGTGGGTAGCTCTGTTGGAGTCTTTGAGAATAATTTTTCTGTCAGGGACAAATTTGTGTCTGTTTCAATACATGGATTAATCAATATTTCCCAAGGATGAAACATTTTTAAGAATACATTGTAATAGCTTTGCTGAATAAAAATATTTCAAGTGTTATCTCAATTGTAAGGGGGAATTGATCATTACTACTTTCATAATTAAAGTTAGAAAAATTCCATATTGTTTCAGTTTATGCCAACTCCTTTGACTCTTATAATAAGCAATAAATGACTGTGTTAGTCAGTGAAGTTCTTAAAATTAAGGCCCATTCAGGCTGTATAGTTAAAATTTCAAAATAATGGAAAATTAATAACCTTACTGATTGTGAGTGTTCTTTAAATCTCAAAACAAAAAGTTCATTTAATCATTGTCTTCTGTATTCTGTTATAAGAGGCTAAAAATAAATTTTAAATTGTTTCATCATATAATAATTTTGTCTTTATGAGTTTATATCCTTAAAACACATGTGCAACCATTTCACTAAAACAATTATGCAATAGAAAGCAAACCACTTGGATTTTCTTCAGAACAGTGAAATAGCATTAAAGGTAAATGGAAATACCTTATAGAGAAATCCCTTGTGACCCAGGGCTTGACTCCTCAGTTGCATAAAACTGAGGAGTAATTTAGCTGGAAGGAATGATGTTGGTCACCGAGACAACATATGTTATTTAAGGAGAAGGTAATCACCAGCCTCCAGGTTCACAACCATTCAGACATAGTTTTTTCCCATGATTATGCTTTGAATTGCTCTTCTCTGGTTTTTGTAATATATCATTAGCAGTGCTGGTAGCAAGACCTTGTAACATGCATTTCACCAAACACAGAAAAAATCTGAAGTTTGGACTTAGAGTCAGTCTGGAGCTACAGTAATTTGCAACCACCTTTGATGAAGACTGAATCTGCAAGGCCCATACTTTCTGAGGATGCTTCCAATACTAATAGTCCTTCTGTATTTAGGGGTTGATCTTGTTTCTGTGCTTTTCAACATGCTGGAAGGGAAAAAAATCACAGACTGAATTCCTTATGTTGCCTTGGATATACTGGGTCAAAAAAAAGCCACATTTTTAAAACTCTTTTGTTCTTCTTGGTTTGTTTTGATTTATTCTGTCTGTGACAAGATCGAAGTGTTTTAGAGCAATAAAACAAGGAGGGTGGCATCTAAACAGAAACTTGTTTTTCTGGGTGTCTTCCTATAAAAATTAAATTCAAATGTGAGTTTCATTGGAATGATTATCACAAAAAAGCTCAAAAGTGTTGACACCTAGTTTTGCTTACTAGAGATTAGTGCTAGTGGCCTTATAAGCACTAGTGGATTTCTAAGTTGCAAAAGATCATCCACAATGGCAAGTGATATAAAAAAACCCAAACAAACCCCTAACTTCACCTATCACAGAAAAAATACACTTAGTTTTCTGTACCATCTATTTCCTAGAGGTACTAGGGTTGGCATTTGCCTCCATTTTTCCATAAACTGGAGAAGGAAAAGTGAATATCTTATTCCAGCTAGCCCTGTTATATAATGTGATAGCTTTGGGGATCTCTTAGATTCCTGTTTAACTTCAGCAAAGAGCCTGTTTGTGCCAATTAAGTTTCTCTTTTCCTATAGCAGCTCCCAAACTGACATGCTCCCTTTCCAGCCCTTTTCAGAGAAGATGGTTTTGCTTGATTTTCTGTAAACTTGACAGTAAAGAAATGCTTGTTTCGTGCTCATTATCTTTTACTTTGATTTTTCACCAATAATATGCATGATCTTGAGCCAACCCAGTAAAAGGCAGTCAGCATATTGTTATTTGTTTTTTTCTATTTCTTGCTATTGGTTACACCTCAAAATGGAATATTAGCTGCTGAATGTCAATATATTTGATACCTATTGTCTGTCTTTAGGAAAAGTTAAGGAAGTAGTACCTTTTACTTCAAAAAGTCCTTTCCGGTGAGTTCCAGGGAGGGAAGCTTCATTTGTTGCAACAATATGTGTAATGAAACACAGTTTTTACAGAATGTGCCCTGTATCTATCACCTTCATTTTATATTTTAAAGGAACAAATCTCTTAATGTAATGGATCGGGGATTTTAATAGTAAAAGATTACTACAGAATAAAAGTGCTGACAGTACAATAAAACTTGCTAGAAAAATAGAGGCTTATGTTTGTTAACCAGAATTTATTAGGGTCTTAATTATAATGAAATTACAATCAGAGGTTGCTAATGAAGTTAAGGCACTTAGATTTCAATAAGTGTACTTGAAAAAGTGGCTTTTTCACCACATTGGATTTACTCAAAAAATGAAAAAGAACGTGGATGTGGCCAATAATCACTATGGTGATACCAGGTGTTTCTATAGCTGCATCACTTATATGACATGTGACTTTTTCCTTTCTTTTTTTTTTCTTTGTTGGTTTTGGGGGGTTTTTGCTTTATTTTGTTTTTCTCTAAAATGAAGTTTAGGGCTTGTAGCTTTTCAGACACCTTACATTAGGCAGACAAAGATTCTTGAACCTGAAATCTTGACTCTCAATCTCCTGAACTTCAGGCTTAGGCTGCTTTCCATTTCAAACAAAATTTGGGTAAAGGTACAGTACTTTTGCAGAATCTTTTCACTGAGAAACCTCTTTACTAAGAAACCTTTTTGCTACCAAGCTGAACATTTGGGGATTTGAATCGAGTAGGGTCAGAAGGTGAGCACATCCAAAGCTCGTTTATTCATCATTGCAAAGTCACCAGGGACTGCCTTTTCCCCTGTCCCTTTTAAAGAAGAAGGCATTCTAGCAAAGCGTGAGGTTGAGAGAGCAAAAGGAAGCAAGAGGACTGTTTCACTGCACAGTTTTCACAGCATGATTTAGGATGGTCCCTTCAGCCTTGGTTGCAAATGTCCTGAGCAAATATTGTTTGGAAGGACAAATTACAGCTGGTCATATCTTAATTGTTTGCTAAGGATGAATATGTATCATGTAACATTTTCTTAAAGCTCTGTGTTATGAAAATGGTAATGATCAATCACTCAACCTTTCCTAGAGGCCAGATGTTAGGAAGCAGCCTTTCTTTTCACTTGTGTGCCCATATGTGTTTGTATATCTATTTATGGTTATATCTACATATATAGAGATTTAAATTTATGCAAGTGTGAATTTCCAGATATATCTTCCATAGACTTTTGGATTATTAAGTCAGGTTGTTTAACTGTCCTGAATCTGTGTGTTTAAATGCAGACTACAGACTTCTGAATAAGGAAAAACTAGTTTAGTTAATTTAAGAAATCTTTGGGTTTTGCTGAAAGTAAATGTTCTGTTCATAATACAGGTTTTGCGACTTCTCCATCTCAGTGTTCCCAGCCTTTTTATAACCTGGCTTCACACTTGAGAAAATTGACAGTAATTCATTTTTCTTTGGGAAATTGGTAAATCCTTCCTTCCAAATCAGAAGCTTTAAAGGAGTATTTTTAAGCCGGTTTGAGAAATTAACTGTGTCGTGCAATGCACTGCCTGCCTGCATTGCAGAAAAAAGGACCTTGTCAGCAGTCCTTGAAGGTGGAAAGAAGATAAAGTGACTTAGATGATGCTTGGGAAATGGCCTTCAGAGTGTGTGATGGTTTGACAGTGAAGGAGCTGTGAGAGCTTGTGGCTGTCTGGTTGTTTTTTGAGGGGAAAAAAAAAAAAGCAGCTGTGTATCCTGAGTTATTTTGGAATACACCAGAAGTTAAGAAGAAATGTGTGCTGATGCTCAAGGGACTGATGCCTGACTGGATGTTTTGAAGATGGAAAAAGTAGACAGTTGAGATTTGAGTGGTGTGATTGTCAGCAAAGCTGCCTACAACTGAAGTTGTGTACAGATTAGGGAATTACTCTGGGGAGGTAATGCACAGGGAATGACCATAGTCACTAAGGCCTATCCTCCTGGAATGATGCCAGAGTCTCTAAGGGACAGTATCCCTGGATGATACTGTCATCCAACACTGAATTGAAAGATCCTCTGATGAGTGCATAGACTGAAAAGAATTGACTTGCTGGCAAAACTTGTGTAAGAAGTGGTAATAAAATATAAAGCTTTTGTTTCTAGCCCTGATCAGATATAGCACCACCCCTTACACCTTTGGCATAAGACAACAAAAACCACAGACTCCTACCAGGACACCCTTTATGTCTGAAGAAAGAAGAATTTGTTATTATTCAAGAATACTCCTAGTGGTTAATCTTTCCATTTGCTTTGGGCAGGTGTGTTGAAAGTGTTCAGAAATGTAGCACTGTCTAGGTAAGTCCCAGTACAGATTGATTAGGAGGTGGGGGTGCTGGCAGAGCTGTCAACACGTGTGCTAATGTGCCTTATCAGCTGGTGCTGTGACACAGCATATGCTTGGGGTCAGTGCTGCTGTGACATGGACGTATTGCACATCACAGGAGATACCCGTGTGCAGGGTGGGAAGACCAGAATTTATGAGGAAAGTGTAGCTTTTTATTTAAGCTCCAAACCAGAAACAAATGGTAAATTTACAGACAGATAAAGGGGAGGATGGAAGTAAATGGATAATGCTCGTGGGCTCATGGTGTGACTCTTGGGGATGGTGCTGTGCATGGCCAGGAGTTGGACTTGGTGATCTTTGTGGGTCAATTTCAACTCAGCTTTTTCTGGAATTCTGTAAAATAAGTGCATAAGTACTACTACATAAAGCTTGCTTTACCTTTTAAGAATGCTGGTATTTTCCTGTCCAGGTCAATATTCATTCTGCTACATTAACGATCCTGGAAGTGAGTTAGTTCATTTTTGTTTGTTGATTGTGGTGTAACATTATCTAATCACCATTAATGAATGTGATAATGGGTCAGTAATTTTTCTGTTGCATATCTTGTTCAAGTTGCTTAGCTGTTGTGGGAAAAATTAAACTGACTCAGTAAGGACAATATTGGCATTAAGACCCTATTTTTATTAAATTTTAGGCCTCACACTGTGTGCAAGGTTTCCAACTGTAGCAGGGATCCTGTATACCCTCTACATTCTCTACTGTGCAGCAGAGATGAGTTTTGATATACACTAAGCTTATTTGGTTTTTATTGTAGATATGACAGTGATGGTTGGTGTCCACCTTTGCCAGTTCAGACCTACCTGCATCAGGGCATGGAAGATGAGCTTGAGGAAGATGATGATCGTGTCCCCACACCTCCTGTCCGGGGAGTAGCTTCATCTCCTGCCATCTCCTTTGGGCAGCAGTCAACTGCAACTCTCACGCCTTCCCCACGAGAGGAGATGCAGCCAATGCTTCAAGCTCACCTTGATGAGTTAACAAGGGCTTACCAGTTTGATATAGCAAAGCAGACATGGTAAATGTTTGAATGGGTCACCTGTGATCAGGGAAATGAAATAATAATATTAATAATAACAACAATAATACATTCCTTCTTAACGTAAAGAATGATCATGTTCAACAGCATTTCAATTGTGTTTGCAAAGAAGTAAAATAGAAGAAGAAATAGCAAAACTCTACCCACAGTTGGAAGGCCTTACACATCCATATGTGCTTTTTAAATCATAACACTTGGTAATTAATACGCTAAATTTTGTCTGAAAACATGTAAAAACAATATTCCTCCAAAATTTTGCACGTGTTCGGCTAAGTAGTTAATAGCCACCTCCTGACAGCTTTTATACAGTTGTGAGTGCTCTCTTTTCAGGCTAGCAGAAGACAGGAATTTTTTAGGATTTTCAAAAATAGTAAGATTCTAAATTCCTGATTAAAAGTAATGATAGTTTCTTGGAATATCAGTGTGGCAGCTTTTACACTGTGTCACATGAGAATGAATTATTTGCATCTCTGTACCTTGAACTACCATGAGAATTTCTGATTCGTAGGAAAAACCCAGAAACAGCAGAAAGCAAGTCGTTAGTATTTATAGGATGGATCTAGTGTTTCAGACTGCTTTATGCCTCTTTAAAGGAAGAGCAAGCAAATACCACAGTAACATTTCCCCTGCAAAACAAACAGAAGCAGTCTCTTCAGGGACTGAGAAAGAACTTGTCAACTGCACCAGGCTGGGGACGTGGTGAAGGTCAGTTGGTTCCTGGATGTTCCCTGAGCAGCAGTTGTCCTTTTACAGCTCCTCTACCCAGACAAAGCCCGCGACTCTCAGTGGAGCGGAGCAGAGCTAGTTACTGAATGGCATGCTGCCAGCAGAGGAGCAGCCTTTTTTCCCTGCTAAATAAAACCACGAAGTTATTCAGCTTGAGCTCCCTTAAATACACCAGGCAGGTAGGCAGGCGGTGCCAAACCAAAGCCAGCTGTTTTCCCTGGGCACCGTGGAAGCCTCGGGGCTTGTCTGCAATCTGCACTCGATCAACAGGGTACCCCGGTCCCGCTGCAGCACCGCGCCGCTAAGCTCCGAGCCCAGCCTGCCTGTGGGACTGACCCAAATCCCAGGCAGCAGCTAGACCTGGCCTGCTGAAGGCACTGGCTTCTGAGCCAGCACACAGATGCACACCCTGCCAGCGCAGGCAGTGGCTGCTGCACTGTGCAGCCGTTATCCTTCCTACGCCCTCCAAAGCTCCAAACCGGCGCAGGCACGGATAACGGAGCAGGACGCCACACCAAAGCCTCATGCAGCTAGCAGGAAAGGTCTTGCTCCCTTTTTGGGGAAATGAAAATTGATTGGGAAGTTTCATAATGTGCTTAGGATTATACAGATTTCAATGTTGCTCTTGTGTAAAGTCACAGTAATTGAGCCTGAAACTCTAAAAAAAGTAACTAAAACAAAACAAGGACATAACCTTTTTTTTTTTTACACCTTTTGGGTATTGGGCTAAATGCTTTATATACAAGTGATTTTTATGACATGGAATTTTTTAATATATTTTTGTTCTTTGGCTGGATCTGTATCATGCTAGTCAAAGTTAGTAGAAAGTCTTCCATTGTTTTGACTAAGGAAGGAATATTTTTTCAGTCTCCTTTTCACAAAGTTAACCTGTCCATTGTAGAGACAAGGGAAACCTAAACAGCGAAATGAGACCTGTCAGGGTCTCAGGGTACTGTGGGAGTAGCAACTGAGAAATACAGACATCAGCCAACTAGGAATTTAAGAAAGAGCCCATTAGAGATTACCAGAAAAGTACATAATCATTATGGCCTTGATCCAGCAAATCACTTAAGTATATGCTTAACTGTGAGTACATGAGAAATTGACTTCAATTGTTCTATCACAAGCTGAACACTGAACATATACTTAAGCATTTTGCTTGATTAGGAGCTAATCACACTGTTTATTGAGGGTTAGTTAGATGGTAGTGCCCTTTAGTGCCCCAGTGTTTTGAACACTGTGTAGAACACTAAAAACCTGGTGTCCAGGCAGAAAAGTGTTCAATAACTGTTAATCAGAAGGGGGTTGTATGTCAGAAAGGAAGCACTTGTTCTGGAAATTGGATTCAGAATAAGCAATAAGTTAAAACCTACACTGAGGTAGAGAAAGTTACCAGTGTACATAACATTTACCATGATGTTCTCATATCTGATAGATTTACAAGATGAAAATTTTTAAAAAAGGCTTATTGAATAAAGAGAATTCATTCATGCAGGCAATAATTCAGCACAAGATTTCCACTGAAAATGTATTATAACTGGGAGCCAAACAGGTGACAATTGTAATTTTTTCAGTTTTACTGATGTCCAAGCAAGAGACCAGCAGAATCCTGGATCCCATCCAGAGTGCTGCCGATTCAAATCGGGTCATGGCACCTCATGTAGAGCCACCCAAGGATTCCCACGTGCCTAAGTTAGCAATTTCAAGTGTGGTACATGCTCTTGTGCCAAGGCCAGTCATGCCTGGGTCCCCTGGCACAGCTTGCTGCGTACCTGTTGTGCTGTGGGGAATGCTGCTCTGAAAGCTGATGGTGTTCTTTTCTCTCAGAGACCAGGCACATCAAACTCTGAATCCCATGCTTGCCTTTGGCCATTTAGTTATCCTGTGGGTGCTTTTTTGTCTTCTTTTTTCTTTTCCTTTTTTTTTTTTTTTTTTTATGTAATTGCTGCATGGAGTAATTTCACACATGCATGCCCTAATACTGCTGCAATTAAATCAATTAAACTTCTTGGAATAAAGCAAAATGAAAAGGCCTCGCTGATGATGCATTCATTGGACTTGAAAATTTCTTCTGTCCTACTGGCCATTTCCTCCTCTTTAGGGTGACTTTTGCTTCAGGCTCTGCATCTGTTTAAGCGGAAGGAGTGAGATTTAAGTTTGGTTCAATGTGTGATTTGCAAGGGGGAATATTGGGTGAGACACTTATGTGCTAGGCTGGGATTCAGAATTGTGCTTTTCCGTGGATTTCCTACCTGATTTATGCAGCCTCTGTGTCTATTGCTCTTTGTCTGTGAGAAGACACTCCTCACCTTCCTCATCCTAGAGGATTTTATCTTGATTCTTTTTATTTTAGACTGGAAAGTGTGCAAGCACTCTGGTATTAGAAGCTGCAGTGAATAATTGAACTGAATTTTCTTGAGTTTGTCCTAACCAAGCACATTTTGTAAATATACTTCAGGACTTGTTGAAAGGCTTGTGTTTTATTGACCATGAGTTGCAAAGTCTCATCCATTCTGATAACTTTTCCTGTTTGTTTGTGTAGGCACATCCAAAGCAATACACAACCTCCTCAGGCTCCAGTTCCTCCCCTAGGATACGTATCTGGAAACCTTATTTCAGATTTGGAAACAGATGTTCCAGATGATGATGACGATGAGGATGATATTGAAGAAGAAACTGTAGAAATCAGTAGGCCACTAAGAGGTCTAGAGCATACTCCAGGCTCCAGTATGGACAATCTAGACAGCTCTGTAACAGGTAACCAAACACACTGACGCCAACTTGTTACTACCAGTAAAATACATCACCACTTCGACATTTTCTAAGTGAAAATTTATTCCACTCGATTTCTGTAACATTTAAAATGTTAATGCTAAACAGTAAAGTTAAAGAAGGATTTGGAAATACTTTGCTGAAAAATGATAAGGAAATTCATGAATTTTAAAAAGCTTTAAAGACTTGAAAGAAAATTCAGTTATATCCTGGCTTTCATGAAAGGTTCATTCTAGTAGAGAAGCAAGGCAGTTACATAAAAAGGAGGGGGAAGACCTCAGCTTAGCAATATATATTTCATAAATCAGTAGCAGCATAAAAATGTTATCTTAAAACACTTTTAGATATTCTGCTTGGCAAATGCTTTCCAAGATGAACACAAGGAAGTTAAGGACTTCAGAGTAAGTGTAGCTAGATTGGCACAACATTTATTTCTAGAGTAAATGCAACATTTATGTAGGAAAATGTGTATTTTGAACATCCTTTGTATGGCTGAATTTAGCAATTGTTCCCTTTTAGAGAATCTGTTTAATAATTCTGACCCTCCTACACTCACTTCTTCCTGTCCTTTGCATGCCTTGGAAAGCTACATCATCGTCATCAAAGGGGACCTAGAAAGGGAGACCTGCTATAATAAATTAATGCATGGAATCTGAATGAATTAAAGTGCTGTTGGTGAAATTTAGGTAGTGAAAGACATTGTTTTTTGAAAACACGGATTTTATGTGGACATCATGCACTGTGTGTAAGCATCGGTGTAGTTCTCTTTAGCTTGAATCAGGGCCTCTATATAATGTACTGTGTCCATAATGTGAAGGTGTGCTGGAGACCCAAATATCCCCAATGTCACAGTGTTAGTGAGTTCTGCTTCAGTTTTTGATCTCAGCAGACAAACACTCATTGCTGGTTTTATCTTAAGGGAGACTTGCTCAGAACAACCTCTTACCATAGCGCCACTGGATTCCTTCTTTGTCTCCATCTCTGAAATTCCAAGGCTCTTGCACTCATGCTAAGGATTGCTGTTCTGAAAAACTGCAGGAACATGACAGTGATGGAGCATCAATACTATCATTTTCTTCCTTTCCCTTCTTTAATGAAATAGTGTGTAGCTTAATCCCACCTTCCATGTTTTCCTTCACCCTAGAGCCAGACTGCTTGCCAATCTAATTAAGATTTAAGAATTGTATCCCTGCTGCTGTGATTTGAAATCCAGATGCAACTGAAAGACATAAAGTTTAAATCTCTGAATTGAGAAGGTTAACTTTTTAGTTCATGCATATATTAACTCACTTTGCTTGAATTTCTAGAGTAATCTCCTTCAGGCTATAATTCTGCATATTTTTGCATATCTCACTAATGGCTCAGAAGCATTTATGTTAGGAATTCACTAAGAGTTTTAGACTGGTAGAACAGCAATAAATAAATTTTTAAAAAAAACAGGTTGGTATACATTTTTCTTTTGGTAGATATTAATATGGCAATGCTTATGTATCTGTAAATCAGAAAATGAATGTTTCCACATTTGCATCTTCACCTTATAGTTTGGATCACCCTCCCTAGAGCAAATAAGGGATAGTTGTATTCCTGCTCCAATTTGAAACTTTTGTGCTTATTAAAATTTATACTTTTACGAATAGCCTTCAAAATCTTGTTTAATTTTTGGAGTGTTAAATGTCTAATTGCTCGATTGTTAAAGGCTTCTTGATATTTTGGAAGAAATTGGGCAGAACTTCATAATGTAGACTGGGAGTATACCTAAAGTGATCTAAATATGCTTCCACTCATGACAACCACTAACTTCATGTGGCCTCATCCAGCTGAAATTTAACATTTTCCTTTTTGCTGTTTCTTTTACTTGTTTAATTACTGGCTGGATCATTCTTTGCCTCTGGTTCACTGCATGGCAAGGTGTGTGCTGGCACTGCAGGAAGGGAATGTGCAGCTGGAGGGGAAGCAAAATTACAGACTGCCCCTATAGCACTTAGCCAACATGTAGACTGACTTAATTAAGGAATGATAGCCTTACAGGAATACACCCAGAGTGTTAGCATAAAGGGTCTGTAAGATAGCAAAAACTCCAAATAACAAAACTACTTCTGTTTTTCTCAGTTACTATTTGGGTAAAACCTTGATTTTAGAAGAGTTTATATTGGGCTTGTTCTTTGTTTTTTGTTTTCTTTTTTCCTAATGGTGGAAAGGAATTGCCTATTATACTTGGGCAAATTTTGTTTTTCAGAAGATAATTTTAATTTTTCTTTATCTGTTTCTGTTAACTCTTCCAGGCTGTGTTTAATGGTGTTAAAGAGTGTATAGCAAATTGCTTCAGTTGTTCCCAAGCTGTTTCTCATTCTTCAGTTTGATTGCTTTTAAAATACTATAGAACAACTAAATTGTTCTTTCATGTGCTGAGAATACATAAGCTACTTCTTTCCACAGAGCTTTTGGTGACTTCAGCCAGCATTTTTCTAGGAATTTATAGATCACGTTTTCACTTCTCTAAACGTATTTGAAAATGGAGGCAGATGAGAACAGCTGACCCAGATGAAGCAATATTTCTGTTCATTCTGAAGTGCCCTGGGAGTTCAGTGTTTGTGAGCAATCTAAATTGACATCCCCTGGTCCTGACTTCCTCCAAACAGAGTTGCTGTGGCGGGAGCAGGGCGAGGTTCCTCACCCTGTAGTGTTAGCAAGCCTCAGCAATGCCTCAAAGATGCCCACTCTTGGACTGAAATGGGGCTTTGTTCTTCATGGCTGAGCTGAGAAAAAGGATTTCCTGCAGTGCCAAGTGTGGGATTCTCTGAGGGGAAGCACTGGCACTGCGTGAGCCAAAGCACAAACTGCTGAATCCCTCTGACACCACGGTGCTGCTACTTTAAACTGTTTAAAAGTCAAGTTGTCTTCCAGGCCCTTGAGTTTTAGTCACAGCTAACTGAAGATGCAGACAAGGATTTAATCTGCACTATTAAGCTTTATTCTTTGCAGGTGGCAGAGACATAATGCTGACATGTATAATAAAGTGAAAAAAAAGGAGGAGTGTACAGGATCTGTATCTTAACATTCTCCAGATATCACAAAGAGAATTCAAGGAGGGAGGTTTAAATTTGCACATATGTGGGATGTAATATGAAATTAAAGCCAAGGTTTTGCTTCGTTCCCAGTATGGTTTGTTAGGATATTGAGTCACTGAATCTGCTTTTAAAAAATAGAGAGAAGGAACCACAAAACACTGGTAAAATTTGCCCTCACTTGACTTTTAATTCATAATTATTTAGGGTTGTTTTTTGCTTTCAGAGACACAATGAAGTATGTTTTTTTCTTTCTCTTATGTTTAATGTTTGCCTTTATAATGAATTGCTGTGCAGAGTTATGGCATGAATGGCCACAAAGAGTCTGTTGCATTATTCTACTTTAATAGACTTAATTAATTGCATATGATTTTAGAAGAAATCAATTTGCTTCTCACTGAAATCACTAAGAGCAAGCCTAGGTTTTTTTCAAGTCAAAGTGTTATAGTTTGGCGGTTTTCTTTGCTCTCTCCTTATCTCATCCTCCTCCTGCAGCACCCGTGAAGCTGGTTGTGAGTTGTGTATCTTCAGTCCTGGTGCATTTTGACTGAGGGAAGAGTTTGACTCATTAACTAGCTTGGAAATTAGAGCAAGACCTCTTCTATTTAACTGATACAAACTGGTATAAACAGAGAGTTATTCTTGCAAACAGTGTCTCGACAAATGGGTTACATTTTTTTTTTCCAAATAATTATATAGATCTAAATCATAAAAATCTCTTCAGATTGTGTAGCTCAGCAAGGAAGAATATCCCTTATTTGACATGTTTTGGTCTTGATTAAAAGACTCACTGATCAGTGTCTGTATGGAAAAAGTTGATCATTCACTGTGTCTGAGCACAAATGGAATAATTCTTGAAAACTGCACAATATCATTTTCATGAGCCATATTTTACCATGCCTCAGCTCAATATTTGTATTGATTTGCTTAGGGATACCTATTGCAAAAGATTCTGGTTTATAAGCAGTTAGACAGATTGCATTTAATAGGAAGAATGTGCTTCATGGATTAAATATGTGCTCAGAAAATGGGAAACTGCTACTTTTTGTATCTCATAAAAATGGTAATGCAACAATTAGCAGGGTCATATTATAAAGCACAGACTTTACTCTAGCTTAATGGATCTAGGGATATGCATTCATCAGCAACGATAGATTTAGCATAAAATGACATGTAAATGAATTGATGACTGATCATAAATTAATTTTAGTGCTGAAGAAGTAATAGAGACACAGCAAGTTGCCACTTTATCATAGTATTTTACTGCTCAGCAACATTTGAGCAACTACTTAATGTTCTTTGCGCATTTCTTTTCAAACAGCTTGAATAAATTTGAGATTTTTTGTGCCTTTCAGCAATATGGAAACAAAAAAAAATCTAAAAGGATGGAATGCAAACAGAAATAAATTTGGCTAAGTGACATAAATTCATTTTTCATTAGATGTTTATGAATGTCATTAATTATCATTGGACCTGTGAAGTGCTGAATATCTACGTGTGGTTTTTGCTCCTTTTTTTTAGTGCTTTCTGCCCAAAAATAAAACATTTAAAACCTAGAGGCTTATTCCAAGTGTATACATTTAAATATGTGGGCATTTATGGTGGAGGAAAGTAAAAAACAAAGTCTAGTTTTTGGAAGTGTGATCATATTTAGATTCTGCATTCAAATACTTCTATTATTCTTCCTTATTTTGATGGTACAATGACTATTGTCCCTTCTATTCCATCACTTCCACCAAAATCAGTGGGCATTCTTGCTGTGTAATTATGACAGTGGTCAGACATATCCAAGAGAAGATAATATCTCCTGTACAAAGGCTGAAAGAATTCTGTAACTGATTTCAGCTGAAGTAGCATCAGTCCCCAAGCTTGTCATCCACACTTCAGAAACCCAAGCAGTCTATCCCTGTTCCATTAAAAAAACTGCAGAGAAGCAGGGGCTTAGCATTAATATGTGCTGGATGGTGTTGTAAAAGGAAAACACAGGAAGTAAGCACATAGAGGCTGGTAGATGCAGAAAAGTATCTAATGGAATTCTCAAAAGTGCCAGGTTTGTTGTTAGCAGCTTTTATTTCACAGGTGCATTAGACTTTTTTTATTATTATTTTTAAGTAAAGCAACAGTACATTTTACAAAAAAAAAAGGCATTTTTATTGCCAGCAAAATGCCGCTAAAAGCAGTAGCATGCAGTCTACTGGAAGCTGGCACCTCTGTTCTCCTCACCTTTCCCTGAGAGCAAAGAAGCTTTCTGTTTGCATTAGCACCAAGAGATACTTTATGGAGCAAGAAAACAGAGTTCAACTTTTCACAGAGCTGATTTTGTTCTGCATAAAGCATTTACTGCTGCTGTCAGCAAGAGTAAAATTTACAGTTGCCAGAAAGCGTAAAAACTCAAATGTACTCTTGGAAAACACATAGTGAGCTGCATGTAAAGGAGACACTAAAAGCCTGTTTCATCCCATTTCAAAATGCACAGTTGATCTGAAAGGAACGTCAGCATCTCTTATTCTGCCTTTATTCAGAGAAAAACAAATGTGCATCTGATTTGGAAAGCAGGAGGCCAGTGGATGCCTTTAAACAAGCAGTTGCCACGTGTGCTGTGTTAACACAGCTGTGTGGTGGCCTGAGGTGCCCAGGCTGGGCTCCAGCACTCCCATGCCTTCTGGGCAATGTCTACACCTCTGCAGGTCAGAGCAAGATGGGATTTACTGCTGCAGGTTTGGCTGCGGAAAAGAAATTGTTTATGCAGGGAAACTGAATAGCTCAGGAATCAGGAGAAATAATGTAGAGGTTTCGCCTTGAGCTCCCTGGTCACACACAGCTGTGGGTGCTGAAAGTGTCTCAGGGTGTTTTGCTGACTTCAGCAGTTAGAAGAAGTTTCTATAAAAAAAGTTGCTTCCAGCAGCCAGAAGTAACATAGAATGGTTTGGACTAGGAGGGACTTTAAGAGGTCATCTTGTTCTAACCCCCTACCATTGACAGGGACACTTTCTACTAGACCAGGTTGCTCAGAGCCCCATGAACACTTCCAGGATTGGGACATCCACAGCTTCTTTGGGCAACCTGTTCCAGTACTTTATCACCCTCATGGTAAAGAATTTCTTCCTTACATATAATCTAAACCTTCTCTCAGTTTGAAAATGTTGCTTCTTGTCCTATCACTGCAGGCCTTATCAGAGAGCCCCTTTCTGCCTTTGTAATGACCCCACTTTATGTATTGAAATGCTGCAGGAAGATCTGCCCGGAGCCCTGTCTTCTCCAGGCTGCAGAGAACAATCCCAGTTGTCCCAGCCTGTCCTCACAGAAGAAGGGTTCCAACACTCTAATCATTGTTGTGGCTCCTCTCTGGGCACACTTGAACAGGTCCATGTCTGCCTTGTGCCAGGGACCCCAGAAATGGATGCAGAACTCCAGCTGGGATCATAACATCTCAATGAAACTCATGTCCCTGCAAGAACAGAGCTATGTTTCCAGCCTGACAGGTCTCTCCTAGAACAACTGCTGGAGGAGAGGGGAAGGGGGAGTGACCCATAGCCAGAGCACACTATTCCCAGCTTTACTAACACTTTCTGTCCATGGGAATGTGGAGGAGTTGGGGAACAGGGCTTTTTTACAGGGTTAGCCTAGAAAACTGGCCGTCTGATAATAAAAATGCAGGTAATTTTAGAAAAACTGGTATGTCTATGAGTGTGTAGAACAATAGCTGTATTCACACAAAATGGCCTTTTGCCAATTTTCAGTATATTTCATACCTAAAACAAGATATTTTTTTTGGATCAATTAACAAAGCAAATGAAAAACAGCTACTACACATACCTTGAAATTATCACACCCAAATTACCATGTGCACTGTATGTTGGGTAACAGCTGTGGTTAGCAAATGGCCAAAGCAATGTGAGCAAATAGAAATTAAAAGTTCTTTTAAAATATCCATAGTGTCACAGACCATGGCACTGAAAACAAAAAGTGCTCTGTATATGGTTTTATATGTCTCTACATAGACAATAAAATATCTAACACAAAACTCTTGGGCCCTGAAATTAATGGCACACGTTAAATTTTTAGTGTCTAAGCATCATCCTTGGATATGTGTAGCTCTGGTTACATTTTTATGTTTCAGCTTGTGCTCATGTATTTTGTGGAATTCATCTATAAGTGATTGTTTGAAAATGTCCTCAGTTATAGCATTTCATTTTCTTACATCTCCATTAGGTGTTTTATCTGTAGTATCTCTTTTCATACATCATCAATAACTGTTGCTAAGTGTCTTTGCTCTCCATTCTCTATGATGTCCTATTGCTCTTTGACTGTTAGTTGAGAAAATGTCTTCTCAGAGGAAATTCAGTTTTAGCCTTCCCTTGCTGTTATCTGTGCTCCCTCACATCTGTCTGCATCAGGTCGAGTCTGCTTGGAAAATAACAATTTTATGTGTGCTTTTGGCAAGCAGAATCAAACTCTGTCACTCTCTGTTGCACTTAACACACTTCCTGCCTGTCAGACCTCCACAGACCTCTTTGGTTTCTTTTCTTGTATCTGAGGAGTGCACTGGTTTTTGTTATTATAGCCTGCCACTTCTCTGACATTAAAAGGTTTGGTCACTGCAGCATCACAAAATAATCCACTGTTCTTGGGCTTTGTGGTGCAGCATGCTACTGAATTCCAGGATTCATTAATTGCACTCATGACCTATTTTTGCAGGACATTTTTAATATTTGACACCACCATTAGTTAATTAGCCTATCAATTAACTAATAAGCAGGTCGTTATTGATTTACTACTTAACAATTTTAAACACAGCAATGCTTTCTTGGACATGGATTGAAAAAAGGCTGTACTGTACTGTAAAAAAGACTGTACTGCTACACATTTTATGTGCATTTAGAGAAATTCAGCTCTGCTAGCTGAGTAAAGTCAGGGCCATGATGCATTCCTCGACACATGTCTTCGTGTCTTTGAAAACCAGTTCTCTGCAGATTCTCACAGGTTCACTGGGCTTTTTTTTTTCCAACATATAGCTGTAGCTAAAAAGCGCATTTCAGGTATTTTGAGATGGGTGTGGTGCCTTTAGTATCTCAGGGCAACAGCATCATGCAATGCCATGCAGCAGCTCAGGTCCCAAAAGCACTCTGGTGGCTCTGCGCCTCACCTGGGTTTGGTGGCTCATTTCACAGGGCTGCCCTGTTCCTGGAGCAGAGCTCTTGCTGCTGGCTCTTCCCTTTGCCTTCTGCTCCACTGCACAGTGCAGAATGACCCTGGGACATTTCAGAAGTACAGAATGCCACCATCTCCATCTGAAACCCTGAAAGAAACAGAATTACAGTACTTTGAAAAAAAACAATTGAACCAAGCAATAGCTTTTGAAATTGATGGGTAGCTGATTGATGCTTGATTGGTGCCTCAGAACAAATAAAAAAAATACAAGCGAAGAGCAAATAAGATTTATCTTTCCTTCTCTATTTTGCTCTTTTACTTATGTTAAGATTTCTACATTTCTTTCATGTGGTTTTTCTGGTATCTGGTTTTCTGACTACATTTTTATAATGTTGTTATCACTTTCCTCTCCTGCAGTGGTGGTGATCCATAGTTAGAAGGTACCATGGGGCCAACACTGGTCTAGCAACTGACTCACTGTTAAATCTGAGCATATATTTGCTCTGCTCTTGAATCTTAATTATTTCTAACCTTTAAAAAAAAGCAACTTTAATCCAGTAGAGTGAACTACTTTAGATCAGCTATTTTCAGGCTGTTACAACGGCTCATTTATTTTAAGGTTTTGATTGATAAAATTCCATGTGGCCGGTCTTGTTCAGAATAGCCCTTGAAGCCCAGGTCTGACTTTAGCCATATCTACTGAGACTTACATATATGCAGTCCAAAATTAAGACTTGGTTTGGCAAATATCAAACTAGATCCTGATTTGTAACAAGTCAAGTAAAACAAAGTAACAAAACTAGGCACATTCAATTCAATCACAGGGAAAACATTGATTTTGAAAAAGATTTACTCTGGAGCCTTTGAATTTGTAGAGAATATGTCTTATTTTGTTTACAGGAGCAAAGCTACGTGGAGCAAGCTAGGAATGAGATCCCACCTATCTCTGATAGTGCTTTGTTGTACCAAACTCTGGCAGATAAACTTTGGGGTTTGTGTTGTGAAGGGACACAATAAGTGGGTCTTTAAGCTCTAGATTAATTTTAATTTAGATTAATTTTTAATTAAAATTGCTCTTCTCTACCAAGCTCTGTCAAATGAATTTTGGGTATCCTGTTGAGAAAGAACATATTAAGTGGGTCTTTAAGCTTTAGATGAACAAAGACTATGAGATGTGCACCACTCACTGGCGCCCTACATTTGTTTTTAGGTTCAATGGTAAATGGATGGGGTTCTGCGTCTGATGAGGACCGTAACTTTTCTAGCCATAGATCTAGTGTAGGTAGCTCCTCAGATGACTCCATCTTTACCAGCGGCACTTTTGCACAAGCACTGGTTGCAGCAGCAGATAAAGCTGGGTTTAGGCTGCATGGAACCAGCCTGACGAGAACAGGTTTGTAGACTCCAAGGTGATGCTTTCTGCATGGAGGGTGACTCTGCCTATCCTTCTCTCAGTGAATCTGTGTCTCACACTTGTCTAACATGCATGGGATAAGGTGGATGGAGATACTTCTTTGGGTATATTTTAAATCAAACCTTGCATTGTGTTTCATTTTTAGTGATTTGAAGTAGTGAATAGCACAAGCTTTTAATCTGCACCTTTGGTCTGCTGCAGTTCCCCTCAGTGCTGACTCTGCTCTAGATTTACTGACATATGCTTATTTAATATTTCAGTGAAGAAATTACTAATTCTGCCTTGCAACCTCTGATGATTTCATTTTCTGAAAAATCTCCTCACAATCATTCACGTTTCCAGTGATGAACACCACGTTTAAACTGTTGCCTCCATCCCTGCTCTTCTGTTGCATTTCATCCTGCAAAAGTGTGTTTTTCTATGAAATGTTTCTGAGCATGGGGTGAATTGGTGTGCTTTGATTGTTGACAATACAAACTGTTTAAAGTTTACTTAATAGCTGATTTTAAAAATCCTTAATTTAATAAGTTAATATATTTTGGTAACATTTAATTTTGGTTATGCCAACTGAATCTGCCAAGTAAAATGTAACACAGGTAAAGTGGATATTTCATTTGAAAATAGCCAATCTTCTGAAATTAATTTATGAAAAGTAAATTATTTTAGTTATTTTTAAAGCTCCATATGTTTTATTTCTATTTAAAAATATAAAGAAATATTATCTTTATTCTGATAAGAAAAGGATACATTTGCATTTCCTTAGTCTTGTGAAAATAGCAACAACTAATTATTTAAATCCACAAATCTAATCTAGCAGAGTATGAACGTGGGTCATATTTTTTGTTATGCTTCCTCAGCTAATTCTGGATGACAGGTCCCATAATATTCTTATCATTTAAATTTTTTAGACTATTAGTCTGGTATGAAGTCTCTCCTTCAGTAAAATGTGTTCATTTAAGAGAAAGTCTCACATGCTGGGGCTGAAAACTGTAGGCTTTCAGCATGCAATAACTTCATGGCAAGGACTGCCTTTTAGGAACATTAGGAATAAAGGAAAGAGTTGATGGCAAAGTCCTAAAATCCAACTTTTCTCAAATCACTGGAATTTTTACCACTGGCTTTGGTCAGACATAATCATCCTTAAAAGATTATTTCACCATAGCTGAAGCCCTTAGTTGCTTCCATCTATTAATGGAAAATTGAGTAAATCTGTCTTATCACTTAATAAAAAAAAGGAAGCAAACCAAAACAAGAAAACTCATAAACTCATGTAGACTTTAACTTATCTAGTATGGACACATCTGGCCAAACTATAACTTAAAATACACTGTTTTCCTTGAAGAGCCTCCCAGGTTCTGAGTGAAAGGAGTAGATCTTTTCCAGCCTTTTTTTTGATGGTGTTTGCTCCAGTAAAAATTAATGTAAAGATTCACCAAAATTACTGTCACTTGTATCAAACCTTTGAGAAGTGCAGTTTCCACCACAAACACATTCATAACAGAAGTAAATGGACACACAAACACAGAACAAATATGACACACTTTAAAATAAATAGGGTTTTTTTATTGTAGCTATGTGAATGGAAACTACAATGAAAGGCTGAGAGCCCCTTGTCAGTTGTATTTTCCTAGCTTGATTAGGTCAGAAATGCACTTAAAGTGAGTATGTGTGTAAATCCTCACAGGCCATTAGAACACAGGGTACAAAAAGGGATCCAGTGGTTGTGGTAGAGACTTTATGATTATTACCCTCTTACTCTCTTAATGATCCAGCAGGCAAAATGGAAATAAAATAGAAACCCACACATAAGCAAACAGCCCTCCCTCCTTTTCCTCACAGAAACCTCAGCAAATGGTTTTTTTGCAGTGAGCAAAAAAAACCTGCCCCTGCTCCCTGTGGTGCCATCAGGATGTGTCACCTCTCAGGGCAGGGTGGCTGGGTCAGACACCCCTGTTCCAGCCCTGCAGCCCCCAGTGCTAGTGTCCCCCAGGGCGGGCCGCGCCCCCAACCCCTGTCAGCCCCCCCCCAGTGCCATCAGGATGTGTCACCTCCCAGGGCAGGGTGGCTGGGTCAGACACCCCTGTTCCAGCCCTGCAGCCCCCCAGTGCCATCAGGATGTGTCACCTCCCAGGGCAGGGGGCTGGGTCAGACACCCCTGTTCCAGCCCTGCAGCCCCCCAGAGTGCAGCACAGTGCCTGGCAGTGCAGAAGCAGCAGGGTTATCCTGCTCATTGCCCTGAAGGGAGCCTGCAGGTCCCGACTCTTTATTCCTCTGCAGTCTGGACAGTCATTTCCACCCATTTAGAACAGCTGTGAAATACTCTCAGCAGTAGATGCTGAAGGAGGTGTCCAGCTTGAGAGCCTCACGTGGGAATGTTTGATTGCCAAGCATGAGAGGCACTGGTGAATCCAGATGCAATGTGTCTCTCCTGCCAGACACTTTGATTCCAGTTTCCAGAAGCCATCATGATTTGCCATGAAGTTAAAACAGCTTTCCTTTCTAACACCCTTGGGAAATTAAATCAAGAATTAGTGGATTCATCCTTGTCTCCACTTAAACACACTAAATCTGCTGCAGAAAGTCTGACACTGCTCAGCAGTTCTTACTGGCAGGGCTGCACACAAATACAAGATGCTCTAATAAGTTATTAAGTGCATTGAAAAATGTGCTATGGGAGTCTGCACATCGTTTGTGTTTGCCCCATGTATGATTTAGGTCAGTGCTATTTATTTTACCTCATTTTCGTGAGGGGATAAAAGAGAATGTTTGGTGTCTATTTCTTTTTAAAACCAGCATTCTGAATGAATAATCACATTTCTTTAGTCAAAAGAGTAAGTGTGAAGAATCTGTGTCCTGCACTCACTAGTTGCATTTGCATGAAGTGAGTTTATTTTTGCAAAACATCTGTGCAGCGTGCTGTGAGCTGGGATGGAATTTCAGGCTCACATCTGAATTTCTTTGCATTAGGAGTCTTTTTTTAATTTTTAAATGAAATCTTAATATTTCGTCTGTGTTCATCTGCTGTGTTATCCTTATCTGTGAAAAAAGGGCTTGATCACTTGTCTTTGTCTGGCTGCAGCTGTGCCAGCTATAGAGGTTGATGTTCCCAAATGCTTATTCCTTGCTTTCTCCCAGCTCCAGAATTAGCTGCTTGGGCGGGGGTTCTGTAACCCAATTTCAGTTAAAATGAGCTAGGTTAGCAAAGGCATTGTTTTCAGACTATATAAATTCAATTGGGCTTTTTTTTTTTTTGCCTTTCTTTTTTTTTTTTTGGGAGGGTTTAGAAATGTCCAGATGGGGGCTTGAAATGCTTGAAACGTGGTGACCTCTGATAGGTGGCACAGATGGGCAGCTGGGGACAAGCCTGCCTGAGAGCAGTGCCCTCCTCAGGGTGCACAACAGTCAGAAGGTAGAAGATCAAGCCTGAGACAGTCACAAAATCTCTGGAGTCAAATAGTCAAATATTATCCTAACATGTATGTATTAATGTGAAACAGCATGTTAGAGAGATTGTGACTACTTTTTCACTTTGCCCTCTTGGCACTGAGAATGTTTCAAGTAGGATGCTGAGCTGCATATTACTCCAAGTTAGGTTTTTTAGATCAGGTTGTATGTGACAGCATGCTGTAAGTAAGCACATCTGTTGGAAGGTTTTACTAGAAAACATAACCCACTGCAGGGTACACCATGGTCTAAGCTAACCAGAGATAAAAAGACCTCCTTCCTATCATGGGCCCACTTGACCAGAAAAATAGAAATCACCCGTTTTGCCACTTTCTATCATCTCTTACACCATTTGGGTCCACAAGAGCACTGCAAGAGCAGAATTTTGGACTGGCTTATGCATTTTCCACTGCAGATAGCATTAAAATATGTAAGAAATTTAATTACCAATTCTAAATGAATTAAGATGTTAGCATCTCCAAAATTTTCCAGGAACGACACACCCATGAACAATAGAAAATCAAAGATGGTGATTTTTAGTTTTCATCAGTTATCATTAAATATTAAGTCTAGTTAAGAATAAAAATATCAGTATAAGAGGAAGTGAATGTAGTAAAAGAACTGTGCTCTTTAAATTCTGAGGCTTTTAATCATCTGCTCCATAGAACAGCATCAAAGATATTTCTTTAAGAAAAATCATATAGCTTGAATAGTGTATATATATATATGTGTATATACACACACGCATATATCTATATATATGAGATATAAAATGATATATAAATAAATCTGTGGTCACAATAGATATTTTTAACAAATAAAAGTACTGAAAATTAACTGGGAAATGTTAGCATTTAAATATACCCCCATTTTTATTTCTTGAGAAAAGAGAGCCCTGAAGTATACAGTGCTACAAAGCTACATAGCTTGCAAAATCAGTTATGCTTATCTCACTGGAGTTACTCCAGATATACAGTGCATATGGGAGCCCCTAAAATGAGAATCTGGCTCAGAAAACATGAAAGTGGAAGGCAGGAGGAGATAAATTTGATATGATTGCAGAACTGTTTTCCTTCCCTGTCCAAGGCTGAGGAGTTGTTATGACACATCTGTTCAGCACACAGAGCAGGTAGGAGTTACATGGCATACAGTAGTTTTATCGCAACAGATTGGAATAATTGTAATTATAGAAGTTAAAGACAAAAGAATGCCAAGTTTCCCTCCTTCACTTGTTGTGGTGTGTCTCAAAGCAGTTGTTATCAGTGGGTACCTTGGGGGACACTTGCCTGCCTCTGAGAATTAGACCTGACTTAATGTTTTGGAGCAGACATTAATAGAACAATAAATTTCAAGGCAATAACGTTTTTTCTTCTGGTTTCCCTATTTTTTTTTTCTTCTTTAGGCAAAGCATATTCTTCCTCTCAGAGACCTCGGCCAGGCAGTCCTTTTTCTACTGACAGCAACACGAGTGCAGCTGTCAGTCAGGGTCAGAGGCAGAGGCCCACGAAGAAACACAAGGGCGGGCGTTTGGAGCAGCCTCCTCTGCCTCATCGCCGCGAGGGAATCACGGACGGTGAGTGCTGGGCAGGGAAACCTGCAACAGGCAGCTGTGCACAGCAGGACAAGGCACAGCCATCTTTCCAGGAATATCAATTCAGCAATATCAATTGCTGCTTTGGTGGAGTTGGGGTCCCCAGGTTGCCGTGTGAGCAGTGTTGGAGCTCTGGCAGTGCAGGGCTTGGGTGAGGGTTGGAGGAGCCATTCCCCATTTCTACTCGGGACGTGTCATCATCTCTTAGGGTTTCTCCGATCTCAATATAAATCTTACCCCAAAATGACTGCCTTGCACATGAGTTGACATTGAAAAACGACCTGTAATTTTACATCTTATGAAAGTAGCCACCACTAGCAGTAGTTGTATGTCATGAATTCTTGAGGAGAAGCGGAGAGCGGCTCCCACAGGACTTGTTTGGTTTGTGCTGGTTTTGACAGACACCCAATAGCTACAGAAACATGTGCCATGTTTTCCCATGATTCTGCCTCACCTCTTGTCCGTGCTGCTCCAGTCCTGACATCCACTGACCTCAGTGACTGTGTCTCCCTCCCTTTTACATCTCCACTTCTCTCTTACAAGTACTTCCCATCTGGAAATTTCAGACATGTCTGTTCTGCTCTTCTAATAATTAAGATCAGCTCTTTCTTCCATTTTCTTTGTCTACCCTTCTTGAGTCTGGCAAAAGACACAACTTAGTTTTCGAGTAAGACTGGATAGGAAGGTGGCCAGCTGGTTACCTCCCCCTCATTTCTTCTGATCCCTGGTCTTGCACCTGTAGGTGTTGAAATGATCAGAGTGTTCACCGAAGGGATTGTTGTTACATCTCCTGCTCTATGGCTCATTCTCCCTGTGATATTATTTGTGGAAACAGCTTAAAGTAGCTTAGATTCTGCTTCTATGGATCCAAGTTCCTTTAAACATCAATTCCCTCCCCTTGTGGATATATTACAGAGGCCTCTCTATTACACAGATCCCTTGAATAGATGTGCCTATGAGAACAGTAACTGCAAAGTTATGGATGTCACTTGTAGTGGTGGCCATACTCTTGCTGTACACGTTTTGTTAACCCTTCTGAGTGCCATATCCGGTCACCCTGAACTGTGAGCATCTTAGGCCACAAATTCTGTGTACATGTGAGTTTGTAGTTCATTTAGTATGGTGGACACTAATCCTTCTGCTTCTGAATACTATTGCTACAGAAGCATTTTACAATAGTGTGGATATCAGAAAATTAATGGGGATCCAGTTCAGGTCATGAGACAGGTGGAAGTGGGGCTCCTCAGAGAGTGACTCCATCATAAAATTTGCCATTGTTTTAAATTAGCGAAAGATATCCAATTTTAAGATTCATTTTAAAAGAGGAAACTCCTATTACTTTATATTTATCCTTAATAAAATACTAATCTTACTGGAGTTTCTTTCATATATTTAAATCAGAACACCAATGATGTACTATTTCCTTCAACCTCTCAGACATGGGCAATAACCATAACAGCTTTCGGATGCCATTAGATTAATATTTTTCTTTTATAAACTTAGTTAAAATTCTTGCTATATGTTGCAAAAATTTATAATGTCCTGGAGCAATAGAGGAACAGTTCCCATCCAGTATTAACACAGGAACAAACAAACAAACACAAATGGTACAGTTTTCCACTTCAACTCCTACTGAATATGAGTCATTAAAGTGTAATGTCAAGTCTGAGTCATAGTTAAATTTGCAAAAGACCATTTGTCAATTAAGGAAGGTAGAAGTTGCTGCTGCCACCTGCATGTATGTAAACAACTGAATTTAGGAATCTCTGGTTCACAGAAATTAAAAATGGCAACTGGGTGCTTTCTGGGGAATATTGCAATGAACTTTACAAAGACAGACAATATCACTATGCTTAAGCTATAGCTAGAAAGAGGAAGGAGGAGAACCTTGGATAGATCCAGCAATTCCAAGCCCTAATCCAGGCCAGTCCATTCAGCCCTGGGCCATCCTGAATTCTGTGAAAAGCATCACTATACATTTTCTCTGTTTTTTCTGATGTCTCCAATTCATTCCCTTATAACTGCTTCCTCTTGGATTTGTCTTGTGAGAATATACTTGGTTTGCCAGTTGTTTTCAAATTCCCAAGTTGGATGAGTCCTGGTATCCTGTGTTTAAGTCTCATCACATACCGGATGTCTGTCATTTTCAATTTTCATTGACTAAGAAAGCTCCAGCTTTCTCTGCCCATTCCCATACACATCCTGAGTGCTTCCTCCTTGTTAACTGTAACCATGTGGGACAGTGCAAAAGACCTAAGAAACTGTAATATTTAACACATAGCACGCACATCTCAGACTGTGTAAGCATTTGAGGGCTCAACTTCATGCTTAGTTTTGACAGCAATCCACACAAATCCCCTAAAACCCTGCTTCTTCATTTCCTTCAGCTGCAGGTCAGAAGCCTCTAGAGACTGACTCTAGATGGTTGTCTTGCTGTACAACTTGTTTTTTCACTTCCACATCCTGAAAGACTATGGAGACAACAGCAAATCCACAGAGGAAGAATATGTTATGAATCCCTCAGATGGTCAAAACTTTCATTCTGAGCTCACAGTCCACCATAAAACGAAAACAAAAATGGAAAAAAAAAAACCCAAACAAAAACCTGAGGGGTTTTAGTATTAGTGCTCAAGGAATAATTTGTTTTCCTAGCAACAATGAATAGCAAAACAGTGGAATCTGTCATGTAGTTTGCAGCACAGTAACTGTGTGATTGAACTTAAAAGGCCTTCCTTAACTGAGCATGATATGCAAAAAAAAAAAATCAAAGAGGAGGCAGAAGGGAAATATGCTTAGGGTTTGAAAAGGAGAACTGGAACATAAGACTTATGTTACCATGCCTTGCTACTAACTTCCTATTGTGTATTAAAAATAATTTTTAATGTTGAGAAAATACTTACCTTCTGATGGTATAAGGTGTTTCAGGGGCTTATTAAATGTCACAGTAATTATCTCTCCTTTGAGAAGAAATCACTGACACAGGTAGAAAGGTGTGTCCTTAAAGGTTCTTTAACTTGGTGCTTTTTCCAGTTAATAATGAGAAACTGTGCCAAACCTTGACTGCTGCCTGAATCATTTAGCCAGTGGTCTGCCTTCTAAAGAAGGGCTGGAGTAATCCCAGATTGAATATCCATCTCCCCCTTATCAGGCACTCTGATGTCCTACAGCTCCTCAATCACAATCCCTCCATTACAGAATCAATAAGACCGTCACCTCCCCACCAATGTACTTATGAATTGCCTTGCAGGTTTGATAATCCTGCCATTAGAGGCTTCAAAATGAAAGTCTGGATGACATCCTACTGACCTAGAAAGTTACTAGCTCAGTGCAGGCTTTCAGGCATTTTCCCTACCACCTGAAGGATAAATGAGATTTAGATGGAAGTAGGGTGAATCAGTGTTACCACTTTGGGTATCCTCACTGAAAATCCCACTGAAGTCCCTGCATTTCTAAACTCAGAATTTCTCTGAACAGATTGACATGATGGAATGCTTAACATGATTGCCTTTATGTGGTAATCTGTCTTCCTGTGAGGATCTGGGGCTTCTAACTCAGTTGACATCTGTTACCCCTTTAGCAGGGGTAGGAAAGCCAAGGCAAGGCAAGACCATTCTCAGTGGTTTTGGAGGAAGAAACTCATGACTTAGATGGGATCTTTTGATCAACCCAGACAAGAGAGCAGAAAACGTTTAGTTATTTACTAAGGTACAAGATTTACAGTGCAGGATGTAAGTTGTAGAGCAAATCAAAAGCCACCTTTCCAAATGAAGCTCCCTTCCAGCTTCTTTTATTAAAAAGGACAGGTAGGTGTTACTGTGGCTGTCAACCTGAGTTAAGGAGGTGAAGAAACAGTTTAGTCAGCTGATGTTTGGCTACAATTAGTAACTGTTCTTACAGATCTTCTCAGACACTTGTAACACAGTTCAGTAAGTTTGTACTCAGGCCAGAGCCAGTTTATGTTAATTCCAAAGTACCTGTAGTTCTTCTAGAATTCTGTGAAGCTTCATTACAAGATCAATTTTATTTTTCTCTTCAACTCCTCCATAGGTTTAAAGCACCCAAGGAAATTTACAAACATGGTGTTTCATTTCACTTCTATGCATAAGTCAGTCTTTATGCTTGTTTTGTGGATGGATAAAAGCAATAATCAGGTTAGCAGTAGATCAACACCATAACTCTACGGTAATTCCAGGAGTTGCAGCCAGCTCTAGAACATGCAATATAGTTTAAGTACAAGCCTTCTTTCCTTTTAAGTATCTAATTAATAACAACTATTAGACAGCAATTTCTGAAGTAGGGTAGTCTTTTTAAACTTTAATACTGCAATAATTTTAACTTTTTTTTTTCTATGCTACTACTTGAAATTTTTGCTTATATTGAACAGTAAATATTTTATCTGGGAAAATTGCATAGTCCTATGTCATGTTATGGCTGTGTTTATTGGATTCAATGCATCTCCACAAAGTGCATATAAATCACAACTTCAGTGATCTCTATTTCAGATTGCATAAGCAGATGCCAGTGTTGTGGTTCTGTACATTAACTGGTTATGATGGCAATAAAATCAATTATAAGAAATGCCACTTTGGAAGCCAGCACTATAAAGCAATTTTAACATTGGCAAGCTCCCATACCCTCCTGCTTCCACCTACAGTAACTCAAGTGCAGTCATTGTCATGAAAGGTCGCATCTATATTCATAATGAAAAATTTCTCAAATAAATTAGTGCTGAACATAAAGCATGCACCAAGCTCTCTGACAGATTATTAAAAGGCTGCTCTCGCCAGAGGGTGCTTATCTTAATCTGGGCACAGCACTGCAGCTGTGAGCAAAGGCACAGGAGCATCACTGGGTACAACTTTTTTCTCTTGAAAACACAAATAACCTGGACATCTCATATTTCTGTAAGAGATAGTGTTGACTGGAATGACATCCCAGTAACTTTGGAAGAATTTCTCCTCCATATGTGAGGTATAAGTATCACCTCTTACAGCAAGGACATGAAAAATATTCTGTGTAGCATTATATAAAGCATTATATAAAGCTGGATTAGAGACTTTGAAATAAACTCCCTCCAAAGGCCTCCTGACCAATTTATAAAATGAATTTCAGTTGCACTAGAGTTATAAACATCAGACTTCCCTGCAGGCAAAACAGAGGTTTACTTTTCCATGCCTGTTACTGAGCCAAGTTCAATTCCTTGATAAATCTTCACAATACAGTAAGGTGGAAAGGACTAGAAAACAGGTCAGACCCAAATCTACTGTAAGCTAACACAGGTTTTTGTGAAGTTGGTGTGGCTGCAGAGATTTACTTGGGCTATTCATTGCCCCAAAACAGAATTATCAAAAACTGTTCCTTGTAAAAAATGTGTATATGATATAGAAGAATTTTCATTATGATACTAAAGATGCTTCATTTTTCTGATTTTTTTTTTTTTTAAATAATCTGGACTATTGAGTCTATTATATCATTTACATGAAAAGTTGCATTTAGAATTAGAATTATCCTGAGTCTATCATTACTTTGGGTCATGGACTCATAAAAAAGTGCAGTTTTTGCCCCCACAAATGTATTTAGAAGGTTGACATTCAATTCTACAAGCATCTTAGTAGTCCAAGTCACAAACTTGAAAAGGACAGAAGTTGTTAGAGACCAGGGAAGTGTCTTTCTGTTAGCTGAAATTGTGTTTTAATTGGTTATATTTGCAGGACTGCTAAACTTAAGAGTGGCCATCCTCTACTCTCTGAAAAGTCCAGCTCTTCATTTCGTTGACTAAAATGCTCACCCATTGTTTGGTGGTTCCATTTAAACACATTGGTCAGAGATGTACTGGTGCTTTTTCAATGACAGGAGGTTTCACAGTTAAATTTTCCCAATATTTGTGGCATTTTATTCATTTTGATGAAGTTCTATGTTAGATTTTGAGTTTACACCTCGAGCTGAAAGTGTAGCCCAAAACCAGGATGCAGCGAGCCCCACTAGGATGGAGGGAAATTGTCAACTGGCATGGATCAGTTTTCCACAGCCTTTCTTAATTCCTTGCTGTTACTGAACAAAACAGCTGGAGTACAGTCCCATGCTTGGAAGCGTAAGTCAGGGCTCAGAGCCTATGGATTTTTATGGAAGTTAGAAAGAGGCAGAAACACAGCATCCAGAATAAAGAGCTAGCAGAAGTCGAAACCCTTTTCCGATTAACATGAAATTTCCTCCTTTTAAAACCGATTTGGTGGCTCGTACCATTTGCAAGGCACTTTTCAGCGTCGAAAGCAGACCTTCTGTTTCAGTTGAAAGAAAAAAATCAGTTCACCTGAATGTTATTCACATTTTTTAGATCTTCCACCACCACCCGACCCGCCCCCCGGTCAGGGTTTAAGGCAGCCCATAGTGCCCGGCCAGCGCGGAGGCTCTGCCGAGAGGAAGGGGAGCTCTCTGGAGAGGCAGCACGCAGCAGCCAACGTAGATGACACAAAGAGCTCCCTGGACCGGCCCGCTAGGACATCACTAGAGTGGCAGCGGCAAGCCCAGGAGTGGATAAGCTCTACAGACCGCCAAGAGGATTTCAGGAAAGCCCAACACAAACAAGCCTTCGGATCAGGTGTGTGCGCGCTGCACCAGCCGAGGCCAGGCAGGGGCTGTGTCGGAAGCCAGGACATCCCTCTGGCTGCCCTGGATGGCTCGAGCCTCTGCCAGGGGGCTCAGAGACCTTGGCACAGAGCCCAAGACCCCTGTGCCATTGAATTTGACTCATTTTGACCCATTTTACCACCTTTATATGAAGAATTACAAGTCAAGAGAGTTTAAGTAGAATGATAGTTAGTTTGTCACAGGGTGAAAAGTAGATTTTTGGGGTTTTAGAATGGGGGCTCGGGGTCCCAAGATGGAGGAATTTAGGCATGTTTTGCCCTTCTTTCTCCTTCTTCCTAACCTCCATATTCTGTGTGATGCTGGCACTTTTGGGTTGGTTGAAGTTAGGAACACACTGCCTAACATAGGTGATAGGTATTGGGAAATTATTGTAAATAATGTGCATGTAGTTTTTAGTATAAAAGACAACACCACCTCTGGGGGTGGTCGTGTGCCTCTGACTGACCTGCTGAACGGACCTCAGCAGGCCAGGGAAAGAATGTTATAGATAAGAAATTATAAACAACCTTGAAAATCACAGCTGAGGAATCCTGACTCCTTCATCGACTCCCGGGCTGGAAAAAGAGACTTGTACGTATCTCGGGGTCTCTTGACCAGCAGAGATTCTGAGAGGGCTGCTCCACCCCTCTGCTGAGGGGTTCTGTGCCTGGCAGGGCTCTAGGATCACCTCACACCTCTCTGGGAGAGCACTGGCAAGGGTCAGGCCGGAAAATAAGGAAAGGCAAAGTGAAATGGGAGCTCATGATCCAGTTGTCTTCCCCTCTGCAACAGTGAAATCTCATTAGCACCTGACTCAGTGCACTCTTTGCAGTGTTTTGGAAATTAATAATATTCTCAAGCATAGCGATGGAGAAAATAGGAACAGTTTCGGGCCAGCAGGGAAAGAGAGAGATTTTTAGAGTATCTTTTGTTAGATGTATTTATTTGTACATATAGGGCCACATTTTCCAGTTCTTTCAACCTGCTTCCAAGTTGGCAGCAGTTTTTACGTGCTGATCCTTCTGAGCTACTGACATTCCTTTCAGCTGCATTAAAAACCCTCTCTTCTCTTTATTCCAGGCTATGACAAAGTAGCATTCATCTCTTAAGCCCAGCAAGATTACAGCACAGGTTTTCACTTTCATACAGGACCTGCACCTTGCCCCAAGCTGACTTTAGCACCTAAATGAATTTCAAGTCTGCACAAATGTGCACAGGAGGTGATGCTAGGCTGGAGTTGGGTTTCTACAATATTCACAGTTTCCCTCTCTCAGCCTGACCTCAAGTAAAAGCTGCTCTTTTATCCTAGGGCGTTTTCTTTAACCCATTAATCACCTCATCCCAGTGCAGTGCTGATTAGAGTGATACAAGAGGGCAAATAAGATTTAAACAAAAAATTATACTGCGTGTGAAGTTTTTTTGTAGGGTTACACTGTTTCTTCTCTTATCTATGTAGCTCCCACAGTCACACTAGAGGTACTCTTATCATCCATATTTTTCTTGATTTTATTCACTCTTGGAGCTCCTTGTTAATCTAACACGTTAGTGCCATTGACATACTATAAAAAGAAGGGCAGTGTGCAGATGAATCTGTCATGGGGACAGGATTTACTGAATAAAGTCCTCCTAGAGAAAATACTGCTACCTGTATTTAAAATGTAAATATTTTAAATGCAGTTCATATTTTAAAAAATAACAATAATGGTACTGTTAAAACCCCCTAAACTGTTGACTGCATAAACAAGGGAGTGGCTGTTCATGTTCTGAAATCACAATGTGAAGTCACAGTTTAAAAATAGTGTGTGAAATTCATGCTGCTTGGTGAAATGGCAATTTTAATTGCAGTTTAGAAGATATACAAACATATAGAAAATAGCCCAAATATACTTTACAGTTCTCATTTCCTTGGAAATTGTTATTAAGGATGCTTCTCTGACCCGCTTAGAAAGAAGTCCCTTCTTTTTCCTCTGTATCACAAGTGTGTAAATAGAATTTGTCATTTATTCTGAGATGCAGAGCTCATCCAGGAGTAAAATTCCCATCCTGCAGGGCATGTATTTATCTGTCCATAAACAAAGAGAACTTGATCTTGACACTTCCAGTGCCCTAAACTGAAGTGGTTGCAGGTACCCTGTTCCTGTCAAATTCAGGATGCCAAGAGCAAGTGCATATCCTTTATGCATAAAAAAGGATGCCTCTAGGAGATGCTATGAGTTTATCCTGGCGTGAGGAGTTCACAAAGTTTGTACACAAGATGGGCCAGGGCTTCATATCTCTCTGTCTGCATTGTCTTTCCAACCTCTTGCACTGCAGCTTTGTTGCTCGTCACTCTTCTCTCTGGTAGATTTTAAAAAGGCTACTCTTGTGCGTGATGCTGGTTTATATCACTGAATTTGGGTGTTTTAATAATATTAATTGTGCTTCTTCCCTTTTCCTTTATTAATGGCATATTGGAAATCCATTCTGTCACAGTTTTCAATGCATTTCCAGAAAAGAGTTGTTAGTATTAGTTAACAGCTTCCAGAAAATAGATGCAACTTATGGGATTTATTTAAGATGTTACCAAGCGTGAGGGAAATTTTGAAAGTAAGGCCTTTAGTTTGAAGTTGAATAGAATAAAAATACCTTATTCTGGGATCTCTGTTTCCACTGGTTGCTTTCAGTATGAACAAGATCACTGAGTTCCTGGCAGTGGCTTCATTGTAGAACTGGAGTTAAAGCACATCAAATATGACATTCTCAGCTCCCTCCCGATGAAAGTGGTGCTAGATCAGGTTACAATAATTTTGATAGCAGGAAAAGCCTTTTGGTTATTTTTTGAGGTATAGAAGCATTGTTACACACACATCCTGATTTCACGGGGGCTAGAATTATATCTTCGAATTAATTGTTCAGTACTTCAAAAAGTAAGGCACCACCAAAACCTCCCCATATTCTTTGCAGGCCTGAACATGGGGCACTGTTTGGAGAGTTTAATAAATGTGAGCCCATTCTCAGGACTGGAGACAACTACTTTTCATGTGCTAGAATATTGTGTAAAATCTAGCCTTTGTTTATGTCACAATTCCTTATTTTATGGATTATGATTATTTCTGAGGGCACAACAGATAATTTAACATACCATATGCTCTATAATGATAATGCACTTTATATTTATTCATGGTCGTTTTTCCTCAATATTTCATTGAACCCGAAGGAGGCCTTATCCTGAGTCCACCAGCTAGAAAAACAAATCAATTGACTATATATGTCATCTTCCAACTCTTTTGCTATGCTAGTGACTTTTGTTTTCATCCTTTAAAAATGTATCCAGCTTTCTGCTAAACTGATTTATGCCACTTGCTTTATTGCTGCCTTAATGCAAACTGTCCCATATTTTAGCCAGCCTTTGGAAACCAGGTTTGCATCTGACTCTATTGTTAGGTCTTGATATATAAAAAAACAAGTAACATAATTTGGGAGAGACTGTGGCTGTTAAATACCATTTTACAGAGTCTTTCAAGAATTTCTTTTTTTTTTCAGCAAGGACAACATACAGTCATAGCACAGAACACTGATAATGCCCTTACGTCCTGCAGCACAATTTTTGTCCCTTGGCGGACCAGAGGGAGATACTTTGGCAGGGAAAGAAGTCAGCTGCCCGCCCTCTTCTGCAACAGATTTAACTTAAAATCAGGCTCAGTTCAATGGCAGCTCACGTGGGGAATCCCCACATCCCACTCTCTTGTGGCAAATAACGAAATCCTGGGTTTCTTCCACAAATTTCTTCTCATTTAGCACTTCTCTAAGTTAATTATACTTCTGCTGCAGTCTTTACAAAGGCTTCAAGCTTGTGAATAAAAGCATTTTTATCTCCTCTTTCTTTCCAACCATCCCCACCTACTTTTTTTTCTGTGTTCCTGCCCTCTGTCAAAGAAAGTCCATTTCTCCTCAAAAGGTTGTTTAAAAGTGAAGACAATTGGAAAACCAAAATAAAGAAACCCCTTTGGACCTAAATTCACTTTGAAAAAAAGGCAAGATTGAAGCAGTAGAAATCCCACTGATTTCAGAAGGGACAATGCTGTGTTTGAGGTTAGGCATATATACTCATATTCTTTCTTGACTCAAACTATATTTAGCAAGATCTCTTTCTTCAGCTTCTGAGAGGGCAAAAGTGGAACATACACAGCAAAGAAATAAAATAGTGTTTCTATTTCAGTGTTAAATCAGTTCTGCTGTTATGCTTCTTAGATTTGGATTATTACAACAATATCTCCAGGAAACACTAATCAGAAGTGATGTCTTGTTTTACTTCATGCTATATGAAGACTTACAGTCTTATGCCTTATTGCCATTAATCCTGCTTTTGAAAGCAGTTCATTATTACAGGTCTTCACAGAAAAAGAATCCAAGTGAGCAAAAGTAAGCCTTTTGCTCATAATGGAATGTGAAACAAGCTGCAGGATTTTTTATCCGCCCCAAATATTACAACTGCAATGCATAATATAATATTTTCCAATGTAATTCAACACCAGTTAAAAAAAAATTGTCAGTGTACTTTGCATCATTAGAAATTACTGAGTTGCTGTAAGCTAATTAAATTAGCTGATATTGTCATTCTTTATCTAAACTGATTGGGGTAATGTTGCCATAATTTAAGCTAAAGAAAAGGAAAAAGCACATTTATGTAGGCTTGAAGCAAAAATCTAATCATAGCTTCATTGTTTTGGAAATTGCATGTTCACCTATTTTTATTAAAGTATCTATGATTCATGATCTCTTATTCATAATGAATCTAGACTTCTTATAATTAATACAAACTGACTTAGGAGTTCACAAGGAAGCAAGATTTAAATTCATACTGGCTTCTCTGTCCTTGGGATACAACTCTTAGTTGTATATTTTCTTATGTAAAATTGTTATGCTATAAAGCAAGAGAAAAGACAGATATGAATGAATATGACATGCATAAATGAATAGCCTGTTTATTCCTACTTCTAGGTCTTCATTGGTATTTATTTTGCTTTGTTTTGCTTTTCTAGAAGAGGCACTCGTACCATATAGTAAACCCAACTTCCCATCCCCTGGTGGCCACAGCTCTTCAGGAACATCTTCTTCTAAAGGATCAACTGGACCCAGAAAAGGTGAAGTCTTGCGAGGGGGTCACCAACGCAATGCCAGTGACCTTCTCGATATAGGCTATGTGGGAGCAAACAGTCAAGGACAGTTTACTGGTGAATTATGTAAGTTTACCTCCAGCTCCAGTTAAAACTCTCAAATAGATAAAAGAAAAAAATTATAAATCTCTTGTGAAGGGAGTAGGAAGTTGTGTGTGATAATCAGATTAAGCTTTGTGCAGGTCTTCTTGCCTTCTGAGGCGTATTGCATGTGATGGCAAACAAATGTTGTCCTTCTGTTCCTTGCTTTGGACCAGTTCAAATCTGTGTAAGCTGTGCCAAAGTTATCTACACGGTACGTCTCTCTGTGTGTAATGCTAGTGAAGCATGGGGAAAATTGAGAAGTAATTCTAGTAACTTGGAGTATTTTTCTTTGGCAAAGTGTAGTGTTGTTGTCTTGGAAATGCCAGTGACAGATTTCCTCAGCCTTCTCCTTAAATTCCTGTCGCTTGATGAGAAGTATTCTCTTAGATGGAGGTCGTCTTCTCTTGATTGTGTACCACTCTTTTTCAGTTTTATATCTCCACTTCTTTCCTCAGCATCCCAGGACAGGGAAATTGTTTTCCAAATTTGTTTTCTATTATCACTCACTATCTGTTAAAGTTTTTATGAAACCATATTGATGCTATGTACGTGCTGGCAGTACCAGCTGCCCAAAGGTTTGACTCTGTTGTTTGAGAAAGAACATCAAAACCCCAGCATACTCAGGCATACTGGTGTGTTTAATAAATTTATTAATGGTCATAAAAGCAGTGGAGCTGCTGGAATTGTCTGCCTCCTCTTGCTGCAGCCAAACCCTCAGCAGCTCCTGGCACTTACTGCCCTGTAGCTGTAAGAGAGCTAATGGTGACCCAGGAGCCCTGAAATGTGCAGTCTCAGATATGGTGTTGGTAAGTGCTAAATTTTAGCATCCCTCGCTTTTCATCTTGGAAGCAATTAACCCTGCTCTCACAACCTATTGAATATTCATCCTGTGCTGCAGTAATATTGCCATAGGCTTTATTTTGTGTGGTTTTTTCTCCTTATTACAACCTCTTTCTCTCTCTTTTGTTTCTCTCTATAGAGTAGTTGAGAAGACACATTGCAAGCTGCTCTGATGGACCATCAGGTCTGAACTCATGGAAGTGATGACACTAAACAGTGCAATGAACATTTTCTTTATTTATGTACTATTAAAAGAACTGTAAATGCAATGTAAAGACACACAGCCACACATATCCCACAGATACTTTACTTGTGTTCTTCTCTTGAATACACCATCCACCTTAAACTATTCCTTGTCAGGAGTATATAAAAAAAAAGAAAGAAAAAAAATCACCCTCCAGGATTAAAAGGATTTCCTTCTGTATATAATTTCTTTTGTTGCATTGCTATGCAAGCTCACCTTCTTTTTAGCTATGTTCATATTCATGTCTGTTTTTACTGGTCTGTTGTACTATATGTGAATTAATAGGCTGTGGTGCCATATATTAACTTTTAATTGTGTAACTTTTATGTTTAAAGTTTGCACTGCAATTTTATTTGGTGATAAGCACAAAACTCTACTCCTCATGACATGAAGAAAAAAGGAGACTGAATGTGTGAAGAAGGTTTACATCCTGTAAGCTACTTTGGATGTAAAGGAGTGTGTTAGGTGGTTTTCCATTGGGGTGTAGAAATGAGAAAGTGACAGGCAAAACTGATGTCAGTGAAGACATTAGAAACAGATTTAAACTTTTTAAAATCAAGCAACATAGTTGCTCTTCCTATTTAAGAAGGGGTCAGAAGTTGGAAGTGTGAGATTAAAGAGTGAAAATGAAAACTAAAGGTAGCATGAGATGGCCTAGACCCTTTCACTAGAGTGATACCCTTAGTATCTGCTTTTAGTCATCCCATGCCACTAAGGGGAAGAAAAACAAACCTTGCTACAAATAAAAGAACTTAAGGTGTTTCACTAAAGCTGTTTTTATTTTGCAGTTTTAAAAGAATTATCACCGTTAATTTTTCTAGCCCAAAACGTAGGACAGAGATTTTTCAGGGGAAACAAACCACATAAACACAAGGAATACCTAGTAAGAAGATAAGTATGCAATTTATTACTAAGACATATTCAGGCTGCTTCCAAAAAATTGAAATGTCAGAGATCTTATTTCATCTTTCCAATACATGTACAGTACAATAGAGGATAAAGCTGCACCACTGAAATTCATGACATTAATTGTTTTGATGCAGTCTACACAAGCCTTTCTGTTCCATACCTGAAGCCTGCAAGAGCTGAAGTTGGATCCACTAAATTTGTAGTAAAATGTTCAGTTTTTGGAAGGAAAGCAATGGTCAAATTATTTTTGACTTGCATTAAGTATATTTCTGGCAATACAATACATCAAAAAGTTGGATATAAGCAAAGGAAATCTTTGACCTGTGTTTTAGTGAGCGGCTTCAAACTCTACTATGATGAGGAAATAACGCATGTTTATACACTTTTTGAATAAACCAGACTCTGTAAGTGGACATTAATGACAGCATCCTGTCTCTTCATTAATTTTCATGACTTGGTCCAAGTCTTCTTTACCTCTCAAATCTCAAAGAATAAATTCTCAAGCTTTTCGTAGAATATTGTGTGTAGCTAACCCACCCATTATTTTGATGCTTAATTTAAATATTGCATCTTACAGCTTATTTCTGTTAGTTATCTGACCATGAACACAAGTTTCCATTGAATACCCTTTTCATATAACCATTCTATGTTGTTTTATATTTTGCCTTGGAGCTCACCAGTATTAAGAACACTTTTTGTCATGGCAGAATTTTAGAAAAGTAAATTACGATGCTAAGTATGTGTTGCTTTTCATTTCATTAACTTGTTCCATGATAAGATAAAACACGACAGCCATCAACTATAACTCAGCACTATTGAATATTGAAAAATGCTAGTTAGCTCCCTTAAGGTCAAGATGTGTTATTTAGCAAGTTACAAGCAAAAATAAGTTGAGGAAAAAAAGTATGAATTTATTTACATATGTGACCAATGAGTATATGCCATTTTCCTGCTTGTTAAAACACTATAGTTAAAAACATAACTTTAAAATGTTCAAAAATGTTCAAGTAAGATAAAGAATGCAGCATAATTACATGTGCATGGTTTTTATTTTGGTATATACCATATGAAGAGAAGACTATTCAGAGTACAATTCAAATTTAATTCTCTGGAAAATGTTTAACTCAGTCGCTGATAGTTGTTTTTTCCCCATTTAATTCAAAAGCTTGTGCTGAGCTTTGGTGGAACACCTTACTCACTCTGTTCTATTCAAAATTCATTATCTTTAGAGGTTGATAAAGCCATTCCAATTCCTTTCAAATATGTGTTTTATCTCTTCCACTGGAAAGCAAATGTGTGTCAGTATTAAAGCTGTTCAGTACCATGATATTCACTAACTTGTCCATCTGCTTCTGTACATTTTTGTTCATTAATAATTTGCTTACAATATTACATAAGGTGTTGTTGTGTATGGCAAAGTGTCTCCATTATCTTACAGGTGATGTCTCTTTTTTTTTCTCTCTCTTTTCTATACAGTGTACTTCCAATGAACCACAGTACATATTTTTTAAAATGCCATTTAATTTACTATTTTAAAAGAAGTATTCTTCTTTTTTAAAAAAATGAAAACATTTATTGTGAATAATGTGTTTAAAGAAAAGGGATGTTGTGGCAGCACTTAGAATTGTTTTTTAATTTTTTTTTTTTAAACTGTTTATTGGCTACAGTTTGTTCACGAAAAAGTATGACCTCTTAATGTGTTTCATTGGTATTGTTAGTGCAGCAAAGTTTAATTGGCATAAGAAGTTGGTTAATAGTACTGTTGAAGTGTGTATTGTATATTTACTGGGGAAAAATAAAACATATTCACATTTCAAATCTATGTTAAAAGACCTTGAGTAAGGAGTCAATATGTGAAAACCCAAACAGGGAAAATCAGGCAATAATAACATAGACTGAGCTATAATCATCACTGTCCACTTACAGGTGACAAGGAACATTTTTTACACTGTTTTTTGAACTAAGCCAGTGGTAAACATTGCCTGTCCTAGGGGTTTCTGTTTAATGTCCTGTCTCTCCTGGAACAGTTGTACCTCTGTAATTACACTGATACAGCTATTCCAGTGAGTATTCTGCTTGTAGCTGTGTTCCCTCAGTGTGGGGCAAGCCCTGAGGAGGCACAGCTGGCTCTGCCTAAAGCCCACAGAGCAGTGGATTTGTAAAACCTGGTCTGAACCCTCAGACCTGGGGTTTGGTACTGGTGGAGCTACTGCCAACCCAGTACAGGAATACCCCAAAGTGTATGGATAGGTCAGTTTTTTCTTGATCTTTGTGCTGAATACATGGTCAATTTTAAATGCAGGAGGGCTGAAGGACCAAATAATGAATTGTTCCATGTGTTTCAGTGGTGTATTGCTGTATGGGCAGCCATTTCAGTGATGCAAGGAACAGACATTTCCTTTTTTGATGTTCCTTTTTTTTTCCCTTTATTTCTCAAGCACATACCCAAGTCAGTAAACCTTTGGAATACCTTTTGGTTGTCACCTGAAATGCAACAGAAATACCATTCCTTGGGAAAAGTACTAAAGATAAGATGCATGGAATGTTTTTAAGTGTGTTAATTTAACTGCACACCAGTGCAAAAGGAAGACATGACTGTTTGAAATAATTATATGCTGGTTTATGCTTGCCTCAGCCCATGCATTGCCAGCCACGACAAGAGGTGTGTACTGAGGCTGAGAAAGAGTCCTCACAACTGAAAGAGGAAAGGGAATAGGGCTGGGGGAGATTTTGGCAGGAACTTCAATTTTAAAAAGAAAAAATTACAGGCAGCTCCTTTGGCTTGTCTACAATTTATGCAGTTTGGGGTGTTTTTTTATGGTTAATGGCCTTTTGGAGTCTTAGCAGGGGAACTAGAGAGAAAAAAGTTGACCTTTTGTAAAGATTGGGGGGTGCTTGTTTGCTGAGGGAGGATTTTTTAATTTAATTTTTAATTTTTTTAACACATGTTTTGTGTTCCATCTATCTGGAACACATTAGCTAAAAAATAAATTGTTTTTGAAAACCATGTGGGGAGCGGGCATTTCATTTAGGAGGCAAATTCAAATAGCAGGAAAAAGGGAAAAAGTAATACTAAAATAAGTAACACATACTGGTTTAGAAACAGCCAAGTCCACCACAGTTTCACATGCAATTTTGAACAGTACAAGCAATGATGTGTATAAACTTCATTGCTTTTGCTTTGCATACGAAAACAAATTACCCAAAGTCCATAGGAGGCCTAGATCCTGGGGACACTCAGTCTGGTGCTTTGTTTTAAATGTGTGGTTAATCCAAGCTGGTGAGAGTGGAGAACGCTCAGGGTTGAGCAGCCCTGGCTGCTCAGAGCCCAGGAAGGCTCCAGCAGAGGAGCCCTGGTGGCTTCAGGCTCAGTGGGTTTCAGGGGATCCCAGGCAGGTCAGCACCTGGAGGAAGGTCACTTCTCTGAGGATGGAGTTTTCGGGGCAGGGAAGGTTTTCAATGCCTGTGGCACCACGGGGGTTTGCATTGAGCTCACTGAGGTGTGTGTCACACTTTGGGACTGCCTTCCCCCAGCTCCTTCTCAGTGCTCTCCTGCTGTGCTCTGTGCACTCAGTGCTGATGCTGTTCCCTGGATCTGGGGTGTCTGGCAGGGGGGCTGCAAGAGCAGAAGAGCCATGGAGGTGCTCTGCATGCATTGAGTGGCTGGATATGTGGATAAAAGCTTATTATTTCAGGAGGACACAGGAGAGCAGTGGCACCAGACATCTGCTCTGCTGCGTCTAGCTGGTTCCCTTCAGGACTGAGCTCCTTCCTGCCAACACTCCTCCACCCAAATTAACAGATACAACCCACAGATGTTTCATAGGACCCACAGGAGATGGAGGGCCATGCCTACGTGCACAGTGGGTATTTGGGGAGAAGCAGCTCTGAGTTCCACAGCTGGTGTGAGGGCTAGATTCCTCTTTGGCCTGACTGTATTTAACTGTGGAGCTGCATCCAGGAAGACCTGAGCGGAAAACAAGTTCCTAGAGGAGAGCTCAGCATTGCAGCATCTCTTCTGGTATGGGGCTCCTTATTCAGTCTGTTGTAGGCAGTCCTGAGTTCACTGCTGAGTTCTCACCACATCCTGAGCACTCTGATGGTTTATGCTGAAGAGTGAGGTTATTCCTCTTGCTGTAGGAGAATGAAAACAAACAAACAAACAAACAATCAAAAACCAAAAATGCCCAAACTTAAACCTTTCACTTTAATACAAAGCTTTTAAAACAATGTTCAAAAGTCACAGAAAACAGCATTTCAGATGTATGTTTGACAATTCTTTTCTTTTTCTTGGTATTTTCTTTTGGTTACCATTGAAATGATCCATTTGGGTTTTTTTCAGAGCTGTAACACTGTCCCTGCACCCCCCCCCCCTCTCCCCTTGCATTTTCCAGTACTTTCATCTGTAAAGAAGTTGTGGTAAAGAATAATGGCATTTGTGTACTTACATTGTTCTAACTTCAAGCAACAAGGTGCACAGTTGCATTCAGTTCAATTGATCAAAGCCAGATGGGCACAAAATGTTTGTGGGGTTTTTTTTCTAAAAAGGCCTGCTATTTGGGCTGATATTTGTTCCCCATTCATGCTGATCAGTGCATCTTTTGCCTTCAAGGATGCCATTAGTAATTCTCCTTTGTGTTCAAAAGCAGGAATCCATTGTGCAGCACTTGGAGAGCCACTCGGATGCAGGTAAAGAATATAACAGCTTGAGCAAGTGCTAATTAGAACCAATTAAAGTTAATTGACCTCCTTTGGCAGTAAAATGTATAATAGAACTTGCTCTGTCCTTGCAAAATGGAGATCTTGCCTCTAAGCATAAGAGTGAAGCAGGGTGTCATGTAGCAGCCCATAGTAATTATGTGGGTATAACAACCAGGAAGCTGCTTGCTACAATTTGTTCTAATAACTGAGCTCTGCTGTATCAGGGCCATGCAATAAAAGTGAGATTTCTTCTCCAGTCTGTTTAAAAAACCTAATTTTTACAGAGCAAGTGAGCATCCCAAGATACCGCTACTAATCTCTAGGAATGAGTTGGCAGAAAAATAGAGTCCCTTTTATAGGTAAGTAATGGTGTGAGCATAAAAACCAGGCAGTTTTACACCTGCTGGTTGGCAGTAGCCCTGATGCTCAGAGGTTGCATCTATCCTGGACAGCGGGGGAAGCTCTGGCAGGCCTGCACTGGTTCTTTGTCTCTGGGTGAAGGATCTGCCCACAGTTCAGAGGGGCTCCCCACTGAACCTTGCCATGAGGTTGCCTTTGGCAGACTTCTGTTGGAAAAGGGGCACTGGCATCCATCCAGCTGAGCTTTGTGGTGCTGCAGGACTACACCACTGCCATGGGCAACACATGGTCAGAGGTACCCAAATAAAAGAGAGAGAAAGAGCAGGGGAAAGAGTGAAGGGTAGGAAATGCAAAATTGTTTGAATTCAAAAGCATCAGTGGTGGGTGCTAAACTATACATCTCTGTGAAAAGTTGAAAAGCCATTTTTATTAGTAAACCAGAATTGATCCAGTTTCCATGACCATGCTTTGATGACTTTTTGCTTGGCAGGAACTGAATGCGACTGATTTTGCTGCTAACTTGGCCTTACTATGAACAGCAATAAAGGTGTTAGTCAGGTGGGGACTTTGATGTGACCAGTAACATCACTCTCCCTTCAGGGAATGTTCTGTGCTGGCTTGTTAATGAATTTCTTTCCTAATGAGTATCATTAAAAACCCTTTGATTAGCTATTTGTGTGAATGCCCTTCCTTTTTCCTCTAAGCTGCTACTTGCACAGGAGTGGCAGCAGGATTTTGCCCTAGGCAGAAAGTGTGCAGCTCTATTCCTCACCTCATGAATACAAGTCTGAGGCAAACAGCAACAGGAAAGAGGGTGAAAAGAAAAATAAGAAAAATTAAAAAAGACCTCATGGGTGAGTTGAAGTTATTTTCTACACATGTACAACCTGAGCAGGCACCAGCATTCAGATGGGACTGTCATTAGGGGAAATGAAGAGCAATAGGTGGTGATGTTGAAGCATGCAACAATAATTTACATACACCTCGAGTGCCAACAGGCAGAGAAACAAATAAAGCTATAACCTGGGGAAAGGGAATGCCAGAGACTAAATGGACCGCAACGAGCAAACAAAAAATGCCGTGTCATAAAATGTAGCAAAAAGCCTGGAAAACAAAATTAAAAACAAAGCAAGGCATTTCAGATCCAAGGCACCTTAATGAGATATTGATGGCACAGAAATTACCTACTCCTATGCAAGACAAAAGAAGACTGAGAAACACAAAAACAATTAGGAAACAGATTTGGCCATCTAAGGTTTAATAGAAAGAGATGTGGCATAGCAGAGTACAATTAATCACCAATTGCCTGAAACACTTTGCTCTCCCCAGCTACTGCAGACCTGTCTCCCCTGCTCCCAATCTTAAAATGACAGTCACCCACTCCAGTTTGTATTTAAAATAAACTCTGCCATTCCATTCCTAGTCCCTCAAACCTCTCCGTGAATTGCAGACACTGATAAATAAATATTTTGTATTTACTCTGCTGTCACAGGCTTCAAACTACCTTCAATCTACCCACCTCCTTCTTCCTTCTCTTTTCCCACCAGGCATAAACTTCATCTGCATATTTTCCACCTTGTTGTTAGGCACATAATGAGGCTTTTCTATTTTTGTCCTTCTTTGCCCAGAAAGCTATCTTAGCCACGTCACACTTGGGGATGTATAAAAGTTCACTTTATATTATATCTATGTGGAATGTGAGGTTTAAGTTTAAACTAGGTCACTGGGTGCCTTTAGAGCATTTGTAACTAAGGGAGAGCTGCTGATTGATGAGTCCTGATTTGAGTGGCTCAGCCCTGCATCCAGAGCCTGGGAAATCCAGGGGAATGATCGCAGTTGCAGATGGATTTTGGCCATGTGTCACAACCCGTGTCAGTGTGAGCACAGAAATGCACCTTAAAGCAGCTGGAACAGTACATCACTCTCAACAGTGATGACCTGCAAGTACATCATGGGTCTGGTGAAATCTGTGGAAAAATTTTAGTCTTTCCTTTAATCAAGATGAAAGATTAGTTTCTGTCATGTATGGGCAGATTTTTGCCTGCCAAAGGACTCCCTTTCTACTCTGTACACTTTGCAGCCCTGGGACATGCAAACGCATTCTGATTTTCTCTACACAAATGTTTGGGCACATTAAAAACCTGTTTCCAGACATGGGTCTTTGAATTCCCTTCTATTATAGTTCATATGCTCCTTTAGATCTTTTGAGGGTTACCCAAACCCCAAGTGATTTCATAAACACTTATCACTAAGAATATTCGAAGAATAATCCTTTCCATATTTTCATATACTTTGCAATCTCCTCTAGACCCATAAGGGAGAAGAGGTATGATTTTCAGCTTTTCATTGCTGATATGTTCCACTTCTGATTTCATGGAGGGATTTAGGAGGCATGATTTTAATAGAAACTGATGTCAATTAGTTAATTGGAAACTTAAGAGTAAAAGTACTAGACCTCTGAGATCTGGTAAGTACCCTTGTACTCCAGCTGAGAGTAAAACCTTTCAGTACTTGTACAGCTACTTTTTCCATAATTAATTGGATCACAGAATTACAGCATTTGGTAATATTTCTGATAGACTTTTCTGGGTGAAGAAACTTTACTTTGAAACTCAGTTGCTCTGATGAGAAACTCCTGCTTGGGCCAATATAGGGAATTTTGTGGGACAAAGGAGTCTCACATGCCTTTATAGCTGTAATAACACTCTTGGGGAAAAAAAAAGAAAAAAATCCAGGTAAACTCAGCGCCCTTTTCATGAATACTTGTCATAAGCCAGGAAATGTTTGTTTTGGCAGGGATGTCTTAGTGCCTGCCCTGGCACCTCACTGGTGACACTCAGAGCTGGAGCAGCCATGGGAGTGGAGGGCAAGGAGGAGAAAAGGAAAGTGAGGGGAGAATAAAAGGACATGCAGTATTTCAACAACGTTTTTCAGGACAGAAAAGAATTCTTCTTTATGTTCCTAGACAGTTCTGTAGCACATTATGGACCTAGTACACAGAAATTCTCCTTCTTCCCAAAGCATATACTCTTTCTTTAGATTTGAATGAATTTAAATACTTGCTCAGAAAAGAAAATTACAGAAAAAAAACCCCTTACATTAAAACCCAAAACAGTGTGGGTCTGTTCTCAATGCAGGCCTCTGACTATCAATTTTAGGACATGTCAATGAATTGATTATCGTTTGTAAACTGTTTCTAGTGCTGACAATAATAACGACAGGATGCTCTTAATTGGTCCCAGAGAACAAAAAAAAAGACACAAAATTCTCCTTTTTTTTTTTTTTTTGTTGTAAATAGATGCTTTTTCCCCTCTGCTACTCAATATTTTTGTTGTAGTCTTAAGGGTGTTTTGAAGCATCTTATGCTGTTCACTTTCTTAAATCCGTTTATTAAACTGAGTGTGGTTGAGCATGAGGCTGACATTTGGTGGTTCTCACGCAGTTTCTAATAGCTGCAGGGTGCTCATTTTTGGAAGCAGTTTTATGATGCCTTCTCTGCTTTTGCTGGCACATATCATGCCACATAGCTGAAGCTGGAGCTGTCAGGACAGCGTGTCTCTATTTAGCAGACCATTGTTTGTCATCGAACAGATATTCTTGGAGGTTTTTCAACCACAGCATTGTTGCCAATGGTTAAAATTTCAAAGCTTCATAAATGACTGTGCACAGGAAGATGAATCCAGCTGGCAAACTTTCTACTTTTACGATTTTTGTAGAAGTCATCAACAGGGGAGCCAATAATTTTCACTCTCTGATGAAGCCTTCATTATGGAGCATCTGAAACCTTGTTGTAATGTGGATGACTTTGACATTATATCTGCAGTTATGTGCTTGCACATCTATTAGCAGTCATACAATGGGAATTGAGCACCACAAAGAGCCCCTGAGAATAGAGCAACTAAATTTTCCTCTGCAGTTATACAGTGTACAGGTGTAGGGAGGTTCTCTCATGTTATTTACAATGTCTTTGTCAGATTCTTTTTCTTTTAATTTCCAGGTATATAAAACCTGCCAAATGTCAGCACTGGTAACTATCAGCTCTCAATAAACACAAACTGCAGGGAAGGTGAGTCATGTTGGGCACAAAAAGGAGTAGGTAATGAACAAATGCATAATGAACAACTGCAAAGGAAGGTCAAAGTAGCCCAAGACACTTTCTGTGTTTGTCAGATTTAATTTGAGGTTTTCTCTGTGCACAGATTCAGGAACACTTGTCACAGGTGCTCAAGGCATGCAAAGAACAACTACAGTGAATAATAAGGTTATTGTGCTATAATGGTATCATAACACCTGAAGCAGCCATGGTAGTTGTTGTTTCATCCTTCTTCAGCATTGATTTTTTTATTCTGAAATGAAATTGTTACAACTTTGACCTGCTAGGGGATTCTGTGATACTGAGGAAATGTTAATAACTTTTTTCCTCTTCTCCTCTTCTTTTTTTCTTTTTTTTTCCTTTTTTTTCCTTCTACTTTTTTTCTTCTACCTGCAATAGACTCACATTGATCTTACTTGAGGTGTAGCCTATTATCAGCACAATCCTGCTGATAAAGCACTCCTGGATGGCTGCACTGAAAAAAAGAAACCAAAAAACAATAACAATTGGTCAGTGCTACTAAAAGAATCTGTATCTCCTGGTTTTCTTTACAGAACTTGAGCTTTTGTCAATTTTCACATCTCTTTAGAAAGGAATTTCTCATTCAGAAAAACAAATAAAGTTTTCATTCAGAGAAGTAGTTTGATCCAGGCATTAATTCACTGCCAGACAGGATCTTATCCTTTCATACATTTTAGCAGCATCTGACCTACAGCACTTCCAAACAATAAGTGGAGTTTGCTCAGAGTGCAATGCCTGTCTCATCCTGCTCATACAAGCCACCTGGACCTTCCTTACTCGTGTAATTCATTTTTCACACCACTGTTCTTCAATTTATTATTTCCTATCATCTGGACTGTAGCATTTTAATGTAATCTGGCAGCAGTATTCTTGTTTTTCTTATCTTCACTTTTCCTTATTTTTTTTTTAAGATATGATTTTGTTCTTTGATCCCCCCCTGCTTCATTGCTTAAGGAAAATCAGAACCTAGTGTTCACCCAGAGCAGACTAATTTACAGGTTGCCTGCAGCTATGTACCTGTTAAGATACCTGTTGCCACTTTTACAGATGTATCTGATATATGTTCAGATGCTCCTTCCTTAGGTAAGTCGTGTGATGTGAAAAATCATGGCCAAATAAAATTCTGGCTTTGAGAAGCTTTTCCACACCTCCTAGATAATCCTATCTCCCATTGTGCTATGTTTTATTTACAAAGACTAATCAGTGTACAGCTTCAAACAGTTTCACATTTTCTCTTCCAAAATTTTCCTTCAAGTACAAAAGTTATACCTGGAAACTCAAAGAGCAGCTTCAGCCTCTCTGAGCATGCATCCACACAGCCTGTAAGGGATTTGAGATGGCTTGAGTTCAACACAGCTAGTTAGGGAGAGACAGAACATGGCCAGCATCCTCACTCAGCTGTAGTCATAAATCATCATACAACCTGGCACTGACAAATTGATCTTGGCCTGGAGCATCCAGGAGCTTTGTGAGAAACCTGTTTGAGCCCCAGGGCAGGGGCTCAAACATTAGCAGCAGGCATCCTGGGATGTGTCTTCAAACTTCTCTGTGGAGGAGGATATGTAAACAACATGCTTTGTAGGCAAATTTCCGGGCAAAATCTATTGAAATTTTTAATTTCTCCTCAATTACTTTTCCTGGAATTTTCTTTCAGTTCAGCTGCTGTCTTTGTTGTCCAAACGAGCAGGAGCAAGGTGGATCTCAGCTGATAATCAGGCTCATCTGTCAGCACTGATATGAGAAAAATAGCAGGCCAGTTGCAGCTGAGTGCCCCAAACATGGCTGTTAACCATGGGTAACCAGCTCATCAAACTTTGCTGAAAATGAAGAGACTTTTGTTTGGCAGTTTGGGCTGCTGGTAGGTGGAGAACTGCTCTAATCGGGCTCCCAGGCTGAGTAGCTGTCACATATGGTAAATCTCCACAGAGACTGAAAATAAGCTGAGAATTAATGAGCTGCTAATTTCAACACTGATGTCTCTTGAATGTCTTAGTTTTTTTTTTTTTCCTGAGATTTTTTCCTTATCCCTTCTCTCCCCCTCCCCAGATTTACCCTTTCCTTTATACAAATTCCTTATATCCCAAGCAGCCATTGCAGCACTTTTCTGTTCGTGTGCCTGTGTATGTACAATAGAGCTTAACCTGAATGGTACAAGGAGGCATTTTGGTATCTTAATCTACCAGCAAGTGATTGGCCAAACTGGAGGGCTGGGGGCCAGAGCCCCAGTAAGCTATTCTGTGAGAAAATGGAACCAACTTTGTCCATAAGAACACATTTCTTATTAATTAGTGTCATTGAAATGCTGCTTTCTGAACACTTTAATGTTTCTGCTGGCTGCCAATCTCTATCTGTTAACTTCAGCTTTCCCCCAGATTCTTTATTATGTCTTCCAGTCTTCTCTTCTATGGCAGTTTTGCCTTCTTTTACTAATTCTGTGGTTTTGCTTTTACCATTCTGCCTGCCCTCTACTAACCTTCTTCTCTGATTTATCTAGGATTTCAACTCTCATCCTACTCTCCAGCACCAGCCTTCCCACCATCTAATTTTCCAGGATTATTCGTTCCTCCATCTGCATTGCTAATGTGAAATTCACTACTTTGAATATGTCATTCTAATACATGAATAGCTAAATCTCTGAGCATGCACAGAGAAACTAGATGTCTTCAGAAAAAATGAGGAGAATCAAAGTCACTTGACTGCTAATGTGACTGATAGCCCTGTTTTATCATCTACCTGATTTCTGCTTGCTACAAAAACTTAAAGGATTTTCTTACACCTTGTATGTAGGTGTACAACCAGAGGAGAGGATTTAAGGACTTGCTAAAATCATACCAGTTCTTTAAAAATGTCCTTTTGGAAAACATCAATCTTTTTGAGGGGTGGGGGGCAGAGCATGCTGGTAATGCCTATTTCTTTTTTGTAATCTCCATGGTGCTGTTCCAGAAAGATTTAAAATTGCTTACAGGCCTATTGGCTGGGTAGTGTACGATGTGAGTACAGTAAAATAGTATTCTTTTTCCTCATTAAATATTATGAGTCCACTTTGACATAAAATCCATAAAACATATGGATTTGGGGAACTCTGAATCATTAATAGCACAATGGCTTGTTTGTGGAATAAATATAAAGGAGAGATGAAGTGGAAATTAAATGTAATTGAAAAGAAAGTGAATTTTTGCTAAGATAGTATACCTTACCAGTATGGTTTAGTCTACTGGTTTTGGGGGGGATGAGAGGCTATCAGGGTGTTGGAAACAAGGAAGCTGGATCTCCTTCTCTTTGTCCCATGTGCCAGATCTTTCTTCATTCCCACTGCCTCCCCTTCCAGATCCTGCGGGGTTTGTGCCAATTGGTGTAAGTTATGGAAATGTTTCATCTTCTGATTTTTGCTGCTTGGATGCTGAAAGGTAAGCTTCCTTGGTACAAAGATAAACAAAATCAATCACAGTATAGAGATGCTGTGTTCTCATTTTCCCTTTTCCAGCATGGGATAATGGTTTCTGTGTAGACTGGAACCACAAAATTGCATTGACAGTTTCTGGGGTGCTCTTGTCCTCTGGCACTGCTGGCTGGGAGCTCAGAGATTTCACAAGCAAATCTTCATTTCCACGAGGCATTTAAATAATTTGCTAAAATATTTTATATAAGTAGGTAATGGGATTTTTTGACCATTTGTTTTCTTGAGAGCTGCACTGCTGAAGTTGAAGATTGGATGGATTTGTTGCTGGTGTTTGTTGATACATCAGTTGCCTTATTCCAGCCCTTCTGAAAAGCCCAAACTGTTCAGATGGGTGCATTGCAAACTGCTGGGAAAGGGTTTTCTATTGACACCAGGCTAGTGAAAAGGCAGGTGAATTGTTTCACAGAGCAGAGTACAGACTGGCAGCACTCTATGGAAGGCTGGCAGAGTTACAGGAGTAGCCAGCTGATATTCACAGCATCATTTACCAATAATGGGATCAGGTTACACTGGGTCCCTCAAACTGGCTTTGGTCAAGGTTATACCATGAATTTATACCAAATCATTAAGATAAAAGAATATTATATAGCTAAAAATACTTATCAAAAGCATGCATTCTATCTAATAAATGTCTGAAAAATATAATACATTAATATACCAGCATTTTACAAAGATTCACAGATAAAATTTGCAACAAAAATTGTTGCTCTCTGTTGCTGTGCTGTCAATATCATACCTAACAAAAACACATTGAAAAGAGCCCTCACAACCTGAGTAAAATTTATATTTTGACAAAATCATGCTCCTTGAAGCAGGTTTCATGAACCAATAAAGCAATTCTTGGATGTGTGAATTATAGAATTACCTATTAAATGAAAAAATAAATGCCAGAGGTTTGGGGGAACATTATGTTTGGTATCATTGTCTGATAAATCTGTTTTAAAATGTAAAAGGATTTAAAGAGATCATTACTTAGGCTAGGATTAGTAATAAATAAGCAAAAGCTTTTTTGCTAAAGCCCTAGGTGAACAATGGCACTTGAAAATAAAACACTGGCAAGATGCCCATCTCCTCTGGGAGAAGAAGGGAGAGGCAGCAGCTCCTCTTTGTAAGCAAACAGCCCAGAGAACACCAGCGTCTTCCTGGTGCATTAAGAGCATGTCAACAGGGCACACTTTTTGTGTGGTTTTGTGATTACCTGTTTAATCATAAGTGATGGTTAAATTCAGAGGCAAATACAGGGCTGCTGTGGTTTTTTTCCATCTTCTCTTTGAGGGTCGTATGTTTACATCTAAGCTCATTCTTCCCCCGTCTGTGTGTGTTTGGTTTTGGTTTCTTAATTTCCTCTTCCAAATGTGTCTCGCAAGAATGAAAATATTGAAATGTGACCACAGATTTCAAGAACTGATTTTTCTCCCACATGTTTTTAATTTTTTTTAAAATAGATGTCTTACTGGAACCAGACACATTCCAGCACAAACACACACACACACAGAGCACACAGAGGACAGAATTTTCCTACTGCAGTAGTTCTGGCACAAGACACTTGCACAGCTCCTCATAATGCTCTACCTGAGTGAATGGGGTGAGGACGATTCACACATTAAAAAAAAAATACAATGCCAAATTCAGCATTTTGAGTATGAAATATTTAATATTAGGAGAAAAATTCTCTACTGGGAGTCCCAGGAAGAGGTTGCCCATAGGAGTTGTGGATGCCCCATTCCTGGAAGTGTTCAAGGCCAGGTTGGATGGGGTTCTGAGCAACCTGATATGGTGGAAGGTGCCTTCATCATGGCAGGGGAATTGGAACTAGATGGTCTTTAAGGTCCCTTTCAACTCAAACCCTTTTATGATTCTATGAAATGGGGAAAAGTTGATAATATTGTGTTTTTTGGTAAAACATAACTTTAACTGTTACTTGCATCCATAATTTAAGGTTAAGATTTCGTGCAAAAGTTTTTTAAGATCATGTATCTAAGTTTTTGATGAAAACAGCTAAAAGGCTGTTTGATCCACCTCCTTAAAAAGATCAGTGGCACCACAGCATTTATAAACACGGCAGCAAGTTCCTGGAATTCTCCCATATTAAATACAAACAGCCCCGTTCCACCAGTGTATGTCACTGGCATTTAGACCCCATGAAATTAAAGGCATTGCTTGCACCCATCATCTGTTATTTATGCCTGGTCCTATTTAAAAGAAAAACACAACTGAGAATTTAAAAATTATGTCCCTCAGGGAGCTGAACACCAGAAGAAGGAGCCCCACTAGCCTGTAGTTCCTGCAGGCACCCAAGAGCCTGAGGAAGGCAGTGGCACAGGGATTTTGGCAGCCACGGCCATTGGGCCAGAAGCAGATTGGAAGTGTCAGCAAGAGGAATTCTCTCCACCATCTCCAAGGATTGTAGGGCAGGAGGAGCTGGTTTATCCTGCCCCTCCTAACCCACCATCCTGGGGCAAGGACTGCTGGCTTGCTGTGCTCAGGCCAAGAGTGAGTCTGAGGGGAAGCACCCCCATGAGCATGGATCCCGCACAGAATAGGGCAAAAATCTGTGGTTCTTCTCAGAGCAGGAGCTCTCTGGTTTCTTACATGGAAATCTGAGCTTTTAAAGAGTTTTCAACTTTGTTTGGCTTCTCAAGAGAAAGGTGGGTTTGTTTCCACTTCCTGCAGGATTCCGAGCATCTGCTGGTGATGTACAATCACCTCTACAAGGGTAACCAAAGAAGTATTGCTGTAATGCTTGGGATCTGGTGTGGGAAAAGGCTGCATTTATTTCTACATGGAAAGGGTTCTTGGGAAGCTCATGCCTGTGACTTGCATACAAAAGAGGGGATATTCCACCTTGGTGTAAAAGTGGCTTGTACTGAGCATCTGCACTGGGCACATCAGCACTGAGAATGGCATCCAAGAGCAGCAATTCCCTGTCCTCAGGGCCAAGTGATGCAGGACAGTTGTGCTTGTGCTGCTCTGCACCAGCCTCCCACTGACCGCTCCGCTTGGCTTATCTCTATTGTTGAAACACAATTATATTTTGCAGGTTTCTCCTTGAGTTTACAGTGTCTGAAACACAGTGAGAATCGTGCCATGGATGTCTTTATAACCCAAAATTCAAGTATTTCATGGGAGCCAAGGCAGCAGAAGCACTTGGGACAGTGGTGAGAGAATTTTGTTTATATTGCTTAACCCTGATATGGAACAGAGTAGCAACAGATTTAGATTTCCTCTACAGCAAAAAAAACCCAACAATTTTAAACCTCCCTGAAATCAAAATGCATTTTTTTCTAAATTTCTAGCGACAGATGGGAGGCTGTGTTACCCTCCTGGCTTTGAGGGGGCCTCTGAGGGTGTCCAGGCTCTGCAGTAATAAGGCTCTGAGCAACCTCAGAGGGGTGTCTGGCTCTGCAATAAAAGTCTGAATGCAACAGTGCTTTGGTCACCGTTGCTCCTGTTCCCCAAAATTGCTCCTATTTTAAGCTGTCAATTTATAGACTTAAAGCATGCTGGCTTTGTAATGGATACATATACTCCCCAAGCAGATAATGTTTTCAGATAGGAGATCTCATCCAGCTTCTGTGCCCAATGCACCTGAGTGACAGCAGTGTGACAATGCATAACTGCAGATTTTGGATTACCCCTAATAACTTCTTCTCTAACGGGTGCTTTAGCTACCCCAAACCAAGGAACAAACACAGGGCTTTTTGCAGTCCCTGATAATGGGTAGATCTCCTTTTTTGTGTGTTTGTGTCTGACATGTTTCTAGTTTCTAAGGAACAAGTCAGTGGAATGCTTCTATTATGCTCATGGAAACAAATTTATATTTTCCACATGCCTCTGTTCCTAAGGATTAAGAGAATTTTTTAACTTTTTTTTTTTTTCCTGTAAAATTCAAACAGTTAATTGTTTGTTGTGGTGTTTGTTGGTTTGTTTTTTTTTTTAATGGAACAGAATAATTTCTGTATTTATATTCTGCATTTTGTATCTGAAGCTTTTTGTGTTAAGTATGCGTGTTGTGTGTGTTTTACAATGACTGCCCCAACACACACACTCCACATATGTTTCCTCTCCTGATTTGAATAGAAATCTAACACTGCAAGTGAAGTACACTGAACTACTGTTTCACAAGCTGTCATTTAAGTGATAGATGGTAAATTGGAATTTTGCCATGCAAATTAGTTAATGCTCAGATGAAGCCAGTGTTTAACTATTCAAATAAGATCTCAGTCTTGATCAGCTGTTTCAGCTTATATCTCCAGTGAAGCAGACAACTAGCTTTCAGCTGGAGCACACAACTAGAACTCCACAAAACCATCAACTCTGCTCACTTAGAGCCATCTCAGTAGATCAAACGATGCTCAGACAGCACTGATCTGTAGCTATCAGCTGGAAACAGCCAAAGATGCTGTTTCTTCAGGCAAAAAATTGTGATAGTTGGTAGTATTTCGAAGGGAAAATTTACATCTCTGGAACCCACTACATCCAGAAATGTAAAAATACAACAAACTCACAGTGTGACCTTTCTTTTAACAAGAACATATGTAAAATTCACACACAAAGAATGGTATATTTAGAATCTTAGTGGGAGCCAGGAATAACTCCTATAGCAAAGTTCCCTAAGCCTACATTTTAAATGCATGTAACCTTTCTTTCAGCAGTTTGCTGCTGCTTTTGTGCACAGGAGACCTTTGAAATCTGGGAGGAAAAAAGCCCCTTGGCTATACAAAATGCCCTGTATTTACCTGAGAAAAGCCCACGCTGTTTCACATTTATAGCACTTCATTTCAACTTATTTTTCTTGGATTCCTTAGGGAAATTTCAACCTGTCAAGCAACTGAGAAGGAGACATCTACAGAGCCAGTCCTGCTCCCTCACCAGGAGACTTGCAGCAGCCCTGCTTATCCCTGAGAGGTACCAAAGTCTTAATAAGGATGGGGGGAAGGAGAGCTCCTTTCCCACTGCAGATCTTCCTCATGGAGTCTCCTGGAAAGAATTGCCACAGTCTGTTGGAGGTGAGGAATAACTACAGCTGAATTTAGCTGCTCCTGGCTCCTCACAGTTATTCTCAGCAGTTCCAGTGTTTGCCTTTCTCAGGGGCCAGAGTGACAGCTGCTTTTCCAGCTAAGGCAGTGCAGGTGGCAGTGATCTGTGCTGGGAGTTCATAGCACGCTGCAGGTGATGATGGGTGATGGGAGTACAGCAAAAGCGTTGGGCTATTTCAAGAAAAGAGGGCGCAGAAAAAATGGGGTTTCTCTCCACTGTAAAAAAAATGAAATCTCATCACCTCTGCCTCCAACAGTGTGAGTGCCACTATGCATGTGACAGTAAGGGTGACATTTTGTCATCAAAGCTGCCTTTCTCAACCTCCTCAAAAAACATCCAAACTTTCTCTAGAGAGGTTTGTAGCACACATCTTCTAAAATGATGAAAATATTATGCACAGCAGAGACAAACCTGGTCTTCTCTTAAGTCCCTCAAGACACCATCAGAAAATTGGACATCTAACTAATGTTAGTGGGTGGGACTGGTCCTTCTGTCCCACGGAGTCTGGCAGGGACAGAAGGACCAGTCCCACCCACTTGTTCTTCCTGAGGTGATGCATGTGCTGGCTGCCTCAGCTTCTGTCAGCAGGGACAAACCAAACAGGGTTCTGAGGAAAGGCAGAGTGCTGGATTTTCCAAAAGAAACTACTTTCCAAAGGAACTACTGAGGGAACAATGGCAGAAAAAGAGAAACTGGGTTTGAGACATCCATGAGTGGGAAGAGAAGTGGGAGCAGGAAGCCAAAGAGTGGGAGAAGCATCAGAACAAAGAACTTACAGAGTGTGGGGTTGCAGGAATCAGCTCCAGGTTTTGAAAGATTCCAAGGGGGGCCGAAGAGACAGAGCAAATGGTGCTTGGAAGGGAACACTGAACTCAATTTAAAAAGGAAGGCTGTTAGTTTATACAGTTAGAAACCCTAGCAAAGTCCTTTGAACAATTATTTTTATGTAGTTTTATGTGTATATGCATGGAAGGGGCCATTTTCCTCTTCACTAATGTGCATTCTCATCACATCCCATTCTTTATAGGCATCTTAACAGCATCTACACTCTGAAGACATCTGCTGAAAGTGATGTAGGTACCCAAATCAGTTTGGGCTAGCCTGGCATTTCTCCCAGTGCTCTGAATCAAAGATTAAATGTGTTGCTATCGTTTGCAAGATGTTCACAAAGCAGCTCTGTACAAAAGGAGACTGTACAGAGTGCCACCACTTGAAATCTCTTTACAGTGTTTTTCCATTAAAACAACAAACCTTGGCAGCTACCATCTACTCTTTTCTGATTTGCAGCCAGCCAATTATATCACTTAGAATGCACTCAATTAACAAGGATGTAAGTTCAAGGCACCGCCTTTGTGTAGTTCTAGTTGTGCCTTAGGAAAAACTTACTTTTGTTTTCCTTTCTGCGTGTTTATTTCCTCCACTGTTTTTGTTAATCCCTCCTACATGCAATAGCTCCCTTGCAAACACTATTTTAGCAGTGACCTCAGAGTGTTCTGAGTGCCTTCTAAAAGTCAGATATTAAAAGAATTCAGTTGCCTCAATCTCTTGGTGTGACCTTCAGTCACCAGAATAGCTCTGATGGTTTGAGTGGGAAGATCCCCAAGAGTGACAATTGCTCCAGTGAATCTGGGCCTGACAAACCATATTCTGTTTCTGTGGATTACCAGATGGAAGAGCCACTGTAAGGTCTGCAATCAGAAGGGCAGACACGCTGGCTGTAGAGGGGATGGGAACAATAGGATGGCCTTCAGCATGGTCTGACCATCCAAGCACAACCAAATGACCTTGCTGAGCATTTATGATGCACTGAGCCCATAGCAGCAGCCTGGCTTTGTTCTCAAACCATAACTGCTCTGTCTGGTGGGGTGTGTCACCCTCTAAAGCTCAGTGAAGAGGAGGCTCGCTGGGATTTAGGTGGCTCTGCCCACAAATATGCACAGAAACACACAAGTAGCTTGTGAGCTGTTTTAGAATTGATGCCTGACAGAGTTAGCCACAATGTTTACAGAAACTAGGCTGTGGTTCAAGATTGTGATGCAAATATCACAGTTTCTGGGTGGCTCTAGATGAAAGGCTTTCCCACTGTAATGTATTTTCTCCTGGTGAAGACAGAATAGTGATAAATTTCTTATGGCACAGATATTTTTATACTTAACAAAGTGAGTGCCACAAAGCACGAGTTTGGAACTTCATTTTCCTGTGGTTTCAGTAAAAGCAAGATCATAGATTGTGAAGAACAAAGCACAGATACATGTGGTGACTGCTAACAAAATTTAGGGAAGCAATGAAAGTTTCAGTTTAGTATTGTTCAATATGATTAATTGAATCAAGGGGTTAAAGATTTTGCATTGAGTCCTACAGATAAAATAAATTAATACAGGTCTTCAGGTTTGCTCTTTATCTATCTGTTTTACAAAATATTTTTTTTCCTCTCAAAATGTTTGTAAATATGTGCTTTCCTGTTCTACTGTCTTGTCTGACACATCTGACATCCATGTCACATGAGATTTCAATTTTGCAGCGGGAATTCCACTTTTAACTTTGCCTGAGTATGCTCAAGACTTTCTGATTTAAACTTAATTCTCTTGCCTCTAAAAGATTTAAGTATTAAACACTCTTAATCAAAACTGTATTTTCCACAGGGGGTCCCTGGCCAACTTTCTCTTTGTGCCTGTTCAGATTATATCACAGTGGCCTCAGGACCTGTCTGGTGACTGCCATAGGAAAATATGATAACAGTAATAAATTTCAGCTCTGCATTCAATCCCCCATGAAACCTTTCATTAGCCTCTCTCCCTGCTGTAGCACTGCAATGGGAATGCCAGAATGAGAGCTGCCAGGAGGAGTAGAAACTCGAGTCTTGGCAAGAGCCACAGAAGTGCTTGATGATGGATGGTGGCTGGGGTGAGGGCATAGGCAGTGGTGCTGCCTCCTGTAAAACTCCTTTGCAGTTTGGAGTAACTGCAAAGCAAAAGTGGGGTTTGCTTTGCTGTTACCCCGACCAGAGACCACAGACACACTGCCTGACCCTCCTGGTTGTGCCTTCTCCCCCTCTGCCCCACAGCAGTAAATACAATATTCACTGACTCCAGCTGTCACAGGATGGGTAAGGCTGGAAGGGAACATATCCAGCTTCCCTGCTCAGGCAGGATCATCCCAGAGCTCATTGCACAGCATTATGACCAATGGTTCTTGAATATTTCCAGTGAGGGAGACTCCACACCCTTTCTGGACAACCTGTTCTAGTGTTTGGTCACTGCACAGTAAAGTTCTTCCTCATGTTCAGGTGGAACTTGCTGGGCATCACTTCCTGCCCGTTGGCTGGCACCACTGAGCAGAGCCTGGCTCCATCCTCTTGACACACTGCCTTCAGATTCTGGTACAGTTCTACCTCTTTTTGTGCTGCTCATCTTCTTCAGCTGCTGTGCCTTAGGAAAGAGCAGTGTGAGTTTGAAAATAATATTTTCATGAAAGATATTAACAATACTGTTGAAGACACCATCGAGCTTTCAGACGGGAAGTGAAAGCTGCATGAAAAGCACATCCTGAAAATAATTCAGGTGCTGGTTTCTTTTTTTGTTCATGACACCTTTCTTTTGTCTTCAGCAGCAAGAACACTTTGCAGTGTGAACTTTTCCTTTGTTTGTGGCTGCCTTTTTTTTACCATTTTTCTTTCATGTTGCTGTATCCAAGCAGAACAAATCTGTTTGCAAGTAAAGGAGGGAAATAGACTGGATGGTTTTGGTTTTAAGTTAAATGTTTTCAGAAACCCAAGTATCATTAAAAGTGCAATTTTAGGATCAAATCTGACTTGATTTTTTCTCATTAAAAGGTTCAATCAAATGATTTAGGGTGTCTTCTTCTACACTTGCTTTAGAAATATTTTCTCAACAGATGGACCTGACAGTTTTCCATTTTATTTAATGTTTCTCATGAAGACTGTAGTAGTATGATCAATTGTCACTAGAAATAACTTTGAATTTTCTCATTACTGCAAGACATTAAGATGTCAGGATATGATTTACTACAGCAAGTGACTTTTATGTCATCTATTTTTCCGAAATCCTGTGACTAGTTTAAATTTCCATTTCCCTGGCATTGTAGCTATGTATGTAGTGAAACAAAGAAAGACTTGACTAACACACTGAAAGCATTAAGCATTTGAAGCTGCCCTGCTAGACAAATACAACAGCAGCACTGCACCACATGAAACTGAAGCAACCACCTGGAAGAGAAGGAGAGAAGAGCTCAGGCTATTAGCACAGTCTTTGAAACCATCTTGTCAGCAAAATACTCCTCTTTAGTCTGACTGCAAGGATAAGGAGTGACATGAAAGTGGAAAAATTAGAATATCCAGACATCTTAAAATTCTGAAAATATGCAGTGTATTTCTTCTGGTCTTCTGCATCTAACTTTTGCTGACTTACTGGCAACAGGGATTTTCCCTTATACAGCTTGATTAACAGAAGTGCAGTGAATGGCCATGGAAGAGTCAAACCATACCCATGGCTTAGCACACACCATATGTCCATTCCTCTGGAGTGGCTGCACTGCAGATTCCTCATGCTGCTGTTTGCTGGAGGAGGCCTCTGGAAGATGAGGCTGGTGGTAACTGGTGTCCCTACCACATCAGGTACATATTTAACTGAGTTCACACAGGTAAAATGCAGAGATGTGGCAGGAGTCAGGTGGGATTGGTGTTATTCATATCCACAAATGTCTTTGAGGAGAAAAGGTTTTAATGAGTTATTTCTTGTTGTAATCTCAGACCTCAATATCTGCAAAATCTCTTGCTGATTCGCAAACCAAGTACACTCTGTTGCTTGACAGCCTGGTATGTTCCAATGGGCACCTTCCTCAGCATTCCAACCATGGAGCTGTTGTGCTTGGCTGCCTGGAAGAGCCATCCCTCCTGTCTGGGCACATGTGGAGAGCTGCTCTGCCAGTGGTAGTGCTGGCCATCCCTTCTGGAAGGGGACTGAGCCTTGTCATTCACTGGGCAAGACAGAGGTGGCTGTGGCAGTAGCAAAGAGAACAGTGCTGGCACCCAAAGGTATTTTATCAGAAGGGTTTCTTTCATTCAAGAAATAGGCAGGGGCACTGGTGTGTGGTGGGATGTTGCACTCGTGTGAAACCAACAAACAGAATTTCTGTTCAGGGTGACTTTCAGAAAGAGGAGCTCAAGTGCTGTGTTTTTTCTGTGACTGTTTAGCAATTATCTCAGCAGTGAATTTTCATAGCTACCTCTGTGACTTGCATGTCTGCTTTATTTTACCAGCCAAAAGAATTTAAGTCTAAAACCACAGGCAGGACCTTTAGAACCTGAGCAAAGCATTATTTAAAACCATTTAACAGTTTCCCAGTTGAAAAATAGACTTACAGCATTTAGGATTAAGAGGGAAGCCAGCTTTGTCACCAAAATATAAAGCAACTATAATAGCACAGAAACCTCCTGGAACACAGAACATTGTACCCTTAATTGGGTTGCAGGTGTACCTCAGTGACAAATGGATTGCTCTGGATGCTGCTTGCATAGCAAGTTTCCCCTGTAGCTGGTGGAGAAAATGGCTTTCTGTCCTTAGTCTCTGTTTTGGTGAGACTGCACAGCCACATGTGCAAATAGACACATAAACCAAGGTGGAAATAGTAACTGAATGATGAAAGGATATGCCACAGTGCAGCATATCCAGGAGAAAGGCTGGGTAGGATCTTTTCTCTCTGACAAACAGGCAGTGTTAGCAATTGGAGAAAAAATATTGTTTCCTTCTGAAACAAAAGTGGACATGAAGGGCACTTTCAGGTTTCTTCTGTCCATCAGAGTCTCACCCAGGGTTTGTCATGGAGCAACACCTACTGCACAGCATGGAGAGAGAACCTTCATGGCCTTCTTGGGGCTGCACAAATTGGCCTGCCAAAAGAACACCTGGGACTGTGAGTGTCTTAATATGTTTCACTTGCTCTTCATTTTCTGCCTGACACTCAACTTTTTCACATAAATATGAAAGCTCTCTCTTTACATAATTTTAGTGTTAATATGGCCCTGAACAATTATTTTGTAATGTACATTTCAAAGAGTTTAAACAGTCTGAAATACTGCGATACTTTGATGACCCTCTAGATATATTTCGTTTGCCTGAAATATGGCCAAATGAACAACTGAGACATATTTGGGGGAAAAAATCAGCTATTAAAAGAGAATTAGAGTGTTATCATAGTTAAATATGAAACAGTCTCGCAGAATATCAAAGCAGTGCCTAGATTTCATATATTGTTCATTAGGAGATTTGTGTGCTGTAAAAATGCAGGACAGTGAGTCTGTCACCCACAGAATTTAATGGGAAATGCTGCTCCTAGATAGGACATAGTTAATGCACACTTGAAATATCCCACAGAGGCTGGGTGAAAGGCTCTCCTTTCTAAAACCAGCGAGGAATTAGGACCATGTTGTGGCACTGGTGTGGGTGCTCCTTTTGTATGGTGTCTGGCTGATAAGGACACTCAGGATGCTGTTCAGCATCCTTTATCTGAGAGGATTTGAACTGAAACCTCCCAGGGGAGTGCCCTAATTAGCACTCTGAGGGCTGGGCTGAGGCTTCACACTCATTACCTTTTGTTGGGGCTGCCCTGACGTCTGTCAGGTTTTATGTTTACAGAATTTATGTTTAAGCACCTGTACATGTCCTGACCATCAGGCCAGATGGCTAAGGTGTGGTGTGAGACTGCTGCCTCATATCAAGCTATGTAGGGGATTGTTCTGCTGGAAAGTTTGGGCTGCATGGCTGTGCAGTGTTATTAAAGCTAGGGATAGTTTCTGAGGATATAAATCAGGCATCTAATTGATAACTTTACATACCCAAATCTCTTCCAATTCCCTGTGGGACATCTTCTTGAGGTTTTCCCAAGAAAGACCTTGTTTTTTCAGCTGAATAAGAAAATTATGCAGAAAAAACATTACCTACAGGCTTATTATAAAATCCTGACTGTGCAGTACAGATGCAGCTGCTTGCAATTCATCATCTAACTTTCCTGAAGGTCTATTGGTGGATGGCTTTAGTAGACACATTTCTGCCAGTAGATGTAGCATTGCTTGAATTTATATGCAATATTTAAAAATACATGTGTACCTGCATGAAGCACACAGGGTCTGTGTCTGTTGTGCTTTGTTTGGAGGGTTTTTGGTTGCTTTGTTGGTCTGGGTGGTTTTTTTTTTAAATCTAAAAACTTGCATAAAATGGCACATTTTTGTCCACTTACAAAATGAAGCTCCAATTTTGTGATCTACACAGAGAACCTGATTGGTATCAGTGAGATTTCATGCTACTGCAGACTGGCTGTGTTTAAGTCCATGTTCCCTCACTGTTATCCTTATGCATGATATATGTTGTGTTTATTCTAGTTGAAGTGAGCAAAGCCTTCCTATCTGCCTTATGCTAAAGTGCTTTTTGGATTATAACAGACTAATCAGATAACAAAAATTTATTTTACTGATACACTCCCTTGTGAAAAAAAACCTTTTTCTACTGATACACTACACCTTGGTGGCTGGTTTTTAAATTTGAAAAAAAATTCATTAATTATTATGTAATTTTAGTGATAATTTGTTAAGAACTTTTCTGCTGAATGATAGCACTTAAAAATGAGACATAATAATTCCTACATTTGCCTCTGTGACTTAGATGATTTGCAAAAACTCCCATGCTATGCTTCAAAATGGTTTCTCTCTGCATGTGCTGAGCCAAGAGACTCTGTTGCTCAGTCAGCTGAAAATCATGTGGAGGAACCATTCTTTTTCTTACAGTAAGTCTGATCCTCTGCCTGTAGTAGTAGCTTCTACAAATGATGACCTAAATCCTTGTTTTGATTGGGTATGAAAAGGAAGTGTTTGTGGATGCAAAATTGGGCATATTTTTCTGTTTAGAAATATATTATTTAGTTAGTTATGTTATATGTTAGTTCCTCCTGCAGCCCTTGCTCATTTAGCACAGCTACAAGGTAAAGTTAAATTGAGATGATGACAAATAACTTACACAAGCAAGCTTCCTTTTTTTCTTTTAGTGCAATGCACAGTGTGCAGACTGATGCAAACTGGAGATTCAGAGGGTAAAGGACTTCATCTTGACCAGAAAAGAATGATTTGGTGATGCAGCTAGGAAATATTCTTATTGCTCATGGCCTTTCACTTCCACATTTAATTAAAAAAAAAAAAGAAATTGCCAATTATCTTTGGATGAAGAATTCTCAGTATAGATTACGATTTACTCAGAAATCAACTCCAAACTTAATTTCTGTGATTAATCCTTTATGGATTTTCTTTTGTTATTCAATGCAACTGGCTAATGGTTAATACCACCTGGGAGAAGGAGATTATGCAACACCAGAGTGGCATGGTGTCCATATACTAGGTCTGGGTTAATTCACCATGCAGCTGTCCAGAAAAAAGCCAATCCAGCAACAAGGCATATGGAAGGGAGGTATATGGAAGGGAGGAGGGGAATAATGATAATTGTTTTGACAAGAAATAAAGCAAATCTTTTGAAATTTGTGTAGGCTTCTGCTGGGTAGGCAACTCCTGCACAGCCAGATGTCATCAGTGGTTTTTGGTATGGAGGAACATTTGCACTCTCCAAATACCTGCAGCATTTGTTCTTACACTGACTGTGTAACAGGCATCTTACCCCACAACTTTCATACAAAATAAAACCACAATCCAGCCACAGCTTCTACAGTAGCCAACGTACAATAAGCAATAAGCATTGTACAGCATTTCTATTGTGAGAAAAACCACTTATTGTCACACAGCCTTAGTTTAAAAATCTCAGAACAGATGGCCATACTTCGAAATTGTGAGTATTCTCCACAGACAAAGGGCTTTTGTCCAAATGGATCTGAGTGCCTATATATATGGAAATACAAACTTGTGCAATATTACACAACAGGGTCTGTGGGTACACAGGGAGTGCAGTGCCACAGCCTAGGTGACAGTCTATGTGCCTTGAAGACTGTGCAAAGCTTATTTCTGTTCCAACATAAAGTCTCTTCATCCAGGGAAAAGTCTTATTGTGAGCTAAAAATTAGGGAAGAACTCTTGCTGAGGAATTTTCTCCTCTCAAAATCAATTCAATTATGCCAGAATTTGACTTACAAAATTAAGTCCATAGCAATTATGAAGAATAAAAGGGAATCTTGAGATTATATAAATATGAAGGTTTTATGCAAAAATGAATACCATTGTTTTTCACATTCATATATTCTAGACTTCAGTCCCTTGAGTGGAAATTATATAAAGCCCTTAGGTGGTTTTTTTGTTATCACCTTTTCATTTTGATCAAAGGAGTCATTATTCACCACAAATGTCAAGTTTTGCTCAGTGTGGTTTTTGCAGAGTTATTGGGGAATTAGAAAATACCTCAGTTATTAAATGTACATAGAAAACTGCCCAGATGTTTGGTGGGGTTTTGTTTGTTTGTGTTCCTTCATATAGCAGGGATCATGAAGGACGTGTGAAGGATACATTTGGAAAGTAGAGGGAATAGGAATGGGTGAATAACCAGTTAAGGAGGGTGAACCAAGCTGACCAATTTGTGACTCTGAGGCAAGTGCATGGTTAACATTGTTATTACAGTTGGACTCTTTCTCCCCTTGTTTTCTCTTAAACATATCATAAACCAGTGATATTTTGGGAGAACAGTTCCTATCAAGCATAGGAAGTGCTTTAAAATTTCTGAGCAAAACCACATAAAAGTTACTTGATCTGTGATTCTTGTTAAATTAGTAACAAGCATCAAAATGAAAAGTAGAAAGTGTGACTAAGAAAATGTTTGAAGGTCTTATAGGGCAAACATCTGATAGATGAAGAAATGAGTTGTCTTGTCAGTAAGTTTGTTTCTTTAAGTTGGAGAACTGTAAGAGACAGAATGAGAGGTCAGTTTAAAGATTTAGACAGCTTCACAAAGTGTTTCCAAAGAGCAGGGTACCTGCTTGTGCCCATTCTTACCAAGAAAATCATATAAATACCTGACAATATTTTTTCCATGTTCATAATTCTGAGAACTCCATACATGCTTCATATACTGGCCTTTAGTGATATGTGAATTTGTGATGAACTTCTGGTTTGGGACTCAGCTGAAGAAAAAAAATGTGCCATGAATAACAATTTATTTAACTTTATTTTTTGTCATTCTTCATTGCCAACAGTCCAGCACCATCAACATAACATAACTTCTTATGTCCCATTTCTGGTCCCTAGTTGCCTATGCAGTCAGACCTGCCCAAGCTTGTCACATGATACTGTAGAGCTTCACAAATATTTTGCAAAAAAAAAGTTTATAGACAGTGAAAGGAAGACAGTGAACATTTACAGTTATTTTTATAGCACAGAGAATAATGTTCATACTTTTGGGAAATTACTGGAAGATTCTGTTATGATCCCCCAGTAGAACAGCATTTTGTAGAGTTTTAATTCTTTGTCAAAATAACTGAAGTACTTTCTTGTCCCATGAAAACCATCTGAGAATTTGCTGCTTTTTAGCAATGACAATCTAAATAGGATCTGCTAGTTTTATTTCAGGAACACAGTCCTTAAAATGTCAATTCACAAGATGTCTTACTGGAAAAAAAAAATGAATAAAAATGAGTATGGGATACAGGTTGGTGGGTATTCAGCATCAGGCAAGTAATTTGATTGAAAGCTATTAATATTATCTCATTAGAAGCATTAGAAGCAACAACTCCCATTATTAGACTTCTAGTTTCTCAAAAGGACTATGGCTAGGCAAGAGACACTCTTTCCCACTCTTGCATTTATTAAAACCTTCACTGAATACCTATTTCTATATTTAGGGGATGATATCACAGCTCATTACCAGTGACCAGATTAGTTTGAATCAGAATCCAATCTACCTGTCGTCCAAGGGAATAGCGTGCATGGGAAGTGTTCTCAGAGGTGCCCTGCATGGGACCACCTGCATTTTTCCTCACCAGAACAAGTCAGTAAGGGACAGGAAAGCACCAGTGGGGTACTGGTTTTCCCTCCAACCTGGGATGGGGACATCTTGAACAGAAAAAGTGTTGTTTTTTTCTTATCATTGTGAACTTTTTCTCTTTGAACTCTCTCCCTTAACATTTTCTGGATCAATCAAATCCATCCTCATAGCAAATATATTGGTGCTGTTTGGGGAATCTTTAATTAATGCTGGCCAGCAGAGGTAGAGACATGGCTATAGGTGCAGTGACAAAGCTGTAGGAGGTTTGGTCAACCTAGAACTGAGGCTGTTAAAAAGTTGGAGACCCAAACTCTTTGGGGCACTGACATTTCAGCAACTCCAGCACTGGGGTCACTTGTCTTTGCTGAGAGAGTTATTTTAATTCCTCTGGGCTCCAGTAAATATGTTGTCACCCCACACCATGTATGTAGGAAAGCTGTAAGCAGGGAGACGATGAAGCCTGATGGCTTGGGCCTGCCAGGAGCAGCAGATCTGGATCTAAGCAGAAGAGCAAAATAAACTTTGGTGCCTTCCACTTCCTCCACAATTGTCCCAACCACAGCACTATTAAAACTGAGTCAAAGGCCTTTCACAGGGAATGTGAATGTGCATCTGGGTGTGTGAGAGGGAGACGGAAATCCAGCAGAAACATTTTGATGGATTTGACCCAGTTTTGCAACTATTTTTCAGGTCAGCTGAACCTGTTCCTTTTTGATGAATAAATAATTTGTCTATATTCTTCTGCTCTGCTCTAATGGGGTGAACAATTGATGGTGGTGAGGTGATGTATAACATTCATCCATCTTGCTAGATGGTCACAATAACTGAGCTAAGTAGTTAATTAAGGTGGAGGTACCCCAGCAGAGCATCTACTTCTACCAGTACAGCTTCACCCTGAGCAAAGGGAAATGAAGGAATAATTGAAGGCTGCTAAATGCTTTGGAGATTTTGAAAGTTTCTTAAAGACTGATTGAACGTATTGACCAGGATTTTCCCAGTCTAAGCTGGTTGTCAGATACCATACCAGAAAATACTCCTGTTCCACTTTTCCTGAGCAATTGATTATTTGCAATCAAAGGTAATTTCTCTTTGGAACAGTGCTTCTCTCTTAATTGATGAAAAAAAACCCCAACAAAATGTATTTCAGTCATGCAATGAGCAAGGCGTATGCTAAAATTTGACCAAAATTTAAACATTTTGTTCTTTGGGTAAGTCACTGTGCATTGCAGATCATCTTGACTGAGTCACTGATTTCCTCTTCTAAATTTCTGCATATCTTTGACCTTGAAGTTTTGGGATGAAAAAATCCTGGGAGGAAAAGTTGCAGAAAAATGCTGATTTTTTTTCCACTTTTTGCCAAGTAACTGTAACTGGAATAAGGTCTTAACCAAAATCTGAGGCACAAAAACCAAAAGAAACTGGAAAGCAGGCACAATCATTGTTTGGGGCTTTTTTTCTAACTGGCTATTATTTAAAGTGGATGTGTATTGCAATTGAAAATTACATCTTACATATCCACAAACTTGAAATTGTTATGAAGATGTTTAGGCCTTATCACACCTTAATCTTCCTTTTTACAGTTACAGTGTAATGATGCATATAATGCAGTGATGTACAATTCAGATGGATTACTCTTAAAATTGATGGAATAGAATTGTGAGAACACAGTGGGTTTTATATGCCAAGCAAGTTATGAAAATATCATGATAAAGACAACTTATGAATTTATTTCTTTTTGCAAGTGCTGTCTGTCAGGTAATGTCTTGTAAAAATAGACTTGTAAAACAAAAATAACAACAGCAATCTTGGCAATAAGAATTGTCTTAGAAGGGTAAAGGTATTTTGTTGACTAAACCAAGTAGACTACCCATATTGTATTGGATTGCTCTTGGTTCATGCCCCTTCTTTGCCAGGGAGGGGTTAGAATAACTGCTCAAAACAATGGAAATGTCTATTTGAATCTTGATTTCCATATCTCTTTTACTTTGATCAATCTGCTCCCGTAGTAAAAAAAAATTGATTTTTTTTGGTGCTCTCCTATTACAAAAATGTAAATGGGTTTTAGGCCCAAATCTTAATGCAGGATATTTTCAAGCCATGCAGAAAGAAAACAATGACGATTAATTTTGATAACAATATTACTGATGTTGTGTGTCATGATCTTTTATATTTGTACTTAATTTGCATCCAGAGATCTGATTTAAGGACAGCACTGTGGAAAGCACAGTATGAACACACGGCACTGTCCAAAAAGAGGTTATTATCAAATAAAGATGTCAGTAAAGGATGAAATGAATAGCCATAGGCCAGCTAGCAGGGATTTTGATTGCCATTTTTGTTCTCTGACTCACGCCACCTTTTGCAGCACACACCTCAAATCTGCTCTGACTAATTTCTTCTGGGGAGGCAGGGGTAGCGTGAAATCATCTGTGCATTACACAAGTGATCCAACCGTGGCTCATTTCTCTGATTTCCCTCAAAATAATTCCGATGTGATTACCCAAGCATGTAAAATGGTCAATAAGTAGAACACAGAAAATGTAGTTTCAGATACCAAATGCAGTTGTTCCAGTGATTATGAATAAACTTCTGAGTGAAATGAAATTATTTAGGTTTCTCTTGAGAACAGAACTAAAGTAAAACAATTATCAGCATTCCAGAGAATGCAGAATTTGGAACATGTGAAGAATGGGAATTAGATGTTGATGTTCCAGGAGCAATTGCTCCCAGGGACCCCATACCTCTTAAATCAGCTAGAAGACCATCTGCTCCAAAAGATTTATCAATAACTATATCTCTTTTTAAAGCAGTTTAAAGGATACAGTTATACTTCTCTGTCTCCTTTCTGTTGAAAAGCTTTATAGCTTTCATGAAAGTTTTTAATGAAAAACTTTCGTGATGAACATCCAGCTGAAATGTGACTTGATGTGTCATCACCCACCCAGATGCAGGCTCCATTTATAATGATTCCAAAATCTGCATCTGAATAAAATGTATAAAATTTATAACTGTTGCGAACTAAAAAAAATACCACATTCCTTTTGCATCTGATCTTGTGCTAGGCAGTAGTGCAAGGAAAACAGGGCCAGCTTCTTGATTGGGTGCCTGGCTTACAATTCTTAAATACACAGGAAAGCCTATGTTTTCAAGCATCTGCTATTAAAATAATCTTGGAAACCTTTCCACAAAACTTCTGCCCCAAAATTATTTCAGCCCACAGTTATAAGATTTATACATTCTTACAAACTTACTTAAGCTGGACTCCTGGCCTCTTGTCAGTATTGAATATTATAGGTCATATAACTGATTATAAAGGAGATCTTTACATGCTGTCATTAGATCTCAGGGAACTAGGGGATTTGCAATAATGAAAGCACAGTCCTGAAAGTATTTGTTATATAAAACATATATTTTATACTTACAGATCTGTTGTTTCTGCCTGTAATCGTTACATCAAAATCTTTGCTATAAACACTTCATCTTTAGGATATTTCTCTTTCATCAAAGTTTTTGTGCTTGATCTAACATCTTGCTTTAGCAGAGCAGCAAAGGCATGTGTCCCTCCCCTGTCCTGCTTGGGGCTGGGCTCTGGACTGCACCAGGAAATCCAGAGCCATCTGGGTCTGTCCTGGCGCTTGGATGATTTCATGCCCAACCCATGCTGCTGGTTGTTTTCTTCCTGTTAAAGAAAATATTTCCATTTATTAGGAAATGTGTGTTAGAGAGTTTGACACCAAGATTTGGAGCATGTCTTTAGGTTAACTTGGCCAAGGTGATTTATAGCTGTTTGTTCATGACCAGCATCCATTAGTGTAAAATGCTGTCCAAGTAAAATCCCATGGGAGAGGAGCACAAGGGGCATGGTTAGGAGCTGTCTGCACAGCCAGCACCCCAGCCACCACTGAGTGCAGGCACAATTACCTGATGGCCTTGCTCTGGACATGCAACCATACTGCTAGGGACCTTGTAAATTCTGTTCCTATTCTTATTTTGCCTTCCTGAGTTTTCAGAGAAGGCTACAATTCAGCCATCAGCACTGAATAGCTGCTCTGCAGAAGGAGAGAGCCAAATTATGGACTGCAATCTGATGTTGTTCCAGCCATTAGCACCTGATCCTCCTGTAGTCCCATTAAAACTTCCTAATGTAGTAAGCATGAGCAAGCATATCATTATCCAATCCTGGCTGAACATGCACCCTTCACATCTGATGGCATCTCTCATTTAGCACAAATGAATGCTTCGTCCTGCACATTAAATATGAGATCAGGGAGGGAGGAAAAGGGGCAGTAAATGGTCTTCCCCAAGGCAGGCTGAAGAGAATGGTTGCATCATAGCCTCCTTATCCTGTGCTAAAGTACTTTGTAAATAACACAGCAGCTAAAGCATACTACAGGAAATTGGGGAGTTAAGAATGAAAATGGACCCCCTGAATAGATGCACATTACAGTAAGCACTGACTGCCAGTTTTGAGACAAGCTAGGCCATGACTGCCTTTATACTTTGACCCAGTTTCATGACTAGGTAAAAGATTCCAGCAACACTGGAATTCATTCACTATATTATAGTGGAGTTTTCTCCTTCAAAACTGTGAAAGTAAATAGACTGATGCCTTGCCTACATCAAGGGGAAATTTCTGATGTGACAGGGCCCTTTACATCCGGGATTATAAGCCTGTTGGGATAGCTACTGGGCCTTGGAAATAAACAGGCACAAGGGAAACACTGGCACCATCATTTTCAGCTCTATGGCAAGTTATTAGTCTGAAAATAAGGATACTAAGGTCCATCTCTGTAAAATTTGGCAATTTATGAAACCTGTAGGTTTGGGATTTTGGGGTTCTTTTTGTTTGGTTCATTGAGTTTTAGTTTTTTGTGTTCTTAAACTTGTTTGGTAATTTCTTAGCCAAAAAAAATATTTTGATGCCTTTAACCCTCTTCTCTGTTTAACTCCCTTGCTAATCAATACTAAGCTGGTTACCAGTTAACTTTCTGGAGCTACAGAGGTATTTTGAAACCATGGAAGCTTTGGTGGTACCCAAGACACAGAATTTAAAACCAGACTTAAAAGATTTAACAAAAAAGGGTGTTTCAAGGAAAAAAAAAAACACTAACCTTCTATTACCCTTCTCTCCTGGACAAAAATTTCACGCCATTACCCTGGCCAGCTTACCTTCCATTCAGACATTCTATAAGTATTAAAACATATCTGTGCATAGCAATACAGAAATATTTTAATAAGGAAAACAATTTAGAAGTTGAGTAAAGAGAACCACTTAAATATCTATATTTCAATCTTTTTCTACAGTTCTGTTATATTTAAGGAAGTGGTCTATACTTGAAAAATAATTTATAAGGGTTTTTTAATGTCTTTAGCCTCAGTTAAAGGAAGAATATATTTGTATGGTAGTTTCTTGATTGGTAAACTCTCTCTCATCTGTGATCTAATACAATAAGGAAAGCATACAGAAAAATGCTAAAAATTATAATTGTGGTCAAAGAAGCCCTCTCTGTGTTATATATTTGGTTTTAATGCATGAAAAGGTTTCTTTCTCCAATGTCTCTCTCTTCCCTAGCTCTCTCCTCACACCTGAAACTAAACATTGGCAATAATTCTACTTGGTGTTCATTTTAAAAGCAATAGATTTTTTTTCTTTTTTGGCTTTGTAGAACAAAGTTTAACAGGAGGAAAAAACCCCAGTTTTGACACTACTGAGTAAACACCTGGTGCACACAATAAATACCTCTCATGTGTGCAGGCAAAAGGGAGAGAACAACTGGAATGGTTTCAAAAGGCCACCACATGAATAAAGGTGTCATCAAGAAATAGCAAATCACTTTTGAGCACATTATGGGGATACTTCACCTTTCTCAGAAACACTAAGCATAGACCATTTTCAAGAACCTCACCAGAACTTGTTGTTAATCTTAATTATGTGCCTTAGCCTTCTTGCTGGGAAGATGGAGTCTTCAGAAATGCTTGCAGCTGATGGCAATCACAAAACAGGGACACCTTGCACAAAAATGCTGTGTAGCCTTGCTGTGTGCAAGGCGCTGATGCTTTCCGTAGAAGATTAGTCTTTATTTTCAAATAATCTCAAGAAAGCTGTTATTGCTATTATTATACACACTTGCTGACTATGTGACAGCATAAAAATTGCATGGGAGTTTTTATGGTATGTTGTGGCAGAAAACATAAAATTCAGCACAATGGATGACCAGTGTGTGTGTATCCTATTACTTTGGTATGCAATTAATAGAAAACCTTGTGCTGTGTGTTTGATTTAGTGAGTTGTAATGCTTTGCAGTAGATAACTGGCTCACGAAGCCTTCTCCATGAAGTCCTGCCAGAAGTAGGTGCAGTGGTAAATCTCACTTTTGTCAATGAAACCAATTTAGGAGGAAAGATTTATGTTAAATTGCCTTGAAGCGCTTGTAGCCCTTCTCAAAACTGTAACCAGGTTTCTCTCATTACCTGCTTTCCACGTCAGAGTAGCTGTTGCTATCATGGCCCCCCATTCCTGCCCCTTCCCCTCTGCTGTCTATTGTCTGTTTCCACACTCCTCCCTGCTTTATAATCACTCACTCACACTCATTTATCACTGGCTCACCCTGTCCTGCCTACACTATCTCCAATTTTTGTCATGGTGCACTGGTACATTACAAATACAATTAAACCTTTTACGATACCGCAGCTTTTGGCTAATGCATCCCAGCTTCAAGGTTGAAGGATTTCTGATATTACCACTGATATCAGTTCTTCCCCATTTATCGGCACTGTCCGGACTAATGCAGAAGTGTTGCATTAATTAAAGGAAGCATCCAGTAATGCTGCTGTTTTTGCCAGTCTGACACTGAATTGGAGCTTGATGCCTGCTCATGTTTTAAGAGCCATTCATCACACATGTCATCCCAAAGCAGCCAGCTGTCTGAGAAAAGCCTCATTTGCATTTCATCAGCTACACTCTCCCTCTTCTCCCTACCTTTTGTATGGAGCTTTGGCTTTTTTTAAAAGAGCATAGTCTTCAAAAGCAGCTTAGCTAAAATTAGTATTCCATTTAGAAAGATTATTTTCTTTAGTTCAGGGGTCTTAGAATTGATCTCAGTGGGAAAAAAGTGTCATACAAACATAGCCATGCAATCTGTCTGTATAAAGAAATTAATGCATTATGGGAGAAGACAAAGATTTTTATGATGAATGGACTACACCTCTATTAGTTCTGTACATTAAGCTGTTAGAATTAATAAAACATTTCATTTATTTTGGAAATTTCTCAAAGGGCATGGGATTTTAAAATCCCAGCAGCTCTGAATGATTCCGCATTATGTATTTTGATTTCCTTTATTGTTAGACTGAATTGTCTGTGTCAGGTTATATTGAAGCCATTTTAGCAGTCCAAAGAACACATGAAATTCTCTGACTGTGCTGAAACCAGCTTGAAAAAAGAGAAAAAAATGAAATTATATGCTCACACTTTCATTCAGTGGCTGACTTGACAAACTAATTTTTTGCTTTTGTTGCCTTAGTGAATAGTGCAGCATCTGTAAGCAAACATATCTACCATATAGCAAACTGACCAAAATGCAAATCTATCTGAATGTATCTTTATATTTTAAATACAAAATATTGTGCACATATGTACATGTGTGTGGTCATTTGTCTTTACTTCAATTTTTGTGCACTATCAGGACTTGCTTGGGGAAAAAAAAGCCAGTTCAAATTGGATCCTATGTCCCTTTAACTAAACAGCAATTACAGAGAGTTTATAGTTCAATATGGTGTCATTTCCAGTTTAAAAATAAGGGTATGCCTGCTTCTGAACAGTTTAAGATCTCCAAATATTATTTTCCTTGTCAGAAGCATTAAAAATCTATTCTTCCACCCAGCAGAGGAGGTGCACAGTCCACAAGCACTGCGATTGAAGTTGTTATCTGTCACCAGTGGAGACAGACAGGGCTGTGCATGCACAATGGGTGTCTACAACTGAATCTAATTGGGGGGTTGGAACTAGATGATATTTAAGGTTCCTTCCAACCCAAACCATTCTGTAATTCTAGGGGCAGGTGCTTTAGGGAGGGCTGGTCTCCCTAAAGTGAGATGTGCCTTCCAGTTTGTGTGACCAGAATTCATCTCCAGTCAAAACTAGCAAGCAGGGGAGTATCTTAGTTCACCTGGATCTTATTCTACCTGTCTCTGGAAATGGCTGGTGTATGCATTTGGAAAGATCCTTACATTTTTACATAACTTGGGCTAGAAGCTGAATTGTTAAAGAACTCAAGATTCATTGTGTGTCACGTGTGTGTTTTATGCTGAGTTATTGGTCAAAACCCAATACTTACCTCAATCTAGGTTAATATTAGCCAACAAATATATATATATACTTTATGTGTGTATACTTAAGCCTTCTTCATCTCAGTGAGGTTTAGGAAGTGTTTTGCTACATAGGTTCTATGGCTGAGCTGTTGAGAAGAAAATGTGTTTGTATTGTCAGTACAGATGTTAACTTATATTTATTCTGATTTTTCTTATTTTAGCTGCCACGTTTGACACAGAATTTTAAATACTTGCAGTTAATTTAAATCCTAGCAAAACTTACTGGAAGTCAATGTCCAATCCCAGCAGAAGTAAAGGAAAAGTGAAGATCTGAGACATCTGGCTTGTTGTAACAATAAGTGTGGAAGGGATCCTCAGTTCAGAGCAGCTTTGTGCTGGGACTCCCTGTGCTTGCTTGGTCACACAGCAAATACAGGATATGGCATCTTGCTTCTCTCTCCTCCACAAACATGGCTTCTTTAATTCTGTCTCCATCTTGACCAGTCAAACACTGTGACTACCCTCGGGGAGCCAGAGGAGAGACTGGCAATGAAGTGAGATATAGAGGATGGAAGGTGTGGAAACAGCCAGCAGCCCATGCCATTTCTTCTCTCTGGGAATCAGCAGGTTGTGATCTTATCTGTTATCTCCTTTTCAGAGATATGTTCATGATGCATTTAGGCAGAGAGTTGCAGCAGGGACCTAGTTTTGTATGGAGATGATTTAATGTGTGTTTTGTCAGCCATGGGAAAAGATCTCAACCTCAGAGCAGGTGAGCACTGGGTTTCATCTCTGTTCCTAGGTATATTCCACGTTATGGTGCATGAGGCATGGGAGTATATTGCCTGTAATTCCAGGAGAAAATTCATTAAAAAAAAAAAAAAAAAGCAAGAAATATGTCTTATGTCTATACAAAGCTATAAGATGTGCTCTGTTTATATTTCAGACTGAGCAGACTGGAAAGAAACATAAGTCTCACATATATTTTTTATAGCTTATGATTTCTTTAAAGAATCATGTATCATTTTTAGTCAATAGGAAAAGAGACCCTCAGAGATATCATTTTTCTATGATATGTTTTATGGCAGCCACTCCCTGTCCTATTCTTTCTTTTGTACAGTACCACAGCTGCTCTTTGTGTGACACTGTAGCTGCTCGTCCTATTTGTACCGCAGACCTGGAAAAAACAGCCATAGTTGGCTTAGGTTTTGTACATGGTTAATATTTCATACACTTGTATCTGTTGTTCCTTATATAGCTCCTCCACAAAGTTATTTTATATCACATTTGGGAGTGCGAAGGGCAAAAAATTGAGCATGCACTATAATACTTTAATGTTTCTTGTAATTTTTCAAATTACTGTCTTTTAAGTAGTATAGAAATAAAGATTTTTAAATAAAATTTATTTCAGTTTCCTGGTTTCAGCATGTTAGGGAGTATCTCACCAACACCTTTTAACTAACCATGTGTATATCTTTATTGTAAAATAGTAAAACATATCATAAGGTCGTCTTTGGGTTTTGACACCTACTGTGAATTTAGAGCTTTTTCTGTTTTTTTTTTTTTTTTTGTTTCTTTGGGGTTTTTTGTTCTTTTTTTAACCCAGTTGTCTTGCTGGATAATCACTTATCTATCCCCCAAATTATACAACTTCTCCCTTGCTCTGACGTGCACTTAATTTGCTTTACTCTTTACAGATTATTTTCTACTAATGTGATTACTGGGGGTTTTTTTTTAGGGATTATTACCGGAATCAGATCTGCTTTTAAATTCTTTAAAAGTTGTCTTCTCTCTTTTGTCTAATTTATCAGGTACATAATTATAGAACCTTTTTTTTTCACTCTCAGAGCAAAATATATATACACACAAGCTTATCTCTATTTCCAGCTGGAAAATGGGAATTATTTGTAAAAGTAATTAAGAGGGATTGATTCCTAATCAAATTAAAATACTCGGAAGCCATATTCTGTGAACCCAATTGTCATTTAAATAGCTTCTGAATTGGTACCTGAATAGACTGATAGTTCTGAAGGCAAAGCAATGACTTTGGTCCTTTATAAAGCAATGACTTCTAGGCCTGAGCAAATAGGTGACAGCAGCAGCACATATGAAGAATATATGAAGAGTTCACAGCCCATGTGCGGACAAAGCGTGGGGGATTAGGGCCTGTCTGAGACAGGGTGGAGACAGCCTGGTGGCAGAAAATGAGCAGCAACTTCAGGATAATGCGTGGGGAAGCCACTTTCCATATAAAAGGCAGTCTGGAGAGGAGAGAGGGGGGTCCAGGGGGAGCGTGTCTGGCACAGTCCAGCTAGGGGGGACAGTGGTGACCTGGAGTGGGAGGAGAGGCAGACCAAGGTGGCGAGGAGAAGAGTCAGGAAGAGCCACAGAACTCTCATGGGTGTTCCTGAACGCTGCAGGTTTCAGCATGAGGTGATGGTGTTCGTGGGGAGTGTGTCCCCACTGCCTAAAAGGACAGTGTTCCCTCCCAAAAAACTGATGCAGGGCAGCAGGGGAAGGTCACAGGCACCCAGGGTGCCTCGTGCCATAGAGGAAACTCTGGGTAGCCCCTGAAATCAGGAGACCTGGATCCTGATCAGAGCAGCTCATGTGTTTGCAAGCCTGGAGAAATTTGCTGTGTTTCTCTCCAAGCAACTTTGTGGTGAGATATGTGGGGGGAATTTCCCCATTGAAAATGTCAATAAAAGAATCAAATGGTGTTGAAATGGCGGTAAGGTGATACAACAGAGAGTGAGGGTGAGCCACAGGCAGAGGAGGGGAAGAGAAGTGTCAGAAGCACCAGAAGAGCATCAGGGACTTGTGCAAGGAGTGTAGTAGCCCTTTCTTGCTACCTTCATGCAGATTTTGGGGTTTTTTTTCCTCTCTAGCTTTGCCCATCCTCCATCTCTTTGCTGAGGAACGAGAATAGCCTGGACACTCTGGCAACACAGTCTGACCAAGGGAGGCTGAGCTGAGGGAGAAGAGCCCCTACACTATGACAAGAAGACACAGAAAATACACTATGACAGAAAAACACAGGTGCCAGGAATCTTACAATCAGCTTTATGCAGCTGTTCCTCTTGCCCCACCCCAAGGATGCTCTTTGGCCCAAATCTGCAAGTTCTTTGTACGTCTCTGTGCTTACCAGCTTCTCACTTCCACCCTTCTGTTATCCTTCTCTCCTCGTATTTCCATAATCGTATTTTTCTTGGTCTCCTTGATATTTATTTTCTCCTGATTCTTCAAAAAGAAGACCATATGAGGCAGAGGTAAATAGAAATACATTAAAAAATGGTTTGCTGATTTTTGCCTTAGTCAATTGCCCTTGCGTATATCCTCTTTTAAGTTTTCTTTCTAAAGAAAAGTTTTTAGATTTCCGATTCCTGATTATGCAATATGTAAATATAAAAGAGACTGTTGACAAAGAGGATTGGAAAGAATTAATTTTTGTGAACAGAAAATTTCTGGATTAAATTGCCTTAACAGCTTCTATTTTTGTTTACATTTATATTTCACTCAGAATAAATTTAAGAAATTAAAACTTATATTAAAACATTAGGAATTAAACTACAGCTCTGAATGATTGTCATGGAAATTTATTTGCTTCATAATTACATTTGTTTCACTAAGAGACACAAAAATAAAAGTTGGGAAAAAGCTCTTTCATTTGACAAAATAACACAGTTGCTGTGACTGCTATAGGATAGTGGCCCAGACTGGTTAAAGCTCTGGAAGACTGAGATAATTTCCAAAGTAAAATGCATATGCAAATTAGTTGATCAAATCAGCACACTATTTTTCCCAGTGTTTGAAATGAAAAAGGAAAAGGCAAGACAAACAGTAGCAGGATGACATAATATACGTTATTATTGTTAACATAATGTAATAAATGTAATAAACACAAGGAAAATGAAATCTCCAGCCCTCATGGGGTTATGGACAGCAGCAATTTCAGTGACAATGCAGTGTACAGCTGAGATTGCATCTGATGCACAAGCAGCTAGGGATGGCATTTATTCCATCTGACTTACATTATCTGCAGTGTTGTCATCTGGACTTCTCTTACAGGCAACAGAGAGAAAATAGCTTGTACAGGACTACAGTTCAGGGTGTACATGGCAGGCTGGTCCTCACAACCCTTGCTGCTTCTCCCTAGAATATTAGTAAATAGAATATTTCAAGCAACTTGGCAAATGTTAGGTGTTAATTATTATTTGTTATTATTGTTATTATAATATATATTATATGTATTATTTATATAATGTATAATATACATTATATATAATATGTAGATAATATATTATAATAACATATATTATATATTATATAATATATAAAATATAGGTAATATAATATAATAATGTTGTTATTGTTGTTATATTTGTATATATTATATATTATTTATAATATATATTATATAATATATTATATGTATTATAATAGCATATATTATATATATTATAATATATTATAATATATTATAACAATGTTGTCATTTCACAACTTTATATGTAATGTTCTGGAGGTTTTTCTGGATCTTACTATAAGGAAAACTTTCAGTAAGCAGAAGGCCTATAATCATGTGACATTTCTATCTGCAATGAGCAAGTCATTACTGAGAATGAGTCCTGTTAGTTTTCATTTTGAAACAAATGTCTGCATTTTGTAGAAGAAAAAGCATATCTAGAGTCCTAAAATTTGCTAAAATCAATTAATGTTTGGCAACACATTAAGAAAATGAGATTTTTGATTTTTACTAGGTCAAAAAGATGACAAGTATTTATTGAAGTAGCTTTGGCTTGACTAGTATGTATGCTGAGGTATCTTATTGTGAAATTAAAATTAGTACTGGAGAGTGATCAATGGAGAACAATGAAAATGCCCATTTTGAGTAACAGACATGTTGATTTTTTTAATCTAGTGTCTGCTCTCCACACCAGAAGTGGAATATAACAAGGGAATTTTTATCTTTTGTTCGAAGACCTAAATAGCTACCAGGACATAATTAAATAAATAGTAACACAATATTAATTTAAAAAGCAGTAGACTTCCAGGTCTCCACATCTGAAAAAATGTAGTCGTTGCAATTTGGAATGACAATCCTTCTGCACCACTGTTAACTCAATATGTTGCATCAGCTGCTTAGAAAAAGCTCTTTGGAGTTGGACTTAAAATCTCTGGAAAGCATCATATCTGTATGGGATTCTATAAACAGGATAAGATAATTTCTCATGCTGTTTTCATGCCAAACAAATTAGCATTACTGACCAAAAAAATTTAATGGCACAAAAGGATGAGATTCACTTCTCTCGAGAAAACCCAGGGAAGGAAGTGACCATCAAGCCAGACTTCATCACAGAACGACTCTCATTAATTTTAAAAATCTGCTGACTTTTTGGAATGGTTACAGCAAATGACTTATGAAATGAAAAATTCTTTCCCAACCCAGTGAGCTTTTCAATCAATGTTCTTCATGATGTGCTGTTTGCTAGCTGTCTCAACTCAGCAGCCCTAAAAATATTTAGCAATATAAATGTACATTTTAATAGCTTGCTCTGATCTCTCTTTTGATATCTGGCTTTCATGATCTGCCTCCATTCTTCCACAATCTCTGGTGCCATCAGCTGAAAAGTCACTTTCTCTCCAGGGTTCACCTGAAGGCGTCTGAACAGCTCAGCTCCCCCCAGCCCCCACTTCTGCACTGCTCCACATCCCCATCAGTCTCACCAAATTTTTTTTTATTTTTTTCTCTCTCATGAAAAATATAATAACAGTTTCTTCCTGTGCATACTCCATGCCCTGAGGAGAAGATTAAATTAAATTAAAACTTAAAAGAGGCTTTACCAACGGCTTAAATTTCTAGTTAAACTGCCTAAGCTACAAATAAGTTTTATGGAGGTTATTGTTCTTTAGCTAAAGCACCATTACTGTAAGGCTTTGTAGCAGACAGACTAATCACTGCTGAGAGAGAGAGGGTTTGTTTACTGACTGGCCATAATACTCCTTGCTGACCAACTTTCCCACTTTTTTTTGACCATTTAACCTGTTTTTTTTCTCAGTGGCCAAACAAGTAAGATCTGGGAAGGCATCAAGTACTGTCACTGTGGGGAAGGAGGGCATTTTGCACCAGGAATGAAGCTACTTGAAGCATACGCTTTACACAATTCACAGAAATCACCAGGGTCAGGAAACGACCTTTCCTGTGTGCTTGCTCCGTGTTTTATTTATGGTCGCTATTGGAGAGGTGTTTGTCTGTCAGCCAAGCACCACAGGTGCCCAAAACAGCCTGGTGTGAGCCCCAGCATCACAACTGCTGGTTCAGAGGAGCAGCAGGGAAGATCAAAAGCCCGTGGAGATGCTTTGAACAGGCCTGTGGTGTGCTGTGCACGAGCCCTTTAGCAAAGGTGGCTGCTCCAGCAGGAATCTCTGTGCCCCCTGAATGGCACAGCTCTGCACCCTGGCAGGGAGGGACACAGTCCTGCTGGGGTGACAGGGCCCCCTGAATGGCACAGCTCTGCGCCCTGGCAGGGAGGGACACAGTCCTGCTGGGGTGACAGGGCCCCCTGAATGGCACAGCTCTGCACTCTGGCAGGGAGGGAGGCTGTGACCATGTTCTCAGGGGTCTTAGGATGAGGGAAGAGACGAGGATCTGACTCCATGTTTCAGAAGGCTTGATTTATTATTTTATGATATATATATAATATTAAAACTATACTAAAAGAATAGAAGAAAAGATTTCATCAGAAGGCTAGCTAAGAATAGAAAAAGAAGGAATGATAACAAAGGCTTGTGGCTCGGACTCTCTGTCCGAGCCAGCTGACTGTGATTGGCCATTAATTAAAAACAACCAACATGGGCCAATCACAGCTCCACCTGTTTCATTCCACAGCAGCAGATAATCAATGTTTCCATTTTGTTCCTGGGGCCTCTCAGCTTCTCAGGAGGAAAAATCCTAAGGGAAGGATTTTTCCTAAAAGATGTCTGTGACAAGAGACAGTCCTGCTGTGTTTGCTGGGAGAACACTCAGAGCAGGGGTGGGTGCTTCAGATAAAAAATGATATTGGTTAGTTACTACTTAAATTTTCTCTGGTGTTCTCTTCTTTTTGAGTAGTTTGTGGGATAAGCTAAGGTTCTTCTAGGGTAATTGTGTCAGGGCCAGTCCTGTTCAATGTCTTTATTGATGATCTGGATGAGGGGATTGAGCTTACCCTTCAGAAAGTTCAGAGACAACACTAAGTGGAAATGTTGATCTGCTGGAGGGCAGGATGGCTCTGCAGAGGAATCTGGACACACTGGATTGATGAACTAAGGCCAGTGGTATAAGGTTCAACAGAGCCAAATGCTGGGCCCTGCAGTAGAGCCACAACAACCCAAGGCAGCATTTCAGGCTTAGGGAAGAGTGGCTGGAAAAGTGTCCAGTGGGAAAGGACATGGAGGTGTTGGTCAGTAGCAGCTGAACATGAGCCAGCAGTGCCCAGGTGACAAGAAGGCCAATGGCACCTGGCCTGGATCAGCAGTGGTGTGGCAGCAGGACCAGGGCAGAGATTGTCCCCTGCGCTGGGCACTGCTGAGGTCACACCTCAATCCTGTGCTCAGTTTTAGGCTCCTGACTGCAAGAAGGACATTGAGGTGCTCTGGAGCATGTCCAGAGAAGGGAACAGAGCTGGTGAAGGCTGTGGAACATAAGTGTGGTAGGGAGCAGCTGAGGGAGCTGGAGGTGGTTAGCCTGGAGAAAAGGAGGCTCAAGGGGAACCCCATTACTCTCCACAGCTCCCTGACAGAAGGATGGAGCCAGGTGGGAGCCAACCTCTTCTACCAGGTAACAACTGACAGGATGAGGAACTGGCCTCAAGTTGTGCCAGGGGAGGTTCAGGTCCGACATCAGGAACATTTTCTTCAAATAAAGGGTTGAAAGGCATTGGAAAAGGCTCCTGAAGGAGGTGGTGGAGTCACCATTGCTAAAGGTGTTCAAGAAATGACTGGATGTGGCACTCAGTGCCTTGGCATGGTTGACAATGTGATGATCAGTCAAAGGTCAGAGTCAATTATCTTGAAACTTTTCCAACAAAAATGATTCTGTGGTTCTGTGTGTACAGCTGGGGGAGGACACTGGAGGATTATGCACCTTCAACATAGAAAAGCTTTTGGAACAGGTGGTTGCTGTGTAACACAGACCAGTTTCTGGTGCTGAGTGTGTCTGAGCATTTTGCGCTTGATTGCTGTGCACGCAGATTTCTGTCAGTCACCTTGGCTCTGGTTGGGATGGGAAGGCCCCAGCCCTCCTTGTCTCAGAAACATCAAAGGTATTTCTGCACCAATAAGAAATCGGGTTATGTATGTAGGTAATGAATAATAGAAATGTGTAGCACTTGTGTATGTAATAAATATTACATTTCTGTGCTAGGTAAATAAAATTGATTTTCTTGCAATGACTTACATCCCAGGCCATCATAAAAGAACACATTCCACTCTAATGAATACGAACTGAGAAAATCTGAAGCAATAGGGGTTGCCAGATAACTTTCAACAAAGTGAGCAAGCAAAATGAGTTTTAAAACCTGCTCTATTGTTTCAGCTATTTTGTGTATAAACAATAAAATTTTGAACAACAGCTCCTTGATTGCATATCCCTGTAAGACACATAGGATGGACAAAAGAGCCATGAAAAGTTCAGGAATAAAAGAGCAAAGAGGTTTGCACCTTTACAATTTGTTGCCACAAAACTGAAGCAGAATCCTAAAAGTTTACACTTGTTTGTCAGTGAGAAGAGTCTGTTTGGAAGGACAGGATGTGATAATATAATCCTTGCTATTAGTACAGCATGAATGATGTTCTGCTGTGGATTAAAGAGAGATGAGGAGAAACAGCAGGTTTCAGAGCTGCTGGCCATGACACCATCAATCACCTGTCTTGCTTAGGGCCCAGGGTGTCTGGCATTTTCCCAGCTATAACTCCTTTTAGGCAACATCCTAAAAGTGTTGGAGCTGAGAAGCATCACTGTTCTACCTGCCTGATGTGTGGCAAAGTCCTTGTGCAATAAGTTCAGATCGGTGTAAAGTTATGTTGAAGACAGCATGTGCGGCAGCACAAAATTATCTTAATGAATTGGATTTTTTTCTCTTTTTTTTGACAGCAATTGCCAGACATTTTATCAGCTAATCAAAAAATGGCAATCCATAGACTGAGCCACAATTTAAGCCTTACAGAATGTTTTGAGATTAATTGATTAAAACAACTGGTCTTTTTTCCTTTATCTTGTATATGAGCATATACAATAGCAAATACTAAATCCCCAAACTTGAACTGCAGGTTTAACCTTGGTGAAAAACATGAAACTTGGTCCTGCTTACCTTTCTCTTGTTTCAAAAAGGTGTTCTCTTGAATAGGACACAACCCTAAAGTACAAAAAAAAAGGATACCAGGTGTGGTTTGAAATGGCATCTTCACATCCTAAAAGAGTTTTGAGGGATATCATATTCCAGGAAAAGAGATGTAAATCTTCCCCCTGATTTTAGATGACAGATCCCTTTCTGAGCAAAATGTCAGAGTCTATGCCAGAGTGATAGTTTCCTCCAGAAATTTCCACTTGTTGGTTTTTTTTTTGCTTTAAGTATGGTGCTGACATTTTTTTGTATCCTCTCCTCTTTCATGATCCCTGAACTCCATGTTTCAGCCCTGCCAGTCTTGCATTATGCTTACATACGTGCTGCAGTAAACACATGCACTGTTTTGTCGAAAGTCTTCCAGATTCTTGCAGTCTCAGGAGAGGAACATGAGCATGGCCTCAGGAAAGGAATCATAAATAGGTGCATATTTGCTCTTGTGACTGTATACTTTAATCTAATTGAGCATTCATGGAAAAAAAAAGTCTGCTTTATTACTTACCATAAATCCAAGATAATTCTATTTAATGTTCCTTTAACTGACAAAACAGGATAAACATAGCTAACCATAAACATGGCATAAATAAAATCTGGCATTCCTCCCATTCCCCACCCATTGTCCCAGTTGGCTGTTTTATCATATCGCTCGATATAAAATTTAACAGTATGGTATATAAATGATCCTTTTTTTTTATTCTTTTGCATAATAATTGGATGGTTTCCAGTAATAAAGAATAGTAAAGCTACAATTTTTTCCAAATCATAAACATCTTTGTTTTATGTGTGCTTCTTTGCTTTTATTGTGGAGAAAACAATACAGCAGCCAACAGAGAGCTACATCAGCAGAAAGCAATAGTTGTTTGAAAAGAACTAGAGCCACTTGAATTCTGCCTGAATGTAGCTGACTTGGTGTCTTACTCCTTGGCTCAGGGAAGTAGAGGAGATGCTAAAATGGTGACACAAATTGATGTTAATAAATTAGTAGGCTCGTAAAAGGAGACTCCCAATTTTAGTGCTAACAGCACACCATTATATAGAGCATAATGTAGTTTAAAAGGCACGCTGATAAGTGGCTGTATTCAAATCCATTTCTGTGCCCTTTTGTGTTCTTATCTACCCTGGTCCAGCAGACAATCCAGCTTTTCACTAACCTTTGGCACTCCACCATCAGCAATAATCCTTGCTCTCCTTTATATCCCCACAGCTCCCATAATGAGCATCACCTGTGGTATGTGACATTTGGAGCTGCAGCAGCGCACAAGGAGCCTGCTCTGGTGCTGCTGGTGGAAGAGGCTCCACTGCTCAGGGCCCATGGGAACCTGCCTGTGTGCCCCAAAGCAATGCCAGGGAAATGGCTGAACACCTCTCATCTCCACCGAGCTGAGCCCCAGCCCCTAATCCTTGTAATTGCTGCTTGCTGAGAGGAAATCACCACGCGGGGTCCTGAACTCACACAGGGTGCTTGGCCTGCCTCTGACAAACCTAGAGAATAGCTTGTATTTGAGATAAATTCCTTATTTGAATCAAATAGATTGCCATGGCAGAACCTCAGTTTTAAAGGAATTGATTTCCTTTAAAAATTAATTTTAAAGGGGATATTTTTGGTAATCATATGTATTTTTAAATTCCTCTTGTACATTTTTAAGTGTATTTATACTGAAATTGGAGACTTTTTCTCTCTAGGAATTTATATATATCTATCAGTAAATATGAGCATGACCATATGTATGCAAACAACTTTGAATTGTAGCAGCTCTGTCAGGTAATAAGTGGGCTTGAAAATTTTTTAAAATAACAGTCAATAATGAACAGTACTTTGAAAAGGATAGATTTTCTAGAGTGATAAGACAAATACCAAAACTTAAGAAAAAAAAAGCAGAATAAGAAAGCAGAAGAATAAGAAGCTGAATAAGAAAATAAGCAAAATACCAAAACCATAAATACTTGCAGAAATGTCATTTCAATTGTCTGAACAGCATGCTTTTCAATCCTTTCTTTATTTTTTTTTGGTTTGTTTGGTGGATTGTTGTTTTGTTTAGGTTTTTTTTTGTTTTTTGTTTGGGATTTATTTTGTTTTTTCAGAAGAAGAATCTAGCTGAGAAGTTTATTAAATACATTTTCTTACAGCAAAAGTCAGTTTAGTAAGACTGTAAACTTAGACACATGGTGGCAGGGTTTCCAGTGTGGCAGCAAGCATACTTCCAAAAAGCAGAAGCTTACCAAAATAAAAGCTTTTTGTTGCTGGACTGATATGTTGAAGGAAGTAAAATTCAAGTCAAGAAATGTCCCAGACTAAAACCAATTTCTCTAGTAGTAGAAATACAAGAAGATTACCAGGGCTATAGAACAAAACTATTCCATCTCATAATACAATTTGCAATAAAGGAGGTAATACTGTTTTCTCTTTCAGAAATTCACTGAGACAGACAGCAAAGAAATAATGTATTTTGAGTTGTCAGATATGCTTACCATAGTTTAGCATCTCATTTCTATATGTCTGACATCTGATTTTGCTCTTTACTTCCCCAAAGAAATAGATGTATGGTCTGAAAATATTGCCTTTTAAAAAGAGAAAAATATTCAGTCATGTGATGAATCAGCAGGTAACACAGGCAGAATATTCTGATTCTTGAAATTGAGTGACTGACTAGTAATACTCCATAAATTGTAACCCTACTCTGTACATCCTTTATTTCTTTATTGGAGGAAGTGAATGAGTGGTCATGTTAGAAGTATCACATTAACTACTATCTACTGTTGGTTGGTTTTTTTTTTGGTTTAAGGTTTTTTTTAAACTCATAGCAGAGGAAAAAACATACCAGAAGGAACTCTGTGACTACGACAACTTAAAATCTTTTACTAACTAAAGGAACTTGCTACTCTAAAGCTCGGAGTCCTGGACATTACTCATCAGAGAACATAAACAATAATGCCAGGATTATAATGCCACCCACCAGTATTGAGGATTAGTGTGGCAAAGGTTTGGTTCCCCCATATTGATGCAAAATAATTCTGCCTAGCAGGGAAAAAACAGTCTTCTTTTAGCTAATGTGCTCATCTGCAAAGCAATTTATATAATTTATGTTTCTTCAGACTTTGCCCCTGGCTTGTGAGTACAGGACTTGGGGCTCCTAATTATTTTACAGACATTAAAAAAGAAAGGCTTTCAGTGAGATCACTTTTTCTTCTCATCTTTTACAACCACCTGACAGTTTTGGAAAGGTATAGGAGGGCTATAAAAACACCCATCAAATGCAGCTGTGTTGCACTGCAAGGCCAGCCACGTTGCTGCAGCACAGGGAGACATCCATATACCACAGGCATCCCAGAAAGATCTCATGAAACTAAGGAAAATGTGGCTTCTTTACAAAAGAAAGGTAACAGCAAAGAAAATATGTAGAGACCTGTCAAGGGTGTAGTCTTGTTGTGAGTCACTCTGGCTGTCCTGTGGTCAGTGATGTTGGGCTTCTCAGCCTGACCAAGGTTTTTGACCAAAGCTGGTGGAATACTTCAGATTTAGCTGGTCATAGGAATTAATTCAGATCTCTATCAGTTGCTCCTTCATTTCCACATAAGCCAATGCAGCCACAGAGAAGCCATGATGGGCTGAGAGCTGAGGTGAGATTCAGAACCCCCTGATACTGGTTTCCATTTCTTGGTAGAAATTGGAGGTTACAGTTTTTGCCTTAGCTCCTCTGTCCTTCAGAAACAGGAGAACTGGAGCTGCTCACACATGCCAAGCAGGCAGTCCCAGTCAGTCACCAAATGGCGCCTGCAGCTCATGAGCAGCAGGGCTGGGTGAAGCTGGATGTCCTTGGAGAAAGAGGAGACCAAGGTGGGTGTCAGAGGTTTGATACGTGGGTCAGGAGGCTGACTTGCAAGTTGCTACTGGAGTTTTCTTCTCTTGTTGGTAAACTGCACAGAAATTTCTTCCTTTCACAAAGATCTGCTTTCTTGGATCTTACTGATTCACTTGGAGCCTCCTTCTCATGCGCAGGATTTCTTTTGTGGGGGAAGAGGACAAGAGTAGAAGGAATGGGAAATCGTTGTGCAAGCTGGGGTTGTGCAAAAATTGCAGGGTTCCAGTGCTGTTGTTACTTTAATTATTCAAATAAACAAGAGACATAAATTATCTTGACAGTGCCTGCTGGCCACCTGCCTAGCCAAATGTTGGAGAAAATATGTATGATATTCAAAGAGGAAATACAGTTGAAAATGGTGTTGTACTCTTCTAGTAAGCTTTACCTGCTATTCATGTTTAATTAGTAAGTGTAAAGAGATTTCTTCCTTAACTATTGAGTGGGATTTTTAAATAGTGACTGTACCAGGTAAGGATAATTAAGGGACTATTCTGAATATAATCTCAGCCTTAGTAAAGGTAGTGGGAATGTTTCTTCTTTTTCCTCACTTGTTGTGTTGAAAGAAGCAAAATAAACAAAAGATATGCTTAGTAAGACCAATGAGGCTTTACTGGAAATACTTTTATCCTTGATAAATAAAATATTTTCTGTAGTGAAATGAAGCTGTTCAGTTAAAAACTAGCAATATACTTATATTAATAGTTTTGCTATTCTTACATGTTTATATCTTTTCACCAGTTCACTCTATATGTTGCCTCAAGATACTGAGGGGCTTTGTTAATTCCAGGAAGCCCCTACCCCCTGAACTCTTCTTTCTTGCTGACATCAACATTTTAGTCTCACTGGTGCCTTCATCCAGTATTCTTCCACAGACCAGGGGACAGATCCCTTCTTGAACTGATTCTTCCTGCTTTCTTGTCCTGTCTCAGCTCACAAAGCTGGCTGCTTGTGCTGGAAAAGAAGGAGGATTTCTGCGGTGCAGCTGAAACAAAAGCAACACACAGTAAAACAACAACATGACCTGCAGCCACAGTAGGCTTCTCTTGAGTTGAATAGCCTGACACATGGTGATGGTTTTCGGCCAAATTAGTTGTGGCATGTCTTCTGGAAAAGGAGAAATCCTGTATTTTTATGATGAATATCAATAAAGGACTTCTGCTTATCTTAACAATATTGCAATGAAAAGAAGGACAAGGCCAAGATGGAGTAGAGAATCTTTAAGTGGAAACACTTTTGAGGCTTAAATTATTTCCATATTCACTAAATAGCAAAGATTTACAGAGTTAACTGTGAGCCTATATTTGCTTATTAGAGATGCATGGGAGCAAAAAACAAGCTGAGGTGGTTTTAGGATAAGCTGTCCAGAAGTAAATAGCTTTTGAATCTCTCTTTTTAAATATTAAAATTCCTCTCAGTTGTATTTGAAGTGTTTAATGAGAGAGAAAAAAAAAATGTAGTCTATTCCAATCTTTTTCCCAGCTGGGTTACAAATTTGCTTACAAACTTGTTGTTATCATGAAGTTAATAACCACAGTGACAGCAGAAAACAGTTGGAGGTGTGTGAGGCTTTAGTTTCTGCTGGGTTCAGAATCCTGCTAATGATTCTGATTTGCTCTTTCCTTCCCTGCTCTTCTGGAGCTGTGTCAGGTGCCCACCACCTGATGTGGGATTTCTGTGTGCCCAAAATCCTAATGTGGGATTCGAGAGCGTGCAGAGTGCTGCCCAGTGTCAGAGCTCTCAGGCAGAGGAGCTGTTGGAATCAAAATGGCAATTAACTCTTTGGTGGAATTAAAATTGTAACTAACTCTTTGGTGGAATTCAAATAAAAGTTAGGCTGAGACAGAGAGAGCCTGAGGGATTTCTTCCCGAGGGCTTTGCCAGCTTGGTGTCTGCACACAACCATCCCACACAGCAGGGTCCTGACAGCAAGGAGAGAGCAGGAGTCTGGACTTGTGATTCTGAGACGTCTCTGATCATGCTTGGTTCCACAATACATGATCAAAACTATTTTGTGAAAACCCATAAACAAGTTGGGAAGTAAAAGAAAGGCAGGCTGGAGCCTAGCTGACCTCTTTCAATCACCTAGTAAAGTAGACATGACTCATATTCAAAAAGTTTCAGTCAACCCCATAGCTACTAGACCTTTCATATCACAAGTAAAGCGAGATTTTTTTTGGCTATGAAGAAAAATCTATGGCCTTTCATGTATGAAACAGAAATACTGCATATTGAGATGAAAAAAATACCAACAGCCATGCAACCCATAAAAACAACCCAAGGTGTTGATAAACACAGCAGATATTTTTCCTCAGTTAGGGAAAATGTTGTTATAGCTTTCAAGTGAATGCATTCTTTGTCTCATTCAGGAGCCAGCTCGGCTGATAGCATATTAAAATTAAAACTTTTTCAGGATTATGACATAGTAAATACAGCAGTTACGAGCAGAATAAAGGTGCTTCCAACCCAGTATCTGGCCTCTGACAGGGTCAAATTATGAGATATTTGAGATCTTAAGGAATGGAAAACATGGGGTAATTTTTTTTCTCAATTATAGTCTCCAAATTCTGTAATTTGCCATTCATTTGCAAGTAAACTGTAGTTTGTAATTTGATGAACCAGAAGTTCAGTTACATAACTGTGTTTCATAGATATTCATGGAGATTTCCTTCATTTTATCTCGTTTCTTCTTTACTCATTCATATTCTAAACAGATTTAAAAAATGCTACTGGCATGAGTAACATCATCTAATTATAGCATGAGTAGTATTTTCTTTCACTGACTTCCCTCTCAGCCTTATATTACAAATATGAATGCTTTCTTCTTTACTTTCTCCAAGCCATTCTTGATTTTGTGGTGGTTGTTTGATTATATTTTATTATTGTATTACAGTTGTTTCAGTTTATATAATATTTTATTATGTCATGCATGTTCTTTCATTTCTCTTGTTTTTAAACTGTAGAGTTACAGCTGACCTCAGTTCACCTTTCTTTTTCTATGGGAAAGAAAGCATGACAGTCATTCTTTCTGCCCCTTCCCAGTGCCTTGCCTTGCACTAAAAAGTAAACTTTGGAATGGCATCACCAGATCTGCACATGGCAGTCAGAAAATGGACAGTCTTTGCCTGAAGAGATGTCATTTTACAAGGAGCCCGATCCACTGCAGAGAATTTATTCTCAATTATCCTGACTTGACTGTGGCAAATAGATGATAGGGAGAGGGGATGAGGCATCAGCTGAAGAAAAACCCTTCAAATTTTCATTATGATTGCTTATTTTACAACCTTAGTAATAATGTTCTAACATCTATTTGCATACTTACCAGAAAGGGTTGTGACTTTTTCAAAATGTGATAATTCACCAGAAGAGAAGTGTAATAAGAGGCTTAATGATCACGTTTTAAAAGCATTATTTCAGATCAATTCAACAAAAGCAAATATTCTGATTTGGTGATTTAAAGAAAAATGCAAGATGAGTAGGTTCCATCTGGAAGACAAATTTCAATTCTGCAGAACTTTAATTTCTCTGGAATTCTGAATATTCTTGAATACATACAAAAGCATAAAAACCTTGTCAGATCCACTATTCAGAAGGCAGGAAACAAAAAAGCCAAGATTGTGACTTGGTCTCTCAGCCATGTATCTAGTAATATAGTAATCTGTAATTACATCAACATGTAGATTATGTCCAGTGACACAATCTACATGTCCATGTAATTATTATTCAGTGTACAAAATTAACTGCACTCCCTTACTGATTCAATATTTTGTTTCATCTTCCATGGTCAATACAAGGTCATAGGCTTTACTTAACGGCAGTCCATTAAAACTCTGCTCCAAAGCAAAAATTATTAATTCCTGATGGGCTTTTCTCTCCTATCACCATTCTAATGTTATAGTGTTTTAGAGACATTAATGAATGTATCTTGCCTGTGCAGTCGCTGAGGGATGTTGGGAGCTGGCTCACAGAGATAAAATTTTAAAGTGTGCACTCACTTTGGGGTTCAACCTCACAAGTACAACTGGCTTTTGAGAGTACTTAATGCTATTTTGGATGTTAAAGCAATAAAAAATTGATTCAGTTGCAACTGTAGGGCTCAAACATTTTTCTCAATCAGTTCCATCTCCAAGAAGAAATTTCTGGCAGATCCTGGTCAGCTGCTTGCCTGGAGCACACAGGGAGTGGGAGGCAGGCAGGCAGTGCACATCCTGGACAGGGATTCCTCCCCATCCTGAACATGGAATTCCCTGTCTCCCTTCCAAAGGGTTTACAGAGGAGTTGTTGATGCATTCCCAGAGCAGGAGTTGCCCTCTGAGAGCTTTGTTTCTGCTCTGCAAGGCTCAACTTTCAAGGTATTTAAGTGAAGTAACACTTGCATTTACAAAAGTTATTCATTTGTGTAAATTGCTGTTGAATTGCAGAAGAAAAGCAAAAAAAAAAAAATCCAGTAAAAAGAGAAATCAGTAGATCAGTAGATCCCATTCCAGCTGTCATAAAACTGCAGATATCATTGCTGTTCAAAGAGTGTTCACCAAGTTTTTCAGGTGGGTGAAATATTATCCACCTTGCTATAGAAATGGTAGAGGTGTTTTCTGTGATAATTCAACTAGAATGGGAAAAACTCAATTTCATTGTTTAAAGTTTTCATTGTTTAAAGTTCAGCAAAATTACGTGCTACTTACCATGGTTTTACCATGGAAAATAAGAGAAAGCTTGAGCAGTGAGCAGTATTAACGTGCTTAGCAATGAAATATCATTAGAGTTCCATATGAGTTTCTCTGGATGACAAAATTGATTTCCTGTAAAAAGTGTAAAAATGTCCTATTGCAGCATTTAATTCAAACAAAGAGCTTCAGTATTTTCTACCCCCTCCAGGCATTAGAAAGTGCCCTTGAATTTTTGTGTTGTGTATTATGTAAATTTATTTGTTCATGGTTATATTTATCTTCTTATATTCTGTCTGAATCATCTAAATTACAAGCTATAATTAATTCACTATTACTGCATTATGTGCTGAAAACATACATAAATAATGAATATATTTTGGATGTTTCTTGTTGTTTTAAGCATTTCACCTAAGCCTTCAGAATTTCCTCAGGCCTTCACTTGTGCTTTTGCTTCTTGCCAAAAAAATGTAATATTTAATAGTAGCATTCCTTTTTTTACTACATTAGTTGCTGAATTTTACCTTGGGAACTATGATAGCTTTAGCACAGCAGTTGTTGATTTATTGGATTTGAGTGTGAACACTGACACACATTAAAACATAAATGTTTTAATCAGTTGCTCTAGAATTTCTCAGGTAAATTTCAGAGTTGCCTAACTTTCACAGAAATCAACTGTGAACTGATCCAACTCACTTTCAAATATTTTAAATTACAAATGTTGGCAGAAATTAGGCTATGGCACAACTACTATAGCTTTTACTCCTGTAAAAACACCAGAACTCAAGCAGAAAAGATCTTCCCCTCCTGCAGTTGTTGGTCACCCCTCTTAAATCAGGTTTCAACAAGCATGGCCACAAGGAGAGCAAACACCCCCAGGCTGTGTTTCACACTCTCCAGTGCAGGGCTGTCTGTTTTTATCCCACCAGCAGAGAATTCCCCTGGCTTTCCTGCCCACCACATTGTCCTGCTGCTTTGTTCACTCCATTGTTTTTTCCTGCAGAGTGATGCATTGCTGTATCTTCTCTTGCTGCAGCTGAAGTAGAGCCATCCATCATCCCAATCACTGGAACTAAGGACCTTATGGACTGGGAGTAAATTATGTAGCTTTGGGGAGGGAGAGAGGAAAAGAGCAAGAGGTTTTTTGTGTGTTTTGTTTTGTTTTGTTTATCTTCTCTCCCTGAACCTGCTTTGTTTGTATTGCTCTTTCTTTTTTGCATAATAATTCTGCCTTGCTTAGGATCATGATAAGGTAAATGCAGCAGAAGTAGTTTCATTATTTCCAGAATGTAAATTTAATCAATACAAATGCTGTTAGCAGCTCCATAGCTGACTCGACTGTTGCTTGGGTCTGAATTTGAGATTCATTTGTGTCTTTCCTTTCAACTTTAATGTAATGCAGACACAGACTTCACTGAAATAAATGTCCAGTAAACCATAAAATAATGCTGTGTAGGTGTTGAGTCCAATTTACTGTTACAGGCAAGATCTTCTTCCCATTCAGATAAAATAAAGTCCAAGAGAGGCTCCTGGTTTTAATTTTAAAGACTACAAATTATTAAAACCTGAAATTTTGCCCTCAATCTAGGTCATATCTTGGCACTTAATTTTAAGACTTAAATTTAACTCATAAACTAAACCAGAGCCCAAAATCTCAGCAGTGTATCCTGTCTAAGACCACTGAAAACAAAGGAGATGACTGGCCTAATTTTCACTCCTATTCCTGAGTATTCCCAAGTGTCTTATCCTTGTGGAGCTTTACAACATCTCTGGCCTTTCACTCCAAACCTCTGGTTTCTCACCCCTCTCTCCACCTTGTCATCTCCCTGACAGAAGAAGTGAAAAGTACCCTTCTTACCCTTCAAAATTTTTCAATGCCTTAAAGGGATTTTTTCAATTTGAACTAAGCTTCAAATTTATACCAATTAAATTGTTTATAAAATCCAAAGGACAGAGCTACAAAGTGAATTCTAAGATTTGGGTAATAAGGTGAAGATTTGCTTCTTCTAGCAAGTCCACACTAAGTCTGATATCCCAGTTACTCTTCAGATTGTGTCTTGATGGTCAGTTTGTGTCTGAAATAACAGAACAAAGGAAAAATAAAACTGCAGTGTAATGGCAGAAGCACCTTGTTTTTCATAGCCTTGTCATGGAAATGGTGTGAAATTAAATTTGAGCAAGCTTTGTTGGTATAATTAATGAAACAACCAAAGATGCTCCTATGATCTTTTTGATAATTACCAATGAGTCTTAACACCACCATTGATTCAGAGAACAATGAAATATCCTTTTTAGAGTCTCAAAGTAAAATTAATTTGCTCTGCATCTGGTAAACTTAGTTAGAATATCTGTTTCAAAATTTGCCCAGAGAACTGAATTCTAAGCCCATCAGCTTTCAGCTAACCTTTTTGGGAGAGACAGCACAAGGAGCTTCTCTCTATCAGAGGCGACTTCACCTTAGATCCATCTGGCAAAGACTTGACCAAAAAATCACTTTTCCTTTGTCTTATGGTCTGTTTTTCTGGAGGATGAGGCTGAGGAACTGGGCCCTGGTGGGCCATGAGTTGATCACACCTCTGTACTGACACTTTGGCATAACGTGTGAGGAATCGTCTGTGCATCTGGTGGCACACCAAGTGCTGGCATATTTACCTGAGAATTTACTTTCTTCTTTGTGAAAGGAACTACAGTATGCTGGGGCTTTGTACAGCTTATAAAATGAAAATTACTATGAAATTTGTGTTAGTTTCTTCTTTGCTAGAATAGGAGTAAAAACGATGTGTATGGTGTAGCAGGTTTTTTAATTCTACTGTAAGACTAAGATTTTTAGGTGGGTAAAACCTTTTTTTCTCCAGCTGTTGTATTTTATACCTTTACTCAATTCACCCTGGTGGACAGACCAAAATGAGCCACATTTGCTCCAGCCAAGGAATGCTATAGATATACTCAGACCCACAGAATGTGACCTGGTGCCTCTCTGAAGTTTATAGCTCCAGGGCCATGTGTAAGGATAGAGTATTGCCCTCCTGAATAAAAACAAGTGCATCTACCTTTGTGATGAGTGTCATGCCTGTTGCTGATAACTGAAAGAGACACTGGTAAATGAGATGGTGCCTCTCCTATCTGTGTAAGTTCTAGGCTAGATGCAGTATGATGCTTACCACTGGAGAGATGGCAGGTTCCTCTGGGGCTATAATGCAAAGGGATGGAGAATTTCACACACTGGCCATGGATGTGTGTTAATTGTCCACCTGTAAATGGTAGACCAAATTATATGCCATGAATTAATTTCTCATATTGAGCAAAAAATATTTACTCTAAACCAAATTATTTAGAACTTATTTTTGTTAAGGTGAATTCATGGGTGCAATTTCCAGACAGAAACCCCTGAAGTAATTTCACACCTCCCACTGAACAGTCATCAGACTGTTTTACTGATATTTTCAGCTGGATTTGGTGGTATAAGGTGCCATGAAACACAGTTCATGTCACTCACTGGAGTCACTTGTCATCACATTTCCCTTTCAGCTGTCAAAGGCCGATATTTCCATTTCCTCACCTCGTTCCTTGATATCAGAAATGAAATTTGTTGTTTTACAGTGATTAAGGGGTCTGTATTTACTTTCTTTACTTAATAAAGGTGGTTTGGTTTTTGTTGGTTTCTTTGGTTTATTTTTGGGTTTTGTTTGGTTTTTTTTTTTTCCCTGACAATATGTTTGTTTTGAATATTCATTTCTTTGCAGAGTCTTGCAAATATACTTTTTACTGAAAATAGAATATTTACATCTATTTCTGTTCCAGCTCTGGTGTTCTTGGACTCATTCTGTTGCTGAATTGACCTGACATATTCCTCAGCTAAGTAAGGAATGTTATTAGCAATTCTAATGTGCTTCATTTGAAATCCGCATGAAAAAGAAAAAAGTTTTACAAATATAAGGAAGAGTAAGATACTGATCCCTACAGGCAAATCACTTTCAAAACAGAGGGAACATCGTCATAGTTAGTCTTTTTCTTCTGGAAATCATTTTGCATGGGAGAACAAAAGGACTGGGAGAAACAAGAGATATTTAGGTTTATTTCTTTGTTTTCATACAGATTTGCCTCAACATTCCAGTTCCATAATCAGTGCTTAATTATTTCTCTTTCTGGATTGGATTTATGGTCTCTATATTCTTATGTGTTTTACTGTAAGTTGTCTTGTGGCACTCATTTTCCCCTTAGAGTGTCAGCCCCTGGGGTCAGGTTATTGTTTGAAACATGCAAAACATTTTTTGGCTTCCTTTTCCTTCTTTTTCTTTCTCATTCTTTTTGAAGCTACTTTACCACCTCTCCCATGTTGTTCAGAAAAAGCCTTAAAATTGTGAAGTTTCATGCTCCCAAGACTAGAACTCAAGGTTTTCAGATTTTAAGGCCCAAACCACAACTTGGAGAGATATGAATACCTTAAAAATTTTAAAACCTGGCATCTCTCTTGTCATTTGCTGTATGTCTCTCTTGCCCATGCATGGCTGAACAGTAGAAGCTGTCACCATCACCTTCAGTACCAAAATAAAGGGGTTATTATGTCAGTTCTGAGTGCAGGTGTGGCCATAAACACAGAGGAGGACTGGAGAACTTGAAATTCACACTTGAGTGAATTTCTGTTGTCTTAGCTGGAAATTGCTGCAAGAATTCAGGAAAATAATGTTTTTATCCACATCTAAAATGACATTTTTATGGTGTGAGTAACTACGTTGTCTTCACATACCCTGTCTGGAATTTGGGCCAATGGGATGCCAAGTAAAGGGACAATCTTGCCAGTGTGTGGAAAAAATTTGAACCAGTGGCAGATCTAAAATAATAATAAATACTATTTAACATATTATATATGTTAAATAGTATTTATTATTATTTTAGGTTTGCCACTGGTTCAAATTTTCGTATTTTGCTTACATAAAATTCTGACAAGACTCCTTTGTGACAGAAGTATTTAGGTATTGACTAGAATTTCTTGTTTGCATATTTTTTTCTGAATACAGAATAAAATCAACATTTTAAGCCATAAATAGAAGGAAAGCACTCTGATGATGATCAGCTGGAAGAAGTGAGGGAGGAGAACTGTTTTTATGAGGAAGTGTTCAGGTAAATGGTCACATTTTGCTTCTCTGTTGTATTTAATGTCTAGACAGGGAGAATAAAAGAGTAGATATTTTTTATGGGTTTTTTTTCTCCTAAAGCATATAGGTGTGTTTAGACCATGCAGATCTTTCTCTGATCTCTGCTGCCTACAGAAACCCCACTGATAAAGCTTCTGGTTCCATCTTCAGTGTCTCTGTTTCAATGCCTTTTCCCCCAGCAAGGATGGCACTTATTTAGCCATTTTAAATATGGGGAGCTGAGGTTAGATTTTAACATCCATGATTCCCAGAAACAAAAAACCAAAAAAAAAGAGAACAGCCTAGAGGGAAGAATCCCATCTTAGATTATTTTAGCTTAAATGCAAACAGAAAAATGAATGGTATAGCACTGGGGACACACCTTTGCTCTGCCTCTTCCCATCCAGGAACAGCCCCCAGTACGAGGAGAAACCCAGCCCTGGGTGACAGGACAGTGCCCATTGCACTTTTCCAGAGTAGTTTCACTGGCTTAAGCATTGCCTGCTTTGCCTTTCACACAGCTGGCTTGAGCAGTTTAGTAGGGAAATTGTTTTGTGGATGCATCAGGATCACATGGAGCAATTCCCATATTCACACAGCATCTCTGGGACAACTCCAGCCATTGTTTCAAGGCAGCTTCACATTAGGAGCTGTTTAATGTCTTTTAGCTCTTTTTAAGGCACTTTGGCACAAGAAAACAACTCAGACTGGGGTGCCATCAGCCAACTCACTGCATGCCAGGGTTTGGAAATCTTGGCTGTGTGGCACCCTTTGTTTCACACACCCACCCCCCAGCTTTGGTGAGCTCTGCCTGACCTGGCTCCTCTCACCCTCTGGACGGTGCCACAGCTCCTATTTCCCAAGCTGAGGTGGGCTGCAGCGCTCCTGTGCATTGGCTGGTGGCCCTGGGAGCCCTGGGGCTGCAGCTGAGCTCAGACCGTGCCTTTCCAGGTTTCTCATTGTCCTCACTGGGAAAGAGTAAGTAAGAATTCAACTGGCTCTTGTAGTTACAGCATGTTGTGCATTTTACTGACTGTCATTTCTGTCTGTTTGTGCCTGGTGTGATGTCCAGCTCTGCCTGGCTGTTATTTTTGCCTACAAGGGCAGATCTGAAGAGGGCTCAAGAGCCAGGTGCTCAGCTGGGATAGATCAGCATTGATGTGTTTGCATCGCTGAAATGTTTTAACGGAGCTGCAACATTTTGAAAATGTTTCCTCTAGGTAGTGCCCATGTTGGTGATGGCAGCATAGCTGTGCCTTGTTGCTCACAAAGTGTCTTGCTTGCATTTTTTACAGCATTTCCACGTCCCACACCCTGCTCCTGCTGTTTGGCTGTTGTTGTTTATACAGCTCGAGAATATTTTTCAACAAAAACTTGTCTTTCCCAAACATTCATTTAGGCTTGCCTGAATTTTATGAGACTGACTTGGAAATGCAAAATAAAATTCTGACTTGCAATGCTGTCTGGACCTCTACTAAACCTCCAGGGCAATGTGGATGAGAAGTGACAGCTTTTAAGATGAACTTTTTCTAAAAGAGGTGTTTAATCCTCCTAAGAAAACCCTTACAAATCTGAAATGGTAATATATTTCCTTAAACTGTTTGATCTATAAGCTTTTCTGTGTTCTTGTTCTCTGCAGGAAAGATTTTGCCTCACATGTATTTACATTTTCATTTTTTTGCTTCTGTTTCCTTGAATTTTTTGCAGTAATGGCTTTGAAATGTGTGAAGATAACTAACTGCTCAGAGGTCTAACTACATATTCAGGGACTAAAGTACATGTTATTTAAAAGTTTGCTTGTTTGCTGGAGAAGAGTGCTTTTTTCTGACAATTACTTCTTTTAAGGAGCTGTGCAGGCAGGTTAAGAAGGCTGCACTGCAGTTTAGGCTTTTTAACAATTTCAGCATGAGAATATATGAGGTGTAAATGCCTCATTGGTTTGACTGCTCTGTCTGCTGTTATATACCCAAAATAAGTTATCCAAGACATTTTTTTGGTGAAAATTATGAATAGGCTGATCTGTAACACCCTGTCCTGCAAAAGGTGCAATGAGATGAACTCACAACCAAGAGAAACTTCTAGCTCTAGCAGGGCAGTGCAGATCATCCCAAGCTGGCCTGCTCTGCAGTGCCTGGAATATTTCTGGGGGGGTCTCTGCCTGTCTTAATGAGAGGCAGAGACTCCCCAAGAGAAGCAGCAGGATTCTGATGCTCAGAACAATGCAGTGGTGGTGTGGATGGTGCTGCACAAAGGGCACCCACCTGAGCAGTGAAGAACTGCTGGGATGATCTGTAACTGCTGGTGGAGGATGCAGCTCCACAGTTGCTCTATATTAGCAATTATATTACTATTATTCACCCTGGTGAATATAGCATAATCTATATTATTATATTATAGTATAATATAATATTATTATATATAGTACAATACTATACATTATTAAAATATATAACATATAACAATATATACTATACTATATATTATATGACATGATACGATATTATATGATATTATTATATAATACAATAATATTATATTACATTAAATATAATATAATATAATATAATATAATATAATATAATATAATATAATATAATATAATATAATATAATATAATATAATATAATATAATATAATATAATATAATATAATATAATATAATATAATATAATGTTATAATTATAATATAATTATACTTTAATATTTATATTTATAATATATTTATATTTATAATATAATTATAATTTAATAATTCTATTCTATTCTATTCTATTCTATTCTATTCTATTCTATTCTATTCTATATAGCATAATATAATATTATTATATTATGGCCCTTCTCAGCTTTCCTCCTAAACATGATGGGAAAAACCCTCACTTCTTTATTCCCCCCCCACAACCCCTTCCCCAGGAAAAAATATTTCTTTTTAAGCTTTCAGTGGTCCCTGTGTTTTGAACCAATACTCCACTATGCCCAAGTTGGCCACCCTGTGTACCCACAGCAGAGGCTTCAGCTGGCAAAAATCTGTTAGGATTGCTTTTCCACTGCACATCCTTGATAGTCTACCATTTTCCAGGCAGAAATAAATGCCCACAAAAAGTGTACACGCACTGGGGAATCTGTAGTGCTCAGGATGTGTCAGGACTTCTGCACAGGTGACAAAAGCATGTGCAGCAAGGCAAAGGTGTCCTGGATGGGCTGAATTTCCTGTGCATTCCCAAATTGTCTCCACAGCACACAGGAACTGGATGATCTGTCACAGATGAGCCATTGTCACTACACTTGCAGTGCTGTGTTGAGGTCTGGCTGGCTGTCAGCTCCCTCTGAGCTTTGGGAGCTGCTGGTCAGAATAGATGGATGGAAAGAGCTGCCACAGCAGCAGAGGCTCAGAGGACTACCAGAGCCGTAATAGGGACTAGCAAAAATTCTCAGCTTGCTGAATTCTGATTAAATAGCTTACCCATTGGATTGTCTTGTGAGGGTAGACAATTTCACAGCCTTTTGTTGTTGCGTTCTAAAATGTTCAGTACAAAAGTAAATTATTGTGTGCTGGGGAAAATATCGCATGCTAAAGATGTCATAGGAGAAATCAAGAGTCAGCAGCTCCTGTGATCTGTGGGATAGGGGTGATTAACTGGAACAGATGCCTTCATGAATCCTGCAAGGAGCTGTTATCATGCTGAATAAAAGGGGGAAAGAGCTGAGAGCCAAGTACACTTTCTCAAGAAAGTTTTTTTGTGCTTTTTCTTATGCTACAGTCAGAAAAGTCAATAAGGAATGACTATAAACAGCTATTTACGATATCCCTTCTTCCTACAGATGCAGATACTAAAAGGACTCACTCTGCCACTGCAGGGTAAAATATTTAGGTTCTTCTCTGCATCTTGTGTATGCTCCACTGTTCCATGGGTGACACTGTGATGACTCTGTAAGTCTGTGTGTCGGGTTTTGAGCCCTTTGCTCCTTCTTGGTCAGTCACTTATAGCTGAGGGATAAACTGTTGCCTCATTATCGTGCTTAGCATAGCTTGGAAGCAAAAGCAAACCAGTCCCACTGGTTTAACATATCCTAATACTAAAATTAATGCTGTAATTAAAACTTCATTCCTACACAGAGACCACAGGGAGGCACATACAGTGAAAAGCCAGCTGTCCAGAGTTCACCAATTTTTCAGAAAGGAGATTATCAACTCTGCATGCCAATACAAACAAAAGAAATTGGTATAGCGACCTCTGTTTAAATTAGTTTTAAAACATAAGTGTTGAGGGGAAAAGGTGTAGATGGAAATAGGCCCCTGCCTCACAAACAGCCAACCCATCAGAATGCAGAATACTGAAAAGGTCATCCTGAAATGGCATAGGACTATATTTCATAAAATATAGGCATTACATTTCTGGAACCTCATTTGTGTGACAAAAACTGTGACAAGAACAGAGGTTGGCACAAAATCAATATACTCTGGCAAGGTTGTAATAAATAATAAAAGTGAAGAACAGCATAAATTTTAACCAGTTTTCATTACAAGTTAAAGCTGGTCTGATTTCCTATGTGATCTCTTGAAGCTACATAATTTCCAAAGAAACATCAGCAAAGGTATATTATTCATTTTGGATGAAAGGTGCTAAGGCAAATATCAGGGAGAGAGAGAGAGAGAGAGAGAGGGAGGGAGGGGGATGTTTATTACCTTTACCTTTACTTGCACTTGGGTGTTACCAGCAGGACTGGAGGTGTGGAGGAAGGGGTAGGAGACAGATGGGGGCTGCCAATCCCCTTCACAGTCACAGTCCTTTGGGTACCAAGGAACTTTGGCTGTTTTGGTGTTCTTCACCCCCAAGCAGTTTGTTTTACATAAGGCTGTGAAACTTCTCACCCACGAGCAGCTGTGCCATAGCAAAAGCCCCAGTTTCAGCCATCTCTTGACAGAGACAGCTCAGCATCTACATCCTGATGCCTTCATTTTCCAGTCAAATGTACCAGAAATATCAATTAACAAGCACAATCCTCTTGTGATAATCTGTTGCAATCCTCTAAAATTTCAGCAGCGCTGCTGCTGCTGCAAAGGGATAAACCCATTAGTTGCAATTTTATCAGCCCAAATGGACACAAACTCCTCTACTTGGCTCAGCCAATGAGACAACTGTCTCACTAAGTCCTCCTTGGGCAGGAGTGACTCAGCTCCCTGCTATCCCTCCCTTGGGGAGGCTGGGGAATTCCCTCCACAATATGTCTCCATTTAGATTGACAACTTCCCCTGGCTCTGGGTTAACCTTGTTATGGCAGAACGGCTGCAGTTGCCATCTCCCTGCCCTGCACACAACAGCTCAGCCCTCCCCAAGGAACAGCAGCCCTTGGAGTCATGGATTGCAGGGGGTGTTTCATCCCTGGAGCTGTTAGCCAGCCCCAAATTGTAAGAGCCGAAATGAGGGATGTGGGACTCCAGGGGCTCTCCAAAATGCAGTTTATTTCATCCAAGAGGTTACAGCAATCCAGGGTCGTGGGTGACAGAGCCTGTGCCTACAGCTGTCAGCTCCAGCTGCAGGCAGGCCTGGAGACCCTTTGGTTTTGGTTACAATGCATTATATACTTTTCTTTGCTGAGCATCTTCATACAGCAGAACCAATCTATACCTTAACTATTACCTATAGCCTATCATAACTACTGTCATTACCATATTCATGTTACTGTTCTCCAATCACTAAAAGTTAGTACCTTACAGTTGAAGCTAGAAGTTGTTATTCAGTTTTCTTGCAGTGGAAAATTCTGAGACCTTTTTTCTACTTGCCACATCAGCAGGCTTGTTTGCCTGTGCTATCTTCTTGCTTGGTAAAAACATCTTCTGTTTGAGGTGGGTTTATCCTTTCCTCTAAGTCATAAAAACCCCTTCTAACTAACACACCCTTTTCCTCCTTGGTTATCCAGTAATACTGGCTCAACAATTCTTTTCTTCTATATCAAAACTTCCTTCCAACCCCATTCCTTCATCAGACTCCACATTTAAAAATCTTTCTGCTAAGCATACATATCTGTGAGACTTTCTTGTCAAACTTTCATCCTTCCCAACACCAAATCACTCTGCCATCAGCTCCTGGTAATGGGGCAGACCTGCTTTTCTCTAATCTCTGTCAGGCAAGGGGTTTAGTGCCTGTTATGCTGGTTCTGTTTTGTTGCTTTCTAGTGAAAGTCCAATTTCTAGTCCAATTTTCTAGTCCAATTTCATGTGTCTATTTGGCAAGTGCTTTGCTACACCATTTCTACCCTGGCATCAATAGCAATGGTGCTCAGTGTCCTCTGTACATCACCATACATTGCATCTACTTCTGCCTGGAAAAATTGCATCCTTAATACAAATCCTGTTTCAAAATCTTGGTTTTACTTGTATTTCAGAATTTAATTTTTTTTAAGTTAAAAATGATTTGTTTATATTTTTTGTAGAAAGACAATGATGTGACAGAAAGACTGGTGGTTCCTGTGGACAGTGTAGTTTTTATTGTCATAATATTTCAGATAAAAGGCATGTTTAATTATAATCCTCACTTTTCAAATTACCCTTTAATGTTTTCCTTCCATCACATTACAACACTTGTCAAACACAACTTTACAAGATTTGATCTCTGACCATTGATCATCTTTTACAAATGTTAGCAGACCACTTTGTTCTCTCTTTACCTGCTAGATATCTCCCTAGATAAACACAATTTCTGGATAAACATCACTCTATCTTCTGAGCAACTACTACATGATGTTCATAACTGGCCAAATGTCTATACAATGATTTTATGTGTAAAAAATCTGATAATAACCATGTGCCTTAGGACTGAATAATATTGGACAGAAATAACTTCTGTGAGTGGATATTTTTGACAAATGTGTTGACAAATGTAGAGTGCAGCATTATTAAATTTGTTCAGTTGCCCTCTGTGTCTCAGGAATGTGCCAGACCCAGTACAGCTTTTAATCACTTCACTCTCTACTCAGTAATTTCCCTGCTGTTACAAGTGCAGGCTGCTCAGCAATCACTTGGAGCCAAGACATTTGTAGGACGTTCCCTTTGTGTGGTGTCTGTGTCCTGCCTCTCAGCGCTCTGAAACTCAGTTCTGCACGTGCATTTCTGCTCTACACCATAACTGGGTCCAACTGGCATTTCCAAGAACTCAGGGAAAACAATTTGCTTCACGAAGCAGGTCTTCTAGCTATGACTGAGCCATATGTCTTAGATGAGTGTGCAAGAAGAGCTGAAAAGATTTGGGAGATCTGCTAACACACTGCAGACATGTGATGTTCAATCACATGAGCAGGGAAGAAAGCAGGAAGGGGAATAACACTGCCCTAGGCTGGACAATCCTGGCCTGTGCAGTCTTATCCATTGTACAGGTCTGTCTGTCTGTCTGTCTATCTATCTATCTATCTATCTATCTATCTATCTATCTATCTATCTATCTATCTATCTATCTATCTATCTCTATATCTCTATCTCATGCAGACTTGTAATCTCTATAGCTATATTAAATGCAGAGAGGCATAAAATTCATCCAAATAAGGACAAGTAATGAACTAGAATATTTTTATACAATATATCTTGGTTTCATCAAATTTCAGATAACTCTCTATTTATTGGAAGTTGCAGATCTGTACAAGTGTCCTGACATAAACCCCTGGAGGAATATAATGATTAAGGCTGATTTACAAAAATATCCAAGCAATGGATGCACAGTGGTTGGACCAAATTCAGTTTTTATTGTGAAGTTCAATGTTAGAAAAATGAGATTACGTATAAAGGGGTACTGACTTAGCTGACAGTTATTGTGGTCATTGTTTTGGAGATGGTATTGAATCCAGAGTGACATAAAATTTGGGTTGTGGCAAATTATTTCAGTAGAGGATGGACAAGAGGCTGTGGAAGGACACAGTCGTGTGTCTCTGAAAAGCTGCAAGGCTCCCTCATATTGGAAGTAGGAAAAATTGGTTTCTTTCCTTGAGGCAACCAGCACAAGTCAAAATGTAAATAAGAGAGCTTAGGCATTTTGGAGAGGTGCTTCAGAAATGCATATCATAATAGCAATGTCCTCTCTAATTGATTATGCAGTCTGAATCCTTGGCATTAAGTGCTTGGCAAAAGTATTACACTCTAGCTCTCCCTACTGGATTATTATCACACAATTTCTGTGTTTAATGGGTGCAGTGTATTGCTGTGTTAAACAATTAAACAGATAATACAAGTATCTCACCACACTGTGTAGATGTTTCATTCCTCACATGCATTTCAACAGATATGGCTGTGGCTTATGTCTTCACGTTGCTAATTATTCTTATTTTGTAATATATCAGAAAGAATATGCTGGTATCTCCTGCTGCAGTTTATGAAATGTCATAAGAGAAGATGAGGATATTTCTTTTGGTTGTAATTTCCAAAATTACTCTGTGATTTTTAAGAAATTAAGGCCACTTTTAAAAAATGTTTTAAGCTCCTTAGAAGCCTGAACTTCAATGGCTTTCACTGAAACTTAGTTGTCTGTCTGAAAATTCCTTTGGCCATGTTTAACTGTTCTATTTCAATTGATTTTTGAAAGTTAATAGAGAGACTAGTCTCTACAGATTTCATATTTCTGCTATGCCCAGTTGTGGCTATCTACCTTTTCAGAGGGAAAAAGCAAGCAGAGGTATTTTAAGTGAGTTAAAATATGCATAGGTTCTATTTTGCCTTTCTCTCCCAGTATGGCATTTGACATATCAGGACTAAGCTAAGGAAAGGTAAATTCTTCACTGATAAATATTTGATTGCAATATGTTTACCCACATTCTGCAATAAATTGGTCTTTATTGGCAGCAAGACCTCTTTGACACTTTATGCCAAAGACAAAATGTATATATACCCTTACCTGTATGTTGAGATAACAATGGGCTTATAACATAAGGTTTTGTTCTTTTTCTGAGACATCACAAACACTGAGAAAGTTTACAAATAATGTAGTCATATACTGTGGTTGTAAATGCAACAATTTTCTTTATAAAATAATGAAAGAGAACAATTCCATTGTTTTTTAAGTAATTGCTGCTTCACTGCAAAAATGTGTACAACAAAAGAAAGCAGATTTTTTTGTGTTTGTGTACCTATGGTCCATAGTAAATATCACTTGAAGAACTGAAGCCATTTTATTGTCACTATAAAATCCATAGGCATGAATTCACCCAGATGAAATCAAATAAAACTAACCTGCTAAATTTTGAAAAAGGACCAGAGACCAAGCCCTATGTCTGAAAATAACAGTCTAAAGTAATCAAGAATATGGTAGGTGTGATCTGGGCAGTTTTTTGGTGAGGGTTAAAGCAAACTAAGGGAGTGAGAAAATTTGGAAGCATGGGGAGGTCAGGGTACAAGGGTTCAGGTTTGGTCTTTAATTCTTTTTGGGGTTTTTTGGGTTTGGTTTTACTTTTTTGGTGCAGGGGGAAGGAAAGGAGCTGTTGTTTTACTTTGGTTCTGATTTGTTACTTTTTTTTTTTTTGTTATTGTTTTGGGGGTTTTGTTTTTGATTTCGTTTTAAAGCACAGTAGATATTCCAACATTCAGTGTGGACATGGACCTTTTACCCAAGAGAGATATGGTCCATCCTGGGTAGTCAGGGGTCTCTTTGTGAATGGGGACCAAGAATTTTGCAGTGGAGTGGGTTCTTTCCATGATGTAAGTTCAGCCACAGGAGATGCCAGGTGCAAACTGGGATTTCAGGTGGGCTGAATTTCTGAGCAGTCTGTTTCTCCACGAACAGAACAAGGAGCCTCCTAGTTTGGGTGCTTTAGTTTGCTGCTTGGAAAACACACTTCCTGAATTTGGGCTAGTGTAAATTCAGCTCCTACACTAAAATTTCTTTAATTTTTTACCTGATATAATTCTATTTTAACCTCAAAATAGTTTAGCAGTGACATGACTGAAAAATATCAGAACCTATAAGTCACTAGGTTTATACAGACTCTAGTCCATTCTCTATTTTTCAAATTTGCCTTGCCACTTCAAATGTTTATTGCACTTATTAGCATGTTTTACTGATAGAGGAAGTTTACACAAAATAAATCAGTGGATTAGATCAATTAAAAAGATTTTTATTTCACCTCAATATTTTTGAGAGGTACTTGATAGTACAAAAATATTGGATAGGAGGATTGAGTTTTACCTCTGAAAAACTATTACCTTTGTTATCTACCATAGGTTTGATCCAACAAGTACAAGATATTAAAAAGCTAGAGAAGACACAGGGAAAGGAGAGAAAATAATGCTAAGTACTGAGAAAAAAATGCTGTGTATTTTAGGAGAGACACTATAGAACACAACTTTAATTTGTGGAAAAGGAGTTTGAGACACTACTCTGATTATTTTGATAATCTCTTCCGGTGGAAAAATGCCTGGGTCCTAGCTGCTCTGTAATAGGCAAAATGGAAAAGAATGAAAAGCCAGATGTGCAAGCTGAAGTTGCATGGATCAACCTGAGTCACAGAATTCTGATGCAAAGATGGTTAATCTATGTAATAAATCCCATGTCTAAGTGACATATTTTCCATTTCTGTTGTCTTTATGTGAGTTTTTATGAAAGAACTACTTGGCTTTCACCTTAGCAGAGCTCTGCATTAACATGGCTCTGCCACCTCTGTGACAGCTTGTTTCACTGCCTGTTGGGCAGTATAGAAATGGATCCAAACCAATAATGAAACTAGTTTTGAGCCATAGTCATATGTTTTAGAGCTAACTCAGCCTGAAGAGTAAATGTATGAAGTCATCTGTCAAGACAGGGAGCTGATTTTGAAATGGGTGTGTATAGTTCTTGCTGTTCCTAAACAAAAGTCCATAACACTGGTCACATTCCAGCTGATCACATCCTGCATCATACCAGGTGCATGAGGAGGAAGAGTAAATATAAGGCTATCACAAAAAATCTTAATGAGTGCCTGATACTGAGCTTGTACCTTTTTTGTTAAAGAATTTCAGAGTTTCAAGTGTGTCTGTTGTCAAATTGGGCAAGTCCTCTAGGATCCAGGAAAACACCACTTGGTATTTATTTTCTTAATTCTCCTTTCTAACTCCTTATTTTTTTGCCTCAACAATACTTTCCTCTCTGGCATTCACAGAGTAATATAACATTTACTCTGACCCAGTTAGGATAAAGAGACAGAAAGCAAATGGTGCACAAAGGTTGCCGCCCTAAGTAGGAATTGTGCATGTGTAGAATTGGAGAGAATAGAAATTTTATTGCAAAGAAATAACTAAAGTCAGTGCTTCTGAGTCTGTTTCATTTCTTTCCTTTTCCTTTTCCTTTTCCTTTTCCTTTTCCTTTTCCTTTTCCTTTTCCTTTTCCTTTTCCTTTTCCTTTTCCTTTTCCTTTTCCTTTTCCTTTTCCTTTTCCTTTTCCTTTTCCTTTTCCTTTTCCTTTTCCTTTTCCTTTTCCTTTTCCTTTTCCTTCTCCTTCTCCTTCTCCTTCTCCTTCTCCTTCTCCTTTTCCTTCTCCTTTTCCTTTTCCCTTTTTCCTTTTCTTTATTCCTTTTCCTTTTTTTTCACCCTTTTCCATTTCCTCTTCTCCTTTTCCTTTTTTCCTTTCCCTTTCTCTTTTCCTTTTTTCCTGTCCCTTTCCCTTTCCCTTCCTTTCCAACTATGAGCTTCTAGATGGATGTGAAAACAAGAACCATGTTGAGCTGAAAACAGCAAAGGCACCCCAATTTAAAGTAACACAAAGAACCCCCCCCCCCATAATTTATGGCTTATTGAATAAACCCCCTAAGCTTGTACACATCTCCTCTGACATAGAATTATAGTGTTTAAAAGCAAAACTGTACACCTGCAAGAAACTGATGAGTGGAAGGACAGGTCCATGGAGCACTTTTTCAACTGCCTGCCACTTTTGGTACAGCAACCAGTAAAATGTCACTCACTCTGACAAAGAAAGAGTAATTTAAAATATATACATCTGATGGAGAAACTGGGCTGGAGATGGCCTGCTAATGGCATCATATATCACTGCATGGCCTGGTGTGGAAGAAGAATGACCTGCTGAAAACATCCCTTTAAGAATATTTATAGGAGCTAAATGAACTTCATTGTATCATCAGATATGCCATAAACACATCTTGAAAGCATTTCAGATAACCTATTTAAGTGTAATAGTATTTTTAATGGTGTAATCTAAAGGAAAACAGTTAATGTGGACCTGAATTGAAATAATATTCGACAAAATAAGCCTTCTGGGGAGTGGACAGTCACCTTGCTGTCAAAATCTGCTTTCATACTTTTATGATTAATATATTCTGCTGTTTGATTGAACCCATTTGATGATCTTTGTGTATTTTATATAAAACCCACCTGTATGATGCTTACACTTACTTTGTGGAAAGCCTGGTAAAATTACAATTTTTTTGGTCTTCTTCTGCATGCAAGACTTGGAAATGAAATGCCTGTTACCTGCTGGCTGATTTTTGATCCACAATCCTCAGTTGCAGAGCAGATTTGGACTTCAGTAAACAGAAATAGCATGCTGTGTGGGCTGTGACTAAACTCATTTCAGCACATTTGGAGGGTGCTAAACAAGTCAGCCCTCATTTGCAGAGTTTCTGACTGGAATCAGGAAAAGTGAGACAATGAAAAACAGGAACAAAATTTCCCTAAAACATATGCATGAGGCCATTTTTTTCCACTTTTCCCCATGGCTTACTGACAGAAGTGACATACCAAATGTATTTCATGCTATGATTTATTAGCACTGGTCATTCCTGTAAGTTCAAACAATATGTTTTTCACACAATGAAAAAATGATAGCACATAAATATGTGGGTGAGTATTTGTTCTGAGCATAGGCACAGAATAAACAATAAATATATTAATCCAAATTCATCATCTTTGAGAAGGAAAACGTGTTAGCAGCCCAGAACCATGTGCATGTTAGAGAGTTGTTCACAGGAGGGATGCTTCTAACACACCAGTCCAAGGGAATGGGACTTATTTGGCCCATTTCTTCAAGGTGTGTTTTCCTGGTGTGTTGTTTTCTTTTCTTCTTGTCTCCCTTTTAGCACATTGAAGATGGACACCAGGAACTGTTGTGTTGCTCACTCTATTTTACCACAAGTTTTGCAACAGTTGTGCTTCTCTTAAAGTTCTAATTAGCTGAAGGCCTGTGATTGTGATAAAATGTCAGAGTTTATTTAATAGAGAAAAAAGAGATTTTAAGTCTTGTAGCTGCAGAAAGCACTTCAGAATAAAATCCTTCTGGCTTTAAAATGAATGAGAATAAAGCAAATGAAGTTCAGAAATTATTATAAAGTTATGAGTGTACATCATTCAAATGAATCTTAGAGGAGAAAAGAGAATAAAGATAATTTGATTTATCATGGTGTATTTTATGTCAGCAGAAAAATAAGAGCCAGAACAAAGCAAATCTGAAAAGATGCTGAAGAGGTAAGGACATAGAAAAAATGGATGGCAACCAGGGACAGATAATGAACATAGGGTACAGAAACTGTTTTTATTCTTGACCCAGTCCAATTCTCTGATCATATTTCTGGACTTAACCACCCTTAAAATAAAGCAGAAGACTTACTAATGTCCCAAATAAAGCCTTTTAAAAATGGTGAAATAGCATGAGGTAAAGGAAGAAATTATAGTTGAGAGGCTTTTTGTCAAGTATCTATTCTGGCACAGGAAAAAGAAAAAAGAAAGGGTTTTAAATTGTTCTGGGAAGAAATGCCAGGTACCTGTTACTGTGCGCATTTTCCCCTTCAGTAGAATAAGAGAGGAAGGGTAGACTGAGAGTAAGAATCACATTCTTATGCCACTCAGTGCAATATTAGACTGAGGCAAACTTCTGGAGTTTTCCAGGCTTTCAAGTGCCTTTCCTACTGATGTGCAGGTATAGGTCTGAGAAGTGATGCTCTCCAGATATTGATTTCTCATTTGTGCATCCTGAAGTTTCGAGTCATCCTCGGGCATCCAAAAAATTTCTTTTTAAAATCCACTGTCCAGAATATTGTCCTGATACTTTTACAGGGAAAGGAAATTTACTTTTCATGAATGGGGAGCAGAAATGCCTGATTTTGATACTTATTTTTAATTATCTATCTTTTAAGGTCCATTAGTATTGTGGAGAAGGACTGGACATATTGTTAAATAAATAGCACAAATAAAGAGAGATTTCTTGCCTATGGCATATGAAGGAAGCAGTATGGAAGCACTTCCCACTGACAGCCAAGTAACTAAAACACACCCATGATTTTCTTTGACACTTCTAAATTTAGAGGAGGAATGTGAAAAATGGGTTCCTGGGCTTGGTGTACCCTTCAAAGCACAAAATAAAGTGTTGATTGGACAGAGATAATTCACTTTCCTACTTTTTAGCCTGGGCTGCTAAAAAAGGAAATTTGTTTTTGCATGCTGTCCTGTGTCTCTGCTCTCCTTCTGTTTTCCATTAACATCTGAACCCATGGGTCAGTTTTAACTAAATGGAAAGACCAAGCATTTCCAAGATTATTTCAATTCTACAAGTTCATGACAGCTGTTGGGGGAGAGATACTCAAATTTAAGGACTTCTAAGCCAGGAAAACATTCAGTAACTTGTCTGTCTGCCCACAGCTGTGTATGAACAAGCAATCAGCAACCTGTTACTTCACATTCACCCAGTTCACCCTCACAAAAATCTGGGAAATAAACAGAGGGGCAAGGAAGAGAGAGGAGAAGCAGCAAAAGCAATTTTCAAAACAGTGTGCAGATACAAAGGGAATCAGCCTCCAGCATGGCAGCAGCTTACCAGTGTTTTTATTCAATTTTTTATTCCCTTTATTACGCATACAGAAATTAATCTGCCACAGAGATTAGAGGTCTTAAACAGAGTTTTAGAAGAAGCTCCTCCTCTGAAGCCCAAGATTTTGCCCTGTTGGTTCTGGAGAAGGACAAGGTTGGTTATCATATTTTTTTATTAAAACATCAAGATTTTTAAAATATTAGCCTTCAGTTCATAGAAGAAACATATGGGCACATAAATTCTATACAACATCTCAAAAGTCTTTCTATTGACAATGATTGTAAATATTTCTTTTTATTTTATTAATGCTATTTACAAAACTTAGGGTAATACCATGTAAATTCTTATTTTTGCAGTTTGTGCTGTCATGACTAGATTAGGAATTCGGAGGACACCCTCTGCATCAGAATATTTTGTAAGGAAGATAGGGAAAGGTGGCACTGTGAGTTAATAATTCCTTTCAGCTTGTGATGAGAATTATTAAAAATGAAGGGGAATGTGGAAATTTGGACTCAGTTTAAATTGAAGTATTGAGGGGGAAGGAAAAAGTGTTTACCACCGGTGGTTCAGGGTAGGGAAGCACACTCAGAGATGGCTGAGAGCATTAGATTAGTGACTGCAGTGATATCTAGGGAATTTTAATTTGTATAATTTATTCAATCATTAATAAGGAGGACTAGAGTTTCATGTAGAACTCAGTTTTATATCAGTATGTGTTACAGGCAACTCAGCAAGGAAAAACTTCAGACTGAATTTTATTAAGTAAAATGGATATGGTAAGTGCCATGATCATTAGGGATGGATTTTGGATACAAATACAGGTGTATTAACATGTAAATGTTCCAATTTAATACAATCAGAAATGTATTAAGTAAAATAGATTGGCAGTGTTTATGAGCAAAGAACTCTTGAGGACAAAAAAATGTATAATTTGCAAAAGGATTGAGAGGAAATACAGTAAAGCAAAACCTGAAATATAAATTATTTAAAGCCTCTGTGGATGAGTGATAAGTTGTTAAGCTAATTGCAAGTAATAACAGAGAAGTAAAAAACCTCACGGAGTTAAAAAATTTGATACAGCTATAATGTTTTAGAAGAAACAGATGAAGTGTAGAAAAGAGCATTTGAAGAATGAGATAGAAAAATGAGTTTCTGTTGCCTGCTCTGGAGGGACAACCAAGGGGTGAAATATCCCTGTGATGGAGCTGCCTCCAGTGAGTGGAGGATGAGTCAAGAACAATGAGTAAAATGAGTAATAAAATAGAAAATGCAAGATAAATTTAACCTCTTCCATAACCTAGACTCCTTGGTTACAACATTTTGAGTCCTTGTCTTCCTTATAAAACCACAAACCACCATAGGGGAGGGCTGATTCTTTAAAGCATCACAGCCCTTCTGTGTCTATCCAGACATGGATATGCACCTCTGGGTGATTTTGAATTGAGCTTCTGAGACATCTGGAGATGAAAACCAGAAAACAATGTTTCATGCAATAAAGATAGCTGAAGATAGCTCTCTCCCCCCAAAAGGGGAGGAGATGTTGGTCCAATTATTGCTGGGAACAAACACAAGAGAGGAAACATTAGAGGTCTATGTATATTCCAATATGTTCTTAAAAAAACCCAACTCCACTCAGCAGTTGGAATTCATTTAGGGAAAAATTAAATATCAAACTACTGGAAGGACATTGAGCATAATCTCTTTAGTGCTTGACAGTTTTGCATGAGTCTTTTTGTCTCTTTCCTATGATTAAAAAAAAAAGTTAAACATCTATAAAAATTAATTTTCCAGGGAAGATGACAGATGAAGTTGTCAAACTACAGCACAAGACACAGGCCCTTCTCATTTCTTTGCCACATCTAAGTTGCTTTGCTATTGCTGGACATAAAGTGGAACAGAATAGCAAGATTTTCTGTCAGTCTTTTTTTAAATTTTTTTTTCTTTTGAGCAGCATACAGTATATGTCCAAAGACAAAATGTGGGATGTGGAGGAGTTGGTACAATTCCTATTTATTTCAAAATAGGAGTGTGCTACTTGGGAAGACAATGAAAATTGAGGTTATCTCTGCTTTTACCTTAGCCAACTTCTTGGACAGCACCTTATGATTACTGGGAATGAAGTATTAGTTAGTGAAACATGATCTATGTTGGAAATAAATAAATAAAATAGTAAATTAGAAGAGTGTGTACTATATTGGATAATTGTGCTAATATCTTGGCAGATGTCTTGCTAATGCTCAAATGAAATCATACCTAGGAGGGATTTGCCTTTAATCTTAGGAGAGGCACTTCAGCTGCAGCTTTGTAAGAGAGGAGTGAGCTGTTTCTGTTCTGGCAGTGAGCATGGTCATATTTGATACAAAAATATTAGGAAAAAAATAGTATTTTTAGAAGGAAAAAAGTAGGAAATATAGGCAATGGGTAAGGTCTTTAAAATTTGAAGGAGTAAGGGAGAGCCAGAGAAAGTTCTTGTTTGAAAGGGGGTGAGGGAGGTGTTTTATTCTGATATTCCAGATGAAAATTATGAAAGCTCAATTTGCCTTTTGTAATGTGCCTATTGTAATTTGCTTAGACCTTGGGATTGCTATGTTATGACCAAGAAATGAGGAAAATACTGCATCCTTCTAACGTGAATTTTCCAAGGTTTTAGTACCCCGATGACAAACCAGTGCTCTTCACAGAATCATTCAAGCTGCCCTCACAGCATCTTTTATCACATTTGTCTGCTTCACTGGCGCTTTTGCTCGCTCTGTCATCCAGCTCGTGTGTGTGCTGCAGGTGATCAGCAGGCAGTGACCCGAGCCTGCCCTGGCTGCGTTCCCCTCCCAGGCTGGAGCCTCCCCTGCAGCACAGCCAGCGGGGCCCTGGCCACCAGGGAGGGATGGTGACCTCCATCAGAGAGCTGGGAGCCTCTGTGTCCTCACAGGAGAGGTCCCCACAGCAGGCTGTGGCTTCACAGTCACCAGGAGGTGGATTCCTATGGGGAAAAATAATAGTTATGTGGCTTGCAGTGCCCCAGATAAATGGTTGTGACAGCCTTCAGTGCTTCAGGCAGAAAATGGCAACGCGCTGCTGCTCTGAAATCGTGCTGTCAGCTAGGCACGCTGCTCCTTTGGACCCCTGCATGCCTTGAAAAGGTGGCAGGAATCCTGGATAGCAGACAAGATCCTGAATAACTCAAACATAAAAGATGTGTGAGGCCTGGAAACAGGGGCAGGTGGCCTGGGGTGAATATAGAGGCTGTCCAGGTGTGCAGAGACAGGGCTGGAACAGCCACCAGGAGCTGGACTGGGCAAGGCATCTGAATGGCACAGAAAAGTTGTCTATAGACAATTCAACATGAAAAGAAAGACCATGGAAAATGTGGATCTGTTGCTAAAATGGTGCAGGAGACCTGCTGACAAGACAGGTGGAAGATAGTGAGGTTCTCAGTGCCTTCTTGACCTTGATCCTCACTGATAAGTTTTGGTTACTGGAACCACAGACCCCCGAGACCTGAGGAAATGTCTGGAGCAAGGCAGAGTTACACTTGCTGGAGGAGGACCTGGTAAAGGAACATCTGAACAACCTGGACATACACAAATCCCTGGAACCTGATGGGATACAGCCAGGAGGTGCTGAGGGAAACGTCTCATGTCCCTGACAGTTCTCCCTCCATTATTTGTGAAAGGTTGGGCTGATGAATACGACTTTGAGACCTGGAAGAAAGAAAATGTCAGCTCTGTCTTCAAGAGGAAGGATTCAGGGAACAGCAAGCCACTCAGCCTCACTTCAGTCTTGCAGAAATGATTTCCAAACAAGGTGATTTGGAGTAGCCAGCATGGATTCCTGATGGGCGAACCATGCCTGACCAACCTGAGGACCTTTCATGATGGAGTAAGCAAGGGCAAGCAGTAGATGTGACTTCAGCAGGGGTTTTACCAATGTACATACATGTATAGATACCTATAAATATGTATATAAAATGTATATAAATACCTGGTTGAGGAAGTAAAGAATGCAGAGTCAGACTCTTCTCAGTGTCTTTTACTAACAGGTCAAGAAGAAGCAGGTACCAACTGAAATACAGCAAGTCACACATGGCCAGAGGAAAACACTTTATTTTGTGAGGGTGGTGGTTGGGCTGTGCCACAGGTTGCCCACAGAGGTTATGAAATCTCCATCCTTGGAGATATTAGGAAGCCAACTAGACATGGTCCTCAGCAGCCTCTGTGGGTGATCTTGCTCTGAACAGGGGTTTGGAGGTGCCTTCCAGTTCCACAGTAGTTCTGTAATATTGCAAAGACATACACTCATTCAAATAACTTTTGTTTCTGCTTTTGGGAGGCTTATAAACTTTTAAAGGAAAGGTATGAAAAATAGATGAATGAAGGTTTTTCATTATTAATTTTAATCATGGAAATATTTTTTTGGTATAAATGAAATAAGCTGTCCGCAATCAAACAAGGCATGTATGATTTTTAAGAGCTGAAAATAGGGCTGAAAATTCCTGTGTTTAAAAGTTTCCATGCTGTCACTGCAATAAATTAAGTTTCTAATTAAACACATGCTCACATACACACTCTTGGATGGGAATGCTGTGCTTGATCAATAGCCCCAGGCTACACAGTAGCAGGCAGAATTATAGCAAATGGAACTGGATGAATGGGTTTACTTAATGACCACAATATGATTTATTTCTTTGGTGGGAAACAGGGTAGGAAGACATCAAATTGCTAAAAATATTACCCAAGCAAATTAAGATATGATCTTACAGGAGGTAGATTCCCCGGGGATCCTGTGTGAGTACAGTAGATCAGAGCTCAGATCACTGTAAAAGAATCATACTTGATGAAAGTGTGTTGGCTAATCTGAATTCAGCTTGTTTGCCATTTCTAATTAAGAAGGCTTTTTTGTTATGTTTTAATGTAGATAGCTGAGCTGTGGACAATTGCTGACTTAATCTGCACATTTTCACAGTGTCATGATTTTAGCTGTTGGAGGAGTCTTGGCATGAGAAACAAAATTAATGAAGAAAATTCCCCATACAGTAAAGCAGATCAAAATACACCTTTGAGTAAACCCTCATGGAATTTCATTTTTTGACCACAGCCTCTTTTTATTTGGCATTTGCACTCAAGAGTTGAAGCAACAGCCTGTGAAAGGCATGTCAGTGCAGGAATGTGCTGGAAGCTTCTGGTGGTGAATCTGGGACTGGCAGCTACATTCTGGTCTCTGCCACTGGGGATCTGTCCCTGACCCCTCTGACCAGTTATTTACCTTGCCAGCGAAGCGAATAAACCCAACCAAAGCTGAGACAGAGAGAGACAGACGAGGCAGTTTTCTGAGTTTTGACTTTGTTGTAAATAAAGGTTTGTGTCATATGGCTTATGACATAAAATGAGCCAAAATTGAAAGAGCTGAAAAAACTAGCAACAGAAGTCTTCTTCAGTCCCCCAAAATACACTCACACACATATATTCTTTTTGGTTCTGGCTATTTTCAAATGTTCCTTCAGTTTCTCTTTCTCCCTACTTATTTATCTGTGAAAAAATGCAGAAACGGAATATAAATTAGGCTTTGACTTTTTCTATAATTGTGCTTTTCAAAGGAGATAATTAAATTTCTGCCTCTTTGGGAAAAGGTCAGCAAGTTGGGGTAACAAATATTCGTATCTCTAGGGCATTTGCCCTTATTAGCCATGAATCACTGTTTCATAAGCTTGGAGCCTTGGCTAGAATCCATCTAGCCTAAAATACTTTGAAAACCAATGAATTAACTGAGATCCATTTTAATAGTTCAACTTTATTACTAATTAACCTGTATGTGCCCCTGTTTGTTATGCTGTAATTCAGAAACTAACACTATGGCTATTGTCTAGACATATATTAAATGTACAGTGCTATTTCTCCATTTACTTTAGGGATTTGTTGCTGTGCTGATCACTTGTTTTGTACACAAGTTAAGGTTGTAGACAGTCTAAAGAGGTTAGTGAAGAAGCCTTTGAAGGGCTGATGTTTGACTTTCTGTTGACCTCCAAATCAACTGACTCATCTGCAGGATGCAGCTTGCATTTTTGGTGCTGGGGAGCTTAGTCACAAGCTGGGGAGAACACAGGGTTCATATCTTTTTTTATTTTGTGCAATTATTTTTGTGATTTGAACTCATAATTGCAGTTTCTCTTCAGATTTTCAACAACTTTTAAACTTTTGGGATGGCAAAGTTGCTTTTTTTACCACCTGCAATTTCAGACTGAGATATCATGACCAGTTTCTACGTTCTTGTGACTTGTGACTTGATCCATAAAACCTCTGAGGACTTCTGATGTGTGCTGAGACGAGGCTGGAGCTGACACCAAGCTGGGAATTGCACATCCATGCTGTTGGAAAAGAGCTGGCATTAAAGCATCCTTTGGGAAGTGGGAGCATCCTGGGGCAGGGCTGAAGCTGAGAGCCCAGAGCATCGTGCTGGCCCAGCTGAAACAAGGTGACATAAGAATGGCTTTGGTCTTTGCCAGCAGCCCCTTTCTCATCTTAAGTGCTTAGACCCATCATTAGCTGAGGGAAAGTTTAGATAGTCAAGTGACTCCCACTCAGCCGCATCCTTAGCATCAGGAGGTCGCTAATTTTCATGGAGTTCTACTTAAGATGTTACTATCTGACTGCTTATCCTAATTTAAAGCCCAGTGGAATTGAAACACTGAGTTGTCCTAACTTCTCTCACTGGTTGAGGCTCATCCTTAGAAGATACTTCTATATTGTGTTTGTGCAAAGCAAGAAAAAATAAATCTCCTCCTATTCTGACCCTCATTTCCTCTGTGGATTAGCCATTAATACATGCTTCCACTACTAATTGGTTTAGATGTTTGAATATTTTATTTCTTCTTGGATATGCTTAATTAATTACTCCACATAAGATTTTAAACCCTGGTCTTTTTTGTACTCTTCAGTCTTCATCCTTCCTGCTGAAACAGTTGTGTGTGGTGTGGTCCAGAGATGAAGGATTGCAAACACAGCTTGTGCCTTGTTATGAGAGTGTTTGCTAAGAAATCTGGGTTCCTCTTGAAACGCTGAAAATTTAAGCATTTTAAGTATGGGTTGTAGCAGGAAGAGTAAGAGTGTGTCCTTTTTTTCCTGGGCAAGGAGCCTAAGAGTGAACCTATGGGGTCACATTTCTGTTTGTGTTCTTGTTTACCTCCTTCTGCTCTACTGAATAGGGAATATTGATATTATATTTAATATTGAAATGGAACAATCACAATAAGAGGGCGTGAGAGCATCTGCTTTCACATAGGTCTGTCATATACTGATTCAAATCTTCACCTGCAAGACAGGAGAAGTGGGTTCATAGCCCTTCAGAGGAAGGAATAGAAGATGGAAACATCAAACCTACATGTGTGGGAGCTCTTTCATGCAGCATTTCTATGCTAAATGTTACAGGAACACATAGTTCACTCAAAGAACTGAAAATTTTGGTAATAGAGAACAAGTAAAAATGTGAGTGTGCCTAGTCATGTGAAAGAAGCAGACGTTAGCAACACATTAAATTACAACTCCAGGCACAGGCATAGTCTGTCTTTTTTTTTAATTTGCTATCGATCTTCAGACCACAAAAAGCAAAAGCTTTCTCATAGTAATTTAGTATTTTTTCAAGTTCTGCCAAAGATCTGACAAAATGCAGTGAGTCTCTGATAATAGGTAAGTGTGACTTTATCCAAACACTTAAAATGATCTTAATGCTTGGCATTAACTGTGCCATAGAACTTGCCTAAAAGAATGTGGGTCTGCTCAAGAGGAGCAGAGAAAAATTTAGGTAAATTTAGGAGAAAATATGTGCATGACCTCATAGGAACAAAACCTACATCAGCTGGTTTAGAAAAGACCAAGAGAAATCAAAAGTTGGTGTGAACCAACAGGTTTATGGGGCCTGATGTCCCGTATGGAAAAGTGCCCAGCAGCAATTGCTTCAGAGAATGGAGCAAAAAAACTTGCAATAGGAAGCTGTCTAGGAACAAGGCTTAGTCACTTTTTCTAACCATACCAGTAATTTCACTATTTCAATTCCATTTCCTCTAGCTGTGCCTTCTCTGTGTAAGGAGAAAAGGCGAAAAGAAGTCTTGATGTATACTCTACACAATTTACTGTTTTGTTTGTTTTTATTACTTCTCCTATAATTTACCTCTGCTCAAAGATTAATGCTCTCCAGACATCTTTCCCAGAAGGAAAATAGAAATGGATTTTTCAATTTAAAGAAGCAAACAAAAACCAAATCTTCCTCTCTGAAGACAACATTGAAAGTATACATAACTGATGCCAAGTAAACGGAGTTAAAGAAATAATCTCAGCTACACTTCTATGGCTGGAAGGCCTTCAGTATACATGAGCATCTATATGTATTTATATTTATGTACTTTAAAGAGAAGAGTGTGTGTGGGGGGGGGCTTATTCTGTTTGGTTTTTTTATTTGGAGTATAACCTGAAGATGTTTTATAAACCCATAAAAACTTTTTATATTTGAACATTGCCTAGTGAAACCAATAAAATGAAAAAAATTATTTCTAATGAAAGTTTTGCTATACAGATGAAATAGGAAGGATCAGAAAAGTGGTTTTCTCTTTAAAGACATCCCTAGCAATGCATAGGTGTCTTTCAGTGGTGCTAATTTAATATTTAGAGTGCTCTTACACCCAACTGTGTGATGCTCTAATTTGAAGGTGCAGCAACTCACTGAACTTGATGTCACAAGGCCTTTCCATCATGTTCACTTGCGAGTGCTGGGAAAAAAGGGGTAATAATGCCACGGTATTTTGGAGGATTTAAGGAAATCAGGCAAGTAAAGATAACAGCCCATCAGAGTTTGAAGGAGGTCTTTTGAAATATTCCCATGGTTTTTGCATCTTTGTAGACCCAGGCAGACTCAGGAATGTGTTGTGTTATATAAGTTAATGATCTGTTAGAAGAAAAGAAGAATAAACATCAACAGTCATAAATCCAATTTTTTTTTTTCTCTACTATTTGAATGTTACTTCCTTGTTAAAAAAAAGGGCTACATTTTTCTGGCATTTAGATGCTGGAAAGCATTCTGTAACAGCAATCGTTTTCCACCCACATTTTTAGATAATATTTTCTCTTAAAGATGTACATATAATTTACGTTTGACTTTTATAACTTCCTCTGTCCACCCAGTCCTGTTCCTATCAACACTAGAGATGTTGAATCACTTCATAAGGTAAGAGCCATAATTTTCCATTTTGACTTTTCAAGTAGCTCTCTGATGGTTACCTTGATGAAATTATGCAATCTAGGATCTTTTTCCAAACCCATGTCTGCATTTTGGATTATCCTTCAGGGCTCCATTGTGCTAAAGTAACCAGTGTTCTCTAACAGTTTCCTGTAACACCTCTAGGGAAATGAAATGGCTTTTTCGTGTCTGAAAAAAAGTGCCAGTTCCTTGTCCTGTTGCCCTTGCCATGAGAAAAGGCTTTGGCAGCGCCTGTCAGAGCAACCTTCTCTGTGGTATCAGAAATGTCAGTGTAGAAGCTGCCAAATTTTTGATCCTGTTGGCTATGGGCATTTATATCACCTTGTGGGGATGTATATTTTTTCAGCATATCCTTCATCCTAATGGAGTGTGATAGCTTATGAAAGCCAGCTTGACATTCATTACCACACTGATTTTTTCCTTTTGTCCACCAATAACATCTTCGTGATGGCAGCAGTAACTGTTTACATAAGAAAAGAATTGGAAAATATTCATGATTTTGTAGGTACTTAGGGCAGTAAGTCCTTTTATTCATTGAAAGCAATAATATCAGGGTTCATACTCCCGCCATCTCAGGCTAACAAACTAACAATTCTTTTCTCCTGTATAATTCATTCATCTAATTTTTATGTGGCACAAGGCTGAAGCTTAGAAACTGAAATGTTCATCAGTGACCTAAGTACTGAGTGTTTAAATCCCTTTCTGATAAAGCACAGATGAAGAGATGTCAATCTAACAATAAAGCATTTGTTCTGAATTCGGGAAATACAGGAGCACATGTTTTAGCATCATCAAATGTGTATCTAAACTATTGGGACATAAAACATTATTTCAAGTGTTTGCTATTCTGTTTTAGCACACACTGGAACACCAGTCTTGACTACTTTTTTACCATTCCTCTGCACTTTTCTAATGGTCTCTTATTCTGTCCTGTGAGGATTCAATTATTTCGTGCACACTGAAATAATTTCAGCCGGGGCCCTGCCTCACATACAATCTCCTGAGCCAGGCCACATCAAAACAGGGCTTGTAAAAGCTGACAGCCTTGTTACTTGAGGTTGCCAACATGTTCAGGAGGAGGTCCTGTGGCTGGCTGTTGAGTGCATTTATCCACATTTTTCTGATTTTTTTCCCCTTAGCTTTCAAGTACAAGGTACAAGGCCTGGGGTTTATGTTTTCTAAAATGGTGGGTCCCTATAATTGTAGCCATGGCATGATGACACATTTGTGTCACAGGGGAAAAACATAATTAAATGGTAGAAAAGTATTCAAATAGGTGGGTGGAAAACACCTTAATCCAAGTGTCCTTTATCATGGATAAATGCTCTCTTGCTGTGCCGTTGGGCAAAAGCACTCCCTGCCACACCTCAACAAACCTTGTTATGGTGGGATGCAAGCAGTCAATGCAGTCTTGCTTTTAGTTGCTTTTGCTCTAGCAATACCCCAGGAATAGGGTTTAGGAAGTTTTGGAATCCCAGCTTTGAGCTTTGTAGTTTTTTGGGATTTTTCCCCCAGAATGTTGTCATGGATTTGGACTTTAGCAAACAATAGAAGTGAGCAACAGCCCCACTGAATCAAGAGAGATGAGCCTGCATTTAGGGGAACAATTTCTTAGCTTTGTTATCCCATTCTGTGTATCAGGGGTGTCAAATCAGCGTTTTTAAATTGATTTGTCACAGACCAAGGAACAGAATAAGACTCAAAAGCTGTTACTTCAAATCCATCTCCCTCTGATACCTTCCTTAGACATTTTAATTAACATTCCTAAATGCTTAAAGATAAATGAAAGGAATCATGGCCTTTTAAAGTAAATAAATAAATACAATGTGAGAATTTCCAATTGTCTCCATTAGGAGCAAGCAGATGGCTCATTGTAGTGTTTTATTTTGTTATTTACAGAACAGCTAGCTTGTACTACAGTATCTCTTCATCTCCAGAATTTCCCTTCCAAGATTATGTATAGGCTCTGTCTTACTAGTAATATTTTAATTCATCACTATATATTTAGCAAACTCTTCTTTTATCACTTGATGACAGAAGGGATTTTTTTCTCTGACATTTATTGCTTTTTAAACTGTATTTCTGGTACAGTGCCAGGCTTCTCCCAAAATATTGTAAATAAATGTGAGTAATACAGATTTGGATTTATGAAGCATAATGGTTGGATGCTTTAACTATGAAGAGATGCTTTATCATATTCCACCAATGTGTGGGGAAACTTTTAAGACTTGCTTTCCTGCTTTATTTTACTACAGTCCTTATAGGTTTTAAACCAAGTTGCTTTGAGACTTGAACACAAATACAGTAACCAATCTGACACACACACAATGTGAATAAAACACTCAATTATATACAGCAATTTTAACACTGATACATTCTACACACATAAAATAAAGGCACCTTGAAATAAAACTCTTATCTCCCTCACCTCACTTATCTACTAATTACATATAAACTCACACAATCAAAAAAAAAAAAAAAAGATTCCTGTATGTATATCATTAAGGAATATAAAAGAAAGGCTTGTTATCTTCCTTCATGCTTATCTGTAAGGCTCAGTAATGTTCCTATCTGTAAGAGTATATACTCTCTCTATATGTGTATGCTCATATATAGTTTATATATACAAACATAGCTCCCTTCAGACTCTGAATGATTAATACACTGGCTGGGGAAATCATGCTGTATTCACACTTTCTGCAATCAGAAATTCTTTAGATTTAAAGCCCCCATTTCTTCCTTTGCAGGCACGGCTTCATGAGACCATGAAATCAATCCTGCCACCCTTTTGGTTAAATTTGGATTCAAAATGAAAAATTGCCTTTCCTCTAACGTCCTTATTCTCTTTCAGTCGTTATTTCAGAACCTGGATCATTTATTTTTTTTATTGTATGGCGTATTAAATGTGCTGGTAACAAACTTTGAAAACATGGTGGCTAAGCAAAATGACCACTCCTTTTCATTTCACATTCCTTACATTTTTTGCATGATGATACATTGTGTGGTTTACCTTGAAGAACATGAACGAGCTTTAGTCCTGAAAAGAAAACATTTGCCTGGGGAAAAAAAAAAAGGGATATTTGTAATCAGTAAAAAAAATAATAATAAAAAAAAAACCTGCCCAGAATCATGTGTGACATTCCTGTCTGTCTCATGATGTAGGGCTAGTTAACCTCTGAGCTCAGTGTGCTGCAGCTGAAGGTCAATATTACCAGCTTGGGCTGTGGTGGGTTCTGCTGGAAGCAGTCTGGGAATCTGGATTTCCCCCTCTCCTGCCCCAGGGAGGAATAAAGGGCCTCTTGTGCCTCCTGCTGCAGCAGCAGGGGCTGGCATCACTTTTCATACCCTCGGAGGCCACATGCCACACGTCAGACACTACGCAGGAATGCAGGCAGCAGATCCCTTATCTGCCTTCCATTCTGGTATTTAATGATTCCTCAGTGGATCCAAACATTGCGTAAGACTCCCAAGTAGAGGGATGACCCAGCTCAGAGAGATACCATCCAGGAACATTTCCCAAGTGCCTGTTCCATGGGGATGGGAAAGGAAGCAGATGTTTTCCATCTGCAACTGATGCTGAAGAGCTACTATTACTCCCTCCCTAACCACAAGCTCTGTGCCATAATCATCTACTCCCTTCTTCTGCTTCTATAGATGTAACAGCAGCATGTAATAATTCAAATTCTGTCTTGTTGACACAGCTTGCTTCAGCAGTACAGAAAGCAAGCTGCTTGTTCACCCAGTCTGTGGACACATCAGCACTTTGCAGAGAGCCTGAGAAGAGTAGCTGCTTTCTTGATAGAAATTGGCAATTGCCTGCTGTCATCCAAGCCTCCCAGAAATCTGTGGCAGCACACTGGGATAGCCACATATAGTAAATTTCTGTCAGTGTGGCATGATAATTTTTGTTAGACAGGATCACAATTTTCTCCTGAAATATTCCTTGGAATAATCCTATTAATAAAACAAACCTTTTCCTCTTAATTCAGGAAGCTGATCTCAAATAATGCTTCTTTATTTGCCTTGAGTAACTATGCTGGTAGGAATTTGTAGGGCAATTGTAGGAATTGCTTCAGTTGGGTCTGTGTCACTGATGGGGAATGATCTGTCATAAACATCTGGTTTTGTAGAGAGTGAGAAAAACAGGTATTCTGATGTATCAAGTTGGAAGTTAACTGAATAAACATGAGATCTAATGGATTATATTGGACTTAAAATACAGACATGCATGCAAGAATGCCCCATAGAGAATATTAAAGATCAAAAAAAGTGGAAAAAAAGTTAAATGGCATTAGTATGATAAAAGGGGGCCTCTCACCTGTTGAACTGAAAAAGGTGGGCTGAGGGACTAAACAATTTATTTTTGGATATAAGCACAGTCAAGATGTCTATTCTGTAAGGATGAGATTTAATATTTAATATTTTAATATTAATATTCCGTTTGGACAATTTAGGTATGGCTGTTATATATTTCTTCTCCTAGTGCACAGCTGTAGATGTTCCAAACTGGAAAGCAAAATCCTTAAACCCTCTCCCTTTGCATGCTCACAGAGACCTGCTACTCAAATCCTATGGCATCATGGAAGCATAGAAAAATCCAGGTTGGGACGGACCTTGCAAGATCCTCTTGGCCAATCTTCCATAGGAAAGGGAGCCTAGTTAAGATTACTGAGTCCTGCCCAGTCACACCTTGAAGACCTCCAGCGATGGGTAGTCCACCACATCCCTGAGGAGGTTGTGGCAGCAACTGATAATCCTCGCTAAAAAAATAAACAAAACCTAAAACAATAAGAAGAGAACCTATTTAAGGACTCTGAAATGTTCCACAATACAAAGCTTTTATTTTTTTATTTTGTTTGGTTTTTTTCATATCAAAAGGCTGCATGGACACACCTGTGGCCTAGGCTCTACTTAAGGTCAGTGAACCAAAAGTGACCCTAAACTCCTAGTCCACGTGTAGGCAAGCCAAGACAATCCTGAGGCCACTTATATAGGGGATAGTCCTATTCCTTCCATAGTGAAAGTTCTGGAAAAGACTGAACTCAGTATCAAAGTCACTAAAAATATGAAGAATGTGAGACTGAGGAATGCCATGGGACTCTAAACCCTTCACGAAAATGAAGGATCCTCTTCACTACAACTGCATTATGTGTCTTGGATACCAATCCTGATGAACAAGGAAGGAGGATTAGTACTTTTGCATTTTTAGAACAAATCTAAAACCCGCATTTCATGAAAACATGAAGCAAAGGATGCTGAGAAAGGAAGGCTAGGAGGGGAAGTTTTACCATAGATAAAAGGAAAAGAATACATAGATGCTCCCTGAAGCAAAGCAGATGGGATGAAGAAGGCTATGCCACCAGCTTCCTATGTTCATTTTAAAGGTCAGGTTTAAGAGGTAGGAGTCAGGTGTGGAGGACTTTTTTCCCTCCCAAGACATCCCATCAAGAAGTCTTAGGAGACAGCAAGGAAAAGTGATTTTTGGTTTTGTAATATTTTTCCCGGATTTAACCATTACTTTTTCAGAACACATATTCTTTCTAAGTTCCAGCTTTATTCAGGGGTGACAAATCTATACTGTTCTTTTTCTTGGGGGTAAAACTTCAGTGATGTTTTGCATGAAACCCTGGTAGGAAAAATGCTTATGGAGGATGATTCCCTCAAAACTATGAAAGTTTGGAGAGCTATAAAATCCAGTGCTAGGACTCAGGATCAATTCTCCCCAAGCACACACAACCCAGTACCTCCCTTGTAAAAGATAAGAAAGAGGAGGCAGCTTCTAGGCTGAATACTCCCAAATTGCTACAGCTGATCAGTGCAAATTCCCTTTGGTGGAAAGATATGACAAGTGACAGGAGGGAGTGGAATGTTGCTTTGTTATTCTGATTTTTCACTGACAAACGCAGATCAGCAGCCTGTGTGAAAGGAGCCTCAGAGTCTATGAAACAGGAGAGAGCTCAATATATGATGTATAGACTTTTTTTTGTGCTTCATGGGGCTGCTGGGATATGAAAATGCCATTTTGGGGAAAGCTAATTGCCTGTTCAGCAACTAAAAGCAAGATACCTTTGTTCAGTGAGTTACAATTCCCTGAAGTACACTGCAGTAGCAAAGCAGTAATTACAATGCAGCATGTCTTAAAAGAGCACCATTACACATTTCATGGAGAAAAGGGTAACTTAAGCATTGCTGCTCCCTGGTTAAAGAAAAAAAGATTTAAAACATCTTGAGCATGATCTTGTATGTTTTATGAATTTAAATTTGTCTTCATACCTATTTCTAATGTGAAGACTGTGCTTGAAGCTTACTTACCCTTTTCAGACTGCTACCAGGCCAGGTTATAAGCCATTTTGTGCTGCTGGCAACAGCCCAATAATATAAAACACATTTTTAATTTTCTTCCTTTACCACCCCCCCTCCCTTTTATGTTTTTTTTTCTGTCTCCAGCAAAAAGATATTGTCTCACCAGAAGGGAATGACTTGTGGGAAAGGCAGCCAGTATAAATTAAAGTGGGGTCTTTGGCTGAAGGAGCACAATGAATGTTCAGCAAAGGATGGTGAAAAAGAGAAGTGGGAGCAGACAAAGGAAAGGAAACCAGGCAAAAGATACAAAAGAATATGGGTTTAATATATTTTTGATATCGAAAACAGAGTGAGCATGGTTGCAGAATTCTGGAAATCATAAACACCTTAGAGAGTTAAGACCACCTCATAAATGGGAATAAGCAATTTCTTGGGGATTATTTATAAATCAGACTTTAATTAAAAATTTAGGAGAAGATGAACATATGTTCTAATAAATAGTTCATTATTAAATGTTAAATAATTACTTATTGATAACTACAAGCATGCTAGAGTTATTTATTAACCACCATTTATTTATTAACCTTTGACAAATGGTATACCTTGTATGTGGAATAAAATTGCCAAAGGAAGCTGGAAAAAAGCAAGTTATGAATTAGGATTTTGACAGAGATCAGTAAGTAAGGGAACTTGCACACCAATTATATTGTGTTGCATAGGTTGCATACTCTCTCCCAACAACGATGTAATTTTCTCATGTCTCCATGGCACATATTTTGTGACTTTTTCATTAAAAAAGCCAACACAAACCCAATAATCATTTGCCATATAATACATTATTAGAAGAATTGTAAGGAGGGAGGATAAAGGACCAAGCTTAATAAATGCTGCAAAGCATACTAGTGCTCCTGAATGTTTGTGTTGAATTTCATATGATGTATGAGAAGCTGACATGTCCTGTGGGGGCTAGTTCACATTTTTTTAATGAAAGGTTACAGTTCTCTGGACCTGTAGTTTATTCAGTTTTGCTCTAGAGATGTAAATATTTATTAAGGCTTTGACTCATTACATTTTGTGCAAACCTTGCACTCCAAATCTGTGTGATTCACAGTATACTGAAAATAGAAATAATACCCCTAAATCACACCTGTCTGTGAAGAGAAAGTCTGCCAGTTCTTTCACTCCCAACTCATCACCTTGCAACAGGCTAGGAAAAAAAATCCAGAAAGAAAACTAGCTGCTACTTAGAAATGAATTCACTGGAAAAATGTTCCTTTGTTAAGAAGTGCTTGGCTGGGATGGCTGGGAAAATGCAGAGCTCAAAAAAGTCAACAGACTTCTTAGGTCACCTAGCCCCTTATTTTGAAAAATACCTGTATGGCTCCCTTAATTTTACTATTTTTTATTTATTTGTTTGGGAGTTTTGGAAGCTTGTTTGTTTGCTTGTTTGTTTTGAGAGAGATGAGTTCAAATTATTTTATGTTAGGGAGATGTAAATTGTGGCCTTATACCACTTACTGCATCCATCTTTTAAACAAGTGTGTCTTCCACCTTATTTTGTGATGAGCTTGACCCTGTCATAGTCTAAAAATACTTTGATGAGTCTCTCTGTAAATAAAAAATTACAGCCTTTGCGGAGTTCAAGCGGTCTCAAGGTTATGCAGTGCTAATCAGTTTTGTGGTTCTTAATTCTATTTTCAAATTTGGCCATGGGAGTCTTTCAATTCACTTTTGTGGCACTTGATTGATTTTGTTATTAACGTTACAAGTCATGGGATCAGATAGCAGTATGTTGAACAGACATGCACCAACACCAGCCTACTGAAACACATATTGATTTGCATCAGTATTTTTAGTCTAGGAAAGGGTTTAAATTTTGGGCTTAAAATTACTCTCTATTTAACAAAGATGAAGGTATTACAAATATTTGAGTGTGATATATAAAAATATGTATTTAAACATGTTTATGTTAAATGACATCTATAGATCTGTGCTGTTGCCTTATGCCTCCAGATAAAACTGTAAAGCTGCTGTTCCTGAGTACAAGAAAATCCATCTTGAAACTTTAATTAAAGAATAATCTATCAATGACAAATTACCAGAGGATGGATATGTCACTCACAGTGTTGGCACATCATTTCAAAGAACACAACTGAAATCACAGGAGAATAATAGATCTGGGTATTTGTTTGCACTTAACAGGCAAGGGGAACATAAGTAATATAAAGCAATTTCTAGAGGGTTTCTATATTAAGAGATTAGTCTGAAATTCCTTCACCCAGAAAGAAAAAGCAGCAGCAGAGCAAATCTGCACCCTCTGTGAAGTCTGTAAGACCTCTACTAAAACAAGTAATCACTTGATATGTTTAAAACTACTAGTTTGGGTTTAATTAATTGTGCTCATGAAGTCTCCATACCGGATGAAACCCTAGTAGCTTTTTAGTTGACTTCCTAGAAACAGTTCTTGTAATCCTATTTCAGCTTACCTTTTAAAATAGTGTGAGAAGAGGCATCTCTGAGGATGTGAGAAGTAGAAGCTTTTCCCCCCAGTTCTGTAATTCAAATAAATTAATCTTTACATCTCCTCCCTGGTCAGCTGCATGTGCATTTCCTTGTATAGAGCCATATATAGAGTTTCTATGTAAATGATAGTAAAAGCTCTTTAAAAAAAAATAAGTGATTACAATTATTCAATTTCCCACAAAATTCAGATTTTTTTTGTCCATGTTATTTTTATAAGGCCTGTAACAAGATAGATTCAAAGGAGAATTATATGACCTCAGTATGAATAACCTTAATTTTGGCTTCTTCTGCTTAAAATACCGGCATAGTAAAAAATCACAGTGAACAATGATTATCACGTTTTTATTCCTTCTCCACAGAGTATAGTTTTATCTTTATCTCATCCAAGACAACCTTGTGAATCAGGTGGAACAATACTTCCATCAGAATCATATGGCAATTTCATATAACCCGAAAGCAAATTGCTGGCAAGACATAAACCTGTTATCCTGGGCTATCTACATTTCCCTGGCCACTCATGCACACATATCCCTTGGCTATAACCCTAGATGTTTTCTGGTCACCATTTTCTATTTTTAACTTTGTGTTGGGTTGATTGGCTTCTCTTTTTCATTGCTATATACCAACTTTTTTGCTTATTTTTGACCCCTAAAACAAATCCAACTTGCTCTACCCTTGCAAGGATGTTAAGTCTAAAGTAAAAGCATAGAAATTCACATCTAAAGTTCAGAGTTACAATTCTATTTTTAGACTTGGTTGGACTACATTTCTTTCAGGAACTACTTTGAAGTCTCAACCCAAAGGAATCCATCTAGTCTCTATCATGTGCTTTAGCACAAATACAGTTGCATTATGTTTCTTCCAAAATCTATTCATGTTTTCTATATGAAGAGGATACTGGAATAAAAAACTGAAAGACGATAAATCTGATGTATTTAGCTTTCTTAATTAACAGCAGTGTTAATGAGATTGTTGATTAGACTATTCTTGACCAGAAGCTCCCAGAGTGTTGACTGTCCAGCCACTGCTTCCACAACTTTCCATCATTTTGTCCTCAAGCCCGTGGTGGATTTCAACTCACAGCCTTTTTGTTGGGTCCTTCACAATGCACACATGTGATGTTTGTGGGATCAAAAGCACTATGAAAGTGCAACACTAGAGGTTGTCAGAGTTGATTGTATTCTGATGATTGCCTCCCTTATCAGGTATTTTATCACACATCGTTGTACCTCATGTACTGCTTTAACTGAATGGTACAGAAGTTTGTGATATTTTTCAAATAGGAATTTCTTCTTCTAGCAGAGGAAACTATAGACATTGCTCTGGAATTATCAGTCCTTCAAACCTCTACTCTTCCAGTGGTGGCCTCTTCCTTGCAGTTTAGAAGATCCTTTCCAATCTGTGGCTTTTAAGGCAGAGGACGTTTAACACCTTGCAACACCTAACATGCTTCAGGCAGCTGAGAGGACAACAGCTTGACTTTCTAAATCTTCTGTGACTGGAAATTGCTTATTTGCAAGAATGTGTATTTTTGTCTTGTTGATTCTTCTTAATTTCTTTATTATAGATTTCACTGTCTGAGGATAAGGTATAAGTCTTTCCAAACAACACCCCATGTTTGGAGAAAATAGCCATACCCGAACAATTCTAAATAGACTTTTTGTTCCTGAATAATCTTTCATTTACTAAATCCTCTTGAACAATTTTTTTCAGGGTGAGACTTACTTTTTATTTAAATTATTTTAATAGTAGTATCTTTATGTTACACATGGCACTATAAAAGACCTTCAATAACAATCCCATAGTGTTTAAATAATTAATTATATGGGAAAGAGCTTCCTAATGATGACATTATTCCATTGCATGATAAACATAGCAGACCACAATCCTAGTAGGCTGGGCAACTATTAACAGCAAGCTTTGCTATGATCACTGGCTTTTATTATTAGGAATTTCAATTTAACTATAAATAATAGGTCAACACATATATTGAGAAGGATAAAATTATACTTTTGCAGGAAAATAAAAAAAACTCAGAGCAGTTATATAGCATTTAGTACAAATGTTAAGCAGGATTTGAACTGGTAACATTATTGCTTCCAGGACTAAAATACCTTAAGAGGATATAATTGCTTCTATTAAGGTTATAGAAGAACTTCATATGTGTAAATCAATACAAAACAAATAAGAAATACTGGTGGTCCTTCACTATGCAAAAAAGGCATATATTTTCAGCTAAAAGCATTCTCACTGCTTATGATGAGTGACAGTACATAATAATGATGCCACTTATTTCTTGTAATCAACATCAGAGGCACAGACTCAGGAGTGTTCACAGATCTTATGTTACGTGGAGAACAATTTTTAAGTTCACCTATACATTCACAGATGCTTGTCTTCATTAAAAATGCAGGGGTGAAAAGGAAAGGGACAGAATTCATGGAAATTCCATATTGGGTTTAGTGGCACACACTATCCACCATGAACACCTAGCATACAGTCACACCTGAGTGCACTTTGTGACCTCTCTCTGCAGGACAGACTGACTCAGGCCCTAGGGCTGGCCAGATTTCTTTCCTGAAATGTCTTTCTTGAAGCTGGCACAGTGGTAAGATTGTCTCGTCTAGTTCTCTCTCTGCAGCCCAAGTACACTTTTTGCTTGAAAACTGAGGGGTTTTCCCTTTTTTGGAACTATTTCCAAAGAGAGTCACTTGAAACAGGTTACAGGAAAATACTTCCTCTCAAGTCTGCCTGATTCCTTCAGGTGAACAACTCTGTGTTTGCCTGTTAAAGTGAACAGTTTTTTAGTCTCAAGTCTGTCTGTCTAAACAATCTTTATCTTGGAGAAACATGAGGTGCTTTTTACTCATATGCCCAGTTCCCTTCTGGTTTTGCTTCGTGGGTTTTTTTTCAATAAGAAGGTCACAGACTCAGCATAAAATGTATATCTGGATTGTTTGAATCTGAGCAGAAGGTTCTTTGGATACTACCTGGCTGTCTTCCTGTATTGCTCTTCAACAATTCATTTCTCCACCTAAGATGGTCAGTTACCAAATTCGAGTATTTATGGCATGATTATAAAATGTACAGAAGGTTTACTTTTCCCTCTAGCTTCCACGAGGACTTAAGAAGTTTTGGAAATTCCAACTCTAGATTGCCTAAACTGGACAGATAAAATTAATGCACAGGGGAGTTTTGCTTGTTTGTTTGGGTTTTATGGTGGGGTTTTTGCCACAAGTGGTTTGCCCAAATTTATGGAGGGAAATGATGTTTGAGTCAGTCAGTATTCAAAGATTGTCTTAAGAAAGATGTCAGAGTTTGAGATGTTGACATCTGGTCATCATTAAGCCTTGCTGTTCACACATGATATTTTACTTGGGCTGAACCAGGAGGCAGACAGTAATTTATATCCTGCAGACAGTGGGAAAAAGTCTGGTAAAATGTATTAGTGATCATGAATAGAAGTCTCTAGCAGGTTCAGCTGTGGGGTAAGGTACGTGAGGAGACAGATTTAAAAAAGGAAATCACACTTTGGTGATTTTCCTGGCTTAGAATGAGGAGGTTCCACCTCAGCTCATCAGATGAGAAGTGGTGTTAAGATACCTTTCCCAAGGAAGGTTGGGCTGTATGCAAAGCAATTTTTCAATACTGAGCAATTTTTTAATGCTGAGCTTCTTTGGAGTTTTCTGTTATTTTTGCATCTATTTCTGTAAAATTTTCTGGGGGAAAAAATTTACAGCATTATTTCATTCAATTTCAGTTGGCAATGTGAAATGTTAGATTAAGAGCTGTCAGGCAGTCAGTCAAATATCCCAAAAGTTTGCCTGAGTACTTCCTTAATTTTGCCAAAGATTAAAATGTCATCACTGCCACTAGGGACATTGGGCATGCTCTAAATTATTCTGTGGATTATACTTTTAAAAGTTTCAGCAGCTATATATATTTCAAATATTCATTTCCTGTACTCAGTATTTCAAAACTTTATGAAATTTCTTGCTGAACTCAGGCTAATAACTAATCAAAGACCACTAATTTAGCAGACCTCCACTTCAGAAATCCTATTTTAAACTTTAATTCCTTGTACCCATAGCTTTATACCTTTACAGTCTTCAAGAGCTTTCTAAATTTGTACAAAGTTCAGGAAAGTCTCTGATACTGAGGCAGACTTGGGGAGAAGGATTAAACAGTGAGACTGATAAAGGGATCTTGTGGGATCAAAGAAGAGGTGGATGACACTGAAACTGAAAATGTTTCAAAATTCTGAAAAGGGAAGGGAAGGGAAGGGAAGGGAAGGGAAGGGAAGGGAAGGGAAGGGAAGGGAAGGGAAGGGAAGGGAAGGGAAGGGAAGGGAAGGGAAGGGAAGGGAAGGGAAGGGAAGGGAAGGGAAGGGAAGGGAAGGGAAGGGAAGGGAAGGGATCCCACTGTTATCTTTCAGTATGAAGATAATTATGGAAGTATAACAAGGCAGGAGAGGGAGGAAATTAAGGCATTTTTGTTTTCAGTTCTAAGAAATTTCAGTCCAAGCTATAGTGTCGCCACAAAATTGTTCTCTACTCACCTGCCTGTTTGCTTCTGTGCACACCTGGCATGAAGGGACATCCTTGTATAGAGGTTCTTGTGGGTTTTGCTTTGCTTCCTTTCCAGAGAGGCAGTTTGTGGCTTTCATCATTTCAGCTAAACACTGAAGAAAGCCTTCAAAATTTATGCCCATATCTATTACAGAGGGCAAAATCCCAAATGCCTCAGTATCTGATCAGTGTACCTATTTCATTGTCTTTACTCATAAGCTGTCCCAATTTTATTAACACCTGGGCTTTTGGGAAGAATTATTCAGGGAGAAATATGCTTAATCATATCAAGGCAAAATAAGCATGGAAATGAATTTTGTTTCACTTCTCAGTGTTTTTCTCTGTCAGTCTGACAGTCAGACAACATCTTGCTGAGGTTGTGAACATATGGACTGTCCTCCAGCTGTGATACACACATGAAGCAATTCTATTTGCAGTGATCATCTCTGAGAGCACAGACACAGCAGATGCAGACAGCTACAACAGTTGACCATCACTTGCAGAACAAACCCAAGAAAAAAGATCTTTCTGGATACTGTGCTGCTGAAAACCTACCAATAAGAACCCCAAAAATACTCAACCTAACAAATATAATCAAACAAACAAACAATGCAAGCTCTGGTGAGATTTCTGTGTTGAAGAAAGACAAGGGGGTTACTGTGTTTTTGTAAAATAATCACAATCACTATAATTAATGTTGCCTTCTAACAGGAACAACAACAACTAGGACTCCAAACATTGACAAACAGCTCACATGTAAAGAACCAAAGGATATTCTTATTACTGACTTTTTTGTTTCTGTGGTACTGGGCAATTTCATTTTCATTTTGCGTTTTTAGCTCAATCACTGTCAAAATTAGCACATTTTCACTTGAAGAAACCAAAGCTGAAATTAAAAAGACCACACTAATTGTTAACTGTTGAAATTTTACTTGGAGCCTAAGGGTTGCCTCCAAAAGTGGAATTATTAATGTGAGCTATTCAAAATAAAAGCAAACTCTGATAAAAAATATTTTATGATGGAATTGTGGATTTTTAGACTTCAGTCTTTGCTTTGAAACAGTTTTCTTCTAATCTATATTCAAACTCACTACATGACTGTCAGCTCTTCATGTGTCTTCATCCTGTATTTCCATTTCTCATCTAAGCATGAATATTTACAAGGTTAATCTTCAGTACAAAGAACATGCAAAAAAAATTTTTTTCAAGTATCAAGGAAATGTAGATAAGCCATGGTACTCCAGCAAAAACTATTAACTTTCAGCATCCTTAACACTGATTAGCTCTAAGGTAATTGAGATCAGTTAATGTCGCGCTGGGACAAGAACCTTATTTTTTTTTCAAAGTCTATCATCAAAACTTCTGTCTGCAATGAGAGCTCCAGGAATTGAATGGGATTCCGTCTCACCTTCTGCATGCTGCTGAACATATCCCTTATAATTTTAAATTTAAACCTCTCTGGGATAGTCTCATTAAAATAGACAATTCCATTGGCTGCATAAGGGAGTAACAAAGCTGTTACCCCTTTCTGGTCAATTATATCGATTGCAATCCTGACATTTTCAAATGTATTTCTCCATTTACTCCAATTATACTAAGCAGATTGTTAAGAAGATTGTCTTGGACTTCGAAAGACACGCAATGAACCAGCTCACTTGTACTTGTGTCAAAGTTAATTAATTTTTCTAAATCTAAAATGACCAGGGATGCATTCTGCTTTCTGTTTTGAATTAAAATCACTTTTTCACCGCTGTGTTATTCTGAGTTTGTATTGATTTTAGGTTCAAAGAGCATTAAATTCAATTCTAAATTTTCTTTTAACCTGTGGAGAACATGGAGACATCAGAAGCTCTGCTTAGAAATTTCCCCAAGGGGCTCATCCAAAGCTTAACAAAACATTTTCAGTAACTTAATTTGACTTGATGTCTTTGAAGAACTTTCTCTTTTATCCATCAGGGTCAATTTTTTGGGAATGCTTTTATTCAAATGCAAAACATCCCAAACTAAAAGTAGTTTTCTTTTAGCTGGAATCATTTTAATATTTGTAAATGCCCCAAAGCAAAAACAACAACAACAAAAAACCCCAGAGTAGGTATTTTGAGTAATTTTTACCTAAAATAAAATAAATCTGTGGTGGGTTAGCCTTGGCTGGCAGCCAAATCCCACCCAGCTGCTCAGTTACCTCACTCAGAGAGATGATGGGAAGAAAATAGGAAAAAGAAGAGTAAGAGAGTTCATGTGTTCAGATAAGGACAGGGACATCAATTTCCTTTGTGGAGAGATACAAACCATAGAATTTATTGCCAGTTAAAATAAGAATTTAATTGCTGATGCAGGTACCAGTAAACAAAAACTATATATATACAAACTTGAAAACAACTCTTCCCCTCCTTTTCCCAGGGTCAGCTTCACATGTTCTCCCCAGACTCCACCACCTGAGCAGTGCAGGCAGGCCAGGGGGTCACAGTCCAAAACCAGCTGTTTCTCTCTGAGGTTTTCTCCTTCCCACATCTTTCCCCTGCTCCAGTGTGGGCTCTCCAGGGTGGTAGCTCCCTTGGGAATGGGAATCTGCATGGGCTGAAGTGGGCGCCTTGTCTGGGGCCAGGAAGAACCTTCTCCGCATTTTCTTCCTCCTCCTGCTGCTCCTCTGACCTCACCTATTCTGTTTCTGACACTTTTTGTTCTCTGTCTCTATTTGGCACTTTCAGCCCCTTCTCCTGCACGTGGCTGCCACAGTGAGTCAGTTGGAGTTGTCTGGAATCAGCTGTGTTGGGCATGGAGCAGCTCCAGCCCATCCTCACAGAGACCCCTCCTTGACACCTGCACCCAGTACAAATTCCAAGGAAATATTTAAATCAAACCTTACCATTAGGCTGGTTCTTCAGGGTTTGGCTCCTATGGTCTCGGGTTTGTTGTTGCTGAAATGGCTCCTGAGATATTAAAAATTGTCTTTTTCCCAGCCCCGTGACTGAAGAAGAAATCGAGATTCCTCAGCTCTGGTTCTCAAGGTTGTTTATTTTCTCTTATCTATAACATTTTTTCTCTGACCTGCTGAGATCTATCTGGCAGGTTGGTTTGTGGCACACTGCCTGCCCTTGGTAGGGTGTTAGCTTTTTATACTAAGAAATATGTGTACTTTATTTACAGTAATTTTCCAATACCTATCACCCATGTTAGACAGTCTGTCTCTAAACCAATCCAGAAGTGTCATCATCACAGCAAAAGATGGAGGACAAGAAGAAGAAGAAGGACAGGACAGACTCAGATCCCTCCATCTTGCCTCTTGAACTCCCATTTTAATCCCCAAATTTCTACTTTTTCACCCTGTGACAAATTAACTATCATACTACTCAAACTCTTGTGGCTTGTAACTCTTCACACAGAGTTGGTAATTGTTTCCATGGGTTAAAATTGAAGGCACAGGTGTCTTTGACTCCGTGCCAAGGTCTCTGAGCCCCTTGCCAGGGTCTTGAGTCCTCCAGGGCAGTCAGAGGAATGTCCTGGCTTCCAATACTGTGTTGTTTTTGCACCTGCAGGCAATTCCAACCAAGGGCACCTGTATCTGAAGGGGTGGGGAGGAGCCAGGACCATCAGCCTTCCACCTTGCACCAGGAGCATGTCTCTTAGGGAGCAAATTTAGGGGTCACCCCAATGTGCCACGGATTACCCTGTGGCACAGGCTCAGAGTACCCAATCCAGGTTCTTTTGCAGGCTCTGAGTGCCCAGGCCTGGTATCCCTGGCCCAGGTGAAGCTCAGGCACAGGTCTGGAGCAGGACTGAGCTGGTCTGAGCAGCTGCATGGCCGAGCAGGACACAGGCATGGCATGCACATGGGCATGGCACAGGCATGGGATGTCTGTCCACACCAACTGCTTTGCTGCTGTGCTGCACCTCTGGCCATGCACTGATGTTTCTTACTCTTCTGAGAGCAAAAAACATGCCAGTATTTGATCTGGGATCTGTCAGAATTCTGGCCAGTGTCCTACAATGTCTGCTTGCTGGACTAGATGTAACAAGCTCGACATTATCAATCTAAAACCCAGTGAGGCAGAAGCCATGTGACCAAAAAAAGATAAAACATACGAGTAGGTTTGATGCAGTAATTACCTCTGTGATAGCTCTTTCTAGGGAAGGTGAATTGATGATGACAACGTAGCGAATTTTGCCTTTCTAGTTCTGTTTTCTGAACAAAATTCACCTCAGCTGTCAATCAGGTCATTTTCCCCTCACACTAAATTAGCACCATTTACTTTTACAGTGTCTTTTGTACAATGCTGAAAGGTGAACTATATTTTAATTCAACCTTGAGAATATTCGGGTGTGTTAAAAGTTCTAATATTTGTGTAATATTTATTTCTTAAAAAAAGGTGCTGGCCAAATGAGCTTCCTTTTGTCAACCTGATCATGGTCTGAAGACCACAACCTAGAAAGTATTTTTTATTCTTTTTACTTTGCAATTATAAGTGAATGATAATTTTCCTTTGATCACAGTTACAAAGATTTAATTTTCATTTTTCTATGTAGCTGTAAGATATTGTCTGTTTCATATAGTACTTTCCATACCTGGATATTTTGTTTTATTAGAACAGCAAATGCCTTTTGAAATGACACTTGTGTCTCTCCTGCACTGTCAATAAAATGCTGTAAGACTGACTGATGCACGGACCTTGCACAGACCTGTTACCACTACAAAGAAGCTATGGCAACATAAAGCTGAGTATTTCAAAGGTAATTCTCAGGAAAATTATTTTTCTTCTCGAAATAGGAGCTACAAAATATAGTGTGCTGAAGCAGGGTGAGCTAGGTAGTGGTCAATGAGCTCAAGGACGATTTTAAAGTCCAATCCATCATGAAGGTTTAAATATTTTCATGGAAAGAGTGAAAACTTGGATTTCCATTCCTATTCTAAGGGCTTATTTTATCTAATAATATTCATAGTTACCGCTTCAGGCAAAGACTGTACCCTGTGTTTCATCTTTCAGTGCCTTGCTCCTTTGGCTGGAGACTCATGCTCCCTGAGGAGCAAGGAGAAACTTTTTCAGGGAGAACTGTGCCTACTGTTCTCCTCCTGCCTGTCTCACAGCCCATGAGCAGTGTTTGACACAAAACCATGAAAGCTGCAAAGTTTCTGTGTCACAAGTGAGGCCCTCTCAGACTTGCCTATAATCTACCCTGAAGGATAGAAATGAAAATGGATGTGGGTTCCAGAACTGGAAATCCAACAGAGGCTTCCTGACTCTTTCAGTGTAGAAAGGCACAGCTTTGGGAGAGTGAAAACAGAAAGTAAGCACTTACATTATTAGGTTTATAATAGATCAATAACCTTGAATTTATTTTCTTTATTATTATTTTAAACACTTAAGGTTGCCTCAGGTCTGTCATTTTTTTCTTTCTGCTAATATCAGGTGATCTGGTCCCATGAAATAATCTGAACCATCATGATGAGGCGTGCACACTGTATGTTCAATCAAGTTCTCAAGTCTTCTGTGTCTGCCACATTCTTCCAGAGCCATCCACATGCATAGATGATGGGTTTTATAAACTTAAGAGTGAATCAAAACCTGAGATTCCCTCGTCTTCATGCACAGGTGCAGAGGCCTGTGACTCACTGGAGCTATGTGGTGAGCCCAGGCAGAATTTAGCAGTAACACTGTGATTCCTCCAGGTTCACATCTGGAGCCTGCTCAGCATGTCACAAACTGAGTCACTTGGGGTTCAAAATGGTGATGGTGTCATCATTACCCACTAGTGAAGGATAAAAAAGACACCCAAAAATGGTCTGCAAGTTGCTCCACGTGGCCACTGCCTTCTGTGACTGAGGAAGAAAAGCAGGTGCAGAGCTTTCCCTGTGCCCACTCCAGATGCACCCACAGGCAGGACCCACGCTGGGTGCAGCTGGGAAGCAGAAGCATCTGCTGGCACAAGGACAAGCAAAGCAGATAGGGGCTGATGGAAGAGGGGAAAGAGGCAGCTTGCTACCATTGTGCAGGGACAGGGATCCCCTGCCTGGACAGGTGTTTGAAGGTGAGCAGGGGGAAAGGAGCAGCTGTTTGCTCCACTCTCAGCATCTCTGCTGGTCAGAGTGACCCTGAGATGTATTAGAAAGTCTCTTTTCCCAGCTCGGCAGTCAAAGAAGGAGTCAGAACTATTCTATTCTTGTTCTCAAGGTTGTTTATTGATTTTTATCGATAAAATTCTTTCTCTTGGCCTGCTGAGGTCTGTCTAGCAGGTCAGGTTGAGGCACTGCCAGTTCTTGGGGTGGTGTTATCTTTTTATATTAAAAACTACATGTACATTATTTACAATAACTTCCCAATACCTATCACCTATGTTAGACAGTGAGCTTCTACTCTAAACCAATGTAAAAGCGTCAACATCACCCAGAAGATGGAGGCTAGGAAGAAGAAGGTAAAAGGACAAGCCACACCCAAATTCTTCCATCTTGGGAACCCGAGCCCCCATTCTAAAAACTCCCAAAAAATCTATTTTTCACCCTGTGATAAATTCACTATCATTCTACTTAAACTTTGTAAATCCTCATATAAGGCTGGTAATTTTTTCCATGGGTCAAGATCAAAGGCACAGGGGCCTTGGGCTCTGTGCCAAGGTCTCTGAGCCCCTGGCAGGGTCTCGAGCCGTGCAGGGCAGCCAGAGGGATGTCCTGGGCTCCGACACCCCACGTGAGCAGGTCTGTGTTTCTGTGACCAGGATCAGGCATCCTTGTGGGAATGAAGGGGAGAAAAGGCCCTGCAGGGAGATGAGGCAAGGGCTGCTCTGCAGGCAGCAGGGGGAAGGAGTCCCACGGGCACGCTTGGCACAGCTGCAGGCTGGACCACCCTGGCCCTGTAAACTGCTGGTTTGCTGAACTGCACAACCTCCATCCCCAAGGGTCTGAGCTCTTCATTAAACCTCAGCTTAACCACTCTGGCCTCATCTGAGCTTCGCGTAACTGCTTGGAGACAGGCTTGTGTGATTAAGAAAATTTGGTGGTGTCTCAGAAGGTATCAAATAAACCTGAAAATACTTTAAATTTGTAACTTAAGAAGGCTCTTCTTTGTGGCCTGTTGGTTAGAAAAAATAATGTAGAAAGAACATTTCTTTTTTTTTCCTTTGTGAACAGTCAGATTTCATTCCACACCACTTTATCCACCATTTAATGAAACTTTTCATCAGACATACAAATTGGATAATGTCAGGCCTCCCTTTAAAAACTGAAATAAATGAGTGAGGCTTCGCTAGTGAGCAAACCTATTCAATCAGCTTCTGTGGAGAAGCAGTTTTCAACATTAGGAACTGGATACCTCCCATTAACATGACTTAATGCAGCTGTGAAATGCTGCCAAACTTATGTAATACATTTATTATGTGGCAGCATCGTGTAAAATAAACCAGGGCTGCCACTGTAAGCTCTCATTTGTAACAATTCCAGCTTTAAAAACTGATGAAGAACATCAGGCGATTCTGTAGTAAAAGGTAGATCTGGGAAAGCTCAAAGAGTCCCATGAGGGAAAATAAAAAATTGCAGTACAAGACATCTTATCAAATTTACAGCCTGTAGCATTTCTGTGTTGGTTCTTGCTTTCCTAGAGAAAAATGGCAAAACACTCTTTTTCTCTGCAATTAAATAAACATGAATTCTCAATATCTGCATGTCAGAAATCAGACTGCAGAAATTTATTGTAGTTCCTTGATGACTATTCTGATTTAAAAATGTACCAAAGCTTGTTGATTTAAATAAGATAAATTTTCTATTGGGCTAATCCTCTGTGCAAGGAGGAAACAAACAGAGATGGTATTTTTTAAATTATGGTGGGGTTTTTTATGCAAAAGCCAGGAGTCCAGAGACTGCATGTGTAAACAGATGATTCAGAACAAACTCACCTGATTATGACTTTGAACCAAGATATGTGAATCCAGCCAGGACTTCAGAAATTATGTTTTAGACTACTGAATTGTGTTAATCCACAGGATCTTTACAATGCAGGTCATTCCAAAGGCATTGACTAAGCTATGCAATTTAAAGATATGAATTTATTTCCCACGCATTAAAGTAATAACAAAAGATATACTCCTTCCCTACCTGTTAGCTCATTTAAAGTTTTATGCTTTGTGGCCATATATTGGAAGCATTGTTTAGGGCAGACCCCTGCTGCTGGAAATTAATCTTAATCTGTAACTGAGTGGAGTTTTAGCAGCTTTGTTCTTCCTTTCATTATTTTCTAAGTCTTTCCTTGTAGGCCTTGTGTCTACATTCACTCAACTACCAATATCACTTGAAAAGACAGATGAAATAATAAAAAGTTCATTCAGTATGGTTTTTCTGGCCGAGTCACAACACTTTTCTTTTGCTTTTGCTTTTTTTTCTTTTTTTTTGGAAGAAAAGCAAAAACAAAAAGCAAAGAAACAAAAAGAAAAGCTTCTTTTTTTCTTCCTTTTTATTCCTACTAAATAACATTGCTATCCAGAGAATGTATAATTTAATTCTGGGATTTTATCACTCATTATTAGGGGATTTACAGCATTCTTCATTCAAGACAGCATTTTCTCTCACTGAAACCTTTCACACCTTTACTGGAGAAGTTCTTCACAGCACACTGTTTTCACTACCCTCATGTATTAAGAGGTGGAGATGTGAGGAACAATCATCTTGTGTTGAAGTGTCACATCCTGGAACTTAATATTTTGCTCTTTTTCTACCCCCACTGCAGGATGAGCAGGATCACTTTGCTGTTAAACCTTGCAAATTCTTACATGACCCACTTAATTTTCAGGACACAATACAGGGATCTCCAGGGGTCAAAAACCTGGGTAGCTCCTTTGTTAGGGCCAGATTGTTTCTGGAGCACTGCTACATTCTTCCTAAAAAGACCACACAACTTTTAGCTGAAAGGCAAAGGTGCTGGCTGTGGAGTTCTTTCTGCAGTCAGTTTGTCAAAAAAGGCTCTTTGTGCAAAGTGATTGAGCAGATGTGATCTCATGGTTTGCTGCCAGGTCCTTTTCCACCACCCCCTGAGGCTGTAGAGTCCTGCCAGTCAACTTTTGCCATTTACAGACCACTGTGTGAGTCACTTCACTCACTAAATAACTGGAACAGGATGCAGGTTGATTTTTGCTGCATTACTGAGCTCCAGCAAGGAATGAGGCACAGCAACCTGGGCAGGGACAGGGATTTTTTCATGGATGCTTGAAAGAAAAAACTGGAGTTGAAGCAAAATCACATGGGATCTTTCAAAATTGCTTGTGAAAGAATTTAGGTGATAATTTTCTCCTTAATCTACTCAAAAAAAAAAAATCATAGCATCCCCCTCTCCCCCCTAAAAAATTCCAAACAACACCTCACAAAAAAAAAAAAAAAAAAAAAAAACAACCAAATAAACAAATAAAAAAAAAACCCCCCACAAAAAAAGAAGACAAAAATACCCACAATAAGGAATTTGGGCTTTAATTATCTGTAAGGACTCTTGAAGCACAAAGTCTGTTATGGGTTTAGACAGAATTAAAACGTGATGCATAAAAAGGGAGGATTACCATGGAATTATATTTGCTGTTTCATCACCATCACCTGGTTGCACTTATTTTCCCATTTGAAGTCCATAGTGTATGAGTTCTGTAAAGGTCAATTACTACAATCATTTCTCTATTTTAATTATCTTTGGTTTACATATTTGCATTTTTGTGGAATTTTACTATAATTATTTCCTGCAATCTGGCAACTTCTCACCACCCCAGCTGCACAGTTGCTGAAGAGTCAAACTTGACAGGAAACCTGGCAGTTAATTTTGTCTATAGGGTGTCCTAAGTTGCCATAGAAATGGTGAGAATTCTGGCCGTTAATATTTCACTGAAAATCCCAGGATGATGATATGAGCACAGGGAACCGTGTTGTTCCAATGATCCCTAAAAGCTGGAATGCTCCCATGGGCCAAGGGCAGCCAGGTGCATCTTAGAATTTGTCAGGAAACACTGGTAGAAGGTGTTGACTCACAAGTTTTGATGGCCTCAGTTTCTGGTATTTGTGAGAGTGTTGAAAAATCAGCTGGCCTTCAGACACGAGGCTTCTCCAGACATAGAGGAAATGTGACGCAGTTAAACCTCAGGAGAAACAAATTTTAGAAACCCTGGCTGCTTTACTGGAATAAACCTCAGAAATTCTGAATGATGGAAGTTTGTTTAGAAGACACAGTAATTGGTACTCCTTTGGTAGAACACTTTTTTATTAATTTCCAAATTTTAATTCACAAAAAACATTTCTGGTCATACACATTGCACTGCATTTGTGCTCATCAAAATAAAATAGCAGGGGCTATGTTGCATCTATATGCTGCAGTTGAAGGAAAATCAAAATTGTAACTGAACACTGAGAATTTGGACCCTCAGAACAACTTTGTCACAGAGTTTTGAAAAAAGACTTCTATGTGGTCTGCATATATTCTACTTACTTACTGTTAAGAGGTAAATTTGGTTACAGAAAAGATATCTGTTTAAGTATTTGTTATTGATAAGGGAAAATCTCTGGTATTTATAAGGTTATATTTGACTTAAATTTTGTTTTGGCAAACAGCATGGAAGGTGCCTCAGTTTTCAAACTGCTCTCCAAGGTGACAAGTTGGGGACATTCTTTATCCTAACAATCTCTTGGTTCACATCCATGGGCACCACTTAATTAAAAAGAACTTAGATTAATGGTCTGCCATGGGTCTCTGACAGACCATACCGTGGGCCAAGCTACACCTGCTTGGTGTAAATGTTTCCATTTGCTCTTAGGCTGTTTGACTCTCTTAGTGAGCTTTAGAAAACACTCCTGACTTCTCCCATATCCCTGTCTAGCACTTCTTAAATGGTGACTTTAAAGCACACTTAGTACTTGGGAGACCTCCTAGACTCTAATGCTTTATAACAGCTGTGGACTCAACCTTGATAAACTTTATGTGCAAGTACAAGTTTGGTGTCATGATCACACTTAGGCAAATACAAATAATTGACACAAATCAATAGGTTAAACAATGTTTTTTTCATGCAGGTCTTCCAGCCCGAAACACACATTTTGAAATCAATATTTTTGTTATGAATTTACTGCTTCCATGGCTAGCCTGATGCAAAAATTTAGGTTTGGGATATTTCAGTGGGTTTATATGTTGGATCACTTGCCATGAAATAAAGTTTAGGCATCTCTTCTTAAGCAATCAGAATAAAAATCAGAACAGTTAATTCAAGCCTTTAAATATTAAAGCTCTAAATATTCAAGCCTCTAAAACTAAAGCTTATCTGTAAATACTCTAAATAATTATATTGAGAAGAAAGCTTTGGAGAAACTACAAAAAGACTAGCATCCACAACTAATTTTTTAAATAACTGCAGAAAGAATGTTATCCACAACAAATTCTTTAAAGATCCTTTGTAATACAGATTTTTTTATTGTTAGGATAATTTAAGAGAATAAAATAGATATTTATCTATTCAACAAAAGGAATATTGGACTTGATACCTCATCCTTTTGTAATACATACGAAATTGCTTCTGCAAATATTTTCATACAATAATATCAGAAACCAAATTAAGAAAAATTGAATTCTAGATCAATATAAATTGTATTTGCAAGATATGATTTAACAGATTAGAAAAGCAGTTAAAACACTGTTACAGAACAATGATAAATCCAGGAGCACAAAAGCCAGTCTCCACTAAATGGGGAATTGCTACATGACATAGATAAAGATTTGGAAGTTAAAATCGTGCATCAATAACTGAACAGGCCTTGGACCTGTCAATGTTTGGATAGAAGAGCTCTAAGAAAAGCCCATTTGATGCAGGAAATTTAAGTCACTGACCCTCTGAGACACCACTAGAACAAAGTCACACCACTGGGTTAGGGAGGATGCCATGGAGCTGTGATTTGTCAGCATTCACAGATGTTATTGAAAATACTATTGATTTGTGTGCTGGGCTTATTTTTTCTTCAGCAGCCAAGTGTGTTAATTCTGGTTTCCTGCATAATTTCAAACAGCTGGTTACATTGAAGGTTATATAAAATAAAAGATGTGACTCATTTTATTCTAAAATATTGACTTTTTTCTGCCTTATTTCAAAATCATTATTGTCAAGTCAAATCAAGTTAGGCAAACTGATCTTATGACTCCTTGAAGAAAATTTTTTCTTACATTTTTTGCACAAAGAAAAGTTGCTCTAAACCTTTTTTTTTAATAAAGAGAAAATAGATTATTTTAAAAACTCCCTCATTCCTGTCATTTGGAATTAGAAGCTAGACAGAAAGATAGAGTGGCCTTCATCAGAGATTTGCCTTACCTGTAAAAGTCGAGTCAAACTTTTACAGGTAAGGCAAATCTCTGATGAAGAGATTTTTGGGAAATCACTCTTTGGGAAATCACTGTGCATTCTTGGCAGGGATTTGTAAGATATTATAAATTACATATTCCCAAAAGTTACCATCTACACTGGCAATGCTCCTGCTGGAGAAAAGAATGATCTTGGATTGTCTTCCTAAGACACTTCAGTGATACCTGGTGCGGTCAATGAAATCTGAGAGTCTGTTCTGGTGGACATCCTGGCAAGGACTCAAGGAAACCTCCCAGATCCCAGGGAAGGTCAAGTCTAGGAGTAGGATGAGAGGAAGGATCCTGGGGTGAAAAAGGGAGAGACAGTGATGGCAATGGCAGTCCTGTGTGGAAATACTGTGATTTAAAGGCAGCAAAGGGAGAGGAGTGGAGGCCTGCAAGGCTGCTGCTGATGGGACAAAGCCTGAGACATGAGGAGAGTGAGATGTGATAAAGGTCCCAAAGGGAAAGTCTGGGACTGGAGGCTACAAAGAGCATGGGGAAGGGGAGAGTAAAAGAGAAAGTGAATGAAAAAACAGAGATGGAAAATGCCTTATGAAACAAGCTTATTGTGTGACCTCGAGGTCAGGAAACCTCCACACACTGAATCAGTTCCTGCAGCTTTAATGAACTTGATACTGGAGGGGAGACCATAAGCACCAAATCTAATCTTAGCCTCTTTGTTTCAGAGCCTGGCACTCCAATCCCATTGGGATATCTGCACCATCATTTACACAGATCTGCCTTTCTTCCCCTAAAACCTCCTCTCAGAGGCTGACCTAGCTCTTTCCTGGCCTTGGATGATTCATCCTCCCCAGGAATTTTTCTACTTTTTGTCCATAAATCTCCCAGCAGACCTGGCTCCAGGTCAGATGTTCCATCTCACAACCTTTACACTCTTTGTCTTTATTTGTGAAAACAGTGCTGGAACAGGCAACTCTTGGATATCCATACAACTCCTGGTGTCTTTAAATTCAAACCAAATTCTACCTGTGGACCAGAAAACTCAAAGCACACAAAAATCTATCAAAAAATTACCACTAGCAAATGCACCCATATTCTCCTTAAAAGCAACACAAATAAACGTTTCTGTAAAGGCAGAAGGAGTAACTATAGTCTATCTAAGTAACTTCCAGAACTTAAGCATACAACTACTACTTACTGTAAATTCTTACTTGGGTAGCATATTCCCTTTAGAAAGCCAGACAGATGGAACAAACTGATGGCAATTTTATTTTCTTTCTTTCTTTTTTTTTCTTTTTTTTTTCATGTCTGAGGAGAAGGGAAAACACACAGACAAAAAGGCAAAAATTCTAGACTGGTTATGGCTGGTTAGGCAAGAAGTACAAACAATAAGACACAGAAATGGGAATTCCATTCCTCAATTTTGAGCAGAACTGTGAGCAAGCCCACTGACTTCTCTACACCTCTTTTTCTCTATCAACATTGTTCTTTCTGCCTTCATTTAGCTTTGTGGAAAGCAGAGATGTACTTGGATGATGTGCTGGGAGGCATTTGTAAGTAGATAACTTGTATATGTCTGAAACAAAGCTCACTCTCAGCCTGTGGTGCCAACCTCTCCCCGCTTGTATTGCCTGAGATTTAAGAAGGAACTTTGCAGCAAACTTTGGAAACATTTACAGCAACTACATGGAAGTGAATAAAAAAACTACTTCTGATAATCTTGCAGAAGAGGTGAGGACTGATGGCACAGAAAAAAAAAATGACTGCAGGAGCTCCTTCACTTGGCAAATGAGTACCCTTCAATCAAAACGTGTCTCATTCTGTCTCACCAAATGTCAGATACCCGACTGAGAAGTACGAGTGAAACCTGGAGAATGGAGCAGTTTGCCTCAGAAAACAGTGACTCTGGGAGGAATTTAGGGGTCACAGCAGAGCTGTGACTCCAAAAGGCTTTTTGCAGAGCTGTGGGGAAAGGGTTAATGCTGTCCATGCGTGGATAAACACAGGAGGAGAGGGAGGCGAGCTCACCTCTGTGCTGTTGTTATTGCAATGCTCTGCACTGCCCTGGCCTCTGTACTTTTAAAGGATGTTGGTGAGGGTGTTAAAAAGAGCCATAAAAAGTATTTAATGGCTGGAGATGTAACGGCTTACAGTGAGAAATTTAAAGCACTCATTTTGTTAAGCTTATAAAAAGAGAGATTGAAAGGTGATTTGATAATGGTTTATAACCATATGCATAGGGGAAAAAACACCAGGGAACAAAGGATTCTGTAATCTGCTGGAGGAAAAAAAATGTACAAGGAATTGGTGACTGCAAGCTGAAACTGAAAATAAAAAAATACCATATATACTTTTAGCTGGAAAGGTAAAAATTAATGAATATTAGCAGTGAAACTGGCGAACACTCTACCTCCTGCTGATTTTTTATCAAGACTGCAATCTCCTTCAGAAGCTGGCTGTAACTGAAGAAAATATTTTTAATTATATTAATGTAAGGAGAAAAATAGGAAAAAAAATAAGGCCCTCTTCAACTTCCAGTATTTTAATTTGTTGTATTTTTTATAAATCAGCTTGGTAGCTTGCTTGAGCCTCAGGATCATTGTCCTCTAGTGAATAAACAATGCTGAAGGTTAACATCCAAGTCAACTGGATACAGACTTGAATTTAGCTCTGCAGGACAAACTGGGTAAGAAAATTATTTGAACAGAACTGGATATCAGCAAAAGTTTGTCACCACATTTATAAAACTTGTCATAAGATATGCAGCAAATAACATCTCCCTCCCCAGAACTTAGTTTGGAAGAATTTGACCCCAGCTGTCCAAAAAGCGAGAGACAAAATGGTGTTTAGAATGAGCATTTCATTATGGAGTTCATGAAGTTGAAGGACATTGAACAAAACTATCAGAGGAAAAATTCATAAAAGAAAACTCCTTAATATTTGAAAATAATTCCATGGACATTTTGGTCTGACTTTGAATTTTGCTTGCTAGTTTGCGTGTTTTCACTTTTCCCTTTTTGCTTCCTTTCTTCCCCATTTTTCTGGATATTTCTCTATCCCACACAAGGAAACTAGGTTTTAATAAGTCCCTTACAGAGCCTGCTCCTGCTACAGCTCCTGTTCCCCAGGCTCTCTGTGCTGACTGACTGCACCTCACAGACCCTGGTGCTTGCTATTCTCCTGTAAGAGTGAGCAAATAATTCATAATGAATTGCTGATTGGGTTAATTTCACTCCCTGCTCCCTGTCTGTGAGTTATTTATGATTCTCATAAATACACTTGTTGAATAGCTCCTATTAACTATCCCGGCTGCATCTCATTTCAGGGCACTTCACTGCAAGGCTCCAACATGTGACATTTGAGCTGCGTTATCTGGTTTAAAGTAAGGATTTCCAGTGTCCTTTTCCATCAGATGACTGAATTCCTGGGGCTCACTTTTCTTAACAACTTAGGATAGTCTATCAAAGGAAAGCAAGACTCCTCCTGTCACACACACTGTGATCTCTGACAATTGTCACCTTTCCCTGTCCTAGGTGTAAACTAGAGACAACACTTTCCTACTCAGCTTTCAAGCAGGTATTTTTGTTATAAAGCAACATTCTGTTTATAATCAGTGTGTTAAATGAAGCCTTTTAAGCTATAGAACACGATACCAGCTTTGTTTTCTCTCTTTTTTTTTTTTCATTCTGAGCTCCTCCATATATTCCTGATGTTTCCTTGGATCTCCAGGTCCTTTTCCACCTGGCACCAGAGGAGGTGCTGCCACCTTGTCTATTTCTTACTGCAGTCAAAATTGCTTTCCAGCACAGGAAAATAGGGTCAGACTCTAAACAAATGACATGAAATTGTGCCCTTGGTATATTCCTTAAAAAAGTAACAAAAATCTGCATTTTTTCTGAACCCTGGGCCAGATTTTACCATGACAGTGACTGTGTAGTGCATTTATAGTGACCACAGTGTCACTGGTCATGTATCACAGATACCCAGGGCACCAGAGAGCCCAAGGAACCAGAGCTGTAACACTTCCTCTGATAAAACTGGTAAATAGACCACCACCATTTTTCTTCCCTGTTCTTCAGCCTGCAAGGAAAATGTGGGCTTGGCAAAAAAAAGCACAGGAAGAGGATTTATTTTCATAGGTTTGTCTTTCAGATTCATTGCAGTAATCACATGGTCCATTCTTGCCACAATTTATGCTTTGTATGATGGTTTCAGTCCTACATTTCCTGGTTTTATTCTTAAACATCACCTGCTAACTATGGTGGTGGGAGGGAAGACAAATATGTGTCAGACTCAAGGTGATATTTGGGGTTGTATAGAGGTGGAAAAGAACAAGGAAATTAATTGCTTATTTATTGGTTCTAAACATCAAGGTAATAAACACAAAGAACTAGAAATTCTCCTTGTAGAGAGGTGACCTGTTCTAACTTGTTAGGCTTAAAGACAGTGAGAAGGGTTGTATGGCTGTAATGACGGATTTTTAGGAAGAACAAGGCAGAAAGAGTCTTTTACTAGGAAATTAAGTCTCATTCAGAACTAGAGGGACAGGAACATAAATTAGCGCACAGTCTACAAAGGTGAGGGGTGGCTGCTTGTTACAGAAAAAAATTAAACTAGCAAAGAAAATGAGCTAAAGCTGCAGCAGTTGCATGAACGGAACCAAGTGCTGTTACAAATTAAACTCTAATGGTATGAACATAAATAATTATTTCAGATCATTTAAGAGAGTTTCCTTTAATAAAACTACTACTCTAAGATTAACTAACCTCCTGTTCATCAGGACAATGGACAAAGATGAATTGATCCTCACGCTGAAATTACAGTAGTTGCCCAAAACCTGCCCAGTTCTAGCCTGATAGCATTCATTAAACATGAACAGAGGCCTTATATTTTAACTTTCATTCTTAATTTAACAATGGAATTAACCAAAACTTAAAGATGTTAGGAGTAAGGATTGGGAGAAAAAAGAAAGAAGAAAACCTCAACAAATGAAAGTAAGGAAAAAATATTTGCCCAGTAGTTAGAAAGTAGCTTCTCTGCAAAGATATGGGCCTACCCTAAAGAATGATTGTATCCAAATGACAATTTAACCATTTGCTGTTCTTCATATATTTATGGAAGGTATTGTTTGCAGAATGAGTCATAAGTTATAAATATTCCCTATTAAAGGTTTTAGTTTCCATCACTTTTTATACCAACTTTTAACTTCTAATAACTCAAATAATAATTTACATACTATTATATCAGTAAATATTGAGTTATTATATTATTCTTGCTATTCTCTCTGAAGGTTTTCTGTATTAATAAGCATTTGGACCATGGCAAATATTGCTGTTTCCAGAGAAGAGAGAATCTAATAAAATGAGCAGTCTCTCTAAAGGTACTGGCTGAGCACATTCAGCAGAGTACATGAGATTTTACCTGCTAAACTATCCTAGGCCTGATATAAATGTGGTGAAATAACTTTTGGAGGATTCTCTCATTTGTTACCTCTATCTCTTTGTTGATTGCAGGGCTCAGCCTAGTCAAACTGACCTAAACTAGGTGTCTGAAGAAATTTTTTATCAATTCCCCACCCCTCCCCAAACAAGTGCAATAAAAACAACTTTAATACATTATTAAGGTCTTAATGTGAAGCATTTAAAGCCTAGAAAGTAATAATACAAAATTCTGGTGAAAATTTCTGGTATTTTGACATAAATTATATGACAGTCTAAATTGCATGGTCATATTTTCCTTTGTCCTCTATAAGTTCTGTTTTTTGCAGCTTTCACAAAATGAACAATTATTCAAGACCTCTTTTATCATTAGTGCCCAATACGTGTCTCTGGGACTTATTTACTATGCTCTGAAAAATCCTTCTTTGAAATCAGAAATGTTAATTGCCCTGTGTAGTTTTTCTGATCTATCTTTAGCTTAGCACCCAAGTACTTCATAAACCATAACACAACTCATCTTTACAGCTGGAAATAGCATCAGAATTCAGAGATTGAGAATAAAAGTACTCTCTAATTTTAGAATAGACAAATTATACTCTGTTGTGTGGGTGGTGTTGTGTTATCTACAAAATCAGTTGCAGCACACAGAGATATGCCTGACTCCTCTCAGTACTATCAGTGGTGCTTATATACCTCTGTCTGCTCTGTCACCTTCCAGGAAGAATCTCTCCATGTCAGATTTAGGTCATTTTAATGCTACTGAGAAATAGTTGCACTCTCACACTGCTCAGAAAATGAAGTTTTATGCAAATGAATGGGAATCAGATTGCAGTCAAAGTCTTCAGACAAAATTTATTAGTCTCTGGCACATCAATCAATGGCTGTGCAAAAAAAAGATATGTATCAGACTGAACCTTTCATAGAGCATGAAATTTAGAGTATCTATAACATCCTTATGCATAAAATTAAATGTGAATTGTGAATGTTTGCAATTATCTAGGAAATGGCCTGCTCTTATAATTATTAAAGCAAATGTATAAACCCTGCATCAGAGAAAACATGGTTTTACTGCTATTAAGAGACAATTTAATGTATGAAATCACATTAGCATTCTCAAAAGATGGATTTCAATCATTCACATGAACATTACAAGCCTGTTGTATGAAACTTCAAAAAGAGGATAGGTGATTTTTCAGGGTAAGCCTTAATGAGTACATCACTTGCACATTGCAAGTAGAGCAGAGCAGTTATCATCTGCTGTCCTGAGAAAACATCAACTGTACAAATTTCTGTCATGTATGAAGGACTGAAGCTCCTTCTATAAAGCTGATACAAACATTTTGTTTGACAAATAATGCCAATTTCCAAATCTCATTACTTCATATTGCTCAGAGGTTTCTCTCCAACTTCAGGAGTTGGAAGTCTTGGAGGAAAGCGAGGGGAAGGAGTTTTGTTCCTGGGGACTGTCACAAATTCTGCAACAGAATGAGAGGAGACTTAGACTGTCAGCTTCCTCTGCCTGGGCAAGCTTAAACCAGTGGCCAGGCTTGTACCAAAACCACAGGATACCTGGAGGGGAGAGTGCAAACACAGAGAACAGACCTGTCTGAAAATGTCTGGGTTTATGTGCCTGTCTCTCTTCAGATGCCTCTTCCACAACCACAGTGATCTTCCTTCAGTTTAATCCAGATGACTTCATCCTCTCTTTGAAGGTGAACACTTTGAAATTTTCACACACTTCATCCTCAAAGAGAAGTTTAGAAAACTTCCCAGTCCCATTCCCTCTTTCCATGTGCCCTCCTGCCACGACTATTCCAGCTGGTACAATAGTTACAGTTTTTACCATGGCTCTAAGGCTGATGCCTGCTTTTTGGCAATGTACTTCCAAGCCCAGAAATAGCAACAGCAGGAAAATCTACTTCCAATAGCATAGACCTGATCCTGAATTTCGAGGATTAGCTGGCTGTTTGTGTATTTTCACTAGAATGTTGCTTCTGTAAAAGTGACACATTTTCTTGAGAGGTGACTTAGACTCCCAGCTTCCTCTGCCTGGTTCAAGAGAGCCTGCATCAAATTCATAGGAAGGTATCCAGAAGGTAAATGTGGAAAACCAGAGACCTCCTATAATTGAACATATTTCATATTGTCTTTTCTGTAAATACTTTGCCTTTTTCATTATGGATTATTTAATGTCTGTCAAAAGTCAAGAGCCAGTTGTGCTGTAGCTGTATTTCCAACTGCCTGATAAATATGAAATCCAGTTTAATTTATGAGAGGACAGGTAAGTGCAAGACCTTGATATAGAAGATACATGAATGGCCAAGGTCGAAACCAGTAATAGACTTTTGTGTTTAGAGCTTAAATAATAACTCATAATCAGTAGAGATAGGTGAGGAAATGGAGGTCAAATACTGGTAGAAATATTGAAGCAGCAAGTGCAGATGTTATTCAAACTGACAAAGTAAATATTATTTCAGTGAATGGTATTCACCTTTCCTTTTTCCCAGTTCCCATTTGTGATATGCAATAAAATGTTACCAGCCTGAACTAGAACTGCTTATCTGCTAAGAAAGTGAGGGAATGTTGTTCATTTAAGATTCATACAGACACAATCGGAGAGGGAAATCTCATTTGTGTAGACAGGTCCCACCACTGGAAAATAACACCCAAGCACAGTTTTCATTGTTGCATAAACCTGGTTAGGTTTCAACTTCCATTTCCTACTTGAATTATCACTTATATCTCCACCCAAAAAAAAATTGAAATTATTTCCAAATAATTAAAACCAAACTCTATCTTTCTGTGCCAGGGGCTTCCATACTTTCATATTCTCTAAATTTTGATTATTAAGTCTGTATTTGAAATAAATTTTCATTAGGAGGCAACCCCAGAGACTATCTTCCTCTGAAATTTTCTAGTGCTGTGAGATGGTATAGTTTAGATTCAATCATGTTCATGAAAGAAGTGGTGCATGTCTTACTAAAGAAAATACATTCAAGATTATTTTAAATTGTTTAAATTGTTTTCTTGACCACTATATTGAATAAAGAGTTTCAAATCTTAGGAAGAGATTCTCAACTCCATTCTCAACCTGGAGTTGGTGTCTCTATCAAGCTGGACATTTATGATCTGTGGCACAAGACAAGACCTCAGGAGAAAGACAAACCCTCAAGCCCAAGTCTAAGTGACAGGCTGTGAAAAGAGCAAGGTGGACCAACATAGAGTAAAATCTATCTTTAGTCAGAAAAAAATATGGAAAGATAAAGGGTTTCTGAAGTGTTGGCTGAGTTGCAGACAGATATGCACAACGATGAAGGGGTGCTTGAAGTGGCGCTCTGTCACTCAAAGCAGAGTAGATAGACGCAAGAGAGGAGTATGAACAAAAGTAGAATTAATACACTCACCTGGACACATTCCATAGGGACTGCAAATATTGGAAGATCATTTAAACATGTAGAAAAAAACCACAAGAAAATGACAAGAACAGAGAATAGAGCAATAGGGCTCACTAACCGTCTGTATGTCATCCAGCTGTACTGGGTGATCTCTATGGGCTGATGGTCCCATAGAGAATGTGCTCAAGAAAATGTTTATAAAGGGAGCTTCTCATTTATGCTTAAATAGCATAGAGAAAGATTTAGAATTGACATAATGTCAAAATGTTTTTTCCTGGTATATTACCTTACTCCTTTTGGTGGAAATCTAGTACAAACATTAATTTCAAACACATAAATTTTATGTGGTGAGTTCCAGCAGTAGAAAGAAAAGCTGTGCTGCATGATGAATGGCAGCCTACTCTTCAGATTCTTGGTCACACAATGCAAAAAAAAAAACCCAAACCAACACCTTATTGACCTGAATTACAATGAAAATAATCTCTTCAGTACATGAAACGTAGTATCCGTTAACCAAAGATCAAAATAAGGAAATCAGTCAATCAAATATTAATTGAGGAGAAGGATGTGAGTAATTTTGCCTGCACTCACAGCTTTAAAAGCAGATACAAACTGTATATCACCAGTAAGGAAGTCTGCTATAATTGAATTTAGGAGTCTTATTCTTGTATCCAACATGCTGACAAGGTAGTACACAAATCTGACCCAAATTTATTAGATTTAATAAAATAATATCCTTACTTGAGCTTAGAAAATGGAGTACATTGTGGACCAGTGTGGATTCTGGGATCACTCTACTGCTGCTACTCTTTTAAATAAGGAAAATCAGAGAGCACTAGAACTTGGACAAAAAGGAGCCCAGCTCAGACAAGCACAGAACACCAGTCCAACAAGCTGTGGTAGGACAGCTGACATCAAAAGGAAATGCTTTCTTTCATTTTGATGTCATCAGCTCTCCAAGCTGTTCTGGAATTTGTGAAAAGCCAACTTGTATAATCAGCGAATTTATACTGATTAGTAATGGATTCAAGTGTACATAAATGTGCAGGCTACCAACTGTACCCATGAAAAATTAATGATAAGATGTACAGAAGTGCACAAAATTATTTGAGTGATGACTTGTGTGGAGAAGGGAATCATGATGATGCTTTAAATGCATGTGTACTTTCTTTTGACTGCTTTCCAAAGTATCCAAAACATCTTCAGGATACTTGCCAGCAGAAAAGTATTGTGCTATTTTTGACTGGTATATTTAAACAATAAGTTTCTCTCCTAAATCACAGAAGTTTAGAAAGGAAAGGTATAATACAGAATGGAGACCATCATCAATAGGATGCTCACAACCCATACTCTCATTGACGTTAGATCAAAACAGAATAATACAATAATACAGTCAGATTCAGAAGTCCTTGGGTCCTGCTCCACCACTTGAGGCAAAGTTATCTTCAATAAATAATTGATTGCATTTTTGGAGACAAGATTTTCCTAAGAAAACTCTGTATTCAATGGCAGGAAAAAGAAAGTGAGAGTGCAAAAGAGAGAGAGGATCCTCCTTTCAGTCAAAATAGGGCTTGCTTTTATTTATTCCCACCCGTCTCTAGAAGATCTATTGCGAATTACGGTTTAGTCCCTTAAACTAAAACAAATCTTTGTGAATACTTCCCCATGTTCCTAACATGCTGAGCATTTCAGAAAAAGGTAGTTTTCAAGCTATTTATTGTTCTCATCTCTTAATGAAAACAAGCAAAAAATCCATAAAAAACCTTATTCTGAAATACAACTTTTTTAAAAAAAAATAATTTCATGACTAATTTCATGCCCCCAAGCTCCAAATTGGAGAATACTCTAATATTCAAATAAAGGCAATTAAAGGAAATTTGTGGCCTCCTTCATTTTTTTGCAAGACTGAACTGTGCAGTGGTTCCATGTACCAGGAATTCCAGAGAAGATATGTCAAGTGGGGAAAACAAACTAGTACGGATATTATAGGCTAAGATGCTGATGACAGGTACAGTTAAAGTGTTTCCAGTGGGATTTATGGCAGCAGTAGTCCAGAAGCTGTAAAAATTCTTACGGGATATTAATGGAAATCACACAGCTGGTTCCTTCCAAACGGAGAAACTCAGAAAACATAACCCTAAGAGCGGATTCAATTACTACTTTTAAGATATCTCTTATTGCTGCACATTTTTTCACGTCTCTGGACAACAATATTAATGTTGTTCCCCCTGAGCCACACTTAGTGGAGCACCATTAACCCTCTTGTATCCCAGGAATCTGATCCCTCGCTGGCTGGCAGGGAGCAGAGCACACACACAAGCACGTGTACAGACACACACACACTGTTCGCAGGCACACACACTCTCACAAAGCTGTTCAAACAATGGGGGCAAAGTTTAAAATTTTTAGCAGAGGCAGACATTTGTGCTCAGATGGAAGCCAATAGATCTTAATGCTGCCTTCAAGTACACAAAGTGCATTTAATAAATCTTCAGTTCTCAAATTAATTTCAGGCTGCGCTGCACGCTCTTGCATCTTCCACCCTCTTATGTACCTGGGTTTTAATTGTTTCTTTCTTTGACATAATGAATGCCAGAATGTAACCCTGAAGCACTCATTTTGCATCATAAATCACAGTATCTTTTTAAAAAGGGAAGATAATTACAACAAAATAGCAGTTCAAAACTGCTTGGAATTTACTTCTTACCTATGACAAATAGCAGAGAAAATAATTGCCTAAAGACAATGTCTAACATTGATTTAAATGACTTGTTATGCACACATAGAGAATTCTGTGAAAACAACCTTCTTTCCAAAAGAAAAAAAACCAAAAGCAACAAAAAAAAAGCCCCCACAAAACACGAGAACTCTTCAAGCTCCTGACAAATTAATTTGTTGAGGGCAAAACACTGCACATTTGTTACTCTTTGTCTATTTCTTAAAAGCCTGTGTGTCACATCTCTTCTACTCTCTGTATATATATATGTGTGCTGCAGTTTATTTTAAAGAATGCTTCATTTTTTTTCCAGCCTGCTTTCTTATTGCTGCTCTTATTTTTCATAAGGGTTGTCTTTCCTCGGCTTTTTTTCCTCTGTAGCTCTTTTAGTTTTGATGAAGATGCAACAAGATGCCATGGTTGTATGAATCACTGTGTTCTGGTACTGGTTTGTTTGTTTACTCTCTTTCTGGTGTGGAATCTGTCTTTACAGATTCTGCTGCTTTTGCTGAAAGCTGTTTGAGGTCATATAAAGTTAAACTCAAATATACAATGATCTCTTACAATTGCTGTCCCAGACAGTGCAATATTATTTGAATCATACAATAGCCATCAGATGGTACAAGATTTCCCACTATTAATAGCCAAGAAGCATTGTCTTGTTCTTATTTTAAAGGAAAGTGAGGGAAACAAAGGCAAAGTTAACACTTCCAAGATTTGTAGCTTGAAGATCGTTCAGGTTTGTCTCTGTAAGTTGCTGTTTCTTTTGTAATTACTTCTGCTGTTACTTTTAGACAACTATGAATATATACCCTGCATTATATAGTCATTCTGCCTTTTTTTCTGCTGTTCTTCATCCCTATTCCTTTCTCTCCACTTTTCAGATCCCACATAGAGTGCCTGAAGCCCGTTTCTGTAGGCTAGTAGCTCCATTAAAATCACTGAGGTTTGCACCTCCAAGGAGTCTGGGCAAACACTCTGCTTTACAGGGCCAAGGTTTACGAGGAAATAGTTCTTCAGTGGCTCATCTAGAGCTAGCAGAGTGCAGCTGCAACTTAATCTTAAAGGTCTCCAGATACCATTGAAGTAGAAACAACATAAAGGATGGAAAGGGCATACACAAAGTAGGTAAGAAGGTCCACCTGCTACTTCCCTGAGGAGGGATATGGCCTGAGGGATGTTCTCTTCCAAATGTTCTCCTTGCTTTCTTCCCCACTATAAAACTCTCCTTGAGCTCTTTTGTGGATTTGATCCTGCAACCAACTCCATTCATGCACATGACAAACTACCCACACCTTCTTCCTCTTCCACCCTCCAGTACAGTGAATTTCCAATGGCAGACCCACCATACTCAGGAAACGGTACTCAAGTTGCAAAATAAAGGACATCCAGTATTCTTTAGCATGCCAAGGTTTCACAAAATACTCTCAGCAGAGATTTCATTGTAGTATTTTTTTATTTCTCTGAGAGGAAAACTCTCTGAAATAAGTTAATAAGACAAGAGGCAATGGAAAGAAATGGATACACAGGAAATTCCACCTGAACCCGAGGAAAAACCTCTTCACTGTGCCATGACCAAACACTGGAACAGATCACCCAGAGAGGCTGTGGAGGCCTCCCTCACTGGAGATATCCCAGAACCATCTGGATGCAATCCTGTGTTACATACTCTGGAATGACCCAGCCTGAGTAGGGAGGTTGGACCCAATGACCAATTGTGATCCCTTCCAGCCTGACCCACTCTGTGAAACTGAGATAGCAACACAATAAAATACCTCTAAGAACTACATTTAGGTTTATGACTCATTAACCCAGTAGATTTACATAATGAATTTACAACTGGTCTATAAATTCTCTATGAATTTAATAGTGATTAAAAAAATTGTCTCTTAAAATGTACACTATTATTCCTTTTAAGGTTTACATGTGGTATTAAAAAATATTGCCCATTCCAATTAGGAAAAAAAAGTAATTTTGAATTTATTATTATAAGAGCTACCGGAAATAAATTTTGATTATGCAAATACCTCTGATTGGAGCAATAGAAAATCAGAAATATCTGTTTCTGCTAAACAGTTTGTTTTTATGAAGAAAAGCATCAAACTAGGCTACATTTCCTGGACTGAAAAATCATAGGGGTAGGAATGTGTTACCATGGGCATCAGTGAGAGAAGGAACTAAATTTTTTTCTTTGGGGCTCATTGGACAAAAGAAAAAGGAAAAAATATAATAAAGGATACCCTTAGGCAAATAGACAAAATTGGGTAATTTACTACTGGAGAAGAGGATTGGTTTGAAGCCAAATGTTCACTGGAAGAGGATGCAGAGGGCAGGAAGACAAGCTGATTAACCACCTAGGGACAGTATTAAAACAAAATAGATGTTGCAAAAAAAAAAAAGATTGAAAAATCCAGGAAGGGCAGAAGAACCAAACTTCAAAATCCAACTGGCAATCTAATTTCTTTTTAATCTGCCCTGCCATAGTAATGCTCATCCTACTGTCAATGCACAGAAATCGAGCTGCTGTTATTAAAAAAACCCCCAAAGAACAGTTCATTGTCAGTATCCTCACAAGAGAAGAATGTATCACTTACAGTGAAACACAGTTGAAATAAAGCCCATTTTAAAGACTTTTTTTCTTGTAACAAAACAGCAACAATCAAACAGAAGTGACAACAGTCAGAATACTAAAGTCACAATGGAAATGAGAGCTTCCAAATAATCTGCAAATGTTGAAAGCAAAATTTATGTCCTTGGACATGGTACTACAAAATTCATCATTGCTGAGGCATCATTTTAGTGACATTTTGTAGCACATCTTTTCATTAACAAAATGTTTCTTTTCCTTTGCTTATTTATTAGTTGTGTGATTTGGCAATAACTACTGTTAAAAAGTTCACCAGAACAAAGTACCACATATTTTCTATTTTTTTTTTAGTATTAGAAGCAAACATAAATGAGGGTCTTTCTCCTTAGCTGTGCAACGAATACTCAGAATAAAAAATTAACTGGCATATCAATGGCCCCTCTTGGACTGGATCCCAGGGAACCCCTCTCTAACACTGGGCAGTTTCTTAGGCTAAAATCTCAGCAACAGAATGACTTGTCTTAGACAAAGATTACTCCAGTCTGTGTTATGTGTTTTATGCCTGGAAGCACAAGAGGGTTTTATTTCCCCACAAACAAAGAAAACAACAACAACAACAAAAACAAAAAACAAAAAACCCCAACAAAACAAAAAAAAAAAGACACCCACAAAGCAAATACACAATGTCACAGGATGCCTTTGTGGCCACTCTCAAAAACACCATAAAATATCTAATTTTGTCTCACAAAGATCTCTGGCCTTACTGTCATCACAACAACAAATTTTGACAGATACTTTGATCAGTGTAAAGATGTCACTCATCTCATCATTATGTTTGTGGGAGCAATTTCTCAAAATCAAGTTAGGTGACAGAATTGTTAAGTCAGTGTGGTGAGAAGTGGACATTAACCAAATAAAAAATACAAAGGATCCAAACATGTCTGAACTGCACATGGTTAATTTCTGTTTAATTTTTGGTTAATTTCTGCATTTGAGTCCAAATATTAATTCCACTTCCATAAAGGACTGAAGAAGCATTCAAAGTGAGTATTCTCAGACCTTGCAGTTCAAATTTGAAATTCATGCATAAAGGATTTCAACTGTGGTTCCTACAAGGTTAAGTGAAAACACTTCAAGTGACTTTCACGCAGGCATTACTCTGCTGAACATTGCTGCACTGATTTTAGCAACAATAACAAAGAGAACATTCATGCTTGGCTGAAAACATTTTAAGATTTGCATGAATGATGTGCAAAAATGGTTGAATAGAGAAACACTTGAACCAAATGTATCTGAATCCTGATCTCCTGAGAATAGACAGACACCTTTGGCTTATGCCTGAATGGTATTGAAAGGAATACACTGTAAAAGGTCCCCTCCTTCTCATACTGCAGAATGTTCTTTGGCATTCCACAGTCTTACTGTTAACTTCTCAGTCTCAAGTAGATTAGGCATGTGTTTTTAACACATTGTTTGCATTTGATGTATTTTAACACACACACAAGCCAGAATTACGTCAGTAGCCGTGTTATGTAAAATACAGGCCACACCTTGATACAGGTTTGGCTAAGTAGTTCTGACAGTGAACAAAACAGCAGGAAAACCATCAGGAGTGGCAGAAAAAGAACAGCTTACTAGAAGAACAAATAGCAATATGAACTATTCTGCAGTCAGAAAAAAAAATTTTTTTGACTTATTTATTCACCTGAAGAACCACCTGAAATACCTGGCTCTTAAGTTCATGCTGATTGTTTCCACCTGGCAAACCATTCCCATGTAAAACAAACAAAAAATTTTGTTTCATCATAACTTTATGTACCATAGCCAACAAATTGCTGCCCAGTCAATGCCACTTATTTCCTCCTAAAAATGAAATGCAAAATAAGGCTGCCATTCTCCCCAAACTCTGCTAGCCCAAACCCCAAATTTACTATATAAAGGATCCTTGACAAAACCACTTTTTCTTAATCAGTTGGTTTCAAAACAAATTCCTCTATCACATTCCAGATAACCCATTCTGAACCCAAATCAAATGTTCAGTTCTGCCCCAGCATTTATCAATTTTCAGCTAGTTCAGTCTGTCAGTTCTTCCAGCTCCCCATCCCTCCTCATACAATAATATCCAAGGCTGTTGGATCCCAAAAGAGTCAGTATCCAAAACTCCCACCTATGAAAATTTGCTCATGAAAGTAGTTCTATTCAGTGAGCTAAAACTAGAATATCAGGCATCAAAAAGGAAGTGAAACTGAAAGTAGCTCTAAAAATACATATACTCTCAAACTACATAAGATTTAAATGGCATTTAGCTTCTTAAAAGCCTGGCAGAATTAATCAGCTAGAAGAAACAGGTCTCTAGTAACTACCAGACAGTGTGAAAGAAACTTTTCAGACCTAGACATAAATGATAGAAAGGCTGTTATCTTGGAGGAAATAAAACCACAGACTTCCTACTGTTTAAGAACAAAGTATGACAATCATGAGCAGTAGAGAAAATGTCATTGAAGTTCTATGTGGGAAAAGCCCTAAGTGTGTATCAATCAAGACAATATCAGTGGGAAAATGGCTTCAAACCATTGGTGGCTAAAACTGACAAGGTATACTTAGAAACAAATGCTCACCTTGAAAATCTAATGCAGAAAGAAAAAGGTTTAAATAATCAGTTTGCATGCTCAGTGATTCCCAGAAGGCTTTTCAGCCCATCCTGTGTGAAAGCGTATGCTGGGACATAGCTATGGCTCTTGCTGTCAGGGTGCATTCTCATGGAAATTTCTCACTGAATCACTCAGTGGGCACATTTACATGGCAAAAAGCTGTAGAAAAATCTCCCAAAGCCAGAGGAAAGTTATACTGCCAAAACTGTTAAGCCCTAAGTGGGTTTCCAAATAAAATTCAGTTGCTCTATTGGGTGCCACTTGAATGAGTCAACAATAAACTAAGACTCTAGTTTAAAAAAGGCTTTTTAATATGGAAAAGTATCTTTCAGTTTCTAAAACAGCAATCCCCTTGGGAATAAACTGAAAGGTGAGACTTTTGAAAGGCTTTGTCCAGTTTCAGCCCAGTGCCTTTCATATATTTAGAGATGCATTCTACTGTTGCTGCATATCAAGTTTGCGGCTTTAGTGTCTTTTTCATCAGCTACACAGAGCAAAAGAAACATTTCTTTAGAATTTAGACAGCTTTTTAACATTTTCCTTATTGTGAGTAACCTTCTAACATACAGGCCCATTCACGGTCCACTTTCACTCCCCCTCTTGTTAACCTCATCTCACGCCTCTTCCCTCGAAGTTCATGTGTCTGAGTACATGAAAAGTTCACAGAAGGAAAGTTTAAAATGAACTACCTTCAGTGAAGAGTTGTCGTGGAGATTGCAATTAATTTCTTGCAGTAATGAGTTTTTGGATGCTCACTGGTATTTCATAATGATCTTTGTCATTGGTTTTGATCTGTAATACTTAGGTAAGTAAGGTTAAAAAGACCTTTTTTTTTTCTAAGACCGGAACATCTGGGGTCTCAGGTTGATATATTAGTGATGGTGACTTTATAAACAAAAAAAACCAAACAAAAACAAAACAAGGAAAAAAAACAACCATGTATGCACAACCTTGTTGTTTGCAGAGAATGCTACAAAACACTGGAGTTGAAAACTCTGGGCTAAATTCTTCTCTAAAAATACCAGTAAAATACCAGATATGAATTGTGAATCTTAGGAATGCACTTATGTAACCTCATCAAAATATACCAGAATACAATTTCAATATTATTAAAATCTGTTAAAGAATTGGCCTTCCTTACCTTTACCTCTAGATATGCCATGTAAGAATATTTTCTCTTTGGTATCTTGGATAGTAAAAGTATTTAATATCTTAACAAGAACTCCCAGCAGCTACAACCTAAGATGAACAACTCCCCTGGTCTGCTAAAATTTACCCTTAAATACCACAAACACAAACTTCCACGGAGAATTTGCCCATGGGACCCGGTGCTTCTCTCTGTGATATTTCATGTGCACTGTGACATTATTTCAAATGTGTTAACCAGGCTGTGTACTTGCCATGTTTTATTAAGTTAGCAAGGCTGTAGTTGGAGGGATGGCTCCTAAGAGATGCAAGATGTGGCCACATTTGAGGCCCAGTCTGGTGTTTGAGGAGGGGGCAATATTTGTGATAAATGCACATTTCAACCTCGCACAATATCATAAGTGCCAAAATCTCTAATTGCCTATTAAATGAAAAGTTTCATATGCAATATTACCCTATTTTATACTTTAAATTATATATATATATATATATGTTTATTTATGGCCTATTCTTTCCATATAGGAAAGTATAGTTTTCAACAGTTACAGTTGGGCAACTGGCCCTACATTCTGCCTAATATTCCATTTGATTACAACTTGGTTCTTTATAATCCTTTGTTTTCTGTTTAAATGTTTTGTTTCTATTTAAATATTCCAATTACTGAACATAAAGTCTGGCTAACAACAACCATACATGAAATATATAAATAGAGCTGTATACATCATCTTTTCAAGCACAAAAGAAAAAATCCACTGCCAAATCTTCTTGATACTCACAGCAATAGTTGAAAAAAACCCACCCATCTGCCATGAAAGGAATTTCTCATGTTGACTATTTCCCAGTCAAAGAGTATAGATGGATAATAGCACTGAAAACAGGGAGTGAAAAAGGGACCAGGTTTTAAATAGCATAAATGATAGCAGTAGAGAGACAAGGTAGCTTTAATCAGTCAGCCAGCACTAGGCAATTTTAAAACCTGGCAGCTTGCAGTGGTTTTCTTAGCTTGTGGTATTTGAAGGACATTGATATACACATCAAACAGAATTTAGGACATGCATTGTGGAGGTGCCAGTTGAAGCTTTATGTGCAAGCTAAAGTTGGAATTCAATCCTTTTATCATACACAAGACATACAAACTCTCATATCAACTTTCCACTCATTTTAAGTGAAGAACAATTTTTGTTGGAAGATTTACAGGTAAAAGTGTTCACTAAAATCTATTCTCTAACCCAAAAATTGTCACATAATCTACACCAAAGATTTAGCATGGCTCAAATTACAGAGCAAGCTTGCAATGCTTGTGTTGCTTTATTATTCAAAAAATCTAACATAAGAAAAAAGAAGCTAAATTTCTTAAAGTAGCCCTTTTAAAAACCACAAAAAAACTCCAACCCCTTTTTCCAGAGGTGGAGGGCAAGAACAAATATACATTCCCAAATATTTTCTTTTATCTTCTTGTCTGCTTAAACCTTCCCATTGTCTTCTGCATGTTCCTTCCACTCTGCAGGAATGTGCATGTTTGAGCATACATATGCCCAAACCCTCTGCTTTTAGTGGTCACATCACCTCACTGGAAAATATTTCAACCCAAATCTTTCTATCTTCCTGCAGTGTGACCCTTATTGAAACAGTAATTTTTTCTCATTATTTATAATAGCTAAAAGTTCACCAATCAGCAGGAGTGGTTGCATAATCTCTTCTTCAGGAGAAAATAGCAAAATTGCCTATCCTTCTAAAATAACGTCCTGAAAGCAAGTTGGTAACATCACTTGTATTGTTGAAAATGGAAGAAGACAACAATTTTGAAAGATATTTCTTTGTGTACAACCTTTAAAAGAGCACCATTTTTCTGAAAACTACTGCTTAGGGGATGACAGGGAGAGACCTAATGCATGTGTTCAGGCGGCTTTGTTGTCCCTTTTTTGCATGCTTATGAAGAAATAATATATTTCTCCTTGCATGGGAATTGCAGGATATCTTCCTGAAGTGATACATGCTAATGAGGAAAAAATGGAAGTCCCTGAAAATGAAGAAAGGCTCCAGCCCAAGCAGCTATTTACCCAATCTGCAAAGTGTAGATAAATCATCATATGCAGTCTTTATAGAAAAGTTGTGGTATACCAAAAATTATAAGCTAAACTCAGTTGTTTCCCATTTTATATATTTTGCATTTGAAATATCAAGGAAATATTTTAAATTTGTTTTTAATGCTATCTGAGGGGAAAGAGTGGGTAAAAAGTTTAATGCAGAACACTTTAGGAAGAAAGGTAAGAATGATTTGGAAACAGACTTATAATGAATGCTTTAAAGATAAAGATAATTACTTCTAGCTAAGTTCTGAATACTTCACCTGCCATGAAAGGGAACAATAAACCTCTGGCACATATTCTTGGGAAGATGTGACTGAGTGAAAGAGTTTGCTTCTAGAAATAAATTTAGGATGTTGCAGCGCTTTGAAGATAAGAAATCCCATCAAGGTTGCAGGTACAGTTGATCCCTGGGGGGGACTGGCAGCCCAGGATGAGGAGGGGGAATAGTGCTTTGTGCCAAGGTGTGCAGAGAGGGTGGAGGCTGGTCCTGCTGGTACCAGGCTCTGGGATGGAATTCCCCTCCACAGGCAGACACCAGCAACATCCTGCAAGGGCAGCTGGCAGCCAACACCCACTTTTCCAGCACGCTAAAACTCTTTTTTTTTTTCAATATGTTTAATGAGTGCTCCATGATTCTTACATGCAGCCACAGGATTTCAGTCAGGACTGGAGAACAGCAGTTTTTTACGTAAGTAAAACCCCTCCTTTCCCCAGGAGGACAGCTGCTGCCCTTGTGGTCAACAGGAGCCCCAGGTGCTTCAACAACAAATGCAGCACTGCAGTCGTTTGAAAAAAAAAAAAAGTATAAATGTCTGAGTTTATTTCTGGACTTTACCTTAGGCAATTGTTTCTCTAGAATTGTTTCTCTTCTCTTTCTACCATCACACAGTATGAAACTGGCGAAAAACTAAGGAATCATTTGGGTGGAAGGCATGGTTCAATTGTAAGTAATTATTTTCTTTGTTCCCCAAATGTCACATAATCAATAAAGGAAAAATGTTTCTATGAGAAATATTGCAATTTCTACAAGATGGACACTGATGAAAGAGAATAGCCAAACAACACCACAACTATTCTAAATAATTTTTAACTTCCTGACATCATGATTCTTGAACCTATACTATGAATATATATTCTTATGTATATCAACAGCACAGACTCAAAGTGAAAAGAGAGAAGAGAAGAGAAGAGAAGAGAAGAGAAGAGAAGAGAAGAGAAGAGAAGAGAAGAGAAGAGAAGAGAAGAGAAGAGAAGAGAAGAGAAGAGAAGAGAAGAGAAGAGATTGGTTAATCCCTTGTATCAAAACAAAACATTCTATACTGACTGTAGTACTTGGGAAACCAACGAGTGTTAAAATAAAAATTGAAATTTTCTGATTAATTCAAGATAGTAGTTACTGTGCAGTAAGCTAGACTAGGTATTCATGATGTGCTAGCTACTCCATTGAAATTTCTCAAGTTTTCATTTTGCAAATGTTTGCTCTACAAAAAATCCAAGGGGTAAGTTACCTGACTTATTTGCGTGCACACAGTTACTTCAAAGTCACTGAATCTGTAACTTGTTTATCCTGTGGTGACTTGCTCAGCATACTTTAGAACAGTTTTGCTACTTTGTCTGGTGGAGATCACTCAAAAAGATTGATCTAAAGAAATTAAATACCTTTACTGTGGTTTTGATAAACCTCATTAAGTATTCACTGCTAACTTAAAATATCCATTTTAACGGTTTCCTTTAGTTTTGTTCACTTCCTAGATAAAATCAGGGTTAAAGCTGTATAGAAATTGTTTCACCAACATAAACCAAGACAAAGATCAGATGAAGCAATACTTCTAAGACAGAACACTTTACAAGTATATAATTTTTGTCTCTTTAATTCTCAGAAATCTTTAAGATTTCTCCTAAAGTATCCTTACCTTTAGAGCACTAGGACATTTATTTGATTACTGTATAACTAACAGCAGCAAATAGTGCTGGATAAAAGCTAACTGGACAATTACTGCTGTGCTTCTCCCATCCTTCAAAGGAATGACTTCTCTTTAGGAGAGTCAAACTTACATTCACCAGCAACACAATCAATATTTGAAAATCTGCCAGGTTTTTTTAACATTATATTTGCTTAGGACAAAGCAGAAACATCCAGAGTCTGCAGCTGAAATGTGTGTCTTGTCCTCTAGCCTTTAAGCAGGCTGTGTGTTAACTAAGTCGCCTGGTGATCAATGAACTGATTTTAGAAAGGTCTCATGAAAAAATCCTTATCATGACACATCCAAAATATTTGCTCCTAGAACCATTTTCTCTGCAAAATGTATAGGTTTAAATTTCACTGAAGCTCAGATAAGCTGAAAGATTGACTTTGGAATAGAGAAAAACCATATTGTGGCAAGACATTAGCAGAGATTCTCTGTGTGAGCCGCTGTTATCCCACAAAAGCAGCTGCAGGGACAGAGCCCAAGCTTTGGAAAATACAATGTGCACAAACCTGGGCAGACATGCAGATTCATACACGAAGGCACACATGTGCATGACCAAAAATGCACAGAGATCACGCACACAGAAGGACAAACACTTCTCCCATCCAGAAAGGCAGCAGACATTATGGGTCTACCACAGAAGAATTCTGAACAACATCTAGTTGGCCTAAAATCTCAGAACAGAAGAAAACTAAGGTTCCTTTTGTCCCAAGAAATAAAACCAAAGTTATAGAGTAAGTGAGGCACTTTCCCCCCCACCATTTTTAAACTATTTCTAGTGGCTGTCCCAAGTGAATTTTTTCTTTTTAGTGATCTCTGTGTATGTGTCAGCCTGTGCAATTCCTTCCTTTGGTATTCTTCATTTTAGTATGAAAAATAATGTTTTGCCTTTGCTGTACTTGCTTTGCCTTTGGCTGTGCTTTCTCTTCTCAGAGGAAAACTAAATCTCATGCCCAACACACAGATCAGTAAAGATGATTTGGCCAGTGACATCCCCTTTGCAACTGCAGGTAGGGTTTCCTTTCTGCTGTGCTGCTGGGCCCAGAAACCCAGCCAGAGCTGAAGCAGAAATGGCAGAAATGGGGAAACCATGCAGGACTGGGGAAACTCACAGAAATAGGAAAATGTAGCAGGACACAGCAGGCAGCACATGATGAATTTCATCTTGGGCAGATTTCACTGCTCTTCCACTCAGTCCTGATTTTTCTTAGGGAAAAGGCAGAGCACCAGAGGGAAGCAGCTCCTGGGTTTGATCCATGGCATTACCTTGACCTAGACTATCCAGCTTTCACAAAAACAGCAGACAAGATTAAACACTAGAGAAAATTAATAAAATCCCTAGCTTAATTGGCAACTACTACTGTTATGAAATAGATCCTCTTATAGAATAGAGTTTCTGAATCAGTAAGGTTGAAATGTAATTGAGAATGTGCTTATGAGGAACATTTTTGCAAAGCCTGTGAAACTGTGAGGATTAGGCTGAAGTATCCCATGTGATCAATATCTTGCAATCGCATTAAGGCCTCGGGCAACAGGGGCCTTCATTCCTTTCCATTTCCCATTTTCTGTTTTCTGTTCCTAGGCACCATCACAGGCAAGCAGACATGAACAGAAAATGAATTTGCTACAAGCTAGTAGCATTGTAAGTGGCTTTGATATAAGTGGAACAAGGGTCGGTAACTTCTAAGCCCCAGTAGCCTGATAAGAATATTAAGTCTACCATTTATCCCCAATGAGTGCCTGATTAGCCATACAGTGCTCTGCTGACAGAGTTCACTAAAAATACATTATGCTAATAACATCTGAGTGCCAGCAAAACTGGGGAAGCCCAAGACTCAACACAAAGAATGAGTCATTATGGTATTTACCTGGCAGACACAGTTAGAGGCAAAAATATGGGCAAAAAGAACGACATCTCAGTCCTGTTTGCAAAGAATAGAAATAGAGGTGATTTGCCAAAGAATTGTAGGATTGGAATAAATAGAAAGAAATACTCCATTTGTATCTCTTAATAAAGATGCTTCGTTTTCCAGAGCAGTCAGCTGCTAGTGGAGACTAGTCTTATCTATGTATTTATCTTTGTCTAAACTCTGTCATATGGCTCTTCACTGGTGGATCTTTCTGCCTGTGTTCACAATGAGTGTGTTTCCTCCTTGCTGTGTGCTTGGACCACAGTCTGGGCTTCCCACTGCACTCCCACAGCCTCCTCCTGTTCCCCAGGCCACTGCCATTGCCCTGGCACAGCATTTGCTCTCTTCTACGGGAAGGACTTGTAGCCTTTCCTTCTAAGCATCAGCTACAGGTGTCACACACCTCAGCAACAGTCCAAAGTGTACTGCAAGTACAGCAGAGGAGGGGATGGTTCATGATGAACTCACAAAATCTGCTTTTTGCAAGCACGGAGCACCCCTGTTCTCCTGCCCTCTGCCAGCCTGCAATTAGCACCCTGCCCAGCAGGGCTCTGGGCTCCTGCGCACAGACCTTCTGCAGCCAGCCTGGCTGCCAGCTCCTGCACAGGCAAATTGGTGCACAGCACTCGGCCATGGCTCACATCTAGGGCAAGCAATCACTTCACAGACACACAACTGAGAGCTTTGCAAAAAAGGGATCAAGCTTGGGGGAAAAAAAATTAATCTGGCCATTAGAGCTGGTCTTTTTTTTCCTTCTATGGATCTTTTACTAGCCAAAAATACTTTTTAAGTCCAGACAAAATTAAGCTTCATTTGCCATACAGTTTCCAAGAACAAAGAAGACATTTCAAAAGACAGTACAACGTCTCCTCAATTTAAAAAAGATTTTATTTCTTCTATATTTTAGAGGTGCCATAATAATGTTTATAAGATTTGATAAAAGTTAAAACCAGAGCGTTCTCTTTAGAATGGTTGGTGTACCTGAAACATACCTTTATTTTGAGCGCTTCATTTTGCCCAGAAAATGGAAGAACAAAAAATAGCTTGGGACTAAACGAACTTTGAGAAATGCTGACAGTGAGCCAAAACCTTCAGCTATTCCCAGTCAACAATTACAAGCCACCAAACAGTTTAAATGCAAAAGTAGTAAAGAGCTAGGTAACCTGATCTGTTGTAGCTGCTTGTGCATGGAGCAGTAATGTGAGAAAGGTGCAGGCAATGCAGAAAAGCAGGCACTTCCATGCCACAATTTGTCTCCTGCTGATGTAAATGCCTAAAATAAGGCAGATGAATCATGCCTTAAAAATGCCCATTTCTCTTCACTGACTAGCTGGGAAACAGGTGACTAGTGCTGGTGTAGCCTGCTACCTTATCAATGTCAACGGTGGGGTGAGATGAATTTCTGTATTTAATCATTCACAAAAAATTAAAATTTAGATATGAAAGCCCTAAAACCTGAGTCCAGAAGCTGAAAAGATGGACCAATGGAGAGAACATAAATTCTTTTTCTTACTCTGGCATTCAACATTTCATGATCCACTTATTTTCTTGAGTTTGTCCTTGGTTTTATCTTTTGTTTCATTTAACGCTCTTATCTGTCTGTTTTATCCATCCATCCATCCATCCATCCATCCATCCATCCATCCATCCATCCATCCATCCATCCATCCATCCATCCATCCATCCATCCGTCCATCTTCTCTCTCTTTCCTCAAACCACAGAGCTTCAGTATCTACTGTTGACAGTGTCCACCTGCTTCTGTCATCTGCTGTCTGTCTTTCATCACCGCTGGAAAAGGAAAGGGAACACTTTCAAGACCATGAGCACTTATGCATAGTAGGATATGGGAATTCTCCCAAACTGGCAAACTGTACCCTCAGTAGGAAATTACATTAGATGTGGCTCCAAGCAGGGATTGCTGGTTTTTCAGTCTTTAACCCTGAAATTCTACTTTCATTGCCCTCCATATTTCAATTTATTTTCTGGACCCAGACCTTCATTTGAAGTATTGAATTCAAGTATTCCAGGAACTCCAACCTCATTTTATTCGTGTCTTGCTCTTCAGGGGCTTCCTGTGAGTTCCATATGCAAAATTTTAAGGTTTACATTCATCTAGCCTCCTTGCAAGCAAGATAACAAACTCCTCAATGGGACTTCAGAATAATTTTTTAGCTGGTCCAAATCTGGCCAATGGTTTCACTGTTGGCTTCCATGTTAACAGGACAGTGAACAAATTTGAAAAATATAACTGCTGTACCCAAGCAGAGAAAAAATAGTGTCTAGAGTTATTAACAATACTATAGTGTTCATTCATTATATATGCATACTTTTGTATGCATTTAAATAGGCAAACACTGCATCTATATCTTAACTTTCATTTCACTTTTAGCTAGAGGTTTCTGATGATGCCAACTATACCCTACAAAAATAAAGAATCATAGCAAAAAATTAAAGGTAATCTGTGTTATTTCTAGTTGTAATAATCATGTATTTGACTACAGCTCTGAGGAAAGAGAAAAGCCTGTATCACCCCACTGCATAAAAGCAGTTTACAGGGACCAGACAACTAAAAAGAAAATATAATTCTGAAGGAACCCACTGTATTCCTGGATGACTGAACAGTTGATCACTTTGTCTGGCTGTACAGAAAGTTAAAGCAAGCTGAAAGTTTTCAATTTATAGTGAACACTGTACTTAAGCAGCAGAAAATTATATTCTTACTTTCCACTCCAGCTGTGTGCAATATATGAAGTACAGTGAACTCCAGTAAAGAAAAAAAAAGAAATTAAACCAGGTGGTGAATAATCAAACGATACTCTTCATTAGCCTTGGTATTTATTCTGCCACTTTGAAAGCAATAAGAAGCCACTTGCAGAGTTGCTGCCTTTCATTTTCTACTGTCCTTTATTTTTTGCCATTTGTATTACTAATATTCCCATACTGTTCCTTTTTTCCTGCCCCTTCTGCAGTTCTGACATTGTTCACCAAATTTACTTTCATGTTTAAGCTTGCTTTGGTTTATAAAGTTAATTATCCATCACTACAAATATGTCTACAAAATATGTCAACTACAAAAACGGTGAGTTTTCTATAGTGAATAATATGAAAGCCTATCCTGTTAACCAGACAGATTCTCAGTTATTTCCAGGAGTATGGGACAAAGCAGGAATTTTTGCTGAGCACTTCTGAACCTGATTTTTGGCAGTGGAAGGATGCTTTTGGCTACATGCAAGCTACATATGAGGCACAATAATCAGGTGAAATTGTGATCAGGTAAAATCCTGGCTGGTCAGAATTTCATCAGGGTGAGTCTACAGAGACTTCAGTAGATACTGACCATGAAGAAAATTAGACACTTCATAATGAGGTTTCATGATAGCAAGCCACCATTCTTCTTTCAGCTAAACATGTAAAATCACTTTTATGAAAATTTGTGACTTTGACCCCTTTTTGGATTATTTGAAATCTCTTATCATCTGTCTTTTTCATAATTCTGTGCTGTGCTCTTGGCAAAAGCAGTGAGCACGTTACACTCCGAAACCGTAATTAGTATCTGTTCATACAAATGTTCCGGCCTGTTTTTCCTCATTACTCAAACTCCATACACAAGACATGTTTAGAAGCATAAATTGTTTCCCTACTGCGCTTCTAATTAACACTTCCATTAAGTCCTAGGCAGAGAGCATGGAACATACTGAAAGAAGCTGCTGTTTACAGAAACGGTGATAAAATGTATACAAATATGTCCTGCAAAGTGCAAGCCAGCCAGCTTGCGTGACATGTGGATGTGTTTCTCTGTATGTAGGCACAAACAGATGTGCTACACTCACATGCAAGACTAATTTGTTCATTAACACTAAAAAAAACCTCTAGATGGATAACAGTCCATTAATTTTTATAATTACTTCTTGCATGCCCATATCATTGCTCAATTGTGTTTCTGAAGCCCTTGGTAGCTTCAGACTGTCTTCTTGGCATGATCCCACTGGGTACTTGAGTTATCTTCCACTGGTTAGTAGATTGGATTTACTTGGATTTTGACACATTTATACTTGCTAATCCTCCACCCCTCTTCTTCTTCTATGGGAAATTTGAATAACCTTAAATTGAAATAAAAAGTAATAATTTAGGTTTTTCTTTTTTTTATCTTGAAAGGCAAAATGAATCGATCAAATGGCTTGCTAAGCATCATAAATAGTTCTGGATTTCTAGAAGGTTTTCTTTAAGCCTTTGAATAAGAACATGCATAATCTTTTCAATTTTGCATATGTTCAGTACAAGACCAAGAGAAAAAAATCTCCTGGCAGCTGTAACTGAATTTCACCTGCAGAAATCCCATTGTGAGACTCAAGAGTCAATCCACAAGGAAAGAGATTAAGCAAATAGTCTTGTGACCTAAAGAGCAATAAGCTTTGCACTGTGAGAGTAAGTTGGAAAGCCTGACAATTAACTGCAGCTCAGGGCTGGTGATAGGGAGATGTTGCTTTTGTTTTTAATTACATTTTATTGAACAACCAAGTGATAAGCATCAAAAGACAAGATTGTCTTGGATCATCAAAGATGGGGTGGGGGATGTAGTTTGTTCTGTGAATTCAGGCAAGCTAAAATAGCTTTTTCTGTGTTTACCTGAGTAATTAATGAAAGACCAAATTGCTTTTGAGCCAGCAGGCTGCAGTTAATTGGAGTTATGTGCGTTCAGTGAACTTAGTGATTTGGCTTAAAAAGGATTTACAGTGTAGGTGACAACTCTTTTCAGAGAAATACAGCAGCAAAGACTGAATATTAGAAGACAGCTTCCAGATGATGTAATTTATGTAGAAAGCTTGCTCTTTCAGTTAAATTTTGAAAGTGGAAAAAGTACTGGCTTATATGAGCAAAATGCTTGGAAAATATTTAATTAATAATAAATTTAAAAACTGGGATACAGACATTCAGACTATTACTATAATTTTTTAACTGGCAAGATCAGTGAATCCAGAGAGGTTTGCCAGTCTACTCTAAGGAAAACAATGTTTGTAGGAGCAGACAAGTTCTAATTTCGGAAGTTCTTACTATAACTCTTTTTCTACTATATCTCACTAAGGGCTGAATACATACGGTGATGCTCTTTATGAGATGTTGCAGCACCTAATAATCTACCACTATTACCAAATAATAAGGAGACAATTTACTTTCAAGCATACCATTCAAAGTATGAAGAATTATCAACCTTTGTAACTCTATCAGTTATTTATTTTCTTTTCCAGACTTAGTGGAATGGATACCCTGAAGATATACCTGTGAACAGGTGGTCACATACTGGCCAATGGATAATCCTGCTGGGCTGAAGGACAGAGAGAAGGGATGTTCCCTTTCATCCTCATGAATGCTGTAAAGAGAAAGTTCCTCTTGCTCTTTGCTTGCTCTGTTAAACTGAGAGTTGTTTTCTCTTCTTTCTCTAAATCTAAGAATTTTTCACTTATGCAGGAACAGATTTAAAATAAAAAGGAGAAAGCTTTCTGCCTTTCTTCTTGAAGGAATGAACTTTAAGGCATATACACACATTCTTGGATCCAGTTCTCATCAAATTACCATGAGCTGATCAGACCTCAGTCTCAGTACACCTCATGAATTTGTGCACTAAATATTTATGCCATTAATCTGGATATCAAATCAAGTTTTTCTCCTTCACTCCCTTTTTTTACTGTCAAGGTTCAAAACAACCTGAGGTCTTTTGCCAAATAATTCTACTGTATATTGGTGTAAGAGAAATGAATTCCCACTTCTCAATGATCTGTGTCTAAAAACCTCTTATCCAGATTTCTTGGAGTTCAGGGTGCTGCTGAGTAGTGTCTCTTTCCATATAATTTTAATAATACAAAATGTGAAATATCGTAGTTGGTTCAATTTCACATGATCTGAAATGGACTTTTCTGTTTTATATTTTATCCTTCTGAAATAAGAGAAGATAAAATACAGTCAGTGTTCTCCACTTTTAAAATTCATAATTTTACTCAGTCTTCCAGCAATGATTTTTTAGTCAGTTTCAGAATTCTTTGTTCAAAGACAGTAATTGTAGTTCCCCCTTCTCTGTCTTCCTTGTCCTTCCCCAGTAGAAAAGCTGATGAGCTGTACTGTATTTCCACATACTTTCAGGCACAAAGTAACATGTGAAATCTCGTTGTCATCACTGGGTTAGGGATCAGGCCTGAATGCCTTTACTCTGAGCCCTGCTGCTGAAGTATCTGCAGCACTTTGTGGGAGGCACTAAGATATTTCGACAGTTTTATTTTTAGACTCTCTGTTGGGACTAAAATTGTGCAGCGCATTAGAACGCTTCTCTCAGCCTCAAGTGCTGTGGCTGTGTGCAGAGCCTGCAGTAAAATCTGTGTTTAAGTTGGTACGGGCTAGATTTCCAGTTGTTTCCTTTCTAATTTAGTAAACCTAAGAGGTCTGATGCATTTTAATACACATTTCATGATTTAATAGAAAAACATGGCATTTTCATAGAATTGTAACCGTAGCACTACTTTTACCAGTATAATTATATCAGTTTCAGTGTGTACAAGATTATTATTACAAAGAAGTTTCACAAATGACAATTGTTAAATTAAGGAAGAAGTAGTAGATAGAGGTGAACACTGAATATTTGAGCACTCTGAAAAGCCAGATTTACTCTGAATAGCCAAATGGCTTTTGAAAGTCAGTGTTGTCATAGACTACATGAAGAGAAAAGAGATTTCATTGAATTATTTATTGCAGGGTGTTTTTGCACAGAACTAATATTTGATATTATTAATCCTGTGAATATATTATTTACCAACGTAACAGTTCTGCAGAATCTATTGAATATATGTTTCTGAGCTTATGCAAAAAAATACATGCACAAAGGAATTTTGCACTTTTCATGATCCAAAATCAGTATAAAAAGCAGTGGTTTTGATTCCCAGTCATCCACATACAAGAGACTTCAGATGCTTCCTCTCCTGAATCTATTTGATATGTGGAATTAACTGACAAATTGCAACTTATGGAAATGGTTCTTTTGTAATTATTTTCAATAATTATATTCTTCCCTCTGGTTCTACACAGAATTGTATTCCCCATATCATGTGTTGAAATTATCTAGACAGGCCAGCAAGGGTGAATCCAAAGAAATGGAAACAGTTCGTTTCAAAAGGGGAACTGAGGCACCAAAATCCTAATTCTGACATCCTAGGACAGTAAGCCCACACACCAAATGACCTGAGTGTCAACTGGGCTCACCACAAACATATTCCAAAGGGGAAATTCAACTGGAAAATGGGATCTTCAGTGATTTGCAAGCCCATTCCTTGCCCATTCTGCTGCATAACACAGGAATTGGGCTCTGGAGAGATGTCTGGGTGCTACAAGCTACTTTGTATAGAGAGGGGGTGGATGGATGGATGGATGGATGGATGGATGGATGGATGGATGGATGGATGGATGGATGGATGGATGGATGGATGGATGGATGGATGGAGGGATGGATGGATGGATGGATGGATGGATGGATGGATGGATGGATGGATGGATGGATGGATGGATGGATGGATGGATGGACGGATGGATGGATTGGATGGATGGACTGAGTAATGCTTCATGTAAGTTCCCCAGGTCTCCCTTCCTCCAATCACCTACAGACATCTGGACACGAGGAGAGGACGGGAGAGGAGGGGAGAGGAGAGGAGAGGACAGGACAGGACAGGGGAAATCAATACATGGATGATGAAATTCAGGCACAAAATCCAGCTAGAAGGCCCATTTTCTTGCATGGCTTGTATAGGCCTGTGTAGATGATTCAGATATACTGCCAAGTCACATAAAAAATAAAGCCCCAATTATACTCCTCACCTCATATTTTGGTCAGTGCAACATTTGGTCTTGTTCCATCCCATGGGATAATTTACATGCAAAACAAGCCAGAAATCTTTGCAAAGGAGAAGTTGTTCCTAGGATCAAAGATATGCAGAGTACCAGAATTCCTTTAAAGCTGTAACAATATGAGAAGTTACTTAAAGTGATTTGAGGATAAATATATTTGTGATTGCCTGACTTGCAGTGTAGAAAGAAACAAGACACACAAGGGGTTTCTCTCACATCCACCTACAGATCACAGCATATACTTTTGCTCTGTACCTTTGTAGGAAGCAAAAAGTGCTTCCTCAACTATATTTAGAAAGGGAAAATGCATGAAAAAATCCTTTAAATTCACTAAACAGTACAAGTGTGAAGCATTCTGTATATTTTCAGTACATTTCAAAAGGAACCAGGAAATACAATCCTTTTGAAGTTGTTCTGTCCTCCAAGTCATGAAATATTGAGAGACAAAGAAGGAGACAATGCAAGAATGAAAACTAACATATTAATAGCAGTGTTGTCAAGGTAGAATTCAAATTTCTGCCCTATCAAAGATAGTTAAGTTTTTTATAAAATGTTTGAAGGATTCAGCAAGAGAGATTGCAAGAGCCTTGGATCAGAATATGTTGCAATATGATGATCAGAAAACACTATCCAGGGTAGAAAAAATGAGCTGAAGTAACTGCAATATAATTTTAAAGATAAGTTCTATAATCAGTGAACTGATGGCTAAAAAGGTGAGACTGTGCTCACCTCAGCTTTGCTTTCTGCAGATTTGGAATTGTTTGGACACTACTTACATTTGCATCTCTTGAGCTAGAAAGGGATCAATCTTGCCCTCCATTTCCTCTTATAATTGCAAGAATATGTCTCTAATGTCCCAATGACAAAAGCTGTTTCTAAACCCTTCACATTAGGACTATCCGATTTTTATTCTAATTTTTTGCTTGTGTAAACTCATATAAATGAGTTTCCTGAAATCTAAAGGAATGTAAAGGAAGAATCTGTTCCTTCTCAGAAGCAAATTCCCAAATAATTTTCAATGTGTTATAGCACTTCATATACAAACTTGTAACAAACCAAATATTTAAAACCATTAAAATTTCTCATGCTACAGAAGTTTTAAAATTAAATCAGCGCATTCAACAGAGGCTGTCAGGAGAGGAAAGCAGCCTGAAGCCTAAAGCTAGGAATCTACTAATTAAGATATGCAATAAAAATGTTAATCAAGTAAACTTAGGGAGGATGGGGGAAAGTGATTACATAATCCTCTTGGCACCGTATAATGTCTCACTGCTCTCACACAGGAAAATGATGAGTAGGTAAACAAGAGAGAAAAAAAAAACCCAGGTCCTTTGATTGTGGGCCAAAGAAGAAACTGTTCCAAATGGCCTCTCTAACCAACATTAGCTGTTTGAGTAGAAAACATTCAGATCTAAGAGCTCTCTAGTGTGCCAGACTGGGGACAGCCAACAGAAACTAACAAAGGAGCACGAGAAACTGGAGTATTTAAGATAATTCTTGCTAAGTGTGGCTGGAGCAATGTCTTTTGTTATCCCAATTCTTTATAACTGTATTCCACACTTCAGAACTGTAAGCAAACAGGATACTTGACTCTGCTCTGCATTATAGATGTTTCCCTGCTAACCAACAAGGAGGTACTTCATTCAGGCTTGCATGGCTCCTTGAAGGGAGGCTTAGGGTTAGCAAGGTTAGCCTTGTACAGTGTTGTTTGTAACAGGTTTTGTGTTAGGACAATAACACAGCTCAGCACCCATCAGGCTCTGCCTCGACTTCTTTTGGCCTAGCTGGAGCCATAATTAGCCTTATTTAGCAGGAAAAATAATTATGTGACAACATGGTCACTATTACTTACTTTTTTTTTAGCTTGTGAACAACTGTATAGGGTAATAGTGAGCAGGTACTTGGTGCAGAATGAACTGTTTATGAGTTTAGAATAAAACAAAAAAGAATACTGACAGGAGGTGATTGCAGAGGTGTTGAAACCACGAACACAGGATGACACCAATGACCACAGGGCTATAAACATGCCACCAGTGGTCAGGTAAGCCTAATTTAAAGGAATGCAACCATGGGAGCAGGGTAAAGATAGCTTTAAGGATAACAAGGAGGATAATGACCACATCTCTGACATAAAAGTTAAATGTACTACACACAGTAATGTGGAAATATGAACCAGTGAAGAATCAGCAGGGCAAAGATCATGTAAAATATATAAAATTTCTCCAGTCAGACCCAAATGGGAGGAGGGAGAAAACCTACATGGTGTCCTCCCAAAAAAGGGATTGTGATGCTGATTCTTCTCTCTGTAATCCTTCTTTCTTGCTCTGAACCAATGTCTGAACCTTAGGACACAGAAAAATGGTGGAAGGATAACAGTAATTCCAGAGAAACACGGAGATATTTGACTGTTTATGTATTCCAGCCTTAAATGCAATTTGAACCATGAGTGTCAGTACAATCACATGTGGATTAATGACAGATGTTGCAAAAAGGTGAAAAGACTGATCTCCACCAAGCTGTTAAGCCATTTTAGGAGATAAAAATAATATAAACTCCTTACATAGAGAGAAGTCATCTTTCCAAATTACCCAAGAATCCTCCTTGGTTTGGAAGTAGGATAATAATGAAAACCAAAATTGAAGGTTGTCCAAATCTCATAATAGATGTACAACTGCTGCCATTGGCATCTGCAGCTCAAAGCATGATGCTGGACTGAGAAGTGGTTAGAACCACCCATCTGTATGTCACAGATTCATATATTCATAAAATGTTACCAAATTGTGCAAACACACATTTCAGAACACTTATAAATTTTTAATATAATTAACTTTAGCATTAGAAAGAAAAACAGTTAATCACAGCAACAGGCTAATTTCTGGCAGAAAATAAACTCATTGGTAGTCATTTTGATAAATTTCTCATGCTATATTGCTAACACTGTACCTTTAAACTTCCTGAGCTGATTTTTTTTTTCATTATGCTTATAGTGAACTATTTTTTCCAATAGAAAGAATATTTTGAATTAGGTTTAAACGTATTATTCAGATTGGGTGCAAACCACTCTGTAAAACTCACAGAGTGTATTTATTCATTACCTGGCTAAAGGTGCCTGCTGTTTGAGGGATTCTGTATATTGATTTCAGAGTTCACGTTTCTGAATCATCCTAAGAGACTTTCCAATTCTATCACTTACTCATCAAAATGGTAATAATTACTTGCAATGTGCAATTTTGATTGCACTGGTGAAACCAGTGTAGCTAATAAACGTAGTTATTAGCATGTGACCTCTTGCCTGGAAAACCCCCAAAATTAGGTGCGGTTTGACCTCATGAAACAAATTTGTGTGGGACTTGAATTTTTTTCTTTTTAATTATGAAAATATTAATATTAATATGAAAATATTCCTTTTGGTAAGGTGTGGCAATCCAGTATCAGAATAATGAACAAAGAATTACATGAATTAAACACAATTGTCTAATACTTACGTGGAGATCACTCCTCATTACTTTTTTTAACCAATATATTTTGAAGAAAAATATTGAAAGAGGGAAAAGAAAAATTAAAGTTACACATTACATATATTTTAAAAAGACCAGGAAAACTATGATTTATGTTTCTAGGATAGCAACATATGTATATCTTCTGCTAACATTTAAAGGGATAGGCCATAAAATCTACATAAGTGGGGAAAATAAATAAAGTAAAATAGTTCTCAATTTTTTTCCCTAGATATTAAAGTTTCTTAATCATTGCTGTTTTATAAGGAAGGTACTCTAGGAACAGAAGAGGCAATTGAATTAATTGTTTATAGGCTTTTAATGCCCATTCATCCTGGTGCACAAAAGCAGTTCAGGAAGTCCATCTGAGACAAAGTTAGTTTTGATTTCAGTACCTTGCCTTTATTTTGATTACCAAAATTTAAAGTTTTCTGTACACAGGGGGTGTTTTTCATGTAGTGTTCTAGCAGATATGGATTTCAACCCAATGCAGGTATTTCCACAGGTGAAATATAACCCCAATATTGTGAGGTTGGAAACAAATCATGTATATCAAGGAGAAGTCTGGAGAATTAGGCTATAAATACACAGAAACAATGACAAACCTCTAACCCTTAACTGTGTAGCACTACAGCCCAATACAATAATTTATGATGTCAATAAAACTGTATGGAACATCAGCTGAAAATGCTTGTAAGAAGGAAAAAAATTCTCTTCCCAAAAATATCAGTGACAAAGAAAAGGTTAAACTGCAATGAACATACATTTTTTTCCTTTTCAATCTGGAGTTTTGGGGAAGAAAAAAAAAAAATTTACTCCGCTAGCTAGTCAGTGATGTATATAATTAAATAGAAAGGTTTTGGAGGATGTGATTTTATGGTTACCGTAGCAACTAGCACCTAGATGGTCCATATTGCTGTGCTCTTGTACCATGAAAAAAAAAGGAAAACTCCATCTATGACCTACTTGAAAACAAAGAGGTTTGTACTGCTCAAAGCCCCGTTGTTCTTTGCAGGCATCCATTTTCACTCAGAATCGGGGTAATCCTACTCTGGGATTACTCCAGTGGTTTTGCCAAACAGGAATTTGCATGTGGCTTGACCATAGCCTAGCACTGGAAATCCTGTGCACAGTCACATGCAGCTCAGCTGGCCACACATCTAATTCTGTACAGGGGAGAAGAAAGGAAGGGTTTAAATGGAAGATTAATTTCATAGCTTCAACTATTTATATTTATAAAAGTTTTTGACTTTGTTACCAGTGCGCTCAACCGCTTGATCCCATCCCTCTCAGAACAAACCTTTGAAACCTTATTTATAGTGAACACAGGTAGAAAGTTTTCCCCCAAGCTCACCTTGGTGTTGTTCTAGTGTGAACTGAAGATGGACTAAAGCAGAAGTGCTGGTATTGGCAGAGAGAATTTTCTGGTGTTCCTGTTGCTGAGAAAATCTCCTCCCTTCTCTCATGTTGCGCCTGAGAACTTAAGAGAAAAGGGTCAGCAGAAGTGTGAAAAAGTTATTATCTGTTGTGGACACTATTTAAATTATTTGCACACGCTTAGAAGTTCTCTAATTTCAAATCTTTCTCATGTGAGTTTTTCAAAGGATGAAATAGCATTCAAGCACGAGAATAGAAATTCAGCCCAACAAATTTCCCTTCTATTACACTGACTGTCTCTTCTTCCAAAGGCCTCACACGTGATACTCTTAATTTTAAATGTTGTCTTTGATTCACCAGTAGCTCACTTCTACTGTATGCACACATGAAAGACATACTACCATTGTCAAAAAGGGATAAAGATGTTGTTTTCTGTTTTCTATTCAAATGCCTGTATATAATGCCAAACAAATTTGAAAGCAATTTCTTAAAATATCTCTCTCTCCCTCTTTTAAATAAACATTTATTTCTGCAATATCAGAGATGGAAAACAAACAAAACAACCCCAATGCAGAACACCTCTTTTATCACATTACAGTATATGTTGGTTTTAGGTCTAATACTTGATGATAGAACACATCCAAATGTAATAAATTTTATTTTATATTTATTTATTTATTAGCTACATATTTCTTGTTAGAATGACAGCCTCTCTTTTTACATTCCTTCACTGTTTTCCCTGTGGGCCTTCCAATTCTCACTTCTAGACATCTTAACTTTAAATCATAATAATTTCCACTCTGTGATCAGCATATAAATTCTCTGTACTGCCAAATAGGCATACAAGAAACTACCTTGTCCTCCTCAATCAGTTCATCCTTCATCCTTTTAGAATAGCAATAGGAAAAGGTCCAGTTTTAGAAATAAACTGGGGAGAGGTTTTACACAATATCTGCAAATCTCCAAAAATCGTACCCTAGGTTTTGTAGTGCAACATAGCAGGATGTTTTCTTGCCTACCTTGCCACAATACACCACCTTTTGTATATTTGGGGTGGTGCACAGTGCTGACTTAGCATTTTTTTAAAGTACTTTACCTAGTTTAACTGGTTATATCATCCCCGGTAGGTAAAATATCAGCTGCGGGTTATTGGGAGAAAGGGTGGGTTGTCTACACACACCTTATGTTACCTACTCAGTCCTCCGTAACTCCTGTGAATAAGGGACGCGTACAGCTTTAAAGTCTGTTAAACCAGGATCAGTGTGTAGCATCATGGTTATTTTAGACGGAGGGCCTTCCCAACCCACTCCACAGAGGGCTTTCATAACCAGTCAGAACCCACCACTTGATCCAGGGGGCACACAACCTCTTGGGACATCCAGACCTCATCACCCTCACAGTAAAACAATTTCTTCCTAGATATCAATCTAGACCTTCTCTCTTTCAGTCTGAAGCTATTCCCCCTTGTCCTGTCACTCCAGGCTTTGTAAATAGTTACTCCATCTTTCTTGTGGGTTCCCTTCAGGTACTGAAAAGGCTGCAATTAGGTCACCCTGAAGCTTTTTTTTCATGCTGAACAATCCAGTCTCTCAGCTTTCCTCAGCAGAGCTGCTCATCTTCCTTGGTTCCTCTGGTGGTACAGCTGCTTGCTGTGTGGCCAGAGCTGGTGCACCTGATTAGAAGAGGGCTCCTGTGGCCGGGGGGGGGGGTCTGGGCTAGACCCCCCCACCCGAAGGGCCTTTTCTGTCACTGCTTTTGGTCTGCTCATCCCCCAGCCTGTGCTGAGACTCCAAAGATCGGGGTGAGGTGATCCTGAGCACACCTGTGACAGTGATCAGCACAACACATGGGAGCACAACCCATGCACTGGCATCAAACATCAACTGACCTCTTTCAGAACAAAAATTTAATGTTATTCACAAGTTCTACAGGACTTCTAAGGAGCGGTAGAAAGCTTTGGTCTCATTTGTATAACAAATGTCACCACTTTCCACTGTACCAAATAAAAATGCAAAATAAACAATTCACATGGTTAATAAAAAAAGGCAGATTTTCTAATACAGTCTGTTATTTATCTTAGTTAAACTGCTCCTTATATTTGACATATGTCCAGCACTACAGAAATGTGAAGCATGCTGTGCCTCCTGACTTGTAGTGCTATGACTGAAAGTGGAATTGGAATTATGTGAGGGGAGTTTAAGATGCTTCACCTCCATTAAAATGTACCCTGCCCTTTTTCTTCTCAACATCAAATAGAACCGCAAATATGAGGCTGTTCAGCCTACAGAGTCATAAAACACAAGCATAAATCACAGACAGATGAAGAAATGACAGAATTTCTGAAGCATATCAACACTCCCTAAAGTGTTCCTAACATAACCCTGTGCACTGTCAGATTCCAACCAAAACAAGAAAGAGGAAGTTGGGAGGGCTGATGTTCACACACCATCAGTCCAAAGTTATTTAACACAATTGTTTCTGTAATTGCAACTCCCTGAAATGCTCAGTGTTCAATGGTCCTCAAAAATCAGACTTCCAATTGGCTGGTGATGGGTTTTGTTAGCTGCACATGCTGAGTTGGGAAGTTTAGCTTCACACATCAAGACCAGAGACTTTTCAACAGCATCACAGGTTTTGGGGTGAAGAGGGTCTTAACAGGATCCAAGGTATTTTTCTTCACACAAAGATATGTCTCTTTCACTGAATTAGCAAACATATGTAAGAATCTAAGCTACAGAAATTTAATAACTGTTTTACACTGGGGTTAAAGAAAAATTACTACGGCAATAGGAAATGCATTTTCTAACAGTCTCGAGGAACTTAAAATAAGCCATTTAGATGCCATTAGCCTTGATGAGATAGTTAAGACAAACTAAATATTACAGATTGAAAAACTAAGGTTAGAGGAAAACCTGCAGATATCTTATTTTTATTTTTCATTAGCAACATTTAGAAATCCTCCCTCAATTCCTAATCAGGTTGAGTTGACTTCAGGCTATATCAACAAGACTGGTGACATCCTTGCAGCTAAGATAGCAGAGAAACTTTAGGGCATTTTCTGCCACAGGGATGTCAGATGGCAAGAGTCTGCTTTGGGGGAGGAGAGACCCTTTCTTGGGACTGTAGAGATGGAGAAGCACATACCCCTCCCCAGGACCACAGATTGTCTCCCCATCTGATAAATGGAGAAATCTCAGCAGGAACAAAGTAATGGACTGGTTGTAAAGCTCCTTGAGGTTCTTCTGTATCCTGTAGCCCCTTCTAAATGCATGCCTGAAGGTACAAAAAAGACACAGCCTGGTGACAATTAAAGGTTATTTTTCAGAGGCTTCCTTTCTGCAGCAACATAAAGTATTGCAGTCAATAACTTTGTTGCCTGAGGAAATATTGTGCTGGGTAAAATCATATCCTCGGGAGAACAGAACTCTGTGTTCAAACACTAGATCTTAGCTTATAAATGAGGCAGTTCTGTGGCAGTAAAGAAAATTACAGTCCCTGGGTAGGAGCTCTCTGAAAGAGCACGCCATGAATTTCAGGCTGGGTCTGAGGAGCTCTGCTGACCCTGGCAAGCAGCTCGTTAGAGGTAACTGAGATTTCTGTGGGTTCAGAGCTTCTGCTTTTAATTCGGTGATAACACCCTGCAATATCAGCCCTGCAGGGTGAGAATGCTGATTCAACCTCCTTATCAGGTGGAGCAATGGCAGCCGTGGGGGCCAAGGCATTTGCTCTGGGAATGAGCTGCCCAGTGGTGCCAGATAAACAATCTCTCCTGTTGCCTCCACAATGAGACTGGCTGCTGTGGCAGATGATCACAACAGCCAGGATATTCTTTCCCTTGTCCCATCAGTTAAAATCCTCAGCTGTAGTAAAAGTCATAGGAAATACACCAGCAAATCAAATCCATTACTGATTGGTATATAAAGTTTAACCAGAAAACTTTGCAAAGAAATGAGCTGTGCAAACAAAGCTTTGTCTATCACCATCCCCTGCATGCTGCCTGGGTAATCTGCATATTTAACAAAGCTTCCCAGTATTTATGCCTGAAAGTACATACTGAGGGAAACTGGAGCCAGATGGTTAGATGTCACAGTGACTAAAAAACTGCTTTTAAAAAGGTAGGCTTACAATAATTAATAGTGCGGATCTTCAGATAATGTAAATCACTGAAGTGAATTGCACAGTTCTGATTTACACTTCCACATAATCTATTTGTGTGTATTCAACCTTTATGCTCAAAAACACTCGGCACAGATTGCCTGGATAACTCATTTTTGAGGTGGGGAGGGGGGAACCAAACATCTCCTTGCTGAAAGCCTTTAAAGATATGACATATTCAGAAGCACTCTAAAACATAACTGTGCTAATTAAAACTTCATCTTTTAAAATAATATAGCAGGGAAGAGATGTGGCTCCAGCTGGAATGAGCATCCCACTCCACAGTGCAGACAGGGCAGAGTTTCCAAAGGCACAAATGGCAGTGAGGCACCTCCCATTGGGAACTGGTGACAACAGGTCAGGTCAGACATCCTGCATTCCCTCAGTATCCTAATGGAAAGATGTCAGAAAGCTTCTGGAGACAAAATGACTGTCATAATTCTTTGCTGATCAAAGAAAAATTTACAGTGTAAGTTTCAGCTTAATTCTTAGCACTCGTGGAGTAGTAAAAAGATATTCTACTCTTCCCACCTGCTGGGCTCTTGTGTTACACCATGCATGGCAGTAATGAAGACAGATTAATGCTATTTATTTGCTGACATTGACAAGAGTAGTCTGTCTTTTTTTCTTGTATTTTATCATTAAAGTCTTGTTTTTCATCCTCAAATAGCCCCAAGACAATGCACTGTACTAATTAAGTAGGAACAACATAAAAAACCAACCCAACCAAGAAAAGCCCACCAACAGTATTAATAGGTTTGATGAAATCAACAAAGGGCAACAAATTCTATTCAGTCCTGACAATCCAGCCTTGGCATACTTCTGAGGTAGAGAACAATAGAAGAAGATGGGTCTGGGTTTTTATAAAGGTTTCCCTCCTTTTAATTAATTTTCAGGTGTCCCTGAACATCAAGCACTATAGGTAAATAATAAAAAAAAACAAAACAAACCAAAGCAATAACAGCAAAGCTGTGTGGGTCGTGCAGCACGGGAGCACATTGTACAGGGTGGCTGTCAAATCTGCAAATTAGTTTTTCACAGCCCAGCTAGACTAAGAGAGAGCTGACCTGATCCTACTGTGGCTACAGTCCTGCTTTGTGCTGGGATTTTGTCTAAAAGACCTTCAATGCTCCCCTTCCAGTGGTGTTTTGGTCATTTGATGATTCTGTAAAAACAGCTGCAAGATGCTGTCCTGACACAGGATGAGTTTGGGCAGCCCAAACCTTGACAATAGAACAATGCAACTGTGCCTTAATAATCTATGTGCAGCCTGAGACTTTCCCTGTCTGCCAGTGCTGGTGTATCTCTTACTGAAACAGGCAGGAAAAACATCCCACAATGGAAATAGTCATACTTTTAGGTACACTTTTAATTACAATTACTAAGATCATTGATTGTCACACATGGAAATAAATTTACTCTAATGCTTGTGCTTACAAGACCCAGACCCTAAGTATGAAAATCTTGGCTTGCTTCTAAGTTCTTGAGCTGGCTGCTTTGATCTGTTTTATTTTTCTTTTATTAAGAATTAATTAAAGCTATCAAGCTCATCTTTCTGACTAAAGTCAACCTCCTCTGTTTAGATAAGTATATGCAGTACTTACAGCTGCAAGCAGTATAAAGTATAAATAATTTTTTTTATTTTATTTTAAAGGGTCACTGCCAAGGTGATTAGCATGAAATATAAATGAGCTTTCAACATCCTTGCCTCACTCTGATGCTGATTTAACTAGTAAGATCTGGACAGCAATACAGGTTTTTAAACGCAGCCTTCGAAGCCAGGACATGGCAAAAGGTTTCTTGGAGTCCAAGGAGATTGTGTCTGCTGTGGCACTCCTGTCAGCTGTCATTGTCCCTTCTCAGGAGGAGTTAATCAAATTTGTTCAGCCTGACCTCTGCTTCAGCCAGGCTGGACCTGTCTAAGGCTGCACCTGCCCGGTGCTCCCCATCGGGCTCCTAGTCACTGCTGCAGCCAGATGGGATAAGGGGAGCTGACCTGGCTCCCTCCCAAACAGGGGTGCCAGCTCAGCTCCCCTCCCTGCCCAGCCTCTCATCTATCTCCTCCAGCTGGCAGGGAGTCCAGCCTTTCTGCCTCTTCTGTCCCTCTCATTCCTCATCCAACTTAGAGATCATGGGAATTTCTGCTTTACGTTTTCCTCTCTGTAACAGGGTCAATATGTATATCTTTCCCAAATTCAGTGGCTTCATGATTACACACGACCACTAGCTGAAATGGGGCTGCAGGGACTGTGGAGAGGGATGAAGATCTCCCCCAGCACTAGGTTGTAAAATCTTCCTTTTATTCCCAATGTTTATTCACCATTAACTTCATTTTCTTTCACTCAGATCAAGTGCATTTATTATGTGGAGAGCTGGTAGTGATGTTTTTAATTAAGGTTGTCTAATAATCTCCTTCATAGCATTTGGTTTTCGGTATAGTTTATAACCCCAGGAATGTTAATCATTCTAGGCTAAATTTTCCATGCTTTGTTTTTGCCTAAAGTGGAATTGAATATGAGATCATCAGCTACCCTGCTCCTGCATCCTATTTTTCTTCCCCAAAATATTCTCTTGTTTTAATAAAGTGCAGTAGTCTGGGAGCCAGATGATCATAAATTGCACTTCCATAATTTCTACTCCATAATGCTAATAATCCTGTGCAATTGTATCTCTAATCAAGCAAGGTGTTATGCGTTTTTTTGCATAGAAAGCAGAAAAACATCAGTCCATCAGCTTAATCAGTGAAGCAGTGAAGGTTTTCAAAGATTGTGCAAGGTCACCAGTGCAAACTGGGATTAAAACTTCATGGAAGAAATGTAATGCTGTCTGCTGTACACAGTTGCTTGCTTTTGCAAAAGATTAAGCAGAAGAAGCCAAGACATGAAAAGAAAGATCTTGTGTAGCCATCAGACTTTTACACTGACAGCAGAGGATGTTATGCATCCCATATAACACATCAGAGACTCCTAGGTGAGGTGGGGCTACTAGGCTTTTCCTAGCACTTGTGATAGCTGGCTGAAAGCCTAAGAGCAAGTGTGCCAGACCAATATGGGGAGTAACACATAATTTCTAAAGGAATTAGAAAAGTCGTTGTGATTATTACAAAAACAAATAAATTTAATTTCTCATTTCCATTCTACTGGACATTTCAGCACTGCTGAGCTGAAGTCATGATAAACTTTCCCTTTTCCCTTTCCATTCCCCTTCTCCATTTGACTCTTTCTTCTCTATCCATGCTTAAGATTACATGCAAAATGGAAATTCAGGATTGCAGATAAATTTTTACTCTTTTTTCTTCTTCACTTATGTCCCCTATGGGAAGAAGACTGCTCTCAAAAACTCTCCAGAACCTGTAAGGCTCACTGAACTCTGGGGCAGACACAGCACCTAGGTGCCAGACCAACATGGGGAGTAACACATAATTTCTAAAAGTTTGAATAGAAAACTTGTTGTGATTATTGAAAAAAAAATCTAATTTCCATTCTACTGGACATTTCAGCAATGTTGAGCTGAAGTCATGATAACCTTTCCCTTTTCCCTTTCCATTCCCCTCCTCCCTTTGTCTCTTTCCTCTCTTTCCATGGTTTGGATTACATGCAAAATGGGAATTCAGGATTACAGATAAATTCTCACTCTTTTTTCTTCTTCACTTGTGTCCCCTAGGGGAATAAGGCTGCTCTCAAAAACTCTCCAGAACCTGCAAGACTCACTGAATTCTGGGGCAGACACAGCACCTAGGGCTGCTCAGCACCGGTAATCCGGGTGTGAGCTCCAGCAAGAGCTGCTCAGTTCTCAGAACTCCAACAGTGATGCTGCTCTCTTTTATTCTATTTACTTCTAATGCTTTCAGTGAGTTGACAGAAAGGCTTTCAAGCCTAGCCTATGCTCTCCCGGCATCCATCAGTTCAAAGCAGATATCTCACACCTTTTCTCCTCCAGGATTTGGGTGCTCAGAGGTCTGAAGGGGCACGGGCAGCTCAGATGATGCTGAGCTTTCTGCCCTCTGTGGTGAAGCAGAAGTGTGCGCAGCTGTGGCCCAACCCTGTTTGCCTCAGCCATGAAGCAGCTCCATTGAAGTTACCCTTAAAGCACACAGGCTTTGCCCATTGTGAGGAAAGCTGCCTTCACCTTTAGCACTGAATTCAAGATCACTCACTCTCCTGCTTCTCCTATAAAGCTTAGGTCCAACGGATAAGGAAGATAGCCTGACTTTAAAGTTCTCCTGTTCTGTGAGGTTAACCTTCACTTTAATCCTCACACTTTCCATTCATTTTTGTGAGTGTGATTTCTTGAACAAACCAGGTCACAGTCTTTGGCAGCAGAAAGAGAAGGGATGAAAGCCATTGTTGGACAAGAATGCTAATTCTGAGAGCGAGCATCGAAAGGTTGAGTCAGCCTGTGCCACATTGTGAGCCTTCAGCAATGCTCCATTCATTTGTGTGACAAGCCTCATTATGAGAAAGCTTCTTAAAAGCAGTTCATTCTGAGGGAGCTTTGGATACAGTTCCAAAAGCAGAAAATAAAACCTAGGAGGACAGGGGAAAGCAAAAAGAGCAGGCAGAAGAAACAAGCAGGAAGGCACACAAAAATCAGCTCTTTTGCAAGTTCATTTTTTCATTATGTTTGACATTCTTTGGGAGACAGAACTGCTCTGCACACTTGTGGCCTCAGGCAGTGAAGCTGGAAGAAGATATTTCAAGAGCTGCAGAACACACACATAGCTGTACAGCACAGAAAAGAGATAAAAAACTGAATTGACAGGATCATGATGCTTACTTGCTCCTGAATTACATCAGCCAAGGTAGTCCATTTTGAAGTAGAAAATAGCACATAATTCTATTTTGCCACTTATTAGGACCTCTGGGTAGTGATGAAAAGATGTGGTATCTAAAGCTCAGCTGAAAAATAAAAGTCAAAGCCAATATAAAGAGATTAGACAGATTTCCTGATGAAAGCAAGAAGTACCTGCAAGTTGTGTGTGATTTTCTGGGAGATGAGAGATACCATCAGCAACAGTTCGGATCAGACAATTAGAAAAAATATATAACTTGATGAAGACCTATGGGTTCTAACAACCTTTGTGACAATCATTTTTAAGTTAATCTCACCACCACCAAGAAATTAAAAGCAAACAAAATGTTTTGTGCTCCCTCTGCTGTTCTGGAGCAGCAGGTAGCTGACAAATGCTATATCCAGAGCTCTGATTTTGGACAAAGTTCAGTGATGAAGAAGCAGAAATAGCAAACTCTGACTTTCAGCATGGTTTTTTAGGTATCTGGTTTTGTCATTATTAAACAAGTGAACTAGAAAGGCAATATGTATTTTAGTTAGAAGAAAAGTCCATTTCTCTTTTTGAGATTGATAGAAAAATAATTTCTAACGTTTGTTGAACTACAGGGAACCTTGAAAAAATCCCCTCCTGGCCAATGCTTGGGGCAAGGCTGTGAGACTAAATGGCAAATTGAATTGACAAATTCTCTCCAAATACTTGATGCTATTAAGATTTTCAGTCTCAGTCTAAGCTAAGGATTGGTTAGGCCTCAGCTAGACTTATTAGCCAAGTAGAATTGAGGATTTAACACCAATGCTCAGAGAATGCAAATAGAAAAGGTTTCCTATTAAAAATAATTTGAAAGATAAGAGAAATAAAATAGTGTTTTCATAAAAAGGAAATTTGTACTCATTGGGTTTACAGGAAAAAACAAATGAGTTTGAGATAGGTTGAAGTGTTCAAGACCAGGGTGGAGGGGGACCTGAACAACATGGTTTAGTCCATGGCATGGGGTTGGAACTAAATGGTCCTTAAGGTCCTTGCCAACCCAAGTCATCGTATGATTTTTCTGGTCTTCTGGATTTGGTGCAAAGAAAGATTTTTCTGCCCTTCACAGTTACTATATTGAGGGATAATTCCTCTCACACAGCAATGGTACTTCTGCTATAGTTCCTGCAGGAAGAGGAAGGAATGATGTCAGAGTAGAGGGTGACCTCATTAATCTTTTTGGTAAAAAATGAAAAGAGATCAGAAGTCCAATGGGACTTAGATGAGACAGATTTGATTTATACAGAATTAATCACCTCTTAACTTTCAGAAGAACAGAAGCTAATCTTTCTCACATAAAAATTGTATCAGTAGATGTTTTTATATCTGATTAAAGATGGGTTTTGGTTCCAGCAATAACTCAAGGGAAAGCATGTATTGTAAATACAAAGTGGAATAAGGAAAGTAAATGCATAAACATCAGTGACATACATAACCTCAACTTCCTCACTGGGAACTTGTAATGTTCTAAAGCACCAAAGTAACAACCAGCCTGATGTTTGAATACATTCTTATGGTCCTAAAGCTATAAAATAATATTCCTCTACCAGAACATGCATAATTATACTACTTTGTCCTTTTTTTTCTACTCTGTTACTACTTCTGCTCTGGAACTGCATCCATGCAGTCCTTCTCCATGGGCCACAGTTGCAGAGATCAGCTGGGGAGTTCTCCTTTGGTGGCACAACAGAGAGCCAGCCTCATCCCAGGGCAGACACAAGGCCCCCAAGGACAAAAAATCACATTAGCAGGGCACCTGTGTAAACAAGTGGAGAACCAGGCCACCTTCTTGCTGCATCCCACAGCTCTGACCTTATCACGCTCTTCAGCACTTATAGAATTGCTCTTAAAAGCAATTTCAGAGGGATATAAAAGATCTTCCTTCAGCAAAGAAACATGAATAAAAAGACATGAGAAAAATTCCACTGGCATTTTGATTAAATTTAAGGAACAGAACTTGCTAGCATAATGAAGCATGACACATCATCAGGACGCTGCATTTATCTGGAGAAGTATCAAATAGCACAGTTTCATGAAGCATGAATAGTGTGCATTACAGAAAGAGAAAAAGATTTAAGTTTTATTTCAACCTCAGCTACCAGCCCACCACCCCTAGGGTAGAAATACTTCTATATCCAAGATTGCACAGTTTAGAAAGCCACATAAAATATTATGGCATGAATAACATTGAAAGCATCAAACCCAGACTTCTTGTTATTAGAAAGAGTAGGTAAATCCCATCCTTTCTATGATAATAATTTTCTTTCTTTAAGGATACCCTAAGAAAAATTAATTCTTTCTTTAAAATAAAATGGACAAGGAAAGCACAAAAATTGAACTACTTACATTATTAATTTCATTCAATTTTATAAGAGAAAGGTAGTTTCAGGGAATATTTTCCTTGTGATATGCTGAAAAATGTGTTTTTAATGGGATGTATGTGCTTAAGTGTTCTGCGAGTTCAGGGTGATGATGTACAGCTGTGTCCTATTTCCCTCTGTGAAAATTACAACATCTATGAATTATGTTTATAACATCCCAAAGCCAGAGAGAGAGATCAGATCTGGCAGCATTAGGGTCTAATTTTAGAATGCACCCAGTTGCCTGATAATCATTTACACCAGAGATGCTACTATGCTTTCTTATGAACTGCAGCTTATTATTTGTAATATATTACAGAAAATAAACCCTGTCCTCATTTCTGCAGTGACTTTTGAACGGCTAGAGCCATGAGAAAGGAGCCTCAGCTTCCAGAGAAACAGCTTTAATTCCAGGACTAAGATTCAGGTCAGGTTTTAACCTAGGTGATGGAAATCACCCCACAGGCTCTGGGCCAGTTCCTGATCTGTTCTCCCCAAGGGACTGCAGAGGCTGTGACCTTCACAGCTACTTTTGGGCCATCCTCCCCTTCCTTCAGTACCACTTTTAGTCTGGTTTGGAAACCTGCTCACTGCTTTTTTTTTTTTTCCTTCTATGCAATGTCATATTTAAAAATTATCTGGTTCCACACTTGGTTTTTTCCTAGTCCCTTTTGACTAATCAGACATCACTATTTCTGATGAAAATGTCCTTTGATGTCTTGAAGATTCTATATTTGGCCTCAGCGCCACCCCAAAATGATGTAATGAGCCATTTTAAGGAGAAAAGTCTCTACCAAATAGGCAACAGAGCTGCTTATCTCTCATTCATTGTCACAGTATTCATCAGGGCTATGTAAAGCTTTGGAATTAATTATTTCAAAGAGGTTTCTCTTCTGGAATTTTCAAGTGTCTTCATCAAGGTTTGAGTAAAATATTCTTAGATCATTACCTGAATTTCATCTTCTTAGAAACAAAAATTACACAACTGGAATAATAATAAGCAAAATTAAAAGGAAGAAAACCCCACCAAACCAAGCAACAAAAACAAAAATGAAATCATAACTGTATATAGAGCAGGCACTATGACTCTTATTCACCTGAAATAATCAGACCAAATTCATTCCTTTGCACCTGATCTAAAACAAGTGGAAAGAAAACATAAACACCATCCTGAAATGCTGCAGAAGAATTACGAGGGTAGTGATACTTGATCACGGTGCCCACTTATTTTCTAAATATCAGTTCCTGCACAGTATGGTCTGCTTGAGAGGTGTGAAAGATCAACAGCTGTAAAAACAGAGCAATAGCTGCACTGAAGTTTCACACCTGCACGCAGAGGCTCCTTCATCAACTGCATGAACTTTGTCCTTTAACTATAAGGCAAAGGGGCTTTTTAAGTGTCATGCTGCTGTTTCCTCAGTAAACAATGGGCATAATTAAAGCTATTAAGTATCCTTCAGGAAAAAAATGTACCAGTATTAGGGTGGAAAAAATATGGTTTAGTTGTCTGGATTTGTAATTCTTCTACCAGAGATGATAAGCCACTATAAAATTAAAAAAAAAAAAGGTAACAAATTTTTTGTTATTGCATGGAAGATGGCTTAAAATACTCAGCTGTAAATGGAGTTCATAGTGAAGTGTTATGAAAAAATAGGCTTTTGACAAGAAAAGTTTAGTTTAGCACAGCATAATGTTTCACTGGGCTGCACTGCACTTAGTAAACAGAACTACCTCCAGACCTGAAATAGCAAAGCTGGAGAAAAATAGGTGAGTTAGCAGAAACACTTTGAAACTGTGACTTTAAAACTAGAACTCCGTGATATAGTAATCACTTGCTATTCTCAAAGGAGACTTAGAAGTAGAAGAAAAAGAGGTGTAATTTATCATTCTCAGAGCATTCTTTTTTAGTAGAAAAATGATGCTGACTGGAAGAATTTAGTTTGGGTTTTTCTTTTTTTATTTTTTTCCAAAGCCATCAGCTATGTAAATGATACATACCATATTGATAAATGATTAAAATGGAATGGAACAAACCCCAAAATAGGAATCTGTGGCAACAGCTGCCCAAAACAGAATATCTTCATCTTTCATTTAGAAACCTCCAGCAGGTTGAGTGAGTCATTCCATGCTGCAGAAATGCCTTTGGGATGTGCTCCTACTGGCATCCTTGTACCACCTGCTTGGGAAGTGCTGTGCCATGGGCCTTAGCATTTGCACAGACTTGCGAGAGAGGAAAATGTCAGCTTCCATCTGATGTCTCAGTCTGCAGCTCCAAGAGCCCTGCCCGCACGAGCCGTGGCGGGGTTTGCGGAGGTAAGACGCACACACGCAGAGAGGGCTCTGTGGCTCTCATTTCAGGCAGGCTGGAATCTGCAGCCTGACTTTTCCACCCAGCAAAGCGATTAGGTGGTGAATGAACAGCAGATTTCATGCATGTGAAATGAGAGTTGGTCTATGTTAGCTACTAAATGGGGCTCCAGGAAACATTGCCCCCTCAACTTCAGGCTTAAGGCTTTAAAAGCTTCCTATTAAAAATACTTTCTCCCCCCCTCCCCCAAAATCTATTCAGTTATTGGTCTGTCTTCCTTTTAAAAATATTTCCCATGTCATGGCTGAAATTATTTATACAATGATAGACCTTATGTTCTCCCCCTGCTCTTTTTATAAACAATATTTTTACATCTCAGGGGAAGTGGGCTGAAAAAAGTTTTATGTACAATGTTTAGGCTGGGGAATGGCTAGAGATAAGGTATCTGGACAATAAAACTAACTGCACCCAACAGGTTATAGAATAACAATAATATATAAAAAGTAGGGATTGAAAATTGGAGAGACCAACAGAACTGAAATTGGAACTTTAAACTTTAGGTAGAAAAAATGTGTACAACAATCCTGTATTGTAAAGGAATTACACTAAACTGTTAAAGTGAATACATTTCTTGGAAGCAGCTGGCTGGTCAAGTCAATAGTTTCCCATTTTGGTTTTTACATTCTCTTTGATTAAAAAATCCACCAAAAGCAGGTATATACCAGTGTTTTACTGACACAGGACTGGTCCTTTCACCACAGGAAATATTTTGCCTATTTAACACTAACATTTGGTCTGCTTACTCTTTGATGCATCTGCACCACATCTTATTCAGGGCAGCTACTGGTGTGTACCCCATGATACTGAGTGCTGTAGCCAATTTCATTTCTATTACTTAACAAAAGTTACCTCCTTCTCAGAGCAGGAGGCAAGAACAACTGAGAGTTTAAGAAACAGTATTTTAACTGAATCAATATTCCAGAAATCTTTCAATCTCCTTTGAGTTCTCCTAACAGGATACAAAGTTCAATATTTAGGGAATCAATCAGGAACTCCTCTGAAAAATGAATGTTTGTTAAGTATGGAATCGTAGAATCATTTAGGTTGGAAAAGCCCTGTAAGGTCATCGAGTCCAACCATCAGTGTAACAGTGCCAAGTCCAACACTAAACCGTGTCCCCCAGTGCCACCTCTTCACCTCCTTTAGATACCTCCAAGGATGGTGACTCTACCCATTCCCTGGGCAGACTCTTCCAATGCTTGACAACCCTTTCTATGAAGCAATTTGCCATCAAATCTGACCTAAATCTCCCCTGGCACAACCTGAGGTGATTCACTCTTGTACTATTACTGGGAGAGGAGACCAATTCCCACCTGATTCCACTCTCAGGGGGTGTAGAGAACAAAAAGGTTCCCCCTTGAGCCTCCTTTTCTCCAGGCTCAGCCCCACCAGCTCCCTCAAGCTGCCCCTCACAGGATTTGTGCTCCATGCCCTTCCCCAGCTCCATTCCTTTCCTCTGAATCTGCATGTTGATCCTCACTTCAATGCTTTTCCTGTAGTGAGGAGCCCAAAATAAAACAAGGAATTCAAGGTGCTGCCTCACCAATGCCCAGTACAGGGGACAAATGAGCAAAGAATAAACAACAAAAAGGGAGGCCTGAACACCTCTGAATACCCCAGACATTAAAAAACCCCAAACAACAAAATACAAGTGCTCCTAGTAATAGCTGAGCTACCACAGTAAAAGATGGTTCCTAAGCTTGATACTTTACTGCACAGAGTGCATGGGAGCAGATCCATCCTAGTTAGTACTTAATTTTTATGTTTTCTTGCTGTTCATTCCAATGCATTTACAGCAACTCACTTAAACGACATTCACTCTGAAAAATTAAACCCTGGTGCTGCATTTCAATCTCAAGAATTTATTTCACTGCCAGATGCTAGAAGGACACAGGAAATAAACACTTAAAGTAGACAGAAGCTGTTTGTTTCTGGCTTACTTTACAACTCTAAGATTTTCTTTTTGCACATACCATAAGCCTGTAAATCCCATATTCCAAGATTACTAGAAATAATTTCCAGAAATAATTACTAGAAATAATCTTTTCTAAGATTCTGGTTACTTCTATGTAGCGGGAAGCTCTGATTTACTGCACTTAAGAAATAAACAAAGCAGTTTTAAACAACATCATTTTAAAGACAAATCACCTTTCTAAGTCTCCAAAGAAGCAATCTCACTCAGACACAGGAAGATCTATTGTCCTCTCATCCCTAGGCACAACTCCCATTAAAGCAGATCAAGAAGGAAATACATTTTCTCCTATTTGGATTTTTAAAACTATTTGAAGTAAGACTCGTGAAGAATATTAAGGCCTTTCCAATGGACAAGCCATTAAAAAAGAGAGCAAAGCAAATGCATTTTATTGAGCAGGAGCAGCAATATGTGACACAAGGGTTGCTACACTAGCACAACCCCATTTTTCTGGCTTCAGTGTATCATCTTTGTTCAACAACTCTAAGGCGAAAAACAAAAATCAAAAAAAAAAAAAAAATCAGGTTGTAAGACTCAGGCCCACAGCAGAAGACCAGCATTGGGACTCATTCTGGGATCTCTGCAGTCAACTAGAAAAATCATGGGAAGCAACAAGACACACAGAGTTGCCAGGAACAATGTCCCATTCTCCTTGTAGATAACCTTCATTTAAAGCCCACTAACCTGCTTCTGCCTCAGAATCCATAACACAGAAATTTTAACTTCAGTGATACGGTAAACGTGACTATTGGCCTAATATAGAAATTTTTCTCCTTCCACTGTGGAAGCCACAGATGTTACTTTGTGTTTTTATATGCAACAGCTTCACAATCAGCTTCAGACAGAATTGGAACAGGTGGGAACTTCAAAAATGTATGACCAGCAATTTGTACCACAGGAAATGCTGACTTAATTTAGAAATATTCAGTGGAAAATAAGATAATGTCACTTTCTGCTTTTCTCACTTTTTAATGTGCTCCTGTATCAACCAGCAGTGAATTTACACACATTAACATACAACTATATCCTCCATACCCTATGTAATCTCTCTGCACTATTTCTTCTAAGAGGTGAACAAAGACCATTCAGTACTCTAAGCCTGACAGATATTCTCAGCACCCCAGAGTAGCTGCCCTCCATGTGCTCCATTTGTTTTGGAGTGGAGCCAGATAAAACACTCAAAACTTAAGTTCATTTTTTACCCCCAAATGCTTCTGTATTCTTTTACACTGTTATAAAGAAGAAAACACATTGTGTAGTGTCCTGTTAATACTATGGTTTCATTGTTCACAGACAGATTGAAAGCTGTCTGGGAATAAATCAAAATAAATCTTTTTTACCAAGTCACCGAAATCTAAACATTTTTTGTTACAACTTTATACTTGACATATAGAGCATTTATTATATATAATATCAGTGTTAAAGCTCTTTTATCCCTTCCTTCTGTTACCACACTTGAAAAGGACAACAAAGCCCAAAGTGTTCTGACTTTTGACTAGCTTCCTTGTTTATAGTATTTTATGCCATACCTTTTGGGTCTAAATATGCTATTCAGAAGGAAAATTATGTCCCATCCTACTGATACTTCTGTCCTTTGGCTCAACCATTTAAATATTGCCTTCTGTAGTGGATACACTCAACTCCTTAACCAAACCAGGAGCAGTTTGGTACAAGCTCCAAAGGAGGCAAAGGGCTGAGCTGTAACCAGGCCAAGATCTTCTCCAGTTCCAATCTGTTGTCTGAAAACCCTCTCAGGAGCAGAGTGGCACTGGGAGCATCAAAGCAGATGAGCTGGGAACAGGATCGCGCCATTAGCACATAAATAGCAGGCGGCTTTTCCTAGACTCGTTTATCATGGAACAAAGAAACTCGTGGATACAAGGAGTCTCATGCATACCTTCTCCACCCCATGTAATCTGACTTCAAGCCAAGCACTTTATGCCATAATTGTGACAGTCTAAGCAAGCCTTCTTCGAGTTCTCCCTACTAAACAGCCTGGCTGCACCAGTGATCTCCCCTGGAGCTCAGACACCTCTCAAGGTTTTCCTTGAGGCAGAGAGAACTTTTAGCCACAGCAAAACTTCGGTAAGTGACCAGTATAATCAGTAACCTCGTACTGTAGTGCACTATGATTTTGTCTTTGTCTAATTTTGATTTTTGTCTTGTTCAAATGATTGTGCAATACAGTAATGGTAATATCACCACTGAACTTTGTTAAGCCATGCTTTAAACAACATATTTCAATTTTAGAAAAAAGTTTGTGATGCTGTCTGTACCTTAACTGCTGAGAAGAATGACATATAATGACAGTTCGTTATTTCTTGGGTGAAATGTATTTAGTTTAGCCATTTATAAAAAGAAAACTCACAGAAAGAATTATTTCCCCAGAACATGATGGCAAGAAGGAAAACAATAGGTTTCCTTCCTAACCATTTCCAAGGATGTTTCTTAACAGCTCCTGTGTTAGGGAACAGCTCTTTCTCCAGCTACAGCAATAAAAACAATCTCTTCTACATGAGAACCTTCTTCTCTGTGACCCATGAACAGGGCAGATTTATCTTCCTGTCTCCTGACTCTCTTCTTCTGTATTGTGGTGCACAAATACAGCAAAATATTACTTATGTTGATCAAAGCCATTCCTGTTTTGCTCCCAATTCAGCACAGCAGTGAGATTGGTAGCTATTCCCACATTACCACCCAACAAATATCCAGAAAAAAAAGATTTTCAATTTCTAATGCCAGTAGTGACTTTTTTTGTCCAGTCTCCAGCCCAGTCAGTGGTTGGTATGTAGGAGTGTGTGTACTTGCTGCAGACTCTGAAGTGTAAAGGACTTGTCATAACTTATTGGCAGGGCCTCACTGTGCTAATCTGATTTTGCAGTAACTCTGTGGACTAAGTTGTTTTGGTAAAACTCTCCCCAAGGATATTAAACTATGAGCAACTGTACCATTTGGTACAATTCTTTATCTGAATCAGTCCTATTAGCATATCATAAAATATTCCCCTACTTTATCACATGCAATATTTTCTTCATTGCACCATTGAAGAAAAGAGTACCTACATATGAACAGTAAAATTAGGGAGCTGAGGTTTGTTTAAGGTTCTTTCTGGTAACTTCTGTGCTCTTTTTCTTTTTCTGTGCTGTTTGTCTTTTCTTTTTCTTCTAGGATATGGAGCAGAAAAGACAGGCAAGAGATTGAAATGAGAATGGACTGCAATAAGTAAAATATTATCATCATGTATAATTGGAGAGTGCTGGCTTTTCTGCAGGGCTGGTGTCTTTTTCAGATATAAAACATTAGAATTTTATTACTAAATCATATAGCTGGAAAGTTATTATTTATAAATATGCCTAAACTGCTTTGAATTTTAACATGTATACTTTTGCCTCCTAAGTGATTTAAGATTTTGTAAAACTTAATAGATATTTGGTATAAGGACAAATGCTGGTTAGGCGGTCTCCTCATAGCTTGAACTCAGGCATGATTTATTTTTATAAAGACACAAACAGAACAGAACATTGTGCTGCTCTTACAACTCCTGTTGACAACAACCAGCTCCTCTTAATATTGCTTACACATTTCTCAGAAATACCTCAGCGGCTTCAACAGGGAGACTTTCACTCTTAGAGAAGCATTGTGAAGAAATACTTGTTTAAGTGATCAAACCACAGACCTTTCTGTGTTAGAGCAATCCATAAGAAAACATTTTCATCACCCTTGGTCATGCAGAAGAATGCAAGAAAGCTGGAAACACAGGACTTGGTGCTATTGCCTACTGCCACTGAAACTGCGGCTCTCTTGCTAATATGCTGAAGATTTTGCCTTTGCGTTCCATGAGTTGCCTTTAACAGCAGGATTTACAAAGTCAAAGCACATACTAAAGAACTGGCCTTTTTCCATGGATGGAGAAGGTCTCAGCTTCAGCAGTGACCCTGTTCCCAGTACAGGGGGCAGAGCCAATCTGCCTTCACCAGAAGAAACAAATTACACACCACCTTGCCTAGTTCTGCTACCTAATACAAATATCCAGAATCTCATTATTTAAACCACATTAACCATACATATTTTCCTCTCCTTTGCATTATATGCACTGTGCTAAACTGAATCCATTTCTTTTTGTAGTGTGTAGTTCCATTTTCCGACTTGCGTTCTCTGACAATTTTTTTCTTTGTTGCAATATGATCCCTCCCAGTAAAGAGGGCTTCAGCCTTTTCTAAAGAGAGTGAAATTCTAGGTACTTTCATAAATAGAAATACTTCAATTATTCTTTGATTCTTTTGCACCTCTATAACATCCTGGAATTTCATTTAGAAGACCATCTCCACATAAAAACATATCATTTGGCAACCTTGATGCAGACTTTTCTTCTGTTTATGTGAAATATGCAGCTATTTCACCTGTGTATTTTAACCCAGACTCTACATTCTTTACCATCATTCTTTAGTTCACAAGCTTAAAAAAAACCTCTTTAGATCTATTTCCCTGCTGTCATATTTTCCTTTAGATATATTCTGAATAAAGCCTCTTTCTGTGAATTGAAAAATGTCATTGCATGCTTTGTACTGTCTAAATTTTTTTATCTTATTAATACCAATAGTATAATGTATTTGAACACCACAACATTTTCATAAGATTCATTGGGGGGTCTACCTTTCTCCAGCACTACTCTAATGTTCAGATAATGAAGCGTGGGGGCTGAAATAGATAGCCTGCTGACCACCTGAACCCAGAAAGATTAAAATGTGTGATTCAAAGCTGTTTGAGGGCTATACCTTCTGGAAGAAAGATTCCTGTAGTGCTCTATCATTAACATCTAGACACTTGGTACTGGAAAACCCTGATGAAAGCAGGAATTCAATTGCTGCACATAGCCAAAAATACACATTCAGGCAAAATGCTAGGGACAGGAATAAGGGTTATTGAGATACACTTATACTATCAATTAAGCTTTTTGAAGACATTTCTTTTTCTTCTGTAAAGATTAAACATTTAGTTAGCTCAAAAATGAGCAAATAACCGAAGCAAAATACCACCTCCGGTATTCTCGTGAAAGAGGCAGAAAATGGCACCAACAAATATCAAACAAGAGAACAAATGCAATATGCTGGTAATAACACTTCCCATGAAATTTTAACCTCCAGAAATCAGGTGTCAAAAAAAAAGGAATAATTAATGAATTGGAATAAAGGCAGTAGTAAGATCAACTACAGCAAATACATTGTTATCAGAAATTATTTTTCGCAAACATACTGGTGACAGACAGGGAACTGCAGGGGATTTTCAAAATTTCAAATTGCAGGTTTTATGAGAGTTATGAAGTAGGTGGAAAACACAAAAGATTCAATAACAGTAGTTTTCATCAAAATTGGCTTTAATAATGAAAGTTGTCAAAAACCTTAAATGAAAATTTTGTGCATGTCTAATTACTTCAAAATAGCTGCCGTCAATGAATTTGGAGGCAATACCTTGTCTTTGATTTTTTGCAAGAGTCCTAGAAGTTAAAGACTTTGTCCTGTATCATAGTCTATGATGATAGACTATGACCATAGGTATTTTCTATAGATTGTCAGAAGAGATCCCCTCTGTCTTCCAACAGTCAAAGCCACAAAACTCCTGGCTCTTTGTCAAGTGGCTTATTGAGTTCACTGAGGTTGAGGCTTTACTGAATTTTCAAAATAAAATTTACAGGCAGCTGAACAAGAGCTGTCTACCTGTACTACTTTAAAGGACTTATTTGATTATGAAAACACAACAACATTAATAAATGCTATTTTATTCTGGATGTAACTGCCCTTTGTTATCTTAAATATGCTTTGTATCTCCTTGTCTTCTCACATCAAACACACATTGTGATTGCAAAGTGCAATTTCTGGCTTACTTCCTCAATGTTGTGTCCAGATGTATTGCACAAACTCGCTGATGAGGACCATTTATTGTACCTGGGAGCCCTGAGAATTTGCTTCTGTATGGAATATTGCTGCCAAGTCAGAGTCATCTGCACTTCAGAGGAATATAAAGTGGTAAAAATCAAATTCTGTTTGACACCTTGATTGTGCCTTGAGGCTACAAATCTGATGGTTTTTGATTAGTGAAAAACATTGTGGTTGTGAGAACAGGTGGGATATGACAATTCAAGATGTTCCTAAAATGTAGTAGAAGATAAATAGATTTCAGTGCCTTTGACAGGTACTTCTAAGAGACAACTATAACCACTCAAAGGCTTTTCGGCCATGAATGAAGCTTTTGGTAATCCATAGGCATTGTGGCAAATTGTCAACTCTCTTGCCTTATTTTTAGGCACACTGGAATTCAACCAACCCTCTCTGCTCTCCAGGCTATTGGGATACTTCTTTAGCAGTTGCAAAGTTGGATGGGCTGATATTTATCTTGCTGTGAAGGAGAGTTTTCTCACATAGAAAATCATCTTGCAAGGTGTTAACATTTCCCATTCCCACTCATCAAAACACTTACCACGAAACAGATGCACCAAAGACGAATCAAGTTTGAGCTCCTAGCTTAGTTATCAGGCTTCACTTTCAACAGATCTATGTGGATCTGTGTAGACACAGATTCAGAGAAGAAGGTAAAGCTGAGCAGACCAAGGAATAGCAATCTGCTGTCCTCTAAGTGCAGCAGCTGAAGTAAAGTTTACCTCCTCTCCTGTATACTGAAACTATTTTGCCCTGGCCAATCAAAAGGAGAGGACATCAAGATTTGTTCTATTTTTGCTAGCTGTTCATGGCCCCATGAGTTATTCCCTCGTAGAACATCACTGCAGAATTTAAATGTCCTCTATGTAGGAGAGTTTTCACTGCTTCTGTGCCCTACAGCAGAGCAGGAACTCTCTGTTAAGTGCAGAGCCACCAAAGAACGGCTGTGCTAAAAGATGGGGAGGAAATGCATACAGTACAAAAGCAGTTGGATAGGTTTCCAAGGCAAAAAATGTGCTTTTGGGTAAAATAAAATCAAAAGTAGCATCCAAGTTTGGTACCACCACCTAATATTCTTCCATTTGTAATAATTCATCTTAAAAGACGCAAAAGAATCTAATTTGCCATAGCTGAACTATGCTGGCTTCTTTTGAAGTATTTGTCCTGTTAATCCTCAAAATCTTAACAGTCCAAAATGATCATCATTTCCAGGTACATTAGGATGTTATTACCAGCATGAATTCTTTCAGTTGTGAGTCCTCCAGGAATTTTAGCAAAAAATGTTTGCCAAGGAAAGATCACAAATCGAAGCACCTGCTTTACACTAATAAATTCACTAAGAATATCTTTCTTCAGAGCATAATGAGTAGTCATGAGCTTTTATCAATATGAGACTAAAGAGAACTAATTTGACAGTTCTGCTTTCAGTCCTCTTCACACTTATTTTATATCAAAATAACTCCTCTGACTGCACTGAGATATTGCTTCTGCTTTGTACCGGGTTTCAAAACGAATCATATCCAGATTATTTTATTTCAACAATGTCCTTCGTTTTCCTACACATTTTAGGAAATCCTGAAGGAACTGTGACTGAGACCACCTTTGGTTTGTGTCTGCTCCTTTGAATGGAAAAGCTAAGCTATGCACTGTGCAAATTCCCTCAATGACTCGACAAGTGTTACAATTTAGGGCTGCTTTTTGGAAGATGTCTCTTGTAACTTAAGGCCTTTCATTAGTACTAAGCAATCCTTTAATCAGTGCCTTCTGTCCTCTCATGTAAGTAAAAAACTCATCCAAGGAGCTGTTGAGGACAGAGACAGGCAGATTTTGCCAACCCTGCAGTTACATGCCTGCATAATTTCTCTGCTTTGCTGATTGGTACATATGCACCTGAAAAGAAAAAAATGCACCTATAGGAAGTACTGCAGCCAATGCCATACCCAAAATATACCCAGGCACCTCAAGTCCCTAAGAAAGGGAACTTTTCAGACTTTATTCAAGACTATATTTATACAAGAGCTTGCTGACCACATTCATGCTTGTTTAGTACATGTAGAGGGTACTAACGATATTAACCAAACTGTCACAGGGCTGGATATTAATGCCAAAGCATTTAATGTAAAATAAAGGGAAAAGGCTTACCTGGGAATTCTTTGTGCAAAAAAACATGTTGAGAAGCAGACTGAAGTCCCCACAAATGAGAGAGCTCATGGATGCAGCTGTGCCTGTCTGTGACATGGGAGCTCCCAAAGGAGTTTTTCTGCGATCTCCTTGTGGATTCATGCAGGTGCTGTTGCAAATTTCCTTCACTTAAAAAGAAGATATGCTTTTTAAAATTTTTTTTGCAGACAAATCCTCACTCTGTCTCTTCATATCAAATTATACCAAGCATTTAGGCCTAACACATAATATGAGTGAAATTAGGAGAAAACTCCATAATTTGCCTAGGTTTTGTGGGGGCTGTTTACAATAATTTCAAGCCTAACATAACTTGATAACTATTTTCTTTCTACTGCTTTATGAAAAGACTCTTAAACAAAGCAGAGCTGGTGAAATTTCTTGTCTGCAATCATTTCAGATAAATCAAATAAATTACATGGCCAAAAGGTTACACAAATTATTTAAACATGTGAGTTAAGTCTTATGGGACCCATAAACATTTCTCAATGATGAAACATAACAATAAGAGTTTTCTTTGTGGAGGTTATGCTGAGGTTCTCTTGGATTCTTTATATATAAAACCATAAAAAGTGATTCCTGGGATATATATATTAAATTAGGTTCCCTCCACTCCTTACTCATAGCTAATATTTCACTAAAATCTAATAGCATTATAGCTATAAACAATACAATATTCTCCATACAGGGATATGTTGAATGCTTACTACAGCACTGAAAAAATAGAAAATAGTATCTGGTTATTTGACACACACACACAAAAAAAAAAAAAAAAAGAGATACATAATATAATTTCTTTAAAACACGATCTATTTTTCAGTGTCTGAGTAGTGTGCAGCACAAAATAATTATTAAACAATAAAATACAATGGAAAATTTAAAAAAATCTGTTGCAGAACAGTTCTTTTATATTTCTATTCCTGGTTTACAAGGATCCAAATCCCCTGTTCTTATTGCTCTTTCAAAGTCCCCAAGCATGGCATCATTTCCCTTTGTAGATGCAGTTTCCTCAGTAAGTACAAGCTAACAACCATCAAGCATCATATGATGAGCAAATAGGTTTAAACCATCTTTTCCTTCCTTCCAGGCTAAATACTTCTGTGGCTTATGAAATAAGATTAACAACACCAATACATAAAAAATGTTCTGCAACATCTAAACTTTGGATTTGGGTGTACAATAGGTATATGCAGAAATAGTAGTGAATGTTCAGATTATTACTTCTCAGAACCTAATCTTCCACCTTTGAAGAAAATTAGAATTAAATCAGCACAATTCTTGCAGAAAATGCCTATCTTGTAAGGTCTTTATACAGTATTAGTTGTTTTGCAGTCTTTATAAGGGGTGATGAGACTCATATCTGCAGCCACTGTCAACATGTATGTCCAGAGGTTTTTCTTTCAAAGCACAGACTTGATCACTTGCTCAGGAAAACATTACTACATATTTCAATATGTAAATGTTACAGCATCAATTATTTATGGAAGGAAATATTGAGAATGAATAGCAAAAGACAACCGTGGAAAGATGTATAGATTCAGCAAGGCTGATAGACTTTTTCTTGTTGTCTTGGACAAAAATTGCAAATAGAAAATAGCCACAAAATTATAGATTTAAAACCACTAAAATTCAAGCCCCAGTAAATGAAACTATTTTTTCTTGTCATCCCTCAGGACCACAATGTTATTACATAAGGGAAACAGAGGAATAAGACATATTGTTTCTACAACTAATTCTCGGAAACTATTTATGTATTTTATAAAAATCAGATCACCTAGGGGTTGTTTTTCTCTGGATGGTATTGTTAAATTTATTCACTCTAAATATATGTTTCCAATATTCCTGCTTTGAAGAGAATGCAACATCTCAGAAAAAAAAACATTTGAATGTCAGCTATTTTGTGTCATCCTGCTGATAATTTGTCACTTTTATTATTGCACTTTCACACACATGAACAAAGAGATTATTTCAATTGTTTATTTCTTGTCTAATGCTAAATAGTCTTATGTGAAGGAAACTTTTTCAGAAGGGTAAAACATAGCAGGAGCAATATTGTCATTAAATCACTTAGAAGTATTATATGCAAGGCCATTTATCAGCAGAACATGTGCATTAAAACTGCATTGAATTGGTTTGTTTTGTTTTAGAGGTTTTTTTTACTATTTCATTGCCTATAAGATTCTAAAAATGAACTATTACCTTCATCTAGCTCATGTGCTATTTAAAACACTCAATGTGACTGTAGTGGATGCACGCTCCCTTTCAGGCAGCTATGCTAGACTTATATGTTCTGTTCATCAACACATTAAAACCCAAACCTTGGGTTCTCTTTCAGACAGAAATTTGCTGAGCAGATACTATCATTAAATTTCTTTGAAATAGCATTAAATAGAGAAAGCATCAAAAAAAACCTACTTAGTATTTTAAATGTACAGAGCTTTTTGGTTCAAATCTAGAACTAAATCCTATTCCTCAAATCTTACTGCCAAAATCTGGCTCAGAAGCATGAAAATATTTCTTTTGGATTCGAGATATTTTGTGTCTGGCTCCTTAATGTGGCCACGACCCTACAGATCCTAATAACAAAGTGTACCTGATTTTCAGATCTGGATAAGATAATTTCTTAATTCCCTAGTAGTTGTAAAGCAAGAGTTTACATTGGTTGCTGCTCTCTGACTCTTGAAGCCCTTCACCTCATGAAGCTACAACTGTCATCCTTCACATAATTCTCATTTTTGGAACAGGCAATCTGTCAGTCAACAAGTCCCCACCCTGGGATCAGTGTGGGGTTCAGTGAGAGAAGAGTTTGTTCCCATTCATCCAGATGACGGCTATCCTGTATTTTACCCTACATCTTAAATTCTGACCATACAGGTACAACAATGCATGAAAAAACCCAGACACACCCACAGGTGGCTCTGTCTGGTTTTTCTGGGGCGTAGTTGCAGGAGGGGTGTTGTTGCTTTATCATTTTTTTGCCATTGTTTTGTTTGGTTTGTCAAGTCTTGATTCTAGCCAAGTGTTTTACATTAAGACGGAGACCTCACACTTGTTTGATGGCCAGCAGAGCTATTGTAAATATAATCAATCATAACCTAACCATACCTGTAAAATTTCCTTGTTAACATTTTCAGATTTGTGTAAATAGATTCAGCTCAGTTTATAATCTCCAACAAAATATGTCTCTAGTCAATGGAGGTGCATGATTTCCAAGTAGATTTTCTCTTTGCTTCTTACTTGAGAGGGACTCACTCAACCTTTGTCCATTCTGCCTTTGGCTTTCCAGCTGTGGTAGTAATTTTTCTGACACTTCCACTCTTTTCAAACAATGCTGGGATGAACTGTTCCACTCATATTTGAACAATGAGCATGAAAAAGACTTTTTTATTTTTATTTTCGCCAAGCTGGCTATTTTATGACTGCTGGTGACAACCCCTAAAAAGCTTAGATCCAGCTGCCAACCTCACCAACTATTTTGTCCTTAGGTCCATCCATTAGTGGAAAAGCTGCATGTGATTGTTGATGTTTTTCCATAGCTAATGTCCCTAAATACAAAGATAGGTGATGAATTTACTATGTTGTCAAACTAATTTATTTAATGAGTTGAATACAAATGTTTTACTTAAAGCAGTTATGGCAATAGAGTTTTAGTGAATACTGAAAATGTGTACAAGGAAGGGCTAGAACAAAGAAACAAATCATACAGGGGTTTTACCAAAAGGTCTCCTGAGACAGCACAAAGGAGCCACAATCACCCTCAGGGGCTCACCTTTTATGGATACATGCTCTATGGTGCATGCATACCTTCCATGGGAAATAAAAAAAGCCTGGAAAAATTAATCTGGAGACAACCAACACAGCCAAAGACATTTTTGGACAATGTTTGCTTCATATTGTCAAAATGTTTATGATCATGTATCTCCTGAGCTAAAAATATTCTTGTTGCTTGAGTAATGCACTTGGGGAAAGGCAGGATGGAAGCCAAGCATGCTGCTTCCTTGAAGAATTTAACCCAACCAAAGGATTTCCAGTGTCTTAAAAATTATTATTTTGGCTTGTCAGATTTAACATGGGATCCAGCCTGCTGACTACAAGTGACACGACACTGGGTCAGTACTTGGAATTCAGTATCTTGGTGTGCAGAGGGAAAACTCTACCACAGTCTGCCAAATAAGGGAAGCTTATAGCCCCAGCAAGAGGAAACTTCTCCAGTGCATCATTGCCATGAGGTGATGATAATGGTTTTCCCATGGAATCAAGAACTCTCTGACAGCAGCACAAAATGAAACCAGGTCACAACACAAATTGTCCTGTGGTTCACTTGGTTTCCTGATGACACAGGCAGCCCTGTGTCACCAAAAAAAAAAAAAATCTGTCTGCAAACATGCTCTTCTATTTATTTAGCTATGGACAATTTATTTTTCTGTGGGCAGATTTTGAATATAAATTGAGGTCCAGGTCTGGCATTCTTTGATGTGGGTAATCAGCACTGAGGCCAATTGCAGTTTCCTAGTAGGACTAAAAGAGCAAGTACAAAACCAACATCCTTAGCATCTGAAAGGTTTACCTTTACAAAGTAGAAATTAATAGTGACAAGCTGTCACAGCTTGAGGAACACCACAAAGGAAAATGAGCGAGGAATATCTCTGCACTTCTCCTGAAGTCAGAGAGCTGGTATCACTCTGCATCCAATGCTTATATTGCCTTCAAATCCATACTGTGCCCAACCCTACACTAGTCCTGCCATCAATAGAAAGAGACATTCCAGAGTGGATAGAACAGCAGTTTTATTGTTCTATTATGCACCTTTATACGTGGGTGGAGAGAGCATGGCACATAATCAAAGAATTGTTGGGGCTGGAAGGGACCTCTTGAAATCAGCTAGTTCAAACCCCTGCTAAAGCAAGGTCAGCTTGGGATTTTTCATTTTCTTAGGGATTTTTGTGTGCTTTTTTCTTTTTTAAACATATAATGCAGGTAAATTTCATAAGAAAAAATTAAATACCTGAGTGTAGAGTCTGCAAGGATGGTATTGGAAGCTTGGGAAGGTAAAACCTGACAGCCTCATCTGTATTTTCCAGCAAAGTGCTCATGAAGAGTGAGCCAGCCTGTCACTGGAACAAACCTGGATTCCTCCAAGAGCTGTTCTGGAATGAACTGGTGTCTATGGAGCAGAAAAAATTGGCTTCAAAATCCAGGGGTGGTGACAGAGTTCTGTGATTTTACCCCAAAGACTTGTGGGGCGGCATGACAGAGTCCTGCTAATGCACCAGCACTCACCTCCCTCTGCAAAAAGGGCTTTTCTCACTCTGACTGAGCTCTGTGAGAGCTTGATGCTTCCTGAGCATTTGTTACCCTCCCTGTGTGCTCACACAAGATGCCAGGGGCCTCTGTGCCAGAACAAGTGTCTTGCTTGCTCTTCTGTCACCACAGCTTTGCCTTCACACTCCTGACTGAAATAGCTGTGCTGGCAGAATCCAGGGTGGATCTGTGCTTGGTTCCTGGAAACAAAGGAAAAGCACTTAAGGGAAAAGAATGTTTGAATAAATTTGAAACTTGCTGAAGACTGAAATACAGGATAAAATTTAGATCTCTATTGTTGTTACATAGCTTGACATCTGAATTCTTGCTATCCTATTCAGGTTCAAAATCCCCCACCTCATTGTGATTGCTGAGTGCTTGTTGGCACAGGTTGAGATTTTCAAAGGACTGTAAGGGAGGATGAATTTCAGTGAGATTTGAGCAGCTGATTCTCCCATGATACCTTGATAATGCCAATACACAAAATAAGTTTTTATTATGTTTTAATTAGCTCCTATTTTATTCTGATTTGGTTTTTTTTAAGTACTTAGGGTACAAACACCAGAAATCAGCTCATGGTGCTGAGAAATTAATCGTTGATGTTAGGTCCTTTTCTAAGATTAACAATTGCATCAGCAAACACACAAGCACACACAGGACATATTTCTCTTATGAAAATCACAGTCCATCTGAGGGTAGGGCAGATAGTATTAAATGAACAGAGAAGGCCACTTTGAACACTATGTCCCCAGACTGAAATACAGGACTAACGTTGAAAAAAAAAATCACAGATGGCAAGGCTCTGGCTAAAGAAAATCTAGTTATAGCAGAGGAGGAAAACATATGTTCCAGATACATCCTATAAATAGACTAGGTACTCTTATGGGATATACCAGCATTCAAAACAGCAGCAAAAGAAAAGGCCAGAATAAATGGGCAGGTTTTGCAGGTTTATTTGAGTCCCATCAGTCTCCTGCATGCATCTAGTGGCATTACAGAAAAGGTTTTTTTATTTCATCATACGTTTTAAAATCTAGTGTTTGATTCAAAATAAAGCTAATTTGCATTGGCACAGCAACTTAACTCACTGGTGTATTATTACTGTGTAAGCAGGTGTACCAGCAACTGCAAATAAATGCTTGCTGATGGAATCCCAGCAGGGTTTCTGATGAGTTTTCATTTTGTTGAACCTCACCCAGGAAATTATTGTGTAAAAAGCTTTGCTCTTAGTTCTTTGCCTGAAACATTATTTAGCTACACCTGGCCAAATTCATGGCAATTATAGTAACTGCCCATAGAGGACACAGGAAAAATCCCACTCCTGTTTAAATCATTGCCCCAAAAACCACGTATGAGCAGTGAAAATAACCCCCTCAGATTAATATGCACAATGAGACTTCTGATCCAAGTGCTGTTCACTCTATAACCTACATAGAAAAAGATAAAATGAAAGTTTTAAGGTGGAATCTAGGATACTCACCACTGGAATATTCTAAGTGAAAGTATTTTAGAGTGAAATATGTAATTCAAAGCAAAAGTATTCCTTACTATAGTGGTTTTGGCAAGACATTTGATTATGTTGTTAGAGCTCATTTTCATTTTATTATTTGGGCTGAGAGCATATCTGATTATTTTGGTCTTTGAGGCTTATTTGATTCAATTCAGAATACCTAAGAAATGCTGCAATGGGCACTGCATGTCCCACATTTTACAGCCTCCCATGAAGGAGTTATTTAGGTCAATCTTTCATACCTACAGTAAAAAGGAGGAAAAAAGTTTTCAGTAAAAGGCTGAAGAATGGCTATTGATGCTTTCATACAGATCCTCAAGATTAGCTGCCAAAAGAACATACAAAATCCTCTGCTATATAAAGATTTGCAAGTCACCTTCAAATATTACCTGATTATTTGAAAGCCAACCAACAAGATTAAAATAAATATTCCCCTTTCCTACACTAGCAAGTGGCCATTTACCAAAGATTGTGAATTGAAATGAGTTTTCCTATTGATTACCATGAATGTTTATGAATTCTTCTAAGTGATAACAACAAAAATTACCATCCAATGCAAAAAAAAAAAAAATTGATAAAGTTCCTTAAAAAAGACTGCTATGAAAGGTTTTTAGAGGAACTACACCAATATTTGTGAAGTGTACTGACCTACTTTTGTTAAAATCCCACTTTAAAAAAAATCTATACACAATATGAATTTTTTTTCCAGCTTAAAGCTAAATTTACCTTCTTGCTTGATTTCAAAATGACATTCTATTGCACAAAGTTGCTTACCAGTGATGTGAACATCACTGGGCAGAGTTCCTGCAGCATCAGGAAGGGACCAACCCAACCACTGCACCAGCATTAGGTGTCACCTGCCAGCAGCTGGGGGAACTGGTGCCTTGGTGTGATTTATAAGGGCATCGTTCTGAGCTCCATTCAATTCAGCACACCAGATTAAACAAAAAAATATAAAACATCCATCCCCTGAACAGTCTCTGCTTCACAGCTCAGCTTTTAGTACTTACAGCTTTCAATACCATGGCAAGATTTGCAGAACCATCTTGCCTTGCTGAGAAACCCTGATTTGGAAGGACAAATCAGAGATCATCACAGATGTCAAGCTTCAAGATGCTTTTCAACTGTGGATACTTATGCATGGCCAAAGGAACGGAGAGAGGATAGCACAGCCACTTCAATATCTACATATCTAGAATATCTTCAATATCTACATACAGACCCAACTCCTTTTAAAATCTTTATGGAATACTTTGAGGAGGTTCCTATGTGTATTAAAAAAAATCATCATTTGCTTTGGAAATGTAAATCTCTCACACCATTTAACTTCTTTTTCATGGCTTATCATTAACTTGCATTTCATTTTAAACAAGAAGCAGTGTGTGAATCAGAGTATAGAGCAAAGGTGTTTTTAGGAAGCCATTATGTGAGTACTACTTTTTTTAGGATGTGAATTGGAGTTTTTTACTTTGCAGTGCCACCACTCATTTGGGGAATAGTGCCCTAGGTGCCATCACACAGGTGCTTTGGAAGGGCCTCTCCTGGGAGTCAGCTGTGATTGCAGCCTCTCATCTCTCTCAAAAGTACCTGCTTCTGCTTCTCTGCTCCTGCTGACCTCAGCACTCAGCTAAATGTCCTGTTCCCTGCAGGGGATAGGATCCTATTTTCCCCAGAAAAACAGGCTCCTGTTACCTTCTGGCTGCTCACTTGGCTCTGTGGGAAGTTACCTCCCAGCTCTGTGATCCCATTCTCCTGCAAGCAGGGCAGGGGCAGGAACTGCTCCCTCTCCTGCAAGCACAGTTCCTGTCTATTTACGGAGCTGTGATTCACAAATCATGAGAACTCCAGATTTAGCAGAGCAAATTATAGAAAAGCACAAGTCCTGCTCCTTCTTTCCACTTGGCCTCAGGTCTCAAGAGAAGGCTGAGACTCAGCAAAAGCAAAAACCCACCAACTCACCAGCATCCATGTGCAGAATGGGGAAACCCTCTCTAGAGGAAAATTTGCTTGTTTGAGAGGGAGGATTGTGTGTGGCTTTGCTTTTTTTTAGTAGGTTTGGTTTTTTAAAATTTAATTAATAAAGTAATGAGAAAGCAAGAATGTGAAACATACAGTTCATTTAAGAAGAAACATGTAAACAGAATTTTTATCAGGCCATCCCAGAGGAGATGGGATTGTTACCTGGACAAAAATGCTTTATCTCCCTTACTGAGATCTGCACGATAGACTGACTGGCAGAGCTATTAATTGATTCTTTGTATTTCTGATCTCACCAGGGCCAGCAAGCATTCCTAATGGTTTCTAATTCCTCATCATGACATCCATTATGTTCACCTCTGAGATGTCTAAATGAATTCCGTGTATAATGGCAATGTTATGTAAAATGCAACATGACAGGAATACTTAGAATTGTTCAAAGCTGTGCTGTGGAAACCAACCTTATTTGTGCTAGCCTTCCAATATGGGATTTGCATCTTTTGGTTTTCTACAGGCAGATTGAGAAACTTGACTATGTAAAGGTTTAGACATTGCAGGTGGGATAGTGTTATATCCCTTCTGGCTCCACAGAAAACCAAACACAAACTAAAATAATCTATACAGGAAGAACAGGCATGCTGACAGAGATTGTTTGACATTAGAAAGGCACAGCTACAGCTGCCTACTCTTTGTTAAAATGTCTACAGTAAATCTGGGCTAATGCTCACACACGAAACAAAGAACTACCACAGGACACTCAAATAGGAGAAATATATTCTGAAAAGTGTCAATTTGAGTAATTTAACTACAGCAAAAGAAAAACAAAACATTTCTTAAAATCTGAGCCTTTCAATTACAGAAAGAAGCTGTGAGAAAATCTAGCCCTTTTTTGAAGCAGAGAAACAGGACAATTGTATGATATAGAGAAGGAACCGTATTCCTAAAATAATTTTTTCTTATATATTAAAGTGTCAATAAAAATCTATTCTTCCTTTACTTGAACTCTCAAGAAAGCAGGGTTGAACTAGATAATCTTTAAAAGTCTTTCCCAGCCTAAGTCGTGGTTCTGTGAATCTGTGCTGTAGTTTCCAGCATGGCAAAACGACCTCTGTTCGTGAAAAGGTGTAAAACTCATCGGTTCATGGGTGTTATTTTGCTCTGGTGCCAAACAGGAGCTCCCTCAAGGGGCTCAGCCAGCCCAGGAAGGTAGGAGAGGAACCACCAGCAAATTGTAAAATCCAGAGAGACTCTGCAGGTCATGGTTACATAGGAAAATTGGCAAGACACTATTTCAGGGCTTGTAGGACATGCCACTCAAAAGGTGTTCCAAACTGTGCTGAAAATAAACTTCTCCACTGAGAGGAGGGAATCCAAATTTCCCTTGGGTTTACCAAGTGGCTGAGAACAACTGCCTGGGCTGAAAAACACAACGTGAAGAACAGTATGAACACAAAATGAGTATTTGTGATGCACCTTTCTCCAACATATCTGAGAAAGAGCCCCACAGCAGTGCTGACACTCCATTTACAAATAGATTAACTACTAGAATATCAACATGGAGAAGCACTCATTCTTTGTTTTGCACTAATGTAAACATCTGCAAGTCCTATTTTTTTTTTGTCAGTTGAACTGCTAGTAAAAGAATCCTTTTAATGAAGAATTGAGAAAGAGATATTGTATAAAACCTATGCTACTTTAAGATTACATAGATCATTGGTTCCTTCATATCATCACAAAAACAATAGATCCTTTCCAAAAACATATCAAAGCAGAAATATATGAAGAACATCTAGGGGCCAGAAATGGGAAAATATAAGGTAAGATCAGAAAGATTAAATGGGGTTTTTTTTATGCATTTTGGTTTTTATTATAAATTTTGGGATTTGGATCTCACTCTAGTCTTTCTCAGCAGAAGCTCTGAATCAATTTAAAGTGCAGACAGAATAGGTTGTGGACTGAATACAATAAGTGAAGAGCAGCAAATTGTCAAGTTCTTCAGCTCTACTTTAGGTAACACCCTAGGTGCTATTTTAAGAATAAAATACCCTTGCTACTAATAGTATTGTATAATTTCTTTGCATCCCCATTGGGTTATTGGGATGTGGCCAAATATCAAAAGGATTTCAGGATCTGACTTCCATGAAACTTCAATTTGATAAACCTACCAGGAAAAGAAGTAGAAGCATTATCAATGAACAGATGGACTGCTGCACAAACAGGAAAAGAAAAATCAACCCACCCTCTGAAGGGGAAGTCCAGACTTACAGACTGTTGGATTTTTTGAAGGAGTGAAAAGCATATGGAAAAAAAAGTCTTGTCAATGCTAATCTTCATGGCTCCCAAAAAAGCTCTCACCATTGGCTCTAAAGGAAAATAAGCAATCATTAAATAGGAGAAATAATAGAAATAATTTTCTATAGATAAATAATTTTTCAAAAGAAAGGAAAAAGGTAAGAGTAAATGGGAAGTGTTCACAACAAAGGAAAAGTCCACAGGGAAAGTCCACATTCTTTTGCTTTCCAGATATTCATAAGTGATCTGGGAAAAGGCCATGACAAAATTTGTTGATGATACCAAATTATTAAGGATGGTCATACAAAGATTGAGTGAACCAAATGAGACAGTAGCTAATAATAATGGCAGTTGAAATTCAAGACAGGTAAATGCAGAGCCTTGCACAAAAATAATTCTAGCTTGATATATGAAATGTTCAATTCTAAGATGCCTATTAGTAATTGGGAATGAGAACTTGGAGGGAGAGCAGTTCTTGACAGAATACTTTCCAGTTTGTGGAAAAAACCCCAAATAAATAGAAAAGAGAGAATAACTGTATAAATCTGTAATATACACACCATTAGAAATTATGTAAATTTCTTATCTGTAGCCTGGAAAGAGTAACATGAAAGAGATAAAGATTCAGGCAGGAGGAAAAATGGGTGTGAAAGGAATTTAATCATCTAGGACTGATGTGTTTGAAAAATTAAAAACAATAGAAGATGCAATCAATAAAATCATGGGTGGCATTAATAGAATTCTGAAGAAAGTATAATATCTTCCTACATAAGAACTAGGAAAGTAGGAACCATGTGCAAAATGCAAAACAAAGAATCCTCCCCCATTAAGATGTGGGACTTACTGAAACAGGAAGATGTGAATGTTGAAAATTCAGATGCCTCCTGCAGGTTAAATTCTTGACAGAGAGAAATTCTCCCACCTTGTATGAGAAGAAATAGCCTCTGACACAGGTAGTCCTTCAGCCATAAACTTTCAGAGTTTGAGAAGAAATTCTGCACATAATGTAATTACTGCTCCCTTCAATTCACATAAAATGGCCAGTGTCAAATGTTACCTCATTGAACTGAAGTATTACACAGTATGACTATTCTTATGTCCTTATCCTAAACATTTCTCAGGCAAATGAGGAAAATGAATCCAAGAAAAAGTAGCAAATTAACCAGACTCCACAAAGCTGAAGTGAAACTTGTAAGATAAATGTAAGAATATTTTAGTGCACAAGACATACTTCCCAGCTCATTTGTATTGGATGTTTAATGACATTTGTTTACTTCTTTTTTCAATAGTTCTTAGCTGTCTGCAGGAAGAAGTTGAATCTGAAGGTGAAGATGCTAAGGAAAGTCAGGTAAAGATCACAAAGAAAAACAGTAAAGAAAATTTCTAGAATGAAGAACAGCTAGCTTATTCTGAGTTTAAAAGACCATGTGAAATATAAAAAGAATAGCAGAATGATACAAATGCACAGCTGAGATTTATAAACAGAAAGGGTGAAGGAATTGTTAAAAACTCTTTTTTATCATTCAGAATTGTGAATTTGACACTACTTACACAAGAAAGGACAGACTAAACCTCTTCTTGCTTTTACTTTTTGGAAGCTTTTTACTTTCTTAAAAGCTTCAAAAAGATGCTACAAAATTATTTAGGTGAATTGTTTCAAGTGCTTTCAGAAAAATCAAATTAAAACTTCAAATTTTAATGTATCCACAATTTCAACATTTGAGAACAAGAAACAAGTAGATCTAGCTTAGCAAAGCCAGGCGTTATTCTTCCTTCCAGCTACAATGTTCTTTTTGTCAAACACCTTTAAAAATATATTTCTGCAAGATTCTCTGCATAATCACATCACTGAAAATTCTGCTGGGCAGCTGTATAAGATAGTCACAAACTACTCTGCACAGGCACTGTGGGCTCTGTATATGTGGTATTTTCTAGAGTAAATTCCTATAAAAATATTTTTTACAGTCTTTAGAGTTTTAATTGATGACAACAAAAACATTTTTTTTCTCTTATGTGAATAATTATTGCATATGTCATTGTAAAGACTAAAATCCTGTATGTTTCATTAAAGCTGAAAAGGCAGAATCAGAATAGACACACTGTAAGGAAATGCAAGGCTTTGAATACAACTTTTTGTTTTATTTTTCAAAATACAAAGTCCTTGAAATAGGAAAAAAAAAAGGGGGAGAAACTTCTTAATTGTTACCTTGAAAAGATCCCTCTACAGAATCAAAAAGAGATAAACCTACAAGGAAGGAATTAAATGGAAGACAATTGTCATAGCAACCAGTTAAGGACATATTTAACACAGGAAACAATCTGATTAATCTCCCTTTTTAAGAACCACAGGACATACAGAACCACTCAATTAAGTAGCATGACATTTTTTTAAAATACAGCATACTAAATCTCACTTTAAAATTTGTAGTTTAGTTGCAGAGGTTTTGATTTATTCACTGCATATACAGCCTATAGAGCCATAAATAAAAGTAAAAATAGCCAAGTCTTCTGTTTGTTTGAATTCCCTAGATCATAATTAAGCCTAAATATTTTTGTCAGGTGACAAAAAAAAAAAAAAAAAGGTGATAATACTTTTTAAAATCAGGAGTAGATAATTTTGCACTGAAAATAAGGGTATTAGAAGATTAAGCTAGTCCAGGCACAGAGACTGCACATATAACCACGATTATCCTTTCCCATTTTGTGGCGTGCCAACCTCCAAAAGTCTCGGTAGCTTGGAGTAATACCTTCAATTCATAAAGCCACGCTTCTGTTTTCATCTTGACACCAGCCATTCCCTTAGTTCCAGTCTCAGTTTTACCACATGCATCAATCAAGCCCTGCTACCTTTCTGGGTTTAAGATAAAACCCAGAGCCTTATTTACCTTCCCTTTGGGTATAGTCCTGCTACAAGTAGCACTTTATGGGCTGTGCTTCTCAAGGAGGGACTTTCAGCCACTGCACCTTGAAAGACTCATTAGCAGGTCTGGCTGGAGAACATTGCTGCTCATTAGTGAAGCTTTATTGCAAACAGAAGAGCAGGAGACAGCAAACATATAATAAACTTTTCCAACCTTCTTGAAGAAAGCAAAAGTATTGAGTATAGAAGAAGCCTGATCTTCTGAGAAAAAGCTAAAAATCTTGCAAAAAGGGAACACTGCTAGTAAATAGGTTTGATATTTTTCCTAAGTTTTCAGCACAGGAGAATTTGCTCCAATAATAGATTTTTTGCTATCCCTCAAGTTTTCAAAAACAAACTGCATTTCCTACAAATCCTTTCCACTGTGTAGCTATTAATGCTGAAAAAGTCAAGTAAAAATACTGCATGAGCTAAATAAAAAGGGTGTTTGTTACATAATTGAAGGTTGCAATTACTTTCTAGCAAGTTAAATGCTTCTATTTCAGATCCTTCAGGAAAAAGGCCTATTATTGTAACTATTAAACCCTGCATATTTCTGAAGCTTAAATTTTTACCCTTAGGACTTTCTTCTTCAGCTGCAAGAAATCAAAAATGCATAAACTTATTCCAGTAGAAAGGATGGGTTATAAATTTGATCTCACTCATTCATTTGCTTTAAAATGCTTTAACAGATTCTAAATTTTAAAACTCATTCTCAAATCCAACCCCAGGGCACAGCCAGAGTGTTTACTGAAGCAGGAGCTTACATCCACGCATCTTCCCTCTCTTATAAAAACCTTTGATTTCCTCTTTCTCTCTCCCCACTTTTTCTACACTTGTATTCATCTTCCACATCTTTGTTCTTGACTGGTCCTAGAACGAAAATGAGTCCCATTTTTGGAACTACCTAAGGCTCAGTTTTGAACTGAAACTTACAACTAACACAAAAAAATGCCAGCAAATTCCCAGTGAGGGCAGCAGCTGAAACATGCATTATAAAATAGGAAAAGCTTTGCCTTCCACTCTTCCCTGACGTGCTCCATTATGCTTCTCTGCAAGTGGGCAAGGTGCTGGCCTAAAAGTATCAGGGCAGGTATGGGAGGCTGGGAGAATCCATGGAAAAGTGCATGAGTGCATGTGTTGGGAGTGGAATGGCCATCTCAGTGGCAAAGAGAGTCCTTAAGAAACAACTGCGAATTTCACCAAAAATCCTAGTCACCTCACTAGGCAACCCCAAGAACACACAGAGAAAATGGAACAGGCTCTGGGCCTAGAGTTTGTCCACCACATGGTGTGAATGTAAAGCCTAATAAAGATTTATGGCTCACATTCTCAACTGTTGGATGCTTAAGACTCCTCCTGGTATTTTATATTCAGCATAGTTTTTACTTAATGTGCTTAGCCTTTCATCTTGGAATAACTAATTCGTAAGTCAAATGCTCACTTATTGGATTTCAGTTTCATCATTTGTTGTTTCATGTCTTCTGAGGATTTTGTTAAAGCTCTTGATAAAAAGTTCATGCTACTTTCCTTTTGATACTTGACTGCATTTAATGAAGTTGCAACAAAGAATGTGTTGAAAGAACACACATCTTCAGCTATTGTTGCTTTGTGTTTTCCTTACCTTTCATGTAGGATAAAATGCCATTATTTATTTTCTGTATAAACACATTGATTTATGATGGATTTATGTTGTGCTTATACAAAATCAGGAATAGCTGAAAATACTAGGGGGATAAAATGTTAAGCGTAGAAGAAAGGAATTAAATTGTGCAAGTGCCAAAATGGAAAATTGTTACTGGAAAAACAAACAAAAAAAATGTTTAAAAAAAAAGCAATAATATTTTTCTGTTTATTTCCCATTGTGGGAACTGTGTACTATATATCAACACATACAGTTTAGATGAATTTCCAACCTGGAAACCCACCGGAAATTGAATTATTTTACAAAACCCTCAAAAGTTGTTGGTTTTCTTTTTCATTTTGTTATTTTTTTAAACTACAATACAGCAATTATTCCCCTTATCTGTAGTTAGCCTCAAAATTATTGTAAACAAAAGCATCAGCAGAAAACTGTAATCGGCTCCAGAAGAATCCGCATGAATTTATCTCCTAAAACTCTAAACAGAGGTTAATGAATGAACAGTCCTTGAACCTACACTGTATCTTGAGCATACTTGCAAATGAAGGAGATCTGAAAAACAGTAGAACACAAGGAAACAAGTTCCAAAGGGACTCAGAGAATTCCTCTGCCAAGCAAACAATTATCATGACCAGAAGTTACTCAAAGTCCAACTGTAACGAATGTTTAAAGTTGACAAGCAATAAATAGTTTATGTATTTGTGCACTATCACAGCAATGATCACTTGTAAGAAGAAATCAGGGACCTAAGACACTATTCACTGGCAAAACAACTTTTTGACAGAGCCTGACTAGCAAGATGACCAATGCAGAACTTTGCTTTTATAGCTAAGGACTAAGTTCCATGTACATGTCCTTTCCCTTCAGTGCTGTTATCTCTAATTTGTACTTTATTTTTTAAATGGTTAGCCATTTATACTTTCAGAAATAACAGAGATACAGTAAAAGAATCAATAAAAGGTATATCATTTATCCCTCTGAGATTTCTATGTATTCTAGTTAGATCTTGTTAATATTTTTTCCACTGATAACATTATAATCCATTTAAACCAAATGGATTTTTTTTCTGCAAACTAACCTAATAATCACCAAAGCAGTAAAATTACAGTGTTCTACAGCTGGGAGAAGTAAAAACAAAACAGATAACGGAAACCTACTATGTCACTATCTGCATGAGATAAGTAAGAATACATTATGGTTCCAAATAAGCAATAAAATAACTCATATTACCTAAAAGAACAAAATTACCAAGAAACTTGATTAAATCCTTATAAAATGACGCATGAAAACTTTATGAAAACTGAACCAAAATGCAGCATAAGGAGGCAATCACAGTATTTGCTTTAAAACCACACTGCAGTTACAACCCCTAAAAAAACCTAAAGGACAGACAATCTATTTAACCTGTTGTGGACACAGAAATATGTTTTTACATATGAGTATATATATGCAGGAATGCATCTAATGGCAATACTGATAAAACACTTGTTACAACCGTGATAAAATACTGGTTACCTTTACCATAGAAAAAGTGAATTACAACTCAAAATACAGCACCAAAAGAGTTTTGAAGCTTACCCATTTTTCTGTGTCATATAACTATGATTAGAGCAGGGCTTACCAATGGAGGTGAAGAGAGAGAAAAAATCAGTATATTAGCATGAACAGTGGCACATGTTACCAAATGGAATGAAATTATTTTTGAAAAGTCCGTAGGAACAGAGCATTACCACAGTGGCTCCATGGACTGGATTAATAAAGGCTGGTTTCTTACTGCCCCTTGTAGTGCAAGGATGGGGAGACAACAAAGAAACTTGAGAGGTAACAGATTTAAAGGAGTGAAAAGGGAGATGGAGCTCATATAATGTGGGCAAGTGTTGCATCTTTTTCCAGGGTGCTATGGGTGCTTAAGGTTTCAGCTGAATTCAAAGGACAACTGAATAAATTATTAGAAGACATAGTGGTTGAGGGATATCAAATATAGAAAAAAATTTCACTGGTTTTGGAAGTCTCAACCTCATGATGGAAAAATACATTGCTGAAGTATCATTAAATGAAACCTCTGGAGATTTTCTATCTGGGGACTAAATCTACCTGTTTCAAGAGGGGTATAGAAGACAGCTGCAAATCCAATACAACATGACTTAAAATATTATTGTGTTTAGAATAATACTGTAAGCAGGTCTCCTTTCATAAGCATATTTTGAAGTTTTAAAACAGAGAAGTGCACTATGCTGTATTTCTTTTCAGTACAAATGAACATGAAGTCACATTTTCTGACTTAAATCAAACCAAAAGAACAAAAGCAACTTGTTTTGTTTGGAGGCTTTGGTTGCTTGGAAGCACTGGAGAGCTGAGACTAAGTCAGACGGCACAATTCATGGTTCATTATGTCTCCTCTGTGCCCCTGTGACAGCTCAGTCGTATGTCTTTAAATCTGCAAGCAGGAAAAATATGTAGTTTTGTGAGTAGTAAATTTAAGAAGCTCACCTTCCTGTGTCTTCTTGTTTTATTTCTGAATATTCCCAATCTGTCAGGTTTTTTTTCTTTTTAGTGGGACATTCACACTTCCAGTGCAGAATCTGGTGTCTGATAAGGCAGTTGAGCTGGTGTGACAGTCTTTATCAGAACATATGGGTTCAAAAATTTGTTTTGGAAAGATGCTCCAGAATTTAAGGTGAAGGAAGCAAACAGGTTTATATAGGAAAAATTCTGACATTCAGTCTATATCTCTGTGGTGCTTTTTTGTGGGTTTTTGTTTGTTTGTTGGTTTGTTTGGGGTTTTTTATCCATGATAGCTAGTAGAAAATTCTGGATCTAATTTCCCAGGACTAGAAGCATGGTGTCATCTCCCAAAACTAAAAGCTATGGTAAAGCTGTGCATAGGTGAGTGAACAGGAAAAATCTGTAGGTAACAATGTCAAAGGCTTTACTAAGGTCCAGGTAGAAAATATCTACAGCCTTTCCATGTCACCCTGTTGTAGAAGGAAATCAGAGGAGAAAACATTTTACATTGTTATATCTTTAATATATTCATATTTACAGACATATGAACATTAGGAATGAAGTCACATGAGCCTTGCTAACCTACAGTAAGAATACATACACATACATATGTTTAAATCAGGAGCTCTAGGACAAAGGTCTGTTTATGGATTAAGCCCATTTTTACTAGGCTGGTATGTAATCTCCTGCCCCAGACTAATAAAATAACCAATAGAAGCAGAAAAGTAAAGAATAAAATCTGTGTGTGTGTGAGAGTGTTTGAAAATCATTCTGTATTTAGGCATGTTGGGAGTACTGGGCACTGATTCGATTTCACAACACAAAACAGGCTGACAGCAGAGAACTCATTTATCCTTAACACTGAGCACAAAGTAAATATTCAGCCTTGTTGTTTGAGTGTTCTGTCTGGACACACTGCTCACATACTACATCTGACTATAATGCTTTGACCAAGCTCAGCTACAGCTACCAACAAACCTTTGTGATTTAAATTCCTCAGGCATTTTTCTCTTTAAATCTTTCCCCAACCCCTTTGGCACGGGTATGGTGGGGTGTGCAGCCCCCAGAACTGAGGGGCACAAGGCTGGGGATGAGATCAGCTCCTTTCCCAGCCTCAGTCCTGTGTGGTGGATGCAGAACAGTTTGTTCAATGGTGCAGAACAGTTTGTTCACACCCAGGTGGGGACACACCACGATGCCACCATGAGCAGGTTTGGTTTGCTGAAGATTTAACAAGTTTATTTTGGTTTGCAGAAGATTTAGCAAGTTTTGTGGAAGGGCCTGAACAACCTGGCGTGGTTGGAACACAAGAGACCCCCTCAACCCTCTGGTGGCCTCTGACACTTTCCTGTTGGCACAACTCTAGGTGGGACCCCCTGTAGCAACCCCAGCTGGGCCTGGGATCTGCTGTTCCAGCAGGACTGCAAGCTCCTTCCTCCCTCCCTCCCAGCCTCCTCCACAGACTAGTAATTAGCACGAGTGCAGGATTGTATTAATTGCAGCAATTGTCATGTTTAGATTCATGGGTTAATTGGTAATATCTGGTGTAACGTTTTCCCCTCTGGATATTTTTGATCACAGTAATTAACCTCCCTTATCCTGGGGAACAGATGCTCGTTGCTGCATCCTCCAGCAGCCCCCAGCGAAGGTCCTGGGGGATCCCTCTCCAGGGGTGCCATGGTGGGCTCTGTGCTGCAGGGTGATGATACCCTGTGGCATGTCCCATCCATAGATTTATCTGACATTTTCTCTGGAAGCTCAGGAAAGCAGCAGCCAGGCTCTCTTGCTGTAAAGTCACTGCCAGCGATATACACTTTTAGGAAGAGGCTGGATTGTTATGGCCAGCTCTGCTTTCCCATTATTTCTGTCATGACAAATGTGGAGATGGGACCAGGAGTGCCTTCTGCTTCCCCTCCTGCAGTATTGATGGTAAATGATGATGAATGTCCCTCTCTGGCTGTAGCTGGGATTGGAAAGCTGGAGATGGGGAAAAAAATCAGGTTTGAAAAGGTCAGCTCAGCACTCCAGCGTGGCTTGCTGTCTACCCTGTGATGTGATCTGTAAAGGCAGCTTTGCTCTTCCCACATTTCCAAACCTACACTCTCTTCCCAGTGTGGGGTACATCATCTCAGAACAGCACATGCTCAGTGGCTGGAGAGCCAACTCTTCTACCTGGGTGATCCTTCTATACTGCTAACAAGGATTTGGATTTTATTGAATTTCCTCCCAATGGGCACAGCCCAGGAACTATAACTATGGCAGGAGAATGGATAAACCAGGATTCTGTGGCTGACAGCCCCAGGAGTAAAACCATCCTTGGCATTCCTTGTGTTTCTATCCTCAGCCTGGAATCTTCAAAGGTGTGGAACAGAGACCACTACAGGGCTTTGTTGCTCTTCACTTCAAGCAGAATGGGGGAACCTCTTCTGAAAGCCTCAACTCAATCTGAAAAAAGCACATCTTGCTTCACTTTCTAATTGCAGCTTCATCCATTTTCTGTTGTAAATCGGAGGTAAAGTGACAAATCAGAAGATCCTCTGCAATGATATGGGCCAGGTAAGCATCAGTGAGGGCTACAGTTCACAAAATTCTAGAAAATTCCATCAAAATAGCCTGAAATTCCATTTGGGACCAGAATGGTCCCAAAATCCCATAAAAATAGACAAAAGGTCCTAAAAATCCCATCAAAATAGCCCATCAGAAATCAGCACAAATGCCACCAAATCCATGCAAATCCACACCAAAAATATTCTAAAATATTCCCAAATTCCCCAACACTCCATCAAACAGAACAAAATTCCACCAAAATACCCTAAATTCCAACCAAAATGCCCCCACATAGACAAAAAAAAATACATCCAAAATGTCCCAACATCCATGTGAATTCACATAAATTGTCACAAAGATATCCCAAGAATCCTATAAAATTCCTCAAAATTCCACTCAAAATCTCATCAAATTCCCATCAAAATGCCCCTAAATCATCCCAAATGTATACAAAGTACTTGAAGAATCGCACAAATTCCCCCAAATCTATCTTAAATACCCCCATATTTGCATAAAAATCCTCAATTCACTCCAAAAATCCTACAAAATCCTGAATTTCATCAAAATCCACTCAAAATACCACCATATCCACCTAAAATAAACAAAAGTAATGCAAAATTTAGCCAGGTCCACCAAAAATAGACCAAAATTCATTCAAAATATGTGAAAATTCCCCCAAATTTTCCCCAAGTTCACCTAGAATGCCCCCAAATTTATAAATAATCTACACATAATTCCCCTAAAGCATGAAAATTTCAACCAGCTCCCCAAATGCCCCCTAAATATCGCAAAATCCCATGAAAAGCCAAGCAAACACCCTACAGTTACTAAAATTTGCCCCAGTTCCCTCAAATTGACCCTATTTCTTCCCCATCTCCCAGTTTGGGCTCTAAAAACCAGGATTTCAGCCTTTAAACTGGTTGCATCCAGTTTGAACCAGAAGAACCAGTAAAATTCAGATTGAACTGGTTGGAACTGGTTTGATCGGTTTAATCTGGTTTGATTATGATTGGATTCACTTTTAACCAGTTTGGAACTGGTTGGATCAACCTGTTAGATCCAGTTTGAACTGGTGGGATCTGGTTATATCCTGTCTGATTCAGTTTGATCCTGGTCAAACTGGTTTTATCTGGTTTGAGGTGGGGAGACCTGATTAGAACTGGATTGAAATGGTTGGAATCGGTTGGACCCAGAAATAAAAAGTGAATGTGTCTGGAGCAAATAAAAAATATTCTTAATAAGATTGAGCTATAAATGCATTGAAGTGATTGATTTTCTCTACATGTTTACCATCTAACCAAACAGGCTGCTCATTAAAAAATGAGTGTCCCAGGAGTCCAGGTCTCCATCTGAAATGCCAACAAACACACCTTGGCACAAATGCCGAGTGACAAATAAAAAAAGAAATTAGCCATCTAAATAGCATTTAATGAGGTTTAAATGACAAAAAAAGAGACAAAGTAGTAGTGGGAGAAGGTCAGGAAAAAAAGTCAGGTAAATCTCCATCTGGCTTTAGTACACAAAAGAAAAATGACAGGTAACAGATATTCAGCAATGAAGATGGGAGGATCAGTGAGCTGGAGGACAGAAGCTGGCTGGACAGTGGGAAACCAATGAGCTTTTTGTGTACAGTGTAAATGAAACAGAAAAAGGAAATACCATTATAGGATGGAAAAGGAGATACTAAAGAGACAGAACTATAATCAAGCTCTCTAGGATTTGATTTTAATTAGTTAGCATCAGCAAACATTAGATTTTTGCTGGGCTTGACTATTTCTACAGATATCTTTTTCATTATTATAATTTCTGGACAGGACAGCACCAAGTATCAACTCCCAGAGAGAAAGTTCTGAGTCTCTAAAGCTGTCCAAGGAAAGAAAGGCTAAAACCACCCAGAAATTTCAGTCACTAATAAGCATCAGCCATCAAAACTTGGTTTTACACATATTTTAAAAGAAAAAATACAAAATTTAATCCTGAATAGCTTAATTATAACACAAATGTTAAAACTTATATGCACTAGAAAGTAAAATGTGGACGTAACAGAAATGGGGCAAGTAGTACAGACTGACTAATTAATGCTAGGTACAATTATAAAGTGCAGTTATTTCAGGATGCAGTAGTAAACAGACCACCAAATACCTCCTGAGTCAGCAAGATACAATTCTGTGCTGTTGTTAGATGAGGTTTTGGTAAGTGGCAAGGATAGAAAAGGAAAGCTGATTGCAGAAAACAACCTTGAATGTGGTGATCATGAGTGAATTCAATTTAAACAGAGATTAATAAACTATGGTTTTCTATTTCAAAAAGACAGACTTTTGGATAGCAGAGTCATCTGGGCTGCACTGATTACTGAATGTAGGAAGTTCAGAACTCCTCTTAGTCAAAAAGTGAAAGAAAAAATGTGGGATTCATGCTCTAAGGACAAAGTAAAACTCGCAACACAAAGGGTCTTCTCCATTTGCGCTGATTTCTACATCAAATGCCATGAGTATTGAAGTTGTAATGTATCCACAACAGTTCTGTGTTTGCAGTGCTCCCTGTTCATTTGTGTTCATTCATCTTAGAATGGCAAAATTTGCTCTCAGAAAGCCCAAGATCTCTATACTTTATAAATAGACTGTTCTTTTCTTAATATTAAAAAGTCTGATCTTGGCAGATGTGTTGATGAGGCAGAGTGCCAGTCTTTGAAAAACACTTGGTATTCATCATTACCCAGATTATTGTGTCCTTGCATACTCACGAAGTAGTGGATGTCAAAAATATTCTCATGACTGACCACAAAGAAAGATTTTTTCCACTTCAATATACGAGACAGAAACAAAATGTCTGGAAACCATCTCTAGGCTGCACAGATTTTCCCGTGTTCCAGCTGTTGCCATGAGACCTCTGGAATAACTGACCACATGCCAAAAATTCTCAAAAGCCACTAATAGGCTAAAGATGAATGGAAGAAACTTGCTGTAAACAAATACATTATTAGCAGATGGAACATCCCAAATCAGTAACAGAAGAGGATGGTAACTTCTAAATGAACTCATTTGTATTGTATCAGTTTGCTTTGGGCTGTCAGGAGAAATTCTGTCATCTACCTGCCTGCCCTGTGAGGACCTAAATGTGTAAGAAATACCATTTGTGCCTACCTGACACAAATCTATGCACAGCCAGAAAGTGACATTGCAGTAAAGGCCTTGATTACTTGGGTTTTTTTTTTTTTTTTTTTTTAATCAGAGACTATAAAGGCAAAAACCTGTATTACTGGACAGTCAGTAGACTGAATTAAAGTAGAACAGAAGAAAGCAGAAGAACATATTTAGACATTAACAGAGAAGCAGGAAAAAATATTAGTGTGAAACCAGACACAAATTTATGTTATCATTTTCCCATAAGTTCTTGAAGAAGCGCCGTTTTGGGTCACAACATTTTTGTCATTATCAAAGAAAAGACAGGAGTGTTCACATGGAAGTGGATAAACTATGTGCCAAAAATGGCATCCAAACCAAGGGAGTTTGTTTATCTGCACATAAAAAGAGAGACATTTCAGTACAGTTTTGTATTTCTCCCAAATGGTCACAATGGTAAATTCTGTATAAAATTGTCAAAGCATTTCAAAGCCCAGGTACCAGTTCAGGATAGAACAGAATGACTGTCCTCTGCAAATCCCAAAATTAAGACACAATTACTTTTTCTGTTATTACATTATGCTGACATAACATCAATAAGAGTAAATGTGAAGCTAAATTTATTAATACAGCTGATACATCTTACTGTAACATCAATAAGTGACTGTGTCCCAACTTTAATATATCAGATTGATAAAATATCAGTGACTAAACCATCACTGTAACCATCACCTCTCTTGTAACTATAAACCTGTATTTGAACTGAAGCCTTCTCACAATTCACTGATTTCTCCCAGGATTATATATTAAAAAAAAAAAAAAAAGGAAAAGATAAATAAATAAATGCTACAGATTTTAATACCATCTATTTAAATCCATACTAAGACTGCTTGGCAAGCAGCCTTGATTTTTTTTTTTTTTTACTGTAGACATATTTACAGGTCTCATTATATAGTTTACCATAATTTAATAAATTACACTAAAATATAATGTTACTTGCTTTCGAAATTGTCAACTTTGATATTAGCATTAATGGCACGATTCCCAAATATTTAATAGATTGGCCACTGAGCTTTGGGCTATCTGTTATTAATTTTAACAGGTAGTATGTTAGACCCCTGGTGATGTAAACACTATATATGAAAAAATTTTCTCTCATAACCTACAAATATAAAATAAGTAAATAGGATCCTGCCTCTTTTTTTACTATTTTATTTTGGTTTTGAAACAGCAGTCTTGTGTTTTTCTGTTTCATGATCATCTTTTCAAGCTAAAGCACTGAACTACATCACTACATGATCGTGTATTCTAAAAACCTTTTCCCCCCATGTGTAGATAGGCATAAAACATGTATCATATGCATCTTTTAGAAATAAATATATAATGATTTTCCAAAATTACATCCATGTCACCTGTTTTTCATCTCTTTGCACTGCTTAGTTCTTGGATTAGCACAGTGATTAGATGCCAATTTTGATATAAATGGCTATTATTGAAACGCATTTAGGAGCATTACAGATGCAGGAGAGAAGGCAAGCAGCTCTGAGAACATAAGGTAAGAAGGAATGAGAGGGACTAAGGACTATGCAGCTCGCAGAAAGAAGTAAACTAGTTCGGGAACTAATAAGGAGAGACAAGGTGATTTTTTTCCATGTGCTGGGGTGATATCTTCTCTCATTTAGTTCAAATCCATCAGAAGGGACTGCAAGCAGGACTTGGCTTTCATTTGGCTGCCAGTGAGAGGAAGAGGACCTGGTCTGGAAGACGTTTGAGTACCTGCTCACAGAAAGTAGCCCACAGGTCCCATTAGGGAGATTATTAGTTCCTAATTAAAACCAGGTTTTTTTTTTTTTCATTTGTCAATGTGATTTTACAAGCAGAAAGAGCCCTAACAGCAACCTGTTCTTATTAGTCAGCCCTCCTTGATTGGGGAGACAGAGGCCAGGAAGTCCTCAAGCATATGAAGTGAAGAGGAAAAGTAAATGATGTGATAGGTGAGTGCAGTGCTACAAATCTGGCCATGGCCTGTGAGCCCAGCACTTATCAGTGATATTTTTGCCCGACGTGCAGGAGGAATGATGCATCTGACTCCATTGATATCAGAAGGCCAATTAATTACTTTATTATACTATATTATTCTATTCTATATTACACTACATCTAAACTGAATCTGCACAAGCACCCAAGTGCCCAAAATCTCATGACTGTCAGCTGACAGTCCTGACACACACACACACCTGGATTCAATTGGTCAGTGAATCAAAACACTCACACCAGAATCCAATTATCAATTCTCTTCAGCTAAACAATCTTCCACAATGCATTCCACTTGTGAACAACACAGGAGCAATAAATGAGATAAGAATTCTTTTACCTTTCTCTGAGGTTCAGAGAATGTGAATCTCAGAAACATTCTTGGGAAGTTGTGCCTTGCTTTTCTCTGTGAAGAGAAATGTGGCTACAATCCTCTGTGCTGTAACCTCATCAGCACTCTGAGGCAGGGGATGAATTCCTGGGAAAAGCAGAGTGTGGCACAGAGGAGCCGTGCAGGGTTCCCCTGGGAACTCCTCTGCTGTCAGTGGCCATTGGGAATCCTCCCAGGGAAAAAGGGGCAAGGAATTCCTGCTCCTTGCCGAGCACAGGGGTGGTAACTGCTCACACAGGTGGAGGAAAACCCTCCAGGCACTCTCTTGCATTCTCTTTTCCTTCTACATTTTGCATCAATAAAAGGTCTACACAAAATGAGGCTCTTAAAAAAGAAGCTGAGGATTTAAAATGAAGCAGTTACTATTACAGTCACGTTCCCACGGCTTCTGTCCTCACCCAGTAGCAGTCCCTTGGAAAAGAACTTTGTGATACCTTGCTTGTAAATTGTGTGATATAAAATTAAGTTCCTTGCCCTTTCTTGGCAAAAGGAAATATAAAAATCACAACTATAAATACTGCATCCATCATTTAAAAAATGTATAGCTTTTAAGACTGTATCACACATGGTGAAAACAGATCAGGAAAACAGATTGAGGCTTTTTAAACCATTGGTTTTATCCTGCCAGCTGCACTTATTCCCGCTGTCATTTGCTATCAGCATTTTGGTGTTCAGAAAAAAAAGTGTAAAGGCTCAAACATATTCTTGAAAAATAGTATAAGCTGCATGCTAATGAAGGCACTCTTCCTGAGGGTCTGTCTCCTGCTATTTGTCAATAAAGACATTTAAGTTCCCATAGTAAATACCTTCTGCTCCCAAGAACATATTGCAAAGCAGCAATAAGAAATAGGAGGATAACAAGTATCAGGCATTGTTACTTTGTTAAGAGAAACACTAGAGACTCCCTCCATCAATCACCACCTCTGCCCCTCCCATTCCCCTGAAATTAGCATCTAAGTAATTGATGTACCATTCAAAAATTTGAATTCCAGAAAATGGCAACACAAATATTGTATATAGGACAGATCGTTGAAACGGCAGAAATATTTGTGAACTGTAAATAATGAAACAGAGAAGAGGATTTTGCCATCATTCTCAGCAGCACATAGAGCAATTTTAAGAAACTGAAGCTGACATCTGACTGACTTCTTAGCAAATATTACCCCTGGCTGCACTGGCAGATTCCACTGGAATATCTGAGACTGAAACACTAACTGACTGCTGCCAAGGCAGCACTGAGCCTTGGCTTTTATGTTGCTACTTACTGTGTTTTGTTCTGGTTTTTTTGTTCCTTGGCTGTTTTTCTTCAAAAATTAATAAGTCTTGAAAGCATTTGCATTTCTGCTTTACATTATCTCAACACATAGTAACTAAGAAAAAAAAAGTGTGCAAATACTTTCCAGTGGCCCAAATAAGATTTATATACTCTTATCTCTCAGCATTGTTGTTCTGTGCAATAAAAGCCATGAGAAATATGTGAGAGTATGAAGGAAGGGATAGCCAAGAGGATATACAAGTAATTTAGTTTTTATCCCTAAAATAAACAGCATCATGTCAGTGTGCATAGATAAGCACTGCTCCAGTTCCATCAGGGGGTTATGCTGCTCTCAATATGGCTTGATATTTATCATTCATTCAATGACCTTCAACCATTTACTTTGCTACACTACCTTGGTTCCTTCCTAGAATAAAGGCCAAGTTTTACAGAATTAGAAAATATTAGTTTTTCCTCTACAGTAGCTTCACAGAGGTCTACATTTGCCCTGTAAAGCAGGGCAGCACACTTTCACTGTGGTGCACTCACAAAGATCACCCAGTGACTGAAATTTTCTTAAGTAATCACAGGACTTAAAATATTCTTTACTAAAAAAATAGATTAGTTATTAAAGTAACTTTTAAAGTATTTATTTTCAATCTTTTTGATTCGAAATTTGTGTTGCTCTGGGAATGAGACACACACCCACCAGGATGTTTGAGCAGTACAGGACTGGAAACAGCAAGTATTCAATCTGGTTCAAATGAATATATCCAAGTGCATTTTAAACCCTTGGGCAGTGTTTTGCACGTGAGGCTCTCTGGAACTGGCCCAGAAGGAGAAGCTGGCTTGCAGGAAAGTCCCACCTTCCCCTTGGGTAGCAGTAGGACATTTCTGTAAGTCAAGGACATCCCCTGGCTGAAGGCAGGTGTGTGAGTCCTTCTTGCAGAAATTACCTGTGCCAGCTGCACTTGGTAAGAAGGGAAAGATGAAGCCAGAGGGATGTGGCATTACCCTCAGGAGAAAGTGTTTCACTGAGATTAAACGGAAGGGGAAAGGAAAAAGAAGGCACACCAAACCACTTGGAACACATGAAGAAGCACAGCCTTTGCAGTCCCACTAGGCAGGATTACACTTAGAGGGGCTATTAGCCTCACGTGACAGATCAGCAGAAGAGGTCAGGGACATATTTCAGCAGAGCAGCATATCTCAGCTCAGCAGAAGGAAGCATTTTAATCTTCTTTGGGCCATTCACTGGGCTAAATCAAATGATATAAGCAATCATTACAGAGTTTAGGGAGCAGGGCTGCACTTTAAGTGCCTGGATTCCTGCAGCTGTTGCCAGAAGTAAATCAAAATTAGGGGGCATCCCCAGTGCTAGAGAGTTTCCTTGAGAGAGACTGAGGGATCACTTGGATATTAGAAGTCAAAGAGAGGAGTCAGTTTGATTTTGCAATAGTTGAACAGACCTGCAATGGGGCAGAAAAGACAAAGAAGTATTTTTGAAAAGACAAAGAAGTATTTAGAGAAGTTGCTTGCACACTTTATTTTTAGTGATAGGGGTAAAATGATGAAAGAGCTTTCTTATTCATTTTTCTAAAAATTAAGTTTACAATCAAATATAAGACTCAGAAAAGAGTTAAAAACAGACAGTGAGGATATGTAAAGAATTTGTATTCCTCTAGTTTTTCATTTACGTTTTAAATAAAAAACATCACAGAGTTCAAAGTCAAATGACTTAAAATGACTTTGAACAGAATTTTCAACACAATCTAATTTTATGCAATTTAGATCATTGCATGGATGCAAATTCCACTAGATAATTCCACTCTTACCTCCAGGTAAGAGGGAGGGAATATTTTATGGAGGGAGGACAATCTGGCTAAACTGTCCCACTGATTGTGTGGGGGTGAGGGGGAGGGAAATATCCTCTCTGCAATGTCAGGAAAAGGCAGAAATCAAAATTACAATATTAAAAATAAATGCGACTCATACATTTTGAGAGAGATGGTTTTGTCCTAGAGAAATGCAATAATATGAATTCCTGGTCAGTCTGGGATATTTATAAAGGTGTCTGTGTTTTTGTTTTCCTTTACGCATACTCATTGCCTGTTAGGAACATTTATTCAGTTTCACAATAAACATTTGATGCCTCCATGTCCTGCAAGGTCAACTCAGCTTATGAAAACCAAGCTGCTGTCTGTCTCCCTTACCTCATCACTAAAATTCCCAGACAGAGCAGAAACTCCAAAACTCATCAAAACTCTATCAGTTAGACTGGAGAGAATTAGAGCTGAATACTAATTTTAATACCTCTATTATGTATGCACAAGATAGCTATACTTGAGGTAGAAATAAGCAATACATCTTGAAGGACTCTTGTTTATTCACTCTTCCCCAAAAGAAAAAAAGTAACGATTCCATCTAATGAAGTGAGAAGGTGAAGGTAGTTTTACTTTGCAAGTGAGATACTTAATGAGGCAATATCCTCTTGAATCTTTGAGATAAGCTCGAGGTCAAAAGTAGACAAATTAGCATAACATTCATATTAATATATTTCAGAATCAGATACAGAAACAACCTGCACTCTGAAACCTGCCTAATCACAGACAGCTAATTTTCAAAGGAGTTTTGGCACTCATTATGGTGATGGATGACAGAACTAAAAACATCAACATTTCCTTGAGATCTGCCATGCTTTGTAGGCACTTCTCTTATGTACTTCATGAATTGTATTTTATATTTTTCATAATTTATTTAGATACTCAGAGAAATAAAACGAGGTTCCTTGAGGAAGATATTTTGGCATGCTGCAACACTGCCATTGTGTACTTGCAACACAGACAATCCAGCATGGTACTGTATTCTAGCACCCAGAAGCTGTGTTGCTGCTATTCTAAAGCTCTTATTATCACATCACAATGAGAAATACATACAGACACTTCTACAAACACACTCACATGCAAAATACTCTGTACAAGAAAGAAGCTGCTATTATTTAGGAGCTTTCTCATGCACACAGAAACTGATGCACGCATACAAACACCCCTCTGTCCTCAGAGCTGTGTACACAGACTGTAGCCACTAAATGGAAATTATTTAATTGCCTGCCTTGCCTCTAAAATGAATTTAAACATTCAAAATTTGGTATGCCCCAAAACACTGACAACTCCAGGTTAGCACTACTGATACTGTCCAGTAAAAAGAAAAGAGGAGGGAAAGGATGTGTGGAAGATGCTACTAAGAAAACCCCCAAATAATAAAATCCAGGAGTGAGAACAAAAAGGCTCTTATAATTGTTTCCTTAAGTTTTCTTAAGGAATGGATTCTGTTGATGAGACTGCTTTAGGCTGCCTGCAGTTCTGTGGAGCTCATCTGGACTAACTAACATAGTGATCTTGATTCTAGGACACAGTGCATTTTTTGCAGCCTCAAAATTCACTGCTGCTGGGGAAAATTAATTTTAAAATATAGTATTAATCCTTAATAAAAATGAAATGCAGTCCTTTGCACTGCAAGCACTGGGTTTGGATAAATAGCTATTCAGGGCTTCATCTTAGAAGTGTGTTAAACATCTTTGGAGTCAATGAACACACTCAGCTTACACTGCCCACCAGGGAAATTGATGTCTCTTGGCATCTTCTGCATTCAGGCTCTTTTTGATTACAGTGGAAAGGAACACAAAGGGCTCGTGCCTCAGGCAGCAGAGATTAGCCAAAAACATATGCCTAAAAATAAGAAATGACTGGACATCATTTGCAGGCATGATGGGAAGATTTATCCCACAACTTACTGCAAGGCAAGCTGGCCATGGGCCTATGAGCAGCAGAGGCCAAGCCAAGGGAAGGGGGCTTGTTTTATCTGGCATGAGAGCAGACAGTGCTGGCAGGGGAGGACACAAACCTGACAGACATGAGCCAGGTCACAGCTTCCCCTCTCCTGCCCCAGGGCCTCCCCTCTGCCTCTCCTTGGGGACAGGAGGGAGCTCTGGAGCTCACTGGGTACCACAGCAGGGGATGCTGCCATGGTCTTTGGTACACTGGGCACTGCTGGAAACAGCTTCAGCACCTAAATACTATTTCTGCACAGTTTCACAACATTGCTCCTCTTGCCTGACCATAAGACTCCTTTTCTTGCTGGCTGTTTTCTGAACAAGTTCTAGCTGTGGTCATCTCTGCCTGGGCTGTATAGGGCTGAGCAAGTTACAGCACAGCAGATGAGACATCTCAAACCCCTGTACATCAGCTCACCTCTTCTGGTACCTTCCTAGCATTTCATTGTTCTACTGGGTTTACAGAACAAGGCTGGGACATCGGGGAGCCTACAGGGCTGGCCAACACTGGGAGAAAAACTCAAACAACCCCCAAAATCCACCCCAACTACAAAAATGCATTACCAAACTGGAAGGAAATAAATACAATAAATCTGATTCCCCTCTCCTGCAAATTTTTTGTGGCTAAGAAAATTGCTTGTGAAAACGTTTTGTTCTCCTCAGAATATAAATACTCACCCTTAGTATAGGTGAACAGAAGTTTTCTATCAGTTATCTAGAAAGCTTATAACACTACAAAAAACCCCCTCAATTAATGCTTTAAGGGTAGGTGGTATTTTTTTCCCCACTATCTTTACAGAGTGTTTCATCTTGTATCTTTAAGCATTATAGATTCACAAGCATATTTCATTTTATATTTTCACTTTACAGAGGGTCTAATCTTGTATCTTTAAGCATTATAGATTCACAGGCATATTTCATTTTATATTTTCACTTTACAGAGGGTTTAGTCTTGTATCTTTAAGCATTATAGATTCACAGGCATTATGCAAAACATCATGAGGATAATCGGCACAATGGGGGTTCACTATTTAATGAAAGTAACTCTCTTGTTTTTAATTATAGCATTTAAGATCATCTTATTGTCAAGTGAAATACAGCCTTGCCTTTTTGTGATTTGCCTAGGATTTAGGAAATATCCCATCACCTTCTTCTTTTACAATAAGGAGCATCTCCTACATTTTCAGGTAACTGCATACACGTTAAATACTTTCTTTGGGAGCTTTCCAAAGCCAGGACTAAAAAGCAAACAAATCAAAGGTCTTGTACGAACTTCCTACTGGAAAATATTTTACTAATTTTAAAATACTGTTTTTAAACAGTTTTAAAATACTAATTTTAAAATAAAAGAAGCAGGGCAGATGTTCAGTTTTAGGTATCTCACTCCAAGATGTTTTAATTTCTGGAATATACTGTTCCTCACTTTTTGCAGTTTCTTCTTCCTAAAGAGTAAGTCCCATAAATAAAACAGCCCCAGTGCTAGACTATTTGAAGCAGACACTTCAGCAGCAGGTAATTAGATTTCACACATTTTATATTTTCAATTATTTCATTTACACTATAATCAATGTTTTTCACATGTAAGAACATTATATTAGACTAGAGATTTCTATCTTGAAAGAAAAAAACCAGCAAACAAAAGAACAAAAACCATTATTAACAAAATAATCCAAATCCTGTTTGCATAGAGATATGCACTATAACTCAGCACCAGAGGAAAGGAATTGCATCCAGACACGCACGTGTTTCAAAAAGAAAACCGTAATTGCTGTGTTTAATGTTTGTATCTTTTGTGTATATTTTAACCATACTCACAACTTGCAGAGCTATTTGCCTGATGGCATTGTTATAAATCTATTAAATCCATCCTTTGGACAGATGGTGCTATAAAATGCTATTGTATCTGGGAAGAGGTGTTTGAAGACATAGTGTATGTGTAGGCATACATGCGATGACACCTAGAAGACCACAAAAGCTATTTAAAACACATAAGTACACCAACTGGGAGGCCCAGTTTCCCAGCATGGCTGATCACTGTGTCTTTTTCATAATATCAAATGCCATCTTTGCAATGCTTGTAAAATAATACCCACTGGTCTTGGAATAAAGATCTCCACTGGTACCTCAGCAGTATCTTTTCCCTGAAAGCTCTGTATTCCTAATGGACAATCTCTTTCAGCAACAAACAGATAAACAATGTGTCATATTATTGACTTTCTCAATACTTTCAGTGGATTTCTTAAAAAAAAAAAAGAAAAATCTGCTATTGGTATAAAACCCCAACAAAAGTTTAAATATTTCTTTTCATCATACCATTAGCAGTAACAATATTTATTCATTGTCTTTGACACTATTTTCTTTTCATGAAAATATGCGACAGAAATAATAAAAAGCCAATGGTATATTATTTGATTTGATGTATATAGGAAGCTGGCTCCAAGTGCTGAAATTTGTACAACATGTTGGCATAGTTCAAGGAGAGCAAATTTGCAATGAATGATGATAATTTGCACTGAAAGAAATTAGTGCCTATTTTGATTAGGAATTAGCCTTCTGTTCAAATTTCAGCAGAGTAATGTATTCATTCCTGGTTAGAGCATTAGCTGGGTTGAAAGGGTGAGAAAAAAGCTTGTGGACAAATGGGAAATTAAAAAGTAAAAAGATCAAAGAGCTATTTCTGTAGTGCAGTAATAAGGTAACTTACATGGTTCAAACAAATCGCTACCAGTGTGTAACATGGAAATGCACATTTACCCAGCCTTTCCTGAGGTAGGAACTCCTATTGTTCCATTTTTAGGACTACATTGTTCCATTTTTGGGATTGCATTGTTCAGTATTTGGGATTGCATTTTGCACCTAATCACACTCAAATTGCTCAGTTTGAGAGGCAGGTAGAAAAGCTGCCATAGGACAACATGCAGCAGTTGAGGGTGTGTTATACCCTTCATAATTACATACATACAAACGCTGCACAGCTAAAATTTTTCTTCCTTCCCACTAGCCCTGGTATGGAAAAACAATTCATCAATCATCTCAAAGCAATTCATATTAAACCTACAGAAACAGGTTTCAGAGCTACTGAAATCTTCAGCTGCCTCACTACTGTTCCTGTTCCGAGCCACACTGGACAGGGCTACAATTCTTTCAATTTCTGTCCAGGAAAAAGCCATTTCCAGAAAGAATTGGCTAGAAAATCAGCTCTATGCTTTAAAAACACAGCAGAGCACAAATGAATCCCGAGCAATCTCTCCTCAGCAAAAGTCAAAGTGTTGACTATGATGAAGTGGAATCTGGAAGGGTCTGCCACTCAAGTGTGCAAGCTCTTTGAGGAGTTAATCTATGAGAGAAGCCTAAAAAATGCCAGTATTTCTGTTGTGGTGCCAGCTGTCAAGGCTCTGACAGTTTACCTCGGCACTGAATCTTCTGAACAAAGGAACTAGGTCATGAAACAGAAAATTTAAGCATATTCCCCATGAAGCTCACCTTAAAAGATGAGCATTCAGGTTACTAAGTCAAGGACTGAAAAGTCAGAAAATGACAAATTTAGGGCTGCATGTTCAACTTTCACTCTTCCTCTTTGTATGTCTGCACTGTTGAACTACTAATTATATGACTGCAGAAATAATTGAATGTAAAGCTCATACTTCAGCTGATGGCCAAAAGGACTGCTGTTATTTAATTTAAAATGATTAAAACATGATGAATGATAAAACAGGGGTTTAAAATATCTCATTGAATACAATGCTTATCCACCAGTGTTTTTGCATCCTCTCCCGCAGCCCAAATAAGCCTCTACCACCCCCACGCTCCTTGTTGCAGTCACCTACCTGCCCTCTTTTACTGCCTCAGTTTCCCCACTGTCTCTGATCACAGTTCAGCTCTTTGGACACCAAAATGCTTCACCTCCAGTGTTCAGCAGCACCTCTAAACCTCTGTGTTACTTCTTATTCTCTGTTTTGCTAATTTCTCATCACTCCCACCGAAATAAGATGGGAAGGGGCAGCAGCAGAGGAAGGGGAGTGCTCCCTCTGGATGTGGCTAAGCTGATAGGTCTCCTTCCCATTTTCTCCCTTGGACAACAAGTTCAGGAAAGCCAAGGCAAGGACTTTGACTGTCAACAGAGGGACACATCCTGGAGCTGATGAGCCCTTTTTTAGAAGGCAAAATCACCAGTTGCCAAAGGCTTTGACACAGGTCTCCTTCATTCAACTTCCTTATGCAGACATTCTTCAATAGACAGCTCTCAGCATAATTAAGAAGTTTATAGTCAAGAGAATGCAAGTTTGTAAATGCTGATGCCCTCCACAAGAGTAGCAGTGCTCCTGATTCCCTTCTGTTGTGCTCCAGATGGCAAAGGAAAGACACAGACTGTGTTTCCCCTTGTATCCCAAAGTTAACACAATGCATTTGCCTTGTCCCACTTTCTACCCTGCCACAAAATGGATGTACTTGGCAAACACCCCTAAATTTTGCAAAGTTCTTTCCTCTTTGGGAAAAAAATAATACAATGCTCCCATAAATCAAATCTCATCCTTTAATGAATGGGCTATTTTCAAAAGGTCAGACAAAATCTTACATGAATATAACAAAGCTGGGGGAAAAAAAGCAAAACGTGGAAGCCTTCAGGAGTGCATTCTTCCTACCATGGTTTCTTCAGGTCATGGATTTATGGGTCAAGTCTAAAAACACCAGCAATTAGTGCATGGTACCATGTACAAGGCCCACAGAAATAAGGCAGATTGCATCGACTGTGGATTTACAAAGCCATCGCTCATAAACTGCTCAGAGAATAAATGTTTCCTAAAGCCATTTTAAGCACACTGAAATATGGTCCCTGACAAACACATCCTTTACAACCTCTTCCAAGTCAGAAATGCTTTTCAATTTAAAAGTAGGAGGTACAGTTTTCTAAAGCAGTACAGAAGTGGCATATCCTTCCGCATAAAGTGCTTGCTTAGTGAAGATAATTGAGGATGGAAAATACATTATTTTTCTGTTCTATCTACCATAGCAATTAAAAACAACAATTAATTGTGTCAAGGTGCAAAATGATGATTTTAATTACACTACCAGAGTAACATAAGAGGTTCACATGCAGTGACTACACCCTTGATTGGTCTACTACAGAGGAAAAGATAGGATTGCTTCCCTAGGGCAATGTTCTCCACCTCATTCATGCTGATTTACTTCACAAATAACCTCAGTAAGTTGTTTTATTGACCTCCCTAACTGCAGGTTTTTGAAAGTAAAACCAAGACATTTTTTTCTTTTTATGGAATTATTTAATTATTTTATTCTATTTTTAAACACTACTGAGAGAAGTACATGCTATATAAAGCATCATATTTAACAATCTGGCTTGTAATTTAAAATTGCTTATGAATGTAGCAGAAATAATTCTAAAAGAATGAAAAAGCTGATTCCCAGCAACATTCACAGTACCATTCGGGGCTCACAAAGTCCAGACATCTTGCTGGACAATGCTGCCACACTGGAAAGCAGAACACCAAAAAGACCCTCCTTTCTTTAATTATGCCTTTACCTCTCCCATCACAGAAATAGCATGCCCTAAGGCAAAGTAGGAAGAAACAGCAAACTCTTTCCTGGAAAGTTCATAAACCAAACATGATCCACATATCTAAGACTCTATTCCCCTTGTACCTTCAGGGAGAGAGGAATATTATTGAAATTATTAAGTTCATTTTACTGTCTAGTGCCTTTGAATAGTATTGTTAAATTGGAAAAAGGAATATCACTGCACTGTTGAAGCCAGGGTCTCTAATCCAGTGCTAGAGGCACAAGGAACTGTACTCACAGGCTGCAGGAGATAGATATATTCAGATTTATGTTAGACATTTCAAGCTGAAGAGGGCAGTTTCACTCTAATACAATATCCTAGCTTAAATGGCTTTGTCAAAACAAGGTTTCTTCTGGTTTCTGACCTTTATTTGCTTGAACAAAAACACAAATACAGAGATAGTCTTAATCCCTCTTGTATTTATTCGAACACCTGTGCTGGGCCATATTCATAAAGGCGCTTCATATCCCATCATTCATCTTCCAGATGGTTTTTATTACCGATCTTCAGGAAGATTTTCCTCTAACCCCCTTCCTTGCCTCCTCAGAACAGTTAATTAAAATACTTCCATGGAGATGCACAACATGGACCCACTAACTAGTGTCAGTCATTGTGCAAAAAATGAGCCCGTTTGTTGGATAACTGGTTATTGCAACAATTTTTTTTTGTCATGGCAGCCTGTGCTCTTATTGTGATTCAGCAGAACTGCTGAGACATCAATTAGTGTGGTTTCTAAAAGCTTTTATAACTCATGTTTAAAATTCCAGCCTCAACCACAAAGCACAGTAGTCCCATAATCTACAAAATAAAATCTGGGGCTCAGTTTCCATTTACCTAAACTTCTGCAATAATAAAAATGTGTCTGCTGAAGACATCTGTTAGAACTGGGTAACATCTAATTTTTATGGCAAATAATAGAGTTCAGCTCCATAAGATTAGAGGTTATAGGCTAGGCCTTTTGGCTGGCTTGGCATTCCTGTTGAAATGTTCTGCCAGCCAACTTAATATACGCATTAAAAAAATCCCAATGACTTTCCTCCTCCTCCTAAGACTCAAAATAAAGCAATAGTTTCGTCTCTTAATGCTTTGCTCCATGGCATTGTTGAGCCTATGGCAGTGTCTGTTTGATGGGACTGACAATAATATTACTTCTTTTCACTAACAATAAAGGCTTAATGAGGCGAAATCCAGAGTAAATTATATGTTGGAAACATACACTCTGCTGGAGAGGAGGTGGAGTTGCAAAAATCACTGTATTTCAGGCCAGCCCTGCTTGTATTCTGGATTTCAGATATTGAACTTTGCCAACTCAAAGCTTAAGATTTAGGTTTCTTCCAGATCAAATTCAGTCTTCTAGTATATGTAAATTGCAAAACAGCACACAGCTATTGTTGAGGATGTTTTTGGAAAATAAATATAACAACATTACCATTCGTAACAATCAAACCATCTGTGACTTTTAACAAAACTTTTGCATTCCCTTTTAATCCAAAACCTTGTGAGAGATACCTGTGATTCCCCTGGGCAATATATAGTAGTGAAATAATCAGATTTGAAAGGTCTGTGAAAATCATGAGCAGAAAAAGGACTCTGTCACTTCATCAAGCTTCTAACAGAGAATCCAGTGAATCACTAAGCAGAACTGCTCACTGGGACATGCTTGTACAAAGCCACTCACCAGAGACTCAAATGCTACTAAATAGGTCTCTGCAAAGCCAGAAGGATGTGGGAAGATTATGCCATCAATATTACCATAACCCATATGAATGCTGAGTATTAGAAACGTAAGACTGGAAAGAAAAACAGCTAGCCAGCCTACATACTTACTGCTGGTATTGCAGAGATCTAAATGGCCTGCTGGGGTTTTTGAAAAAGAGGAAAGCATGAGACAGGTCATGTTTGGGGTTTTACTTGCCCTCTGTGCCCAGCTTTCCCTCAGGGAATGAGCCCTTACTCCAACTGGCCCTTTCCTCGCTCAGCAGTTTGCACTCCTTCTCCCTCCCTTTCTAGGATGACTTACTACTCTGCTGTTTCTAAGAGACTATGCCTGCAGACAGTGCTAAGGAGTGGAAGAATTATCAAATCTGCCACTTGCATGATTCATAAGAAAAAAAATTTGCAATCCAGGAATGGGAGAGTTCCTGGAATAACTTCGTAGACCTACTCCCCATCTATTGCCATCCTGTCCTTAGCTATCACTCATTTTAATATGCTGTGGTCCTGGTTTCTCATTTATCTCTTCTGGTACAGTCATATGCAACTCTACAAATCAAGTGACAACCCAGTGGCAGGTACTTTAATTTAATTGTGCTTTATGAACAAACCTATAACACACTGTTTGGAAGCAAGGAACCAAGTTTTCACCAAAACAACCCAAAACACATGCTTTTTTAATTAAAGCTTAAAACTGTAAAAAAAAAAAAAATCACACACCTCTCCATAATCTTTTGCTCCTTCCTGCCTCCCTGTCTTGTCCTCTGCCTTAGGACAAGGGCTAGCCAGGGCACCCATGTCACTCACAGCTGATTGTGTGACCACAGGCACAACAGAGGCAAGTGGACTGCAACCAAGGAGGAAAGGACCCACAGTAACAGCATTTTAGAGGCCCTGCAGGTTCAGTTTCAGACCTGCTGAACCTTCTGTTCAGCATTCAGTTCATTCTGAACTAAATGCTCACCTCCACAGCAAAGACTTTTACCACCCACACCACACCCCTCCCTTGTACCAGATCTGAAATTCACCCAATCTTGAGCTACAAGAGTTGTTGAGTATTTCCCTCTCTTTAACCAAGAGTTACTGCACATTCACTTGAGTGCCAAACATGTTAAAGAGAACAGCAGCAACATGAGCCTGACATGAACACGAGAAAAGGAGAAACCCTTTTTCAGAGGGCACAGCCAACTACATCAGCCGAAGCCATACCATGAAACCATGAAAACACATCCCCAGATAATCCTGCAGACTTAGCTAAACAGGATAAGCAATACCTACCTACTATTCAGTCTTCCCAGTGCATAGCTAGGAAGCAGAAGAGGAGGCAAAGACAAATGGGAGAAGCTCAGCTAGTCTCTGCCTCGCTCTAGTCCTTAGGTAGAACAGCTGAAAACAATGTTTACCAAATGGGATAAAGCACTTACTCAGCTTTACCCCAGAGTGGGGGAGGTTAAGAGGATGTTGAAGTCACAGCCACAGTCCATTCTCTCCTCTGCCCAGGGGTTAATTACCTATCTTCCTCTTATTTAGGATGTGTTGCAAAACAACAGGCTAACTCTTTACAAGTGGAGGATTATTTTTATCATTGTGTTTTTTAATGAACTGATATTAAGAAATACTGTTGTTTCCTTAGTGCTCCTCTGCTGTCTTTAATGAAGCTCTCTGTGTGCTGGATACACCTGCAGAGCTCTTTAGGAAGAGAAGATTGGTCATCATCAAGCAAATCTTTCTTCACCTCTCATGACTCTATTTATGATATACTGATTAATCAATCATCAGAGAGATTAAAGGTCATCTTTATAAAATAAATAGCTTATGGCTGCAGCAAATCACAGCTCTGAAATTTATTGGAAAAGGCTGTAAATTGTCAATCATATTATTACACAAATAAATCAGATAGTTACTGCAAATTGATTAAGTGATTCCAATGTTTTTAAGAACAAATTGTTGCTCCAACCTATTTTTCTTTCTTCTTGGACAAAATGATTGCTTTGTAGCCTGTGTGAATGATTTCCTGTGTGTCCAAGGCCACAGTTATTGCTTTAAGTTGCTACACACACATTAATGTTTTTTTGAGTGTTGTTCACCACAATTTGTTTTCACATGAGCACCACTCTATATTTGAAAACAGTGAATGCTACAATGGCTGTTTGAGATGCTGAAAATAACACTGCAATAGCACAATCAGCATTATATTTGTACATGGAACAACCATAAAATTAATATAGATAGGCCTTTTCAAGTTTCACAATAAAGGCAGAGGACCAAAGTTAATCTCTTACACTGACAGAGAAATATTTAAGACCCTCTCACTGTAACTTGTTTGCTGTATCAGTGTTGTGGGGTGAGGAGGTAAAAGGGAAAGAAAGGAATATGTCAATAATGGAAAATAAAATTATTTGATATTCAGGATTTTAATTCCTGAGATTACAGTGAATTTTGTTAGTGAAGATTATCATTTAGAGTTCATGAAATTAAAGATTAAGAGATGACTAAGCACATTTACTTTACTCTTACTCTCACTGCATTTGTACTATCTTCATGTCTCTAATAAATCTCCCTGGATCACATCTAGTGCACACATCAATGGAATTTCCACTCTCAATTCAGATGATTCTTTGTTTCATTTCAGCACTGTCTTGCTGTGACCAACGACTCTGCTTGCCTGAAGGATCCCTTCTGGAGAAAAACAGGTGAATTCCTCTCACCAGATAAAACACAGGCGTGTCTCCATGGCTGGATCAGGCACTGTTCAGGCATCTAGACAGGTCTGCACCAGGTTTTTCTCCTGCTGCAGAGAGCTGTCCTACGCCTCTAACAGGTCCTGTATCCTCACCAATTCTCTTGGCATATCCTGCCTCAAGCACCACATGTAGTGTCACCTTATCAGAGCACAAATGCAAAAGGCTGTCATCTCTGGCTCACTGCAAGAAGTACCAATTATTAAAATTCCTTAAAGCAGTTAAAACACCTCAGGATCAGAGAGTGCTTTGCAGGGTTATGAGGCTCCTGCTTCAAAACACCCCAGAACTGGGAAGGAGGAAGAGGCATTCATAAATACAAGCGTGCTAGTGGCCACTTAGGGGAGGATGTACCAGCTCAGCTTGTTGCTGAGAATTTTATAACAGTGCCACTGGAATGTGAAAAACCACAGGCATCCCATTTGAAGGTACATCCTGAGAATTAGCATGGATATATGAAAAGGACGGAGCAGGCAAGTTTCATGCCCAGATTGTATGACAGGCCAGAGGAGCCTATGAGCAAGATACAGAAATCTGTGTCAGAGGTATGAGCCTGGGATCATTCCACGTGCCATCCTCTGTTGTCGTCTTATTGCAAAGCTCCCACATCTTCTTGATGCTTTCTCATGGGCAGCTCCTCACAGCACTGACTCTTTCTTCTTCACAGCACAGCCAAAAAACTCCAACAACTCTCTTCTCAACCAGCTAACTGACTCTTTTATAGCACTCGTCCTCATTGGACACAGCTGTGGCCGGTTAAGGGCAGGCCTGTTCCAAATCTTTGGTAATTAGTACAGCTGCAACTCCTCAGGGGTGAGATTACCTTCTGTACTGTCTTTATTTTCTTACATTCTATCCCCCCACAATCCTCCAGGACTAGCCAAGTCTCTCTGAAAGATTAATAAAGAGACACACTTGTGCCACATCTTCAATAAAATAGACCTCTTGAATATGATGTATCACTTTGCTGGTCATTGTGTGTATGTGATTGCAGTCATAAGGTTGGTAGATTGCACAGATTAACAATGAAATATGCTATTCTTCTGTCAGGAAAAGTTTTGGCCCTTTAGGACACAGGCTACCAGTGTCACTGGAGCAGCATGTTTCTGAAACTTTCATGAGGATACAAGGAGGTGTGCTGCCATTTCCTGCTCTCAGTGAGCAGGAGGAGGCTACAATGCTTTAAAACAGTGGTAGAACACAGACTTCAGCAAATAAAGATGAAGCAGTTACAGGAGGAAGAGGATGTTGAACAAAAATATCTGGGGGAGCAGTTTATGCTATCATGAAGCAGCAGCTCTGGCAATGTGGACAGCAGACCTGATTAGCAAGTCTGATTCATCCCACGACCTCATTAGAGCTTACCTCTTTGCATATACAATAGCACAATAGCTCCTAAAACACCCACGCTGCCAACATGAAAATGCAGCTGAAAAAGGGATGTTCTTTGGCTGAAAAAGGGATGTTCTTTGGTCTCCTGCATGCTGGAGTTCCTGTCTCTTGATATTGGGATGGCCTCAGCAGCTATGGGTTGTTGGTCATAAAACAGACAAGCTTGAGGTTAAATATTTTATGGCAAAGATTTTACTGGCACCTGGCAGGTGCTGAAAGAAGAAGCAGAAAGACAACAGAAATGTCACATTTTCCCTTCTGAGCCTGCACAATGCACTGTTCAGGCAAACCAGACAAGCTGGGCCAGACATTTAAAAAGTCTGGTCACCTCCAAACTAGGAAAGATACCTGGTATGCTGTGTCACCAACCACTGCTTGCCCTCCACTGTTCATCTGCTTAGGAACTCTTCTTTACAAGGAGGCACAATGGGGAATTTTCTGCTGATTTTTCTGCAAAAAAATGATCTATGGCCAATTATTAAGATTTGTTTATTATATGAGAGTTCATACCTGTGAAGGAGGCTAAGAATTTCCCCAATATACTACATGCTTGTTATAAAATTTCAAAACCAAAAGGCCATAGTGGTATCCGTTGAAAAGATTAATCTGGTTAGGAGTTTGTGTCATAATAACTAATGATTAAAAAAGTAAGTCAAAATTTACTGGTCTTAAAGGATCAATAATACCTAGTAATTATATTTAAGAATTTTTTAGGTAATTTCTTTGTGTGTACTGTTTCACATACATCCTATATGCCTTATATAGATACTTATTAATATATTTATCTGTTGTAAAGGAGTGTCATCCCATCAATTAAAAAAAACCTGCCATTAGTTGGAACTAGGTTTGTGCTTCCATGATAAACTCCTTGCCACTGATGCCTGCAACACCAGACAGCCGGTGTAAGGTTGCTGAATTCCATGGAGCAAGGCTGATTATCACCAGCTGAAAGCCCAATCCTTCCTATAAGCATGACCAGTTATTTTGGGTAATTTTTTAAAAACTGTAACCTGAATAATGCCTTTACAAAGTTTGACAAAAGTTTTGTGCTTTTTACAATGGATTCTAAAACATTAAAAATCTCTATAATGTTTTAAAGATTTAACAAAGCTAAATAAAAAATCTCTGCAGGTTGATCTGTTCCTATTCTGAAGTTCTCTGTGGGCACCGTGCTTCATAGGAACTCTTTTCCCAGTGTAACTGAATATCCTTTTAATGCAAAAAGCTGTATTGTTAGTCTTAACTCTTGGAGCAATATTTGCTTTGGTTACATCACGAAACCCTTTCTATAGAAATTAGCTGGGGCAAAAAAAGTCCCTATGGAACTGTGACAAACAGAATGTGCCACCTAGCTCACTAATTTTGAAAGATCACAGTTATTTTTTCTGATAAATCTAGTATGATGCCTGTAATACACTTTCAAGTAGCACCAAACAGAGCTGTTGAACTTTGCTTTTCAACTCTCTTCTTTTCTTATCTTTCTCCTGTTTTGCCCTGAGGTCTCTGAACTTTGGCAAATGTATGAAAGTCCTCAGAATCCCCATGATTTTCTCTCTCTTTTTTCCTGTTACACACTATTTTCTGGGCTACCACTAAAAAATGCCATGCTGTTGTAAGCCAGCTGTAAGTGCTCCACTGTCTCTTGACAGTCAGTGACCCAAAAAGCTGAGCAAACACAACTGCTACTGAGCTCCCTTTAAGGTGTCCAAATATAGAAACATTCATCAAAAGACCAGCAATATAAAAAGCACAATATTGTACTTAAAGAGAGGCTTCATTAACTTAATTGCTCTGAATATTTAAAGTATAAGGAATAAGCAAAACCATAATGCATTAGCTTCATTATATTGCTTAAGCAACTCCAAGTCTATGGACCGATAAAACTCACTCATAGGTGTTGACAGAGAAGGGCATCTTTGGATGCATGATATGAATTTAGAAATTCAAATGCCACACTGTACAGTTATGATGCTGTGATTTGATAATCGGAGAGATTCACATGTCCTACTGACTGACATATTCCAGGTTGAAAACAAAGAGTGCAGAAATAAATCCTAAGGCTTTTGAAGTCAATGAAAAAATTTCCATTGTTTTCAAAAAGGATAAAAGATAAAGCTAACTAGCATCTAACACACAAAACAAAAGCAACTGTAGAGAAACAAGGTACAAAGGCACTTTTCATTTTCCTTCAGACCACTGTACAATCACACACAACTTTTGTATTCCTTTGTTTAGCAAATGCATATCCTATTCTTTTAAAATAAGCTCCAGACTATCTTTAATATATCTCACTACTCCATGAAAGAGTTTGTCAGTTTAAAGAAAAATATTGTCCTTCTTTTGTACAATTGGTTTTAATACCGTGTTAAGCTGTTAAAAAAAATGTCATAATAGCCTTCCTTAGGTTCCCTTCTTGGTGGCATTGCCACCACTGAGTTATTATGTAAATTATTGCAATCTGGTTAGCTCCTTCCATCTCTTTTCTTAACAAAAGGGGTCTGCAAGTGCTAATCAAAATGTTGTAATTTACATATTAATGAAGTTTTCATAATGGCATTTGCTTCATATGTAATATGAATGGTATGGAGACTTTTCACTCTTCTTTTGAGCTACCACTACATTTTGATTTCCTGAAGTAGCTGATGTACATCTGAAAACAAACTGTAAGTGCATCACAGTATATCTCTTTGAATATATAAATATAAATATTTCTACATATCTTTGATATCAGAATGATAAACTCCAGTGTTTGAATCTTAAATGTAGCCTCACTTGTGGCTGTGAACCATTATTTACTCACATTCCTTTGAACAATTTTGTTGCAATCATTCTGAAAATGCTAAAGGCACATTTTTCTGCTGAGAGTGTGAAGCACAAATAAGTAGTGATTTTTTTTTTTTTTTTTTTGGTTAAAAATAAGAGAATAAAGAGAAAGAGAGGGATGGACAGAGACAGAGAGAGATAGTTTTAGAAATACCACAACCCACTCCTATGGAAAGTTGAAAGGTAAAAAATTCCTGTGCCGTGACAAATGTCATATTAAAAAAAGCTGGATAGGGAAGAACACCGACTTTCTGTTTTCCATTCTATTTTCTACTTTGCTGTTATTTTAAAATATGGCAAACACAAAAATTCTGTTTAGTACTACATCTTTAAATCTTTCTAATTAAAGGTCCGTGATCACATCTATATGTGAAGCAATACAGAGAACTGTATCAATTTCTACTTTCACCTGAATAGTGAGAACAGTATTATGTACCTTAAATTTAGGATGTAAATTATTAGGAAATCTTAAACAATATGTGGTATTCCAAGTGAAAAAAGTGACATCCATAGTCAAATTGAATGTCCAGTTGGTTCTTTTTAGAGCTTTCAGTCATGAGATCTTTTTCTTTAACAAATCCCACCTAAAAATGGACATGAGATTAACTGTCTACTTGCTAAACTAAATGGACCATGCAGGATCTCTCAGAACAATCAATTTTATTTAACCTTTTTTATTATTTTTATTTGAACCTTTTCTAGAATTTAACTGTTTCCTCAGGAGTTGACTGTAAGCTTGATCATTCCAGAAATATTTATTGTTGGTGAGAAAACAATCATAATCCTCATCTGTTCCCCATGTTTCTGCTCTAAAAAATCCCATTTTTTGGTTATAATTTCATCTGGGAGCCCATTTTCATTGGCAAAGACAGTAACTTAGCTTCCTGAATTTGTAACTCTATGAGACTGGCTTTTTAAGGTGTTCACAACACTCCAAAATAAAGAATTCTTTGTCATTATGAGACGTGATATTGGATTAGTTCCATCCTGGATTCAAAGTACTTCAAGCTTTAAACATTACTTAGATTTAAAACTCCATAAAAACAGAGATTGCCTGGGTTTTAATAAAACAGTTCAGTGTAATTGATAGATGTTCACAGTACTTCACATCATCCCCAGCTGGAGCAGGAGTTAGAGCTGAGAACACTGACCCAGGAGCCTACAAAATATTTCTGTCCAAATTTTCATGAACAAAAAATGAGGAATAATTTTTTTTGTACAGAATTTCACTCATTGTTTCCACTCACTCAATCCACACCTTTTCTTTTAAAATCTAATCCAAAGCAAACAGATCCAACATTAGGCACAGTCTAATGGAAGATTGGATTTAAATGGAAGGTGTTTTCTATCATTGAGAAAGAGATCCTGGTAATGGTTTCATCTAAAGCTTCATGACAAACACTTCAAAAGCACATTAAAGACATGTAGGAGGTATGGAATGATATTTTTAAGAAAGATAATTTACACTGAATCTCAGGAAAGCACTTGAGAATAAGATTGATTCAGCTACAGGGAGTATTCCCAGGGGTGTTGATAAGTGTTTCATTGCTTTGAGTATTTAGAACTGGTGCTTAAGAATTTTTTATTTTTAAAAAATTTTTTATTTCAAAGAATTTGAAATTAAAGTCACGTTCACTTTTTTGTTCCTCTTTTTTGAAACTGACATATGATCAATATTTTTAATTTACTGAAATAACTAGTGTTTGAAAAATGATATATTTCAATAACTGTTGTGATCATATTTTCACTAAGCAGATCGGAGTTAATTCAGAAAGGGCACAGAAAATTGCCAGTCAAAATTTAATAGCAATATTTTAATTCCATAGTTTTAAAAGTGTATTTTTTCAAATACCAGAAAACCCAACACACATGAAGATGTACACCACCTCCATTTTGAATTAAGTCAAGCAATGCTTTGGAGATCATGCCTGCTCTTTGCCTCTCCTATCCTGTTCTCAATATTTTATTCCCTGAAGGGAGAGGCAGGGACAGTGCACAATGACAGCCATCATGTCCCTGTCTCAATGCTGTGCAAGGGAAAGAGGAAAAGTTTTTTGTGTACTTGTTCTCCTTAAAAAGAGACACAATTTATGACCCAGAGACAATTTTTTCAGCTGTGTGAACTCCTTATTAAAAATAACTAGAAACTCTAAAGTTGCAAGTTGACCATTCTTATCTAACTTGGCACCAGCACCTAAATCAGGGAATAACATAACCAGCATAATTTAGCATTCTTATTGCACAGAATGTCTGACAACAGATAAGGAAGCAAACACTGAAAATGCTGCTTTGAAACCTGTTTTTTTTCTGTCACAAAACCTGGTGGAGATGCTTTTCAACCTTGTATAATTTCTATGAAGACCTTTGGCAATATGTTAATGCATACTCACTTTATAGTCAGTTTATCTTTAGATACAGAAAAATTACTGAATTCTATGGTTTAATGAAGAAAATGCTCTCCCCTGCAAAGAGAGGAGTTAAGGTGTTTTAGTGGTAGGTGAAGAACTGTGCTGGCTTACTTTGCTCTTAGGAATCAGAGGGGACATACATACATATATATATATATGTGTGTGTGTGTGTGTGTGTGTGTGTGTGTGTGTGTGTGTGTGTGTGTGTGTTTATATACCTGGCATCCATGCCCAGGAGCCCTCCAGATCATAACCAGTTTACTAGCACAGATAAAAGTATGTAGATATCCAAGAAGGAGAAGGAAATTGGATGTTTTGTTTGTTTGTTTGTTTTCATAAAACCTAGTGGGATTTTCTTTCTAGGTTTTTTTTGTCTAGGATGGATACACCATCTTTTTTCTAGGATTCACCCAAAGAGGGTTTTGTGTGCTTTTACCTATCTGTAATGAATCCTTGAATATGGGGGTTCTTTTTATTTTTTTAAATTTTTATTTCTTCCCCTTTACTTTTTACGCATTTGGTGGCTTTTTCAAACATTTCCCAACCAGAACATGGGTTGCATGAATCTTGTCAGACAAAGAATTAACCTGAGAAAGCAGGTATCACTCTGATTCCATAAGAGTGGTGGAAGCATTCTTCTCAAAACAGAAAGGCTCAGTTTTGAGGCATATCAATAATTTTTTGTACTTGTTCTTTATTCCAGAACACACAGCACATATTCCAAATCCTGGAAAACAAATTTAAAAGTCACCTTTTGCTGTGATTACAGGGAAACATCAAACACAACTGTATATAGGTACCCAGAGAAACAAAACACAGTGTTTTGAGGAATGATCTCAATCAAGCATTCCTAAAGGAAAAAAAATTCACTGCTCCATATAGTCTCTGTTACTTCTTATCCCAGATCAAATGGCCCACCAGAATTCTTTGTACAGATACTCAGAAAGACTTTACAGACAAAATGATTTTGAACCCAGCGGAACTGCCTTACAGAATTTTCTATTTTTGTACAGATCTGTACTACATTCTGCCTCTCAGAAAACTCCAGCAGAGTTCTTTCTGTAACATCAGCTATCTATCAGATTTGATCTGCTTAGAACAGATTGAGAAAGAAGCGTAAGGGAAACAGTCAAAGGTTTAAAAGCATTCCCTGGGAAATACACTCTACAGGGCAGCAGCAAGAAATTACAGGGGAGGAAGGAATTGGGAGAGAAGCACATTTTTAGGAAGGTGTTGCCTCTGTGACATGCATGGCTGAGGTGTGGAAGGGGACAATAAAGGCTCACACTGGCCAGCCTTTACCCAAGAAAGGCTCAAATAATTTAAGCACTGCATTTGTGTGAGTATTGTAAAGATTAAAGGGTGTATGGTACAGAAGGGGTGGAAGTGGCAGGGAAGAGACAAAAGAGTGGGGCATGGTGGGGAACCTGGATCTGCAGTGGTGAGAGGAACCCAGCTGGTGAAGGCAAAAACCCTTGTTAGGAACTAATGAACCTCTCTGCGCTTAGGAATTACAGGATATTAGGGTAAATGTAACTAGTTCTGTGAAAATCTGCTAGGGAAGAGAACATAAACCTGGACCACCTGTGTTGACAATTTTTCTCACCATGGGAAATTTATTCCCACTAAGTGTTGAAACGTATCTAGTACCAAATCCACCTCTGAAACAGGAATTTAAAAGTTCCCAGTAAACATATTTCTTACTTCTGTTACCCACCCTTCACATTTCATAAAGATAAATAAGTGATTTGAAACTAGGTGCCAGGGATTGGAAATGAGTCTTAGGCTCCTCTCTGCTTTTACATGTAATGAAAGATGTCTCCTTGTTTCAATAAAATTAAGTTTGGAGTCCAGCCAAAAACTTTTTCTGTGCTGTAATTTCATTTAATTTAAGAGAGGGGTGCTTCTAGTTATAGCTTTCCAGCTATGGCTAGGAACACAAGGAAGGAAACATATTATTGACTGACACTTAGAAGTGATAGATGTCACGAGGACACCTGCTTGAGCAGGAAGATTGGACCAGATGACCCACTGTGGGCCCTTCCAACCTGACCCATTCTGTGGTTCAGTGACTTGGGGTGAGCAGCAATGGCAATCTGTTCATATACTCTCCTTATAATTCAGCAGAAGTTCTTCTCGTGTTGTAACATTTTAAAAATTGGCATGTCTAATTTATCAGCAATGAGGAATTATGGAAGAAAATGTCAGTGAGTAAAAGGTGATATTTGGAATTTATTATGAGAATTTGATAAAGAGAATTTATTTACCTGGATTTATGAATGAACAAATTCACTTTAAAGTGTTTGTGAATCCCCCAGCTCTAGCTGGAGATGCAGCCCTCTGACTTGGCTCTGCATTTCAAATATATAGGCAAACAGAGGAGCATTTGGGGCCCATATGTCTGGAGATCAGTTGCTGCCCAAAACAACCACTTTCTCCCCTTTCTCTAACACTTCCCAAGTAAAACTAAAAAGCTATTTCAAGTCACTTTGCACCAGCTGTTAAGAGAAATTTCTCACTTTTTTATACTATTTCTATTGGAAACAATTGCCGAAGTGTCCAGACAGTTGAATCACAGGGAAGCTGAGATTTAACCTTGGCAGGAGGCCATGTGATTGACATTTCCATTGCACGAGTTTGTCCAAGTCATCTTGAGACCCAACTAGATTTCATTTTGCTGTATCTCTGGGTTATCATTCTTACAAGAATCATCTCGTTCTGGCAGGATCTTGATTTAAGGCTTTAAAAGTCAGCTAGGCTCAAACTGATTTTGCAAGGTCACAGACACTGCAGGTTCTCTCCATAATATGGAATTAGAAGATTGAGTGTCAGTCTTTTCAAGGTCCTATCAACAGTTAGATGTGCCTCACAGTCTCATTCTCAATTAGGGCAATTTTTAAGGCTGTCAGCAGCTCACAATTTTATCCCGTGGTTCTCACCTCCATATTTTTTCCAGGTATACAATCCTGAAAAAAATTCACTTCCATATTCAAGATAGTTGGAGTGCCTTGCTTTGTATTTTTTTTAGATAAGTACACACTCCAAATTTTCATCCAATCAAATGAAATTTCCCCTTTCTAAAAAATATCTGCTGCTATAATTGCCTCTCTCACCCATGGGAGCACATAAGATGGAATGCCTTCTTGCACCACACTTGCTTATGAAGGATCAGCCATGCAAAATTGTTACCATGTTGGTTTTAATTGCCAATTGTTTTATTAATTGAAAATAATTCGTTATTGTCAAATATATTGCTGCATTTTACACCAAGCCTTTCCCTAGGGAAACAAAATAAGCACTGAACTGTTGGTGAGTAATTGTGGGATATGGCTGTAATGGGTTTACCTGCGAGTTAACTTGTAGATATTGCTATTCAATGATAAATTATTAGACCCTTTGGCTAATCATTTTTTAATCAATTTATTTGAAAGATGGTAGCTCACACTAGATCCTAGTACATATATGAACTGGCTCTGAAATGCAGAAGCCTCACTGTGAGTGCAGCTCAGAACTGATGCAGACTGTATGAATATGAGCCCTAGATGTGATTAGGGGGTCCTGGAGTGAACTTCTTGTAGGTTAATCTGTGTTGGATCAGTTTTATGGAGCAGGTATTGCATAACCAGGCTGGTTAATGCATAAATCAGTCCTGGACATGTGAAACACTGCTAATGTGTCTTGCTAGGTGAACACACTTTCTGTGTTTGAAAACTGAGACAAAAATCAGAGAGCTTTTTTTTAATAGATTCTTTTTGTTGCCTTTTTTTTTGTTTTCGAGCCTTAGATAAACTTTAGTTGGACATTTCATGCTGACATACAGCACTGTATATATGAGAGATGTTATGTGAGGTAATGCCTTTTACAGGGATGAGGAAAAGCCCAATCCTATCAGATCTTGACTTTTGAGGTTAACAGTTATTTTTAAATCTCTTTTTTTATATTTACCATTGCTAATTTTTACTGCTTGATCTCTGCCCTTTTAGTTGTCCTGCTAATTGCTACTACCAAGATGCTCATTAAGACCAAAGGGGAAAAAACACAAGGAAATGGTTTATTAACATTGCTTCAGAACCTTGAAAGAACAAGGCAAATCTATATAATCTAAAGTACTAAAAAGATGCCTTTTAACCAAAGCAGTCAACAAGCTACATAAAGTTTTATTTTGATAATGACCATGAAACAGCACAATAATTACTACTACTTACTATTTTCATTGCAGTAAAGGCAACAAAAGAAAGTTACAAATCCTTCCGCACAGAGCTTTGGTCCCAGTCCAAACATGCACTTAAATAAATATACAACTTCAGGTAAACCTAAAGAAATCAAAATGCAACTCACACACTTCATGTTAAACAATGTGTTTAACAACTTTCCTCAGGATCTTAAAACTTTAAGAATCTCCTTTCAAGATAAGCAATGCTCAGTTATAAGATGCTTTATCTAATGAGGTATAAAAAAGGAAATTTAATTTATATTTTTCTTTCAGTCTTTTCCAATAATTTCCATTTAGGTAAAAAAATTGCTTCCTCCAAAAAAATACCCCACAAACACACATGTCAGGGACATATACTGGATCATAAATATAACTACCCACAATACAGCCAGGCATAGTCCTGTTATTTATTATACACCATAAAGAACATCTTCTTCCTATCACTTTGAATTATACTTGATGTCATGCTCTGTACCTTCAGCAGGGCACCACTTTTTGCTAGAAAAAGTCACTGAAACCAAATATGGTGAGCAAACTGAAGCCTGGCCAGGAGCTTGTATTCCAAACAATAGCATTTCAATTCCAGTATCCCGATGGAGATGCCTCTACAGCTTGCTTATCTTTCCTAGTGCCATTACATGCAGTCAGAAATTCAAGGACTGTTAGACAATAAAACTCCTTTTTTGCCTCTTTTCTCTTCAGTTTCCTATAGCTGTTATTATTTGTCATGCATTTCCTCTCACACACAACTAAGCACTTTAGCCTACTTGGGGCAGCTTCAGAAACTGAGGGCAAAAGGGGATATCAAGGCCATATTCACCCTTTGTTGTTTTCTGAAGACAAAAATGTTGATAATTAAAACCAGTATTTTTGGTGTTCTAACTCAATAAGTTAGATGATGTTTTCACCTATTTGGACCAGTAATGTGACATCTTTTGATCCTATTGCTAACCATTCCTTAAAATTTACTTTGTTTATGGATTTGCTACCAGCAGTAAACTGTGCTGAAATAACCAGCAATGGAACTGGTCAGTGCTCATCAGCCACATGGAAGAGTTAGTCCATACTAACAGTATCCAGAGATGTTACTGGATAGAGTTCAAGCTGCACGGGAAAAACAACTCTACCCCAGCCCAAACCAGCACATTATCCACCCCCTTATTCCATACCCCTTACATCACACTCAGGTCTCACCCTTTTCAATACAATCCCATTAATCACCTCCCCACTCCCTTTCCTTTTGTGTCATACATGCCATTCCCTTTGTCTGTGAATCTCACCTGAAAAGTGTCCCTAAAATATCCATAGGGTTTATTTAGCCCATGACTTTGGGGTCTCTTTGTTCTGGTGGTCACTCAGGACCCCCACAGGAGAGGTGTGTGTTAGGTGGAGTTGCTGGCGCCAAAACCAGCCCAGGGTGGGTCACTGCTGCCCTTGCACTGCTTTAGGCTTGCTCTCCATTGGTTCAGGTGGCTCCCACTACAGCAATTCCTGCAACATTCCACTCATCATTTGAGTTATAAAAATTCAAAGGCTGATGCATTACAATCTCCACACCTGGTCCTTTTGGGCCAAGTGTTATATGTTGCAATGAACTCTTCTCCTTTTTCCCAGCCTGGCTGCAACAAGGGACTCCTGCTGCAGTAATTGCAGTCTCCAGTGTTCCCTTGGGCTGCAGGGGCACTCATCATGCATCTGGAAGCTTCACCTCATCTAATGAGAACATGCTCAGTCTTCAAAGGAAAACAGTAAAAATATCTTTACTTTTTACACCAAGATAATTCCTGTGTGAAATTAATCACTGCCAAGGTGAAAATGGTATATATTAAAAAATAAAATAACACCAATTCTTTCTATACTGAATGCAGACAAGACTTCAGAGCAAAAAAGAGAGGGGGAAATGACAATTGAATTAAGCCATATCGAAGTCTCATAAATTTATGTTACTTGTCTCTAAAGAAATTAACTACCACAGCATGCTCCATCACTGACCCCACACATTTTTGCTAATATTTTTCCATAATTGATGTCACAGACCTATCTCAGACTAATGACATGATGTTTGCAAGTTTCTAGTGCTGTGCTCTCATCAAGGAACTTGGAAAGTAATTTCCAAAAGACTTCATCAGTTTCTGTCTTCATTTTCCTGAACTCTCATAACTGTGAACTATTTGCATTCTAGTAATTCTCTTTTCTCAAGACACTAGGAATTCTCCTTTATGATCAGGTTTACGTTATGAGGACTACAATCCTCAACCATTTGAGAACACAAACTTTTCCTCAAATTCAAGAAGATGAGTTGCCTTTTTGATACTGCTGGAGAAATTAATAGGAAAAAATTACAATTTCAAGTGATACATGTGTTTTACAAACCAGGGGCTGAGTTTTTTCTCTTGGACTGTATAAATCAGCTGGTGGTAGGAGCACAGAAAGAAGGGTGGAAGAATGGGTGGATGGATGGAGCCCTGTATGACACCAGCATGCACATTGGCTCTCCCCTAATGAGTGTGACCAGGTTCTCACCTCCTCAGATAACCCAAAATATTTCACATGTTCCTATAGGACCCCAAGATCCCCTTCCTGCAGACTACTCCAGTTAGGTGGGAGCCTGGCACCACTGTGGCTGTGAAAGCTGTCTGACAGTGTGGAAAGGTTCTTAAGAAAGGGAGAATTATTCATTCAATGCAACGTTAAGTGTTCATAATTGCTTTAATTAGGAAATGTAATCCTAACCCTGAGCAGCTTGCCATCTCCTGTCTCTTCTCAAAACCTGCTTTTTTTTTTTTTATTTTCAGTTCTACAGTCTCTGTTTTAAGTGGATCACTTTCTCATTTTCTTTTCCATTTAGTGTAAAAACAACAGCAGAATCCATTGCTGGTTAAAATACCCTTTACAATTCAATGTTCAGTACTGCTAATTATATTCTTGACTTAGTTATGCTTATTTTTAGAGATTTCCCAATCCACCTCTCACTACTTTTTGTATATATTTTTAAAGAAGCCTTCTGCTTATAATTATTTTTACATTGTCACTTAAACAAACTTGCATCTGTTGCCTCTTTTCCCTCTGGACTGATCCAGGATGGATTTTAATTGCATCACCAACTGTTTCTAAAAGACTTCCTAGAGTCTCCACTGGACTCCCTCTTCAAAATACAATCTTGACCAACAAAATAATAACCAAAACCTGCTCGGGCATTTCATATTTTCTCAAAGTCAACTTTCTTCTAGTCCAGAATGTTCACTTGGCTTCCAATAGCTCCCAAAAAGAATTTGAACTAATGATTCTGTAATGTCTAGGTGTTTCCCTGCTTCAATCCTATTAATCGTACTTGGTATACATCCTAGGACTTGGTCCAAAATAGCCTCTAACCATCTGAATGTTTCAATAAACTGTGGAAGAAAGCAATTCCTGAAATGTCTCAAAATGCGTTCCTCTTCTTCATTTTTTTTAATTGAGTGGCATCCAAGTCAACATCTGAGTAATTAAAACTCTGCCAGTATCAAACATCCTGCCTTGTTATAGAAATCTCCAGTGTATAAAAACATTTGCTGATCCTGTGTTATTTTATTTTAACTGCCCTAGAGATGTAAACTCCCTCTGCAGCATCCTAGAATCAACTCATCATTTCATGGCTCTAATTCCTATACAGATTTCTATGTCAGCCATAATACTTATTTTCACAAATCAATGTTCTGCCTAACCAGTTCACTTACCTACTGCTTTAATTTACTTAACCCTTTGGCAGGTTCTGTATTCTTCGTACTATATTTCTTTGTAAAATAATTTTTGAATGCACCTTATTTAAAAATGTATATATATAAAAAGTATACAAAACATAATAGCATAATGTAAGTGCACAGAAAAATATTGGCAAGACGCATACACACAACAGAAAAGAATTTGAATAACAGCTTCAGAATTTAATTTGATGGCCATGCTAAAGTCTCCCTGACTTCCTTAGTTGAATTACAGGGTTTGTAGTTACAGACTTATGATTCTTCCTTGCTGTTGGTAGAGATGGATATCTGTTTACCCTTTCAAGTGGAAAATGGGTGTTGATAGATCAGACAGACAGAGAAACAGAGATCAGAAGACAGTTTAATTAGATTTTAGATCACAGAGTCATTGAAAAATGGGGGTGCATCTCTCAGGGTGCAATGCACCAGTGAGGCAGTCAGGGTATGGAGAGAGAAAAATATCCCAATCAATGAACTAAGGCAGTAACTGAGAGCTGTCTCATGCAGTGGAAGAGTGCAAGGACAGCTGGAATTGGAAGGAAGTTACCTGTATTGGTAGGATAAAAAGCCTGCATAAAATCATGGGGTTTTTCATAGGATTCAACACAAAGTGAGATAAAATTCAGAGGTTGATAAAAATGCTTGAAATTACCCTGTGGCTCCTGACCATACTCATGATTCTTCCCTCAATTAATGCTATTTTCTTCTTTTGCCTCGCCTACCATCAGCAAATAAGAATTCTTAAACTATTTCCAGTTGCATATTGCCCATGTGCTGTTCATTTCAGGAATCAAAACAGGCTGCAAGTTCATCCTTCTCATTTCTTTCAACTCACTAATCAACCTTCTCATTATCTTCACTAGCATTTGGCCTTTGCTGAATAATCATTTTCCAATTAGGCTTATGTTTCTTTCTTAACTGGCTGTCCAAACATTAATTCCTTAACTCTCTTTTGGCAGAACTTCCACAGTGCCCATCTTGGCTCATGACATAATCCCATCCTTTTCTTCCTTCACTGCATGCATCCCCTTCCTCTGAGTTACCTTACAAAAGGCTAAAAACTCTTCAGCCACTTGGACAATGAAGTTTTTTACATAAATTTTCTAACCAGTGTCTCAGAAACCAGTAATAGGGATAGATTTGGAAATAAAGCTTCAGAATTTCAGAGAAACATCAGATCATTTTCATTCAGATCCAGATGTTCCAAAATGATGGCACCGCCTTGCATTTTAAAGCTTTGACATTCCCATGTGTTTAATGGGACAAGAACAGCTTAGAAATACACTTGGAGAATTTCAGCATTGGGAATCCCCTTACTGAGACAGGTAACTTTTTTTTGCCTATTCTGAAGGTTGATCATCCCTACTCTACCACTGTTCCTCCATCACATATTTTCATTTTATTTTTCACCAACCACGATGCTGATAGTAGTTTCAAATACACTAGAAGAGAAAAGATCCTGATAAATGCCTCAAATAGAAACATCCTCCCTGGAGCTCAGTTCACTTCTTCCTTAAAAAAAAAAAACAAACCAACACTAAAAAACATCCCCAAAACCCCCCATACTGAAAAAAATAACAATACTGAACTTTGCCATTAATCTAATCTAGCTAAACCAACTATATTTACTAGGTGCTAAAAAAAGAAAAAGCTAGGTGGCAAGGGAGAGTCATCAAGACTCCTTTTTGTTTTTTATCACTGGCCTTTGTTCACATCATGATCCTGGTGTAGACATGACCATGGAGCTCTCAGTCTGCAAATGCCCCGAAAATGACATTAGTGGTCCACATTGTTCTGTAATCTATGCTAGCAAATTACCCACATAGAGTAGATGAATACTTATAAAACCAAAATGTTACTGTCTTTGAAACTCATTTTCATTGTGATTTTAATTCAGTGCATACACTGAGGTTAAGGACACAGAGAAGGGGTTGTTCTTTTATATTCATTAAAATTACTGCATTTATTTTTATGTTACTATTCAGGCTACCTGACATTTATAACAGCTTTTACCTTGATTTTTTTCTTTTTTTTTTAATAATCCATCAGGAAAAAAAAATTGTCTTTTTAGCCTTTTGACTCAGTCTTTTCTGCAAAATGTAGACACTGGGAAAAACATTAAAACATTTCCCACATTTTGCCCCCTTTAATTGTTATAGCTATATTAAAGCAAAGCACTTGTCTTCCTTTGATGAAAGAAAGGAAGGAGCAGAAAGGGAAGAAAGACATCAGGATTATCTTCACATTTTACAGTGTTATTGTTGGAAAGCCTTGTTATTTCAGCAAAGCTTATTTGAGCTAATTCTCAGTTTTGCCAGAACAGGACAACAGAGTCCAGAGAAGTGGAAAGGATGCAGGAGGTCCCTCCTCATTTTCTGCACTCTTAGTGCTAAAGCTTAGCAAAGGTCTTTCTGAGATGATTAATGGCAGGTTTGACTCTGGGAGGTAATTATAGGTTTTGACAAGAAGTTTGAGACTTTGGGGATGAAAGTGCCTGTGAAGGTTTCACTGAGGAAACCAACCCCTGACAGGGACAACATACTCATTACAGAAATTTTGAAACAGCACAGATATCTATAAAATAAGGTAGATACAGAAGAACATATTTTTATTAACCCTACTGCTGCTGATGACATATGCATCCTCCTTGTTGTTCGTGGATTAATGTCATTTGTAACCTCAGCAACTGGAGTCTTTTGAAGATTCAGAGGTTCATTTGCTTATGAACTCCTACTCATTCTCTCTCCTGCACCCCTTTTTCCTTTGAGGGTTAGGTGGGGGAGTGGGTGGAGGGAATATCAATAAATGGTGTCATGAAAAATAAATTATGAGTGCTCAGAAAGTTCTTCCCATAATGCTACTAGTTTTTTTGCTGCAAATTATTATTACTATTACTACTACTACTACTATTATTATTAATTGTTTGGGTTTCAGCACTTCTGTGAATAAAGAAAATATTGAAGTGATACATGCATTTCTGTTTGTCAGAATACTAGTTTTCAGTATACTGAAATGTAATGTCTGAGAACTGGAGCAAAGCCTAATTAATAGGGCTTCCTCCAAGAAAAAGGTCTTTAAAGACAGCAGGGCTTCTGTAGGAGCTCTTAGTGTCTGTAAGTTGTTTAAACTCTTCAGAGTAGCATCTTCCAGCTGCCTCAAACTGAAAGAACTGACCATCAAATTACACAACTCAAAAATACACTGACCAGGGTTTTACCACAGACTCTGACTTCCCAACTCCTTCAGGGATGGAGAGAGATCAGTCTGCATCACACAGCAGAGCTCTGTGTCAATTCAGAACAGAACTTTTCCCCAAAGAAATGATTTTTTTAAAATTCCAGTGAATATGAGCATCTAGCTGTAAGAAAGGGCCATGAGAAGACTTATTGTCAAATCAAAATGTATTTACAATTCATACACTGCTTTATACATCTTGCCACCATGAGCTACAGACCTCGTTTCAGTCATACTGTCTGGCTCCTTTGTGCCTTTTTGTCAACATAAAGCAGCTGTAAACCTGCCTGCTCTGGCCAATTAAGTTGTTTTGTATTTCTGGAGCGGCACAAAGGAAAGCTACCCCTCCTTCTCAGTATGGTTTAATAAAATAGGGATATATGGGGCACACAGGGATCACAAAAGTCAGAGTGGAACAGGAGTCATGGGCCAGATTCTTGAGCTGCAATAAAACAGTGGCAATCCAAGGGAGGGATGGCAAATTATGCTAGCTGGGAGTCTGCCCCTGAGATTCCACAAATGCTTTCTGTCACAAAATAAAATGACAATGCTAGGCTGCTTGTTACCAACAATCCCAAAAATATGTCATCCCAAACCATTTGTGGGAGTCTGTGCAAAGGGGGCATACTTCCAAATTAATTTTATGAGATCATTTGTGTTACTTTGTATTAACTGTGAACAAATGCCCCTGTGCAGCAGGGACATATCAAGAGAGCCTGGGAACTGTCAAGTACCAAGAGGATACACCCTGCATCAGGGAGTCAGCATGGGGTCGTTTTAGGAGATTTTGAGTTAAAAACAAATCAGAAATTTGGCCTGGACTTCAGACCAGTAATTGCACCTGCAAGTGCAATTCAAACTCTCAAAAGCAGGAATGAGGTAAGTACCAAAGCTGACCCAGTGAGGCAACATTAATTTTGCTTCTCCAGGCAGAATTGGGTCCTTATTGTTACTATCCACACTCACATACTCTGCATTAGAAGAAATCATCTGATGTAGATTACCTCGCTGCATTTGTTCACTGAACCCAAATTCAGATATCAGCAATGTAGAAATTTCCCCTGAGGTGTGCTGCTTTGGGATGAAAAAAGAGCATTGTCTAGAAATGCCTGATTTACTGGGTCCTCTACACTTCAGTTAGAGAAGTCCTGGATTTGGTTTCCTGGTCTTTGCCTGCAATAAGCAATGAGAGAAAACAAGGAGATCTAAAGAGTAACCCAGAGTATTTGTGATCCAAATTGTTCCTGTGTGATTCTTATCACTGCCATGATTGAAAAGTAAACCAAAACTGGTGGTTATCATGAAATAAACATTCTGAGAGTGAGGCTTACCTCTGGAGGCTCGTGCAAAATTCTCAGTTAAGTGTCTGGAATTAGGTAGAAGGGCATCAGTACTTTCTGTCCAATAAGGATCCATGGAATATATAACTTGTATATGTTAATTTAATTATCTGTCTTTCTAGAAAGCACATGAAGAACAAGAACAGATGAAGCACTGCAGCAACTAATTGTTTTTTGTGGTTCACCTGTGACCTTTAGTTTCACCTTCACAGTGAAAGCAGCAGGTACTGGAAGATCATCATCTGTGAACATGAGGAAAAGGCAGATCACAACATACAGAGTAGGGAAAATTATGCAAAACATTAATCCTCCTTAAAACCGGAAAGGAAAATATCTTCGAAATTTTAGAGAAAGTTCTTTCAATCTGTATCTGCAGCAGCTTTTCACAGTTGACCAATATATTCTTTGGAAGCAGCTTCAAAGTTTTACACTTAATTGGCAGAAACAGACTTTTATGCCTGTACATAAAATGCTCACATAAGAATTGCTTGTATTCTCATGCAGACAGGGCACAAAGTACCGTGGGATTCATGAGGCCAATTGCAGCTAATCAAGGATCAGATAAAAAGCATCCCATTTATTTCATATAATACATAGCTGCATTTTCAAGTAGTCACTGTCAAGACATAAAATAAAAACTCAAAAAGACATCTGTCAAATAAAATTTTAATAACATATGAATCCGAATAAGTTGTGGCCTATTGTTTGAATATTCCAGCAGTAGAAAAGGAGGTTAAATTCAAATAAATTATTCATTGAGACTAGTTGCATATCCCTAGTATGTGTCTGTATAATTTAAACAAAAAACAAAAGTGTGCCACTGAATAAAATGAGATTTTATAGAAACGCTTCTTCGAATCTGGGTGATGCAATTCCCTATCTCATTTCAAAATAATTATTAAACATATGGAAAACTACTAATAGAGCATAAAAAATATATTCAATTGGCAGAAGACAAATACATTATTTATTACTTCAAGTTATTGATGAGCTTTCATACCAGCTCGTCATTCTGTTTTGCTCTGTCACTCATGAATTATAAGATCATCCGTACCTCATAATAAATAATTTATCCATAGCCAGTCTGTACCTTTGGGTAGCTGCTCTTCTTTATCTGGATGTATGCACGCAGATATGCACTTTCTCACCATGAGAAATGGTCAGCACGTTAAACAAAGCTGCTTGTAGAGGTTGCAAACCTACAAGAAGAGAATAAAACCAAGGGATTGAGGACATTACAGGGGATTTTTTGTCTATGTGGGTTTTTTCATGCTAAGAACGCACTGCTGAATGATATGCAAATGGAGAAGGTTATAAAGGATCTGTTCAAAGCATATGTATGGTAATTCAAAATTGTAATGAAACTCTATTTTAACAGATTTGCTATAAGCAAAGAGGACAAAATTAATACAGAGATTGGTGTGACTATTGCACCAAAGAGCTGTATACCTTCGAGTTTATGAATAATATTTGGTAAAGGTTAAGATGGAAAATGAATTCAAGACGTAAGTAATTCTTACAAAAATGACAATTACACACATTATTGAATTGAACAGATGATATTAGCAAGAATAGATGGATTCTGCAACAATAACATCATTTATGAGTAAATCTCTAATATTTTTTCATCTGTAGCACAAGTATTTCTGAATATTTACACTGAAATGCTGACACAGAGTGATCACTGAAGAAAATGCCCTTTGTTTTGACCTGCACAATATTTCAAAATTATACACAATGCAGTCATTAACTCTTTTCCCAACTAATGAAGTACGAATTAGGTTGGTTCCTGTCAACTATACAATAGCATTCAAAATGGCAAACCTGTTAAACCTGAATTACAATTTTTATTTTCAAATAAAGCAGCTGGAAGAGACATCTTCTGCATGCTTTGTCTTTGGGGGGAAAAAATTGCTGGGGCCAGGTGCTAGAGTCTCCAACTCTATATACTGTGTGCTGGATTACTTATTTTTCTATTGTTCATCTGCATTTTTTTGTAACTTACTGTGCAGAATCAGTGTTTCTAAATGACTGAGGAGAAAATATGGGTATAATATTAGTTACATAAACTAGATGAATTGATTAAGTGCATAAGTAGAATGACCATAAGCCATCGGTGTATTTCTTATTTTAAAAAGGCTAACAGGATTGTGTAACAATGTAAACCAACTATTTCCATAGGGAAATGCAATATTAAGCCTATTGTATAAGGTTTTGACAGCAAATTTATGTATAATATTGTAGTGATACTTTGCATAGTTCCAGTCATGTACATTAAAGGAAGACAGACTCATGCTGGAACAGAAAAAAGGATTTCTAGGTTTATAGGAAGACTAAAAGATCTTCCTTTGTTCTGTTTAGAGAACACAATTACTGTTCATGTAAGCAGATATGCATATATTGCAAATGTGTGGTATGTAGGGGCAGAGAAGGATAAACATTCAAAAGAAAAGCTATTTACACTAAAAGACAGGGTAGTCTTTGGCACATGAACAAAGAGGAGGAAAGCGCTGTCAGGAATAAGCATGCTCTGAAAATGAGGAGAATTCCAGGAGAGTGAAGTTTTAAAGCAAATTTCTAATAGAAGCGATAGGCAGCACAAGGAAAGTGAATTCAGCAAACCTGTGAATGTCATTAGACAGCACAAGGCACGCTGTGTCTGCCCCTGACAGCCCCAGGAGCCTTTCCTGTGCTCTTATAGGCCACCATATGGTTTCTCCTGAATAAAGGCTAACACAATTACATATAGAACCACAAGGTCTCATCTCTAAGTGGCCACAAGAAAAAAAAGAAAGAAATAATTAAGAGAATTGCCTAATAAAAACAAATCAACCAAACAAACTCAGTGAACCTCACGGCTCTCAGCTGCTTTCTCCATGCCCAGCACCGAGCCATATGGCTGGTGTCTTATCTTAGCAAGGCACAAAGAGCTACTACCAATTTATTCTTTTTGTATGGCACCTTTCACCACAACTGAGAGGTGAGAGGCTGCTCAACGAGGAGAAACAAATACATATGGCTTTTGCATATTAACAGAGGTGCTCACGGAAACAACCGTGACTCACACCCACTGAAGTCAGCCAGCGCAGTAGCTGAATACACAGAAATAAAGACTGCCATGCCAAAACCCCTCAGTGCTTCCCACTGACTTCAAAGACTTCTGTTAGGAGAAGGTCCAAATTAATTTTGTACGTGTTATTAAAGTTTTCCATCATCCAGGGCAGAGATAGGCTGAGGCCTCGGGGCTGCAGGGAGCTCTATGCAGGATGTCTTTGCAGACTTGCTGAAGCTGGGAGGGGTTCAGCAGCCTGATCCAGCTACTCCTGATGGAAGCCTTGCCTTGTAAAGGCTCAGGGGCTGTGACACGCTGGAAATCAGAAATCAGCCCGTGCCTTAGCAAAGAGGAGCAGCACAGTCCCCTCATATGGGCTCACTTCACACGGTGAGCATAAAGCAACCAATTACAGCAGCAAGTGTCTACACTTCTTCTTCATAAGAATGAAACGAGCTACTTCAGTCCCCCACAGAATCTCATTCTTCCCCTTTCTAAATGTGACATCTGCTGTCATATCCAAAATTTTACACTAGACAGCAGCAGCCTGAAATTTCTCAAATGTGTAAATTTTTCATCTTGCACTGAGACTGCGGCAGCCTTACCTAACCAGCTGGATCTATCTGTCAGCTGCCAAGCAGCACTTGCAATTTGTTTACAGTCAACTGCAAGCAGATATATAAACTCCCCCAGATGAGGAAGATGTTGAATTTACAGAGACAAGTGACAAATGAGCTCGGAATGAGAATGCATATAAGAATAGCCTACAGTGTACCATTATATCATGACATAAATATATGACAACTACTCCAATCAATGCCCATGGCAAATGTTTCTGAGTGTTGCTGCCACTAGAGTAATTTCTTTGTGTTTCAGTTTTTTTCCTTTATCTTTCTTTTTCCTTGAATGAGACATTCATTCCAAAGTAATAACAAGTAAAAGAACCTGTTAAAATGAGCAGATCATGCTGTACTGAAAGGGTTTTGGGACAAAAGTCTGATTAGTGCAGTTTTTGTATCTCACTTCTCATGGAACAGTGTCCAGATACCAGTAATATGCTCCACCAGAAATACATATATACCCTGTAGCAAATTATAAGAGATAAATTATAATTTCATTATCTCTATCACTACATCTAGGCTCAAATTATAATAAACAGAACAGCCCATCATATGCACCTGTAAAGTAATACAAATCAAAGCTTCCAGCACACATGGACAGCACTTTTTCATGAAAGGAGTGGATTCTGCACAAATGTTATCATGGTATTCAGACTTCCTTCTGGCAAGTGGCATTTCCAGTTCTTTCAAAGCTTGAAAATCATGGCTCTGTAAAGAAACTAAACATAAATCCTCTGGGCACAAGTGAAATCCTCCCTGATCCCTCCATATGAAGCTTACATTGCAGGAGAGGTTTCACAGACCTCAGGCTAATCTGCTGGAAGTGAAGGAGCATCTTTGAACACAAGGAAAAAGTGATACCAACCATGGCAGCTTTGCCAGCCTCCACAGTTTGTTTTTGGAGGCAAGACAGATCCTTGTTCCAACCTCTGATACATTTAAGAAAAGTCTGCTTTAGAAAGGTAAAGAAGGGTAAAAATCTCCTATCCAACTCACACCACAAAGGAGTTTCAAAGTAAGGATCCCACCTTTTCTGACTGAAGCCCATCCATGGCATTGAGTACTCATCCTAATGCATTTTTCTACTAGGAACTTAAAATTTAGTTGAAGGTGGTTGAAAAAGCATTTGTTCTGTTGTTTGGTACAAATATATAAACCAAATTTCTCTGCTAGAGAGATCTGAAGCAGGAGTCACTGCCCAAATGCAGGCCACCTAGTACTGGCTGAAATCTAATTAGTCATGAGTGAATGATTTTGTTTGTTTTTGTTGTCAGAAGAATCAAAAAAATCACATCAGGAAATGGAAAAGGCAGCAAGAAAAGAATCTGTTTCTCAAAAAACACAAGTGGTAAAACCTAGAGAATGAAAGCTCTAGATTAGATACTTGTAGGAAATAATGGTAAGCAAGGAGAATAACCCTAGATTTGAATTCTAAAGAATTCTGAACATAATACAGAGAACATTGCTACGTTTGGTTGAAAAGAATTCTTGTTTTCTTCCCTCCCAGCAGACATGTCATTGATTTTTGATGTCTCATGTAATTGTCTACTAAAGACAAAGGAGAAAGAGACCTGGAATTGTCCCTGAGTATCAGCCAAGACACTTCCTCTGTGCCAAACATATCACCAGCTGCTGCCTGGTCTTTCTACTCTCATGCTACAGAAAAATAATCTGGGAAGGCACCTAGGAAGGTGACATGGCACATTTGGACCAAGTTCTTTCTGTGGTTAACCAGAGGGCTGGGGTTTTATATTCAGCCTTGTTGTTTACTGTCCACTCAGTAAAGATCTTTTGAGACACACACTATGCATTGCTTACTTGCACTAACACCTATGGTCTAAACATGCAAACAATGCAACAGAATCATCACTTCTGCCACCAAAAAAAAAAAAAAAAAAGCCAGAAGATGGACGAGAGTGGCCTGAATTTATGCTAATAAAAAAATGGGAATTGCACTGAGGGGAAAGAAGCTTCCTTATGCCCTTATCCAAGTCATTGCATGAAGCAATTTTCAGCTCCAAGAGTAATAGAATTTCCATTTAGCCTTTCATAGCCCAGAACAGCTGTCCCAGTTGCCTGGCAAAATCAGGGTAACTCAGGGCACTCACTGTGCTATCTTAGATCCCCTTGAGTAGTACCTCCAGCCTTGCCTCCTGCTGCCATGGATCTGCCCCAGCCCTTGTGAAAGTGTCTCAGGTATCTAAGAGCTTCTATTAAAATGGTCTACATACTTATGTCTCGTTTTGCTGTATTTTGTTGGGGTTGTATTCTGGCAAGAGAATCCCACCATGTTTTCCCTATTTTTATGCTGGGTCAGTAAAGATTATAGTCCATGCATCTTGTCAGCCCTGGGATATGTTCTACGCAAAAATACCCCAGTTGCTCCACCATAACAACCCCTCTCTGTAAAAAAGCAGCACAAAAAGGTCATATCAGAGCTGAAAATTGGGCCAAAGAGAGCGTATTTTCCTCTGGATGCTATTCAGAGGATTCCTCTGGATTCCTCTGAACAGCAACAGTTATAATTGCTATTATGTTTAAGGAATTGGTCTTGATCACTGAATGGAAAACACTTTGCAATTAAGAGGGTTGAAAGCATAACTAGATTTGAATAATTGATGTTAATTTCCATTTGCAGAGAAGACTATCACAATGTTGAATCCAAATGCCATGCAATCTTCTGGTCCATTCCCTCATTTCTTGTTTCCATAAATTGCAAGGTAATGCTAACTGGAGGTCCTTGTACAGAATTGCTCTATGGATCACATCCCATTATACCTCTGAAATTGGGAAGAATCCATGCTTGCATCACTCATGCTCACAAGGCAAGTTGTTTCCTTATTTGGCCATACAATTAACTTAAATGAAACTGAATGTAATGCCTTGAAAACAATACTAAATTAAATGGTAATGCAGTAATCCATCAATTACAACAGGGCAACTAATGGCTTGAAATAGCTTTGTACAAGAGTTTCTAGTTGGATTAATAATATAATTAATGCTATGTACTCACCATTAAAGTAGGAAATATAATATTGTTTTAGTTAATCTCTTCTTGTCATTGATGGGGAAGTGCAATGCAACCAAAATTAATATTTATCATAATGTAGTGCCTAAGTATGCCAATATCTATCAAAAAACCCTCAAAACATCAAAATTTGATTACTATTAAAACATAGTCCTTATTGGGATTGCTGTAAATATCAGAAATGGTGAGCACATTTTAAATAACCTTCTTTGTTCTGAATGCAATAATAGTCACAGTAGGTTTGTACCGGTTCGAGAGAGAAAGCAAGATCTGAGCGAGGCTGTGAGTTTGTAACCTCAGCATTCAGCTGGTTCGAGTCTTTCAAGGACACTCCCAGAAGCACAGAAAGTGAAAAAAAAAAAGATAGATGCAAATTATCCGGCCAGCTGCAGTGAGAAGGAACAGAACAGAATCTATATTTGGAGGACTGGAGGGAAGCTCACTCCTCTGCTTTCTGATATTACACATGCAGATGATCAGTCACTTGAGATTTTCACACTTCCTGCTGGCATCCAACAAAGCCTGAGAACTCTGACAATCCAAAGGCACGTGCATGTGTTTGGAGCTGTTTCCATGAGATTCATGGAAAGGAGTGCATGGCAGGTATCCCCCTTTCCCATCTGTTCCATCAGAACCTGGATCTGAGTCATGCCCATCACCCTCCTGGTTTATTTCACTAACCAAGCAATTCCAGGGCTGGCAGATGGCAAACAGCCACCAGTGCCATGGCACAGAGCAGAGTACCCATAGAGCAGATCCTGCAGCCTGACCACCACTGCCATTGGCCAAAGGAGGGTCAGAGGTGTGTAGGCAGGATGAATGCCCTCTCCTACCTGATCCCACCACAGGTACATGCTTGCAGGCCCTTCAGGGAGGGGAGGGAGGCTTTTTATCCCTTTTCTTTGTGTTTTGTGATGCCATGCAGAGCGGCTGACTGATGGCCAAAGCTGAGGGTGCAGAGCTGCTCTCCAAGTGCTCCTGGGGGGGGGCAGGGGTGGGGGCCAAAGCCAGAGGGTGAGCAGATGAGCCCACTCCATGACCTGCTGCTAAAGCCATCCTGCTCAAGGCATCCACAGATGGCAGAACTCCTAATGTTCACAGGGAAAGCCTTTCTGAAGTGTGTGATGTGCATGGGCACACTGGGACTTGAAAGCCTTGCAGCCCACTCCTTTGAATACCTTTGGATCACAAAGCTCTGCACATAAGGCTGTATTTCAACAGTTGTTTAACACTTCCTATGCATCTAAAACATAGCAAGAAAAAGGAATTCAAAGCTCTGATTTAATGCTTTTTATGGAAAACTTACCCAAAAACCTGTTAGTATATGATGTAAGCTAAGGGCTCAAAGGTTTAAATGCTGTATCTATAAACAGAAGTAGGACCAAATATACAGGCAGAGACATTACAATTCAGCATTTCGTGTTTGCAGTGGCCTTTGAAGCAGGCATAAAAAAATCTCCATTGCAATAGGAATTGCTCAGAGGCTCCCCAGGAGAAATTACTTGCTCCTACATGGCTTTGCATCGATGAACTGGAAAGCAAAGATAAGGGTACTGGCTCCTCCTTCTTTCACCTTTCCTTCTCCCAGGTTTTGTCTGGCCCCGTAGTTGAATAGAAACAGTTGTTTTAAGGCTATGGAAAAGCAAGGGAATGGTGCTTCTGCTTTGCTTTCCTAATGGTTTCCCCTGACTCCAGCAAAACACCCCATGGGCAGATATATTCAAATAGATGGTTAGCACATGCTATAGAGGTCACTTACAGAGTAAAAAGCTATCTTGTATTATTTACAAGTATTAGATAACATTTTGGCCACAGAGACACAAAGAAGCACCGTGAGCTCATTAAAGCCTTAAAGTGCATGTAAAGCAGAAGGGTGTCTTTTTAAGAGGTTATCAAAGGATCCCACATGTGTATCAAGTCGACTCCAACGGAAGCAAAAGGAAATCTGCCTGTTAACATTAATGGGAACTGCAGAGTAAGGAGAAAGGCATTCAATCCTAGTCTCTCTGAAAGCCAGAGAATGAGTATTTCAGTAACGCTGAGAGTTTAACTTGTGATTTAAAGGAATTTAAGACAGGAAGCATACCTATTAGACATCATGGCTAATAATTTGCAAGCATTTAACAAACCCACACAGATAGATTGGTTTTGTTGTTTGCAATCTAGAAGGGGGGAGGGTGGTGAGAAAAATCAGATTTTCTTGATGTATTTATTTTATGCTTGTTAGGGAAATGGAAGAAAACAACACAGGATGCCATAAAACCTAAGGGGCCAGTAGGAAATAAAAGGTTAAAATAACTGGATAGGACAGAGTCTTCATTGACCCTGTGCATTCTGTCCTTTAAATGTAAACACTACCTTTCAAACCAACAGCATTTTGTATTTTATTTATGCCTGAGGAAGAGTAATAAAAATGCAGAAAGTGTAAAATTCAGGCTTCTGCAGGAGAGCTGGAATAAGCTAAAATTAAGAGCATAACCTAGCCAATTAGGGGTTTCTTTTGTGTTATAGTAATGCCTAAGCATTTTAAAAATATTGAAGGAGGCGATTATGGATATTTGTGGCTAAAATTCTGTGTCACTCAAGAAGAAAAACTGTCTGATAAGCTTGGGTTTGTGGGGGAATCAGCACAGAAAAGGGGATGTAATGAAAGAAAAAAGGGGTAACAAGTGGAGGGAAAAAAAGACATCAAGAGGGAGAAAAAAGTAATTTTGAAGTCATTTGGGTCTGATGAAGGAATTGCTTAAGGTTTGTTTTCTTTTTTTTTTTTTTGTCTGACTGCCTACAACAATCCTAGGTGTCTTAATGTCAGGAAAAGATTTGAATTATTAAGGCATGAATAACTAGCAAAACAAACCCTCATTAAATTATAAAGGAATACATTTTAATGCGCCTTAGCGGAAAAACACTCATTCTAGGAGAAATCTGTTCAAGTGTACAACAGTGCCACTCAGAAAACACCCTTCTCCTGCACTGCTTGAGGTCTGGGGATCTACAGATCCCCAGTCTGTAGTGGGATTCAGAGATGGGAAGCTGGGAACAGCCCTGTGTGACCACCTTCTACCGTAATTTATTGAGTGCTGTCATGGCATGTGGTACTGTGCAAACACTGCCCTGGGGTGTTTACCCTCTAAATCAGACACAGATAATAGAAGCCAGGCACTAAATACCAAGGGAGAGTCCCAACCAGATGGAGACAATCCATTTTACATCAGATGTGGCTGAGACTTTCTCTTGTGCTGATTACTTCCCTTTAGAAGAGCTCCTTGCTCAGGCATTTAATTGAAAGAGAAGCAGCCATCAGTGCTGTCCAGACAAAGAGCTCCCTTGCAGGAGGTGCTGAGTGGGTGCAACACAGTAAATCAGGCACAGGGAGGATGCTCAGGGACACCTGTCACTGAAGGCAGTCTGGCCACGGCTCTGGATGCAGCAAGGGCACATCATGCAGTGCCACCCTTGAGTAGTTACTGCATTACAGAGAGGCTGGTTTTCATCTGCACAGCACAGAAAGCATTCCACACCAACCTGCTGCCTTGCTCAGAGCCAGCTTTTCTTTCTGTGCCCTGCTCAGAGCCAGCTTTTCTTTCTGTGCCTGGTTTTACACTGCACAGGCTGTGTTTTACTCAGGAGGAAAGAAGGAAACCGAGTGACACTACAGCAGGATTTGCCTGCCTCAGCCATTTAGACTGCAATCTCTTCATGGGTCTGAGCATGTTTATGTATAGGGAGGAGGATGTCACAATCTGACATGTGCTGAATAATTCCAGACAATAAATTTTGGCAAACTTGCTGACACACCTTTAAAATAATCATAATAAATATCTCCCAAACAGAGACATCAGGAACCTAAGGTCTGACAACTGCATTTCCCTATGCACCAGAAGTCTTCACCAAGACAGTAACACTCTCAAATGAACTCCTGGGAGATTATTAAAGCACACAGAGCCCAAGTGACTCAAATGAGAGTATTTTCCACAGAGCAACCACTCTCTCAGTGAACTCCCAGCCATGATCTCAAGAGGAATGTGTAAAACATTTCCAGACATGAACTTGGACACTAAAGATTTTGTAAATCTACTGAAAATTTCATAGCTCATACAGTTATAAGTTTAAATTTTTTCCCAACCTCATGCTTACTTGTACTTGAACAAATTCCTTTAAGTTCTGGAGGGTATGAACAATCCTTTTCTGTTCCTCTGCCTTATCATCCCTCCCCAGTAGTGACATACCCAACCTCTACTACCAACAGACCTAATTGTTTTTTATCTCCTGATCTGAGAATCAGCTAGTTAAACTCTGCTTATATTTGAAGTTTCCTCTTTCCTGAAAGGTGTGCTAGAAAGTTCACCTCTGATAACTGTATTATCAGTGTTAGTCTACTACAGATGTTATCTGTCTCTGACTAAAAACTTACAGGGAAGAAAACTAAGCTCCTCAAGAATTTCTAGAGGAGAAAACTTCCAATTTACCCAGTTTTTCCATATTTACACCTTCATGAAAAGCAATAAATACTATTTCAAATATTTTCATTTTACAAATGTTTCCTGTTACTGAACAGAGACAATATATTAGGCTGTATTATCCACATGAAGGAATTTCAACTCCAGTATCATAAGGTCTCATCCTCTCCAATAAGCTCAGCTTTTTTTGCCAAGTCACATCTTTTTGGCCTACAGCCCTTCTTATTCAAGAGCCTACTGCGTCCACACAGTACTCACATTCAGCCATTATGCACTAGAGGAGAAGTCACCAAAACAAAATGTATTTATTGCTTCAATAATTGCTACAAACTGGATTCTTTGAATCCTCATTCACATTTGGCCTATTTTGCTCTGCAATTAGTTTCACTGGGAAGAATGGGACACTTGAAATCTAATGCATGCCTCAGTGGGGGTAAATATAGTGGAATCAGGCCACAATGATGGATAAAGTAAACACATTCTTTTGTTGCCATCCATCCCGTTCTTAAAAACCCTCTTTAAAATAGCTGTCACACAAAGAAGATGATGAAAAGACACAAAATGAGGCCATGAATAACAACATAATTCAGATTAAGAATCCTAACCCAAATGGCCTTCAGAATTAATAGGCTATTCAAGGAAAGAGAATGCCCTCAATAAAAACAACTATTTGTGTGAAATCCTCCCTTTATACCCTTAATTTAGGCAGCGCTTTTCCTCCTGAGATTCTGTTTTGCATGAATCAATGCGCTGCAGTTCACATCCAGAAGGAGAGACAAACTATGTGTTGTACATTCTAGAAGATACCAAATGAGTAAGAAACATTGCTGCAATTACAGGACACTAAGACTTAGGTAATAAAACTGCCTGGTTCATTTTGATTAGTTGCATATTAATACCTAGATTATCAGAATATCTGGAAAATACTGACATTTATTTTGGAAGTCACTGGTAGCAAGAGTGAGCATATGTTATGTACAAAGAAAACACTCAGGCATCTGTAAAGCACAATCTTAAACTTTGTACTTGCATACAGAAATAGTTTCAATGCACCTTTTTCCCTTTACAGTGCAGGGTAATTATGAAGTTTGCAAAATCTTGCCAGAATACTTTGAAAGATTGGTTGATTCACACTTTGTTGCAGGGCAGCAAAGACTCACTCCCAGTGGTGACATTTTCCTTGAAAAGGCTTTTACCAGCTGCTCTTGACTCTGTAATGATTGACAGTGTCCACTCCATAGACTCCTGAACAACTGGCTACTAAAATATATTTTCTAACAATTTGCTATATTTTATCCCCGCAGTGTCTTATTCTTTATCTTTCTGAAAAGCTCCTCAACCCATAAAAGTCTGTGCAGCCGTTCTGCTAGCAGGATTTTGTTCACGTTGCACTTCTTTTATCTGAGGAATGACTGATATTATTTCTGGTAGCAGCTATGACTTTCCTGACATACTTGAATGTCCTTAAAAGTTTTCTAGTTAATGTAGACAAAAGCATGAAAATCACATATTAAAAACCCCCAAAAATAGAGACTTACTCAGTATAAAGCAAAGAAAGTGTTTTGACTTGTTTTTCCGCACCATGTTGTTTCTCTGATTAAAAGCACTTGAAAATCTGAGTATATGAAAAAACATTTCAGAACTGGGAAAAAAATAAAGAAGTAAGAAACCATACTGAATCTGGATGTACAATTTTATCCAAAGAAAAGGCCCAGCTTGACAAAGCAGGAAGTCTTTTTGAGTGAATCAACCAGGAACAGCTGATAGAAAGAACTCAGAAATCAAATAATTCATCTAAAATGCTACAAGATGAGGCATCTGATGAAAAGAATCTCATATGCTGTGCAAAGCTGGAGTCTGTAAAAGACTGAACATGCTGCTGCTAAAGGAACATGCCAAGGCAATATCCCTTGGTGAAAAGAAAGAGCTGCATAATTTTTTTCAACACAGCAGGAATTTGTTAAATGTATCAAGGGCAGAGTTCATGACCATTAAAGCAGATTATGCATGACATTCCCGAAAAGGAATAAGAAAAGATAAAACTCAGAATAATCTCAAAGGACAAAACATGCTTTTGTGGGTTAAGAACATGCCAGTCCTTGGTCCACTAGAAATTGCAAAGTGCAATAAAGCCACTGGAGAAATTATCAGAAAGGCATAAAAATCATCAAAATTAAATTTTTAAGGGATGTGAAGAACTAAATGCTAAATCAATGGCAAAGTTCTCCTTTTTCTTGAAGCTTCAAGAAACAGAAAATAAAGACAAGAATCAAGAGACTCAGTACCTTCCATGATCACTAAAATGTGGGGGGATTAATAAAATAAAGTATAAAATACATATATAAAAACTTTCCTATTATATATATTGATAATTAGTCAAAAGCATATCCCTGAAACAGATCTTTTTCCTGACACCTTGAGTGTTAGGAATCACCTAAGGAGCACAGAGGATGAGACCATGAAATATGAAATAAATGCTCTTGGAGAGGATCAGGCGATCCTAAGATCACCTGACTTGGAAATAAAGATGTTGACAAGAAATCCTGAACTCTATTTGGGACTGAAACAAACAAAAACCATGAAAAGAAGACTAGAAGGTTCTATGTTTATTTCAAATATACAAAGACATTTTACAACAAAATATGAATTGTGAGTGGGGCTCTTTTTTTTAGATGATAAATAGAAGGCAGCAGTTGACATTCTTGTATCAATTGTAAGAGTGTATCCTCGTCCAAGACTACTTAGACTTACTTCTTTTAGTTAGTCTTACTAGACAATACTTCAATTCAACAGTTATTTTTGCTACCTACTATCCCCTGAAATAGCGGGTATGACTATGCAATTTTCAGCAAATTACATGTTCTGACACAAGCTACTGAAAATCTAAATAGAAAACTTGGAAAACCACTCTAAAGCCAGAGTTTTCTCCACGCTTAGCAGTGCTGGATTACAGTTTGGGTCTGGCAAAATATAGGTTGCAAGCTGATAACATCTGGTTGGACAGAAATCATAAAATAAGAATGTCTGCACTTGTGTGAGAAGTACTAGAGAGTTCTGGATGTACAAGACAAAACTCTCACTGTGATTTGGAGGCAAGGAAGCTTTCATTAATTCCCAAGAAAAGACAGTGAGTAGTTCTAAGGTCATGGAGAACAATGACACCTGGGAATTAGCACCAGAGGCCCATGGATCGCTTGTTCCAGTCTCACAGGTGCTCTTGCAAAAAGCAAACATCCCTTTCTGCAGGGGGACGTGGCAGGGAAGCCCAGCAGTGGTGCTCCTGCCATTCTGTTTGGCGCAACAGCCGCTGCTTGCCCTCAGGGCTTGGAGAGAGCAGGAAAACAACACTGCAGGGGTCCATGGAGCAACAGAAATGCCTGTGGAGCAACATGTGGCATTTCAGGGGCTGTGAGAACATTCCTGGTTTATGGAAGGGAACAGGCCTGTGGAATCCCAGCCTCCTTTTGGCTCTCACCAGCTGCTGTCACTGTGTTTGCCTGCAGAAAGCAGGGGAGCTGCACCTACAGAAATCCATTGCTGCAGCTGAACCACTGGTGCTGAACTAGAGCTATTGTGCTTTTTGGAGTGCTGGATTACACCAGAAGCAGCAGGCAGACTCTGCACAAAGCAAAGGTGTTGTCATTGTATTGCAAAGCTCCCATACCTTCCCGGTGACGTCTCATGTGCACCTCCTCACAGCACTGACTCCTTCTTCACAGCACGGCCGACAAACTCCATCTCTCCTCACGGCACAACCAACAAACTCCAACTCTCTCCTCACCCACCTAAGCCACTCTTCTGTAGCACTCGTCTTATTGGACTGAGCTGCGGCCTGTTAAAGGTAGGCCTGTTCCTCATCTTTGGTGATTAGTACAGCTGCAACTCCTCAGGTGTGAGACTGCCTTCTGCACTATTTTCTTACATTCTATCCCTCCACACAAAGGCATCCCACCCCCTGATTCAGAGGGACTGATGTGCCACCAGCAGCTGGGGCTGCAGCTCCAGGGACAGCTCACCCGAAGCGTATTGCTCCCATGAGGGGAAGGGCCCATCCTGCTCTCGCTCTTTCCCTTCCCCAGGGATCCATCCAGGTTTTTGTGGGGATTGCTGCCCACCCCTTGCCCTCTTAAGAAAAATATGCACTGGGGGGTTCTGAGGAAACCATGGAGTTAATTCCCCAGACAAGTTCAGGAGAGGAACCCAGGCCCAGGGTCACCAGGGGGAATAGAAAAGGTGGGAATGAGGCCCCCAGCCCCTTTCAGCAGCAAGGAGCTATTAATTTGCCTCAGCCATGCCTTGTGGAACAACATCCTGCAATCAATCTCTGCTCAGCATTAACTGCAGCAGCAGAGCGTTTCTGACACACTAAATGCACACAATGAATGGCAAGGAGAGATAGCAGGTGCTTTTCCATGCAGTTCTCCAACCTCCAAGTTCTGGAAATGGAAAAAAACAAAAGTGTTGCCCCACCCTGTTTCTGCAAAAAGGCCTCACATTCCTCAGACCAAAGCAGACCTACAAAACACTGACGTTTTTCAGTGGACCAGAAGCAGCAGATAGTGATTATTAAGCATTACTCAGTGGGGCTGCTGGCTGAACCACATCCCTTCAGCAGAGGACTTGCTGCATTTGTATGTGGGAGGCAGACATTGCTCTGCCACGGGACTGAACCGAGTGTCAAGGAACGCCCGTTCTTGTCACAGCTCCTGAACAGATGTCATTTTGTCATAGCTGCTGACATAATTTTGAAGATAAGAAGATTTGGAGATTTAGCCCGTGATGTTTTAAGGCTAAACACAGACAGGATTAAAGCTTTAAATTTAAACATAAGCTAGATATGGCCTTGCGACACAGGGTTATATCAAACCTATCCCAAAACACATGTAGAAAAAAATCATCATACCATTTTTAATTTATTGTAATTTTGGTACTAGTGTTACTTCAATTATTATTTTACCACCTCATGCATTATTAACCACTCTTTTCACAGAATAATGTAGTCAGAAAATACGACCCAAGATTGCTGCTCTGGAAAGAAAAAAAAAAAGTAGAACTAATGAGGCTTGGTTTCCTTGGATTAAGTTTTATTGACTTTCACGTCTAAGATGATGTAAACTCCAATGCAAGCTTTTCTCTGGGAGTGGAACTGCTTAAATGAGCATCTCCTGTGTGGATTCTCTGGTGTCTGGTGTGGCATGAGCTCATGCTCCGGTATTTTTTTTTCAAGCAAGGATATTACGGAGTTTCTCTTTTCCACACACCTCAGACTTATATTTCCAGACAACTGTGAAGAATTAAAAACTTTTGAAATTATGAATTTTGTTCAGTTTTGTCTGGGTTAGCCCAACAGGTTTGAATCTATTTGGTGCGAGGAGAGAAACACAGGTCCATGTCTGAAGACACAATGGTCACTGAAACACTCTTTTGAATAGACAATTTTAGTGGGTTTATGTTAAAAAGAGAAATACTATGTAACAAATAGAGATGCAGTAAGAACTTTGAAAGAAGAACTTTTTCACATTTGAAAGAAGATCTTATTGCTTTTGACATTGTCTGACCAGGTCATATGGGAGCTTTGGAATAATTTACTGGTATCTACTCAAACTACTTCTTTGAGACAGAATCACTATTGAAACGAAAATACTGCAAATTCTTGTCAGCGTCCATCACTTTTGATTCCTTTAACAAGAATTTCAAACTAAGATCTCACACAATCATGCCAGTGGCCTTAGCTGGTAAAAATAGTTTTATAAAACCTACAGTGATTAGGCTAAGCCTTCTGATTATCCTGCCTGACATTTTAGTAACTTGACTGCAATCTCCTGACCACAGACATCTTCATGATGCACGATTATTTCTAAGGTGGAAAGCTTATCCTTCATGTTGCACCATTGCAACTGCAGCTCAAATAGTTTTGTAACTTACTGAAATATCAAGGGTAGATTTCTTAAGATGTAAAAGGAATTTCCTTTTGGGAGCTTCTAGGGCCTGGGGTGAAGAGAAGAACACGCCACTCCTGTGAAGTGCAAGGTGAAAGAAGCAGTTACGGTGTCCTGCAGAACTATTAATCCCTCAGGTGGCTATCACCTCCCTGAGTTCCATACACAAGTAAAGGCTTGTATGCTGAATCTTAATTCATGTACTTGTTTCTCTCTATCGATTTCTTGCTATTGAATTTTCAGAAACGTGAATTAAGAGAAGCCTGTAGCTGTAATTTTATGCTCAGGTAGCCAAATGGTTGAAAACAAAACCATGGCACAGTGAGAGCCTCATAATCTTCAGAAATTATTGTAAACTACAACGTTTCTGACTTGATTTGATTTTCAGGGGGTTTTATATCACTTTGGTCAGAAATTCTCTTTTCAGCAAAACAGATGAAGGTCTTAAAAAATAAACTCTACAGTCTTGTTAGCCTGCTTAGGATTGGAAAACTTTACTGTGTTGGAGTCGCCAATGACATCCCGGCTAGGTAGGCAGCACACAGCCAGCAGACCTCGGGGGCAGCCGCCAGCGGCAGGGAGCAGCGGCTCTGGCGCACAGGCAGGCTCCGAGAGACTGCTGCCCGACACTGTGACTGCACACGGCAGCGGTGTGGGCTTCACAGCCTCGGCCCTCGGGCGGAGGAGAACACGGCCGGCCAACGAGGCTGACGGACGAGAGGGAAGCGAGCAGACACTCTCTGGGGCAGAAGTTGGAGGTTCATTCCAACGCCAGAACGACACCAACGGGGAAAGCAAAGAACATCTGCCGAAGATGGCTGGGCGCAGCCAGCTAATAAGGGGAGAAGGTGGAGCGAAAGGGTACAGCGACCATTGGCTAAGCAGCCCGGAGAGAACTCTCTGGAACTTGGGCTGGATCGGAGGGTGACAGGCAAGCCACATGGGGAGGAGAACAACTTGATGAACATAGCAACACTGAACTGGGATTGGAAGGTGTGAAGTGAGAGAGCGAACTGACAGCGAACAGCTTGGGCACCCGGGGAGGGAAAACCTGGGCAGAACCATTCTGAAATTTAGGGGGTCGGGATAAACCAAATAACATTGCACAGAACCAGACTTACACAATAGAAATCTGAAATAAAACAACACGCCGCAACATTACTGGTATAAAAAGGATGAACCAGTGTCTCCAAAACTAAACTAGATCAAAACTGGGGTCATCACTCTCCTGTGTCCTAGTGTAGTGGGAGAAGCATCAGTTTTATTTGCTGCTGGAGAAGAAAGGACGAGAAAGGAGGTCCATCCCCTGCAGGGATGTCCCTGTGGGGCAGAGACGGAGGAATATTCAAGAAGTAGCAACAGCAGATACACATCCATACCTTTAAAAGACAGCAGAGAACGTCCCACTGAGGATGCAGATGTAAACCTCTCACATGTGGAGGTTTTCTGTCTAGAAAACCTTTCTGGACTGAGATCAAAGATGGCCTTCTTAGCAAAGGCACAATGGGTGAGATCTTATCCTGCAGGTCCTGTGTAAAATGCAAACATTTTAGGTTGTCCCCCAGAAAAGCTTTGGGTTTGAGGGTCAAAATTCCCATGATATAAAATATTTTTTTTCTTGAAGAGGGATTCACAGGCCTAACTTGCATTTGCCTTTTAAATGTTGTCCATCTATAAAAGCAGCTGAGTCAAATTACTGGATTCTAGTTTGGCCTTTTCTTTATGGATTGTTCGTAATTTTTATGTTTTCCCCTTAATTTAGGAAATAGTACCTACTTACCTTATTTTATGACCAAAAAAGAACCATTTCTTTGCAATCATGACTATTAGTGTTACATCACACACATCATTGGACTCCAGTCCTTTTTAACAGACAAACATGATGCAAAATTACCTAAGTGCACAGGGTCAAAATCTTCCCTGACAGAAAATCTCATGGAAAGCAACCTGCTGTTCTCATGAACCTCTCACAGAGGACAGACCTGGGTGAGGGTGGGAGACCACTGTCAGGGACAAGAGATTATACCAAGCATGGTAGTTTTGTTTTTAATTTTACTTGTGTCCACCAGAAGTACTTAGCCTGGAAAGTGGATTCAAACATGCTGATGGCTGCAAGCTGCTTTTCATCTCTCTTATCCTGTGGGATACTAAGCAATTCCTTATATTTTTTAACCATAATTATTAAATAAGAATCCCACCCCCAACAGTACAATGTTTTAAAAACAAAACTCTCTTAAATAAATGTGATCAAATGCTCCCACAAATTGCAAAATTGAAAATATTGTGCTTTCCATGGGGAAAAACCTCTGTGCTTTTTCATCACGTGCCTCTGAACCTGCCTGCCTGCACACACTGATACACATGTGCCTATGTGCATAGCTCTGTATGAAATACACAGAGCAGGCATTTTCAAGACTCAGCACAACATACTCATATTTCCCATGACTTCCTATTGCCCAAGAGCAGACTGAGTACAGGTGGCTTCATAATAGCAAGCATAAAAATGACAACCATTTTTTTATTGCAAAATAACACACTGTCAGATGTACCACCATCTGTGTTATTCAGGACTACTGCTCACTGCCGGCTGCCACCAGCACTGGCCCATTATTGGAAAAATTACAGGAGGAGATGATAAAGCTTGGCTTTATGAGAGAGCTTGACACTGGTCCCAGAGTCAAGTGTGACATAAACCCCAAAGCTGGACTTATGTGTGTATTCAAATGCTGTGTGCATTTACACCATTTACACCCCTTGTTCCACAACCACAGGCATAGCCCAAGGGGATGCCCTCTGCTACTTCCTTGTCATAGATCAACCAGTTAAAATAATCAAGGCAAGAAAATTATTTGCATGGCTGTGAGAGAGGAATTGAAGATCCCAGTGACTTGAGCTTACTTTCAACATTTGCCTGTGCAGCTGTCATCACTGCAGAACTGCAGAAACACTCCTCACACCAAGCAAGAATCAGATGTCAAACCTGCACCAGCTCCCACAGCACTGCCAGACTCCTGTTACTGTTGGGTGAATCCTCACAACACCAAAGCCTTTGTCACAATTTAGGGACTGTCCTCTTCATTTTCCATTACCAATTTGCTTTACAATCATGCACTAATTAATGCTGGACAACAACAGTGTTAAAATAAACATGCTGAATGCAGAATAATAACTAAGAGGTTGTTAAGACCTTCTATTTCTGTGTTCAGCTCTTTGTTTTCTTCGCTTTTCCCTCATAGCTCCATTGCTAACAAAGAATGCTTTCTGAAATGACAAATACTGTGGGTAGCAGTTTCATTTCTATTAGACTGGTATCTGATTTTACTTTATTACAGAAACTTCTGTTTTGAGAATGAAAAGGTTATATAACACATTGTAAAATTAAAACACTGCAACACTCAGGGGTATTTCCATAATAATTTTAAATACCTAGGAAAAAAAATCTATCCAAACAATTACCTACAGTGAAAATAAAGTGCAGTCAACAAAGATTTTGTAAGCCTTTGTTTGGCCATTTTGTACATATGAATTCATAATTAAACCCATCTACTCCATAAAAAATAAAGCCTGCCAGATGGACTAAAAATTTGAGGTAATAATTACAGATTACACATGGACTAGGTATGGTCCCAGCTGTCCCATTCCACCTATGAAGGGCCTGACAAAATGTAAGAATGGCTCCTACACAAACATTGCTTCCAGGGTGTTAAAAAGGTTGTTCACAGCCATAATATTTTGACATGGTTTTATCAGTGAAGCCATAGCATAAAACTTAGGAATTCCTTAGCAGTAGAGCTATTATGAGCTCTCCATGAACTACATAATTTTTACATGACTTCCAAACAGTGCTGTGGTACTAGCCTTCATCCATTCCCACATACACTCATCTGAGACTAGCTGTATACTTTTTCTTATCATCCAGGTCTGAGCCCTTGAAACTTCTGAAGTCAATTGGCCTGTGTTATCCATCCACCAGCAGTTTATCCAATGGGATTCTTCATGATATACAGTAATAATAAATTAATGCAATCATTTCATATGATAATGCAATTGGATGCCCTCTTTTTCTTTGCTCTGAAATAATTTATGAGTGAAGGCTGAAGTTTGATTCCAAAGTTATGTTGTTCAAAGCTGGCTTCTCTCTTTACTGTCTCCATCCAGCCCTGACATACTTCAAGAAAGTAGGGCAGTGTAGCTAGAGAGTCCTGTGCTACATTCTTCCTTACAAGGTGCAATAATCTGACAATAATGATATCAGTTTCACTGACCGTTCTCATATTCAGAAAAAAATTCAATTTCTTCAGAGTGCTGTGAAAAACTTCCATATATTTGGTAGAATCATGATAATATATTAACACCTCTTAGAATTAGGAAAAAAATAGAAACAGAAATAAAAATCTGAGCATGCAGTAAGCACTGTAAGCCATGTCTGCAATGACAAAACTGCAATCAATGTGGATAGTAACCCTGGAAGAAGGATGAGTCAAGAACATAAGTAAGCATAAGAAATCAAGACTGTTCTGAAAATGCTTTCAATAGGTATAAAATTTCCATTATAATATTGAAACATATAAATTTGATTGCTTTGTCTTTCACTTTCTTATTTCTACTGCTATGGATAAAAAAGAAATGGATTTAAAAAGAGAAATCAAGAAAGCATAAAGCGGAAGATTAAATTATCCTTTTTAGTTTAGTCTTACACAAAATCCATCAAATTAAAAATATTAAAAGCTTTGTTAAATTTTCTTGAAAAAAGAGAAGTAACTTTTGGTTAAAAAAATGGCTAGCTAAGTGAACTGAATGTAAAATATTGAACCTGGTGTTTCTTACTGATATCTTAAAAGGAGGCTCCAGGCATTAGAACCTCCAAGACAGAATTCCTTTAGGTTGTACATTGTTATGCTGTACCTATTCCATTTCATTGTCTTTGTTTAAAAGATGCTTCTTCATCCATATTCCTATTAGTAGAAAAGCATATGCAAACAATTGCACTTCCACATTCTTAAAAATTAATGTATTTATTAAAAATGAAGTCCTGGTACATCTGGAATATATTTAAAATGAATTTAGCTGTAAGAAAGGAAAAATAGTACCAAGAACTTCACAGAGCATGGAAATTAACTATGTTATGTTAATTGAAGTTGGATTTCAAACAGAACATGGACTCTTGCAGAGCTTCAATTATGAAAATGGTACATTCAGTTCAGCATAATAACAGTGTTCATTCTACCCCTCACTGAAGGGTCTTGGAACTCAAAACCCAAGAATTGTCAAGAAACGTGAGCATCACATCACACAGAGTGTCTGCTGAGTGTGGGTGTTTCCAAACACTAAAAGGAGCAGTGTAACTGTGTCAGCAGGAGAGGCTTCGCGAGCACCTTGCCACGGGAATCCATCTATTGCAGACTGCAAACATTACCACATTTAGAACAAATATTTGTCAAGGTTACTTCTGCCAGCAGGTGTCTTTCAGGGCTGGATTGACAGTTTGACTAAGTCCATAATTTTCACAGCTGGAGTTCCCTGGTTCCCTGATTTGTCATGCAACGCCGGCCAGGCTGGCGCAGCGGGAGAGCCCACGATCCTGCAAATACCCCAGAGTGTGCACCAGGATTTACCATGGATGTGCTGATCTGCTGGGACAGGGGCCAAGACACAAATCATTCTTTTCACAGGCAGGAGGATATTGCTGCTCAACAGCAGGACAGGGATACCACTCCAATCTGGAGGCTTACTTGTTGTGCTGCAGTTTTTCTGTTTCTTTATATGTGTACATATACAGATACATGCTTGCACAGCCTATTGTGTTGGCAATGGGGATTCAGACTAGAAAACATTTAGCTATGGAGTGAAAACAGCTCCTTGCATGCTCTTTGGGCTGTAATCTCAGCTATTATTTATTCTGTGGGCTGTTAAGCAACACCATCTCTTCCAAGATAACTAAGAGAAAAGAGTAGTTGGCACCTGGCAGGTCTGGGATCTAAATTATTTGTAGAAGCTCAGTAGCTGCTTCTCTAATTCAGAATAATTTGTATTGAGTATGATTTTATATGTGAAAAGGATTTGCTGGGCTCATTATGAAAACAAAACACTGGACTGCAATCAGGATTGGCAAGGGAAGTAAGGAGGAAGAGCATTGTATAATGGAAAATAAAATGGAAAAAGTGAAATATATAAAAGAGTGAGGATGGCAGAGGGAAAAGAATAATTCCAGTTTCCTTTCAAAATGTCTTCTAGCAGGTCTTTCTTATGCCAGCTACAACATACTCACACAGCATCCCAAAAACCTTTCTCTTAGCAACCTCCATTGTAAGTTGTTGTTAGCCATGTAGTGATGACTAAAAATCCAACATTCTCTGGAGGCTGATTAGGTTCCCAGCCTTACAGCTATTATTTCATCTTTCATTGTTACTCTGCTCATTTATGTGTGCTTCTTTATTTTTCTTCTGGCAACATATTCCTCTGCTTTAGGTTCATTTCAGTTCATGGACCAAGGAATCCTACATCATCTCCTCAAGAGGAACTCACAGTAGTAGCTGAGCCTACCAATTTACTCTTTTGACAGAGATATTTTCTCTGGCCCAGGAGCCAACTGGAGCAAACTGCAGTGCAAAGGGGAGAGAAAGCAGAGGGAGGACAAAAAGTCAGGGAAATAAATTGCTTATAAAAAAGTGCAACCCAAAGGTGAAACAAGTCTGTGGGCAGCTGTTGCTCGATTAATGGAAGAAATAAAGTTAAAATGCCAGCTCCAAGACAGGTAGCTGTCACAATGTCAGAGCTCAGAAAAGGCTTTTCCCTGACAGAACATAAAATAACTTCTCCCTTTCATAATAGGGACATCTTTGCAAGCTTTGTGCTAAAAAGGAAATCTGTTTCTTTAGGAGAAGAACAACATGCTTTTGTGACACAAAGACAATATGGAAAGCTCCGGGGCAGGCAACTCCAACACTCCTGATTTTTTATATTCCCCAAACTGCACCTGAGCAACTGCTCAGCACCCTACTCTGCCTGCTGGGGAGTGCTGCATTTTGCACTGAAAACTTGCTAAGAGCCAAACGAAATTTATGTGGCTCTGACTTTCTACCACCAGCAAAATTCCCCAAACATATCCTGGTGACAAACCTATGTTTCAGGATTTTTAACTTAATTTCTGCTCTGAAAATTTCCTGGTGCCTTTTTACTCAATGCATCACTTCACTTTTTTTTTTTTTTTTAGTGGGGGCAGGTTAAGTGCCCTCCTGTTCCATTATAGAGCTCCAGCATACTACCACTCTTCCATAATTAAATATCTGCAAAAGAAGTGGACAGGAATGATGATGGGTGAGCGATGGTGGGGTGGGCACATGAGCAAGCAGCCAGCAGCAGTGGGAGCAGGCTCATGTGGAAAAACCAGAGCGAGGAGAGATACAGAAGAACTGTGGTTTGGCAGAAATGAGCGTGCAGTCATTATTCAGATGAGATCTCTCCAGCCAAACAGAGTGCTGGAAACTACATAGCTGTGAAATAAGTGTATGGTTATGGGTCATTAGGCCAACAGTATGTCTGCTCTCTCTCTGATGGGGGCAATAACATCTGACTGTAATTTTTAGATTGTCTATGGTCACAGGAAGGTTAGATTTTCTATTTCTCAGATCAATTGTTGTTTGTTTCTTTCTTTGTTTTCTCTATGAAGAAAGAAGTGTAAAATATTCCTGACCCAAAGATAGGTAGCTAAAGTAGAGGTCAGATGTTTTCTTCAGCATCAAATGGTACTGTGTGTGTATGTTTTACTTAGGTTCATCTGAGAAAGGGTGGAACAACAGAACTGACCCTTTTCCTGCAAGTCAGTAATGTATTATTGACTGCAACTTTTGTTCAAGTACTACCTCTACCAACAAACTTGTTTCTTGATCTAAGCAAAAACTAGAGATGCTCATGGTTGGGGACTTCTAAAGATAGTGACCTTTCAGGGTATATCTACTTTCTCTTTTTTTTTTTTTTTTTTTAATTAGGTATATCTAAATGTTATAGACACTTCTTCATCACGAACTCACTTAAGTACTGCACAGCCAAATATATGATTTAGAGTGTTAAAATGTAGATCCAAAGCACTTGGAAAGAGACAGTGATCTCTTCCGATATCTTTATTACTTCATAATCACCTTGCATATCTCATATGCTGTATTAGTCTCGTTTGTCAAGGTTTGTGCCCACATGGCACTGTATCCTCATTACTCACTGCAAACATGGGGAAAAAAAGCTTTCTATTTGGGATTCAGTTATTTTCCAGCTTTCTGTTTGGGATTCAAAGTGTTAAGCTCATCAGTCTTGAAAACCCAAAGAGGCAAATCTCCTTAAATTTTCCATGGTACACAAATTTGCACTAAGCTTCCAGTTCTTACAGGCAAATTTTTAGCTTTACAAAACATTAATTTCTCCTCTGGATAATGAGTCTCACAAACATTTGCAACTCCCTTATCTTGTCTGCCCCTCAGAGGAGGGAAACATCTTTCAGCTCTAGATGCAGGGCAGTACCACTAAGGGATTTCAGTATGGTGATAGCTCCCCAAAGCCCGCCCATCAGTGCAGCAATGAAACACAAATCTTTGCATTATTAGTAATTCAAAATAGCAATCAGCATGACCATTTTAATGGCTCCTACAGCTCTCAACTGGAACTTCGATTGCCATCCATTCCTGTCAATCAGCATGGAAAAGCTTTGCCTGAAAGCAGAACTGATTCTGCTCAGCATGGAAGCTGAAAAATTCAGCTACAAGGCAGTTAGTGGTAATATGCTGCTAGAAATGACATTAAGATAGTGAAAAGTTCTGATAAATAAGAGTAAACAAATTAAAAGCCGTGACAAAAACATGCTCATACATATACTTACAGTGCCTTAATAGACTTAGTAATGTGTGGCTTTTAGAAACACAGGGAATATTGGCCTGCTTTTAAAGACCTACTGACAGATGTTTTAAAGTAAAAAAATCTGGGCCCTTCTGCATGCCTTGTTTCATGGTTTTCAGTCAGTCCAGTCCTCATTTGTTCCATAAGATACACCTTAAAATGCAATTGCCAGGAAAAAGATTGGATCTTTAACATAAACAAAGTCTTAAACAGATCTTCATTCCTATTTTCTTGTTCCTGTGCTAAACATCCACCAGCTCATGCCAGACTGCAGCGATTACCAATTAGTTACACCCTGCATTAGTCTGCACATAAGAATCAAAAGAAAACTCTTCCCCTCAAGAAAAAGAGCAGAAACCCCTTTTTTCCCACTCTTTGGAAGTAGCAAGCATGCCTTCCCTCTTAGCTCAGGAGAAGAAGAAACAGTAAGAATTGCCCCTGCAATTTGCTGCTGCTGTTCTGGGATTGCTTCAGTCTTCCCTTCAGAGGACCTGAGGGAGCAGGGCTGGAGGGCAGTGAGGCCATGCAGGTGCACGAGGCACACCAACCCACTGGGACATTTCCTGTAATTGCCTCTTAAATGAAGAATCCAGAAGTGACAGGGTCTCTGCTAACTGGGTTAAACCTCGCCTCCTCCAGTACATTGCAGTGATGTCCTTAAACCTTATGGATAGAGAAGTTTCTTCCTTTCCCTTACTCTTGGTCTTTTGCTCACAATTTTCCTCTTTCCCTTCTGTCTTTCCTTCTCCCTTTCTCTTTCACATCCTGATTCTCTTGTTCTTTCCTTCTCTTCCTTTTTTTAGCTTGGTGTGGAATATATTCACATGTCCCTCTTCCAGCAGAGAAGAAATCGCCACTGTGAGTGCAGAAAGATTCTTTGATGTTGCTGCTAACATGTTCAAGGGCACAGAAATATTTTGCTAAATCTGTATCAGCTCTTTCCTTAGGAGGAGTTAAAGGAACTGGGATACAAAATGCAGTGGAGATCCCTGCAGTTCATGCAGTGTTCTGGAAATTCACTTGTAGCGGCTTATCTTCATTTGTGCCTAAGTTGCAGATAAGTTACAAAAAAGTAACAAGATATACAAACCTTCTCTTGTCTTCATCACCACCCACTAGACAAATGTTTATGCACCTATAGAAAACTTTCCGTTAAACTTTTCTGCAGAGCAAATAAAACTATTACTTGATCATTAATTTGTACAATACACCAAACCTGCCCCTGGTGCAAATTTTTACAGCTGGGTTATGAAACTTGAAAGGCAGAATCCATAAAGAAAATTGTGACAGTGCCATTATTCTGCTAATAATATAGTTATTTCAATCACTTAAAATAATACTGTGGCACAAAGCACCATAGAACTACACCACCAGACAGCAAGAATGAGCAAGCAGAAGTCAGAACAACCATATCATCAGACTCAATTATTCACTGTAGGGTTAATATTTGAAATAATATAGAGGGGATTCAGCCACATGATGCTGACATTAATGGGACCCCACACAGCTAAATCCCCCCATACATCTACCCCCTATTTCTGATATGATAATTAAGCAATGGGTTGGATGCTCTGCTGCCTTCATTCCTGCCTACCCTGTGCACCTCAGAACAGAAGCCAAGCCCCTCCAGTAAAACCAGGCTTAGGGCACCAAAACACAGATCTTGTACTCCTGCACCCTATTGCTGCTGGAAAGGGAAAGCTGGAAAAATTTACAGAGCTACCTAAGCACTGATGTTCTAGGCTGTGGCTGTTCTCAGCTCCATTCTCTCCAGGCAAGCTCGGTGGCATGGGTGGTGCTGGTTGCTCCTGGTTTGTGAGGCTTCCAGGCTGTCAGTGACACAGGAGCTCGTGGGCACTTTATAATTATGCAACAGAGCATTAAACAGAACTTTCACCAAAAATCCAGTACATAATGTTCTGATTTTCCTTACTTTATGCAGCTAACTCTCCGCCAACATTCCCACCTGGAACCTCCTATTCAAATGTTTATAGGTTTGTGTGCCATATTTGTAGGTACTTACAGGGTTTATAAAATTTCAGCTACAGCCTTTTTTAGAACAGAAGAATAAATATTATGAACACTTTGGTAACAGTGAAGATGAACCAAAGATGAAGAATTTGGCTCAAATTCCCCAGACTTATAAAGATGTATTTTACTTCAATTTTACTTCTGTGCTATTTTCTGTGTGTTATGGAGGGTATCAAGCCCTCACAGAACAGCTAGAAATAATTCTGTATTTCAAAATGTTCAAATCTATTTCTTTTGAAAAAGGCTTTATTAACATTATTAGACTCTATTTTAGCTTCAGAACTGGGTATAGGCTGTAAAAGTCTCCCTGTGTTAATCAGAAGTGCCATAAGCCTAGAAAGTCAAAGCAGCATAGGCATTCTTCAAGCATTCACTAGGGATGAAATAACTTTGTTTCCACAACCACTAAATTAGTAAGAAAAAAAAAAAAAAGAAAGAGGAAAAAACCCTAAAAAATACCAAAATGTCAAAATGTAACAGTAATCATCACCACCAGTAATCAGTGATAATCCTCAGGAGCTCAAGTTCTGCTGAAACTAAGTAGAGGATTGTCTTCTAAGACTGCTTTGGTATCTCTGCTAGGTGACTCATACAAGTCAGAAAGTACATGGGATAACAAGTCTAATAGTTTAAAATGGTTTGGGAAGGAAACATTTTTCCTGAACTATGTGATAATGCTATTAGCTCCAGTAACTCGAGCCTCATGGTGATCCCACACCAAAGCAGATAGACAATATCTGAGCAGCAGAGTCTCTGACCCCAAGAGATTTGTAGACAGAGACAGACCCAGACAAGACCAAAAAAAATCTGAGATCAAAGAGGGGTAGAGAAGCTACAAGCTTGTCCTGCTTGCATAACTTGACATTAATACATAGTATTTATTCATCACTAGGTACAAATCTGAATGATTCTGAGTAAGCTTAGCAGCAAGAGATTACTTGTCATTTAGCTATGTATCTGACTCAAAAGGATTATTTTAATACTGATATCAATATTACTTGGTTTGCACAGGCTAAGTGTTTGCCATGCTATGACTGGAATTGGGAACTACAGAGTGTTTCTTGCTCTCCTAATGCCAGTCCTGTGGCTTGTTCCTGTCAAAGAGAAATCCTCACTGCAAATCCTTGCTGTGATTGCAATGTGAGCTACTATTATGAAGGCATGAAGGGAGAAGAGTACTTCTGTGCACTACTTGGAATCCAAATTGAGATCTGTTCAGTCAGAGTTATTCCACTGGTAAACAGGTTTTTTTCCATTATTTTTATGGCCTGAACATAGGAAATTATTAAGATAAGATGCACACAACTAGGGACTGTCACCCAGTTATTGAACCGACTTATGATACAAAAATCATGGGGTAAAGTGAGAAACAGAAAACATGAGCATTCTATCTGGAGCAGAAAACACCAAAGCAACACTCACTGCATGCTATAAAAGATAATAATCTCTGTACCTCGTAGAAGATATGTAAACAATACATTAAATAACCACAGTGATCAGTAGAGACAATATCAATAAGAAAATAACCAACCTAGAAAACAATCAAAGGCAGGAAAAAAATCCAATTCTTAAAACCAGAAAAGCCAAATATTTGTGAAATAAAGGCATAATAAATATCCAGGTAGCAAAGAGAACCTATTAAGTGCTGTCATATACACACATATCTCTCTCCAGATTTTTCTTCACATTGACTGCTTTATTGCTTATGCAGCTTTCAGCTGCAGATATTGTGTCAATGCATTTAGCAGACAGGAAATGCATTAAAAATAAATAAACATCTGTAAAAGTGACTAATGAATGTCAGTAGGCCTGTAAATATCACTGAATTTCTACTTTTTAGAAAATCCATGCACCATAGCCAACAGATGAAATGTCTATGTGCTACTGAAATATATTAACAAATATTTTGCTTTCTTATTGTCACGATGTCCAAAGTCATTTTGTGTTCAAAGGCTGTGACTCTTTATCAAAGACCTCTACTGGTAATTTGGTGGGAAATCATATATGTTTTAGTTTTGACAAAGCATTAATTTTTACATTCAAGTAAAGGTCAACTACCATAGCCAGATGCAGCTGCAATGAAAACGTGTTCTGCTGAACAATGAAATGGTTCTTTCCATATTCTGTGTCGAATGCCTCTTTAAATGAGCTATACTAAAACAGTACCAAAAAAAAAAAAAAAAAAGCAGCCACTAATTGTTCAACTGTCAGGTATGCTAAAGAATTAGTGAGATGTGAATTGCAGCACTCAAACAGGAAAACAGTCCCACTCAAAAAGAAAACACTTGAAAAGTCTGATTTGTAATGAAGGTTGGGATTGCTTAAAAATAGCAAGGACTCCTATGGGTAGCATTTTATCGGTTTATGTACCATGTTTATAGGTTTTTATAGGGTTTATAGAATTTCAGCCACTGCCTTTTTAGAACAGAAGAGTAAAATATTACTCTTCGTAACAGTGGAACAGTTTGGTAACAGTGAAGATTTGGGAGGAATCTGAGCTTAAAATACCAGAATATTGGCAGTGTCCTGGAAATAGAGTCTGCTTTAATTTTTCTGTACCTTTGGTGACCTCTTCATGAACTACCCTTACATAATCAGTTTGATGTGATACTAAGAACTGGGAGAAAACTATTTATGAACATGATTAAAATTTAGTAACATTAGGATCTCATTTTCCAGCTCTAAGTGAAAACATATTCTGAGCACTTAAAAAACGTTTAAAAAGTTATGGTCTATGTCACTGAGTGCTATGCACAATTGACAAATGTGTGGCTTATAATTGCCAAGTTCACAGTCACTTTTAACAAAGTCATACTTAAGTATTTCCACAAGGAAATAAAAAATTATGTTAAAATTTGAACTCTTGCTAAAGAGAGTAAAAAACAACATGATATAGTGTTTTTCTTCAGGAATAAATCTACCAAATTTCTACAGATTTGCTGTTAGAAACATCTGTCTCCCTGTTGTCCTTGATGCCTTATTACAGATTATGATTCAGTTCAATTTGAAGGCTAGCCTAAAAGACAGAGATATGGATCCAAGCAGCTTTCACATCATTAGTCTGGGAGCTATGCAGACCTAGATTCTGAATGAAAACTCTGCTTAGAGGCCGCCAACCAAGATCAGGATTTCACCCGTGTTTGCATTTCTATAAAGCCAGAAGGGTTTGGCTGAAATTGTGGACTTTCCTAAGCCAGCATTTTTAACCTTCAGTGTCTCAAGAAATCTACAGCTAGACAGGAAACAGAATTATTTTTGAGTTTGTTTTAGCTCCCTGTAAGAACCAAGGGTTAGTTCACAAATTTTCCACTGACAGGATTTTAAAAAACCCTCTAATAACCCAGAGAATGTTGAAATCTTTCAAACCCATAATGTTTCATTTTTGCTATGTTAACATGTAGTGACAAACCAGAATAGATACAAATACCAGACTAGAGAAATTCAAAATAACTAATTTCAGCATTCTCCAAGAGAAAATTGCCTTAGAAGAAGAAACACAGCTTCATAAAACTTTTACCTTCAGAAAACTAATGCTTCTGTTGCATTTCTTTAGAATTGCAATTCTTATTTTCTTTAGAATTGCAATTCTTTTTTTCCCAAGAAGAATGAAGGCAAAATAAGCAGCTTCAAAAAAGAAAGTAAAATCAAAGTTCTTTTGAATGAACTACTTGAGATGCTCAAATGTGAGTGTTTGAAGCACAATGGTAAAAAGAAAGTTTGTATCGTAACACTGGAATTTTTTTAAGTAAAGATGAGAAGAATGGAATGAACCACATCCAAGTTCAGTCATCAGAAGTGCAGATTTTAAAACCTGAGCTGGTCCTCCTGGGCCCCTGGCATAGACCATCAGTCAAGAAGAAAACACAGAGCCAGAGCATGAGTTATCTGACTTACTTTGGATACGTGCATTAGGATGAAATTGGTCACACCAGGAAGGGGACGTTACCTCTTCCATACAGGGAGCCAGAACCTGGTCCCAGTTCAGGTGCAGACTGCTGTGTAGAGTTCATGTCAGAAGACTCTGACCCATGGGGTAAAGACCACAAGAAAAAAAAAAAAAAAAAGAGGCAGGTATGGCTGTCCTACCTGTAAAGCATGGATGTAAACCTGGCAATTAAAAAAGAGAAAGGTACATGTCATCCACACATGGAAATGCCCAGTTTATGTGAGGTTGTTGCCTCAACACAGCAGCTGGAATGAAAAAATTCTTTCAGACATGTTTGCCTTCTTGCTTGCTTATTTCTTTCTCCTGAAGGACAACATAAGATGTAGCTTTGCAATTTAATTAAATGTGACATGTGTTGCTATAAGCCACATACTTGCAAGTACAGAATTTATGCCAAGTATGAGCAATCCTCGAGTAATTATGGTTTATGTTTTACAGAGGGCATGTCACTCAGCAGACAAGTTTCATGAAAGGACTGAGAAAAAGAAATGCCGAAAAAAGAAAAGGAAATTATGGGCCAGAGGGTTTAAAGCTCCCAGATGAATAAAGTGAAACTGGAAAGTCTCTTAATGACAGAGGAGCAGATATGACAATAATGATAATAAAAAACTAGAGGTTAGAGTTTAAGGTCAGACTGCCAAACCAGACACTGTGCTCAGGCTGCTGAGAGGCAATTACTCCAAGACTTGCCAGGAGAAGAACTTTTTCCAAAGATCTGCTCCAGAGCCCTTGGGGTGTAATTCCCTTTCAATGCTACAAGCTGGACATGAAAGCCAATTTCAGGAGGTGCAGAAAGAGAAGCAGTGTCTGCCAGGGGGATACCTGGATGTGTTCATAGGTAGACTCTGTCTGAAAAATCCTGCTACGTGAAAGCTTTCATGTTCTGGTGCATAAGATCACTGGCCAAAGCCAGTGAGAGATTGTGACAGTCAAGAAAATACATACAGATATTTTGGTACTTAATATAATTTTCAAAAACACTTAAATACAAAATACATTTTTTTTGGTCACAAAATGGATATTCCGTTCAGACTAGTTTATAAACTGCTTTATAAAGTACTGTGATTACAATTGCACAGGCATTTAAGTATCATGACACTGTATGATACTCCAATATCAATAAAAATATTAAAAACTATTTTAAATCTTCTTGTTTCTGTGTGACATTCAGCAGACAGTGACATTGCTACACTGAAATACTTGGGAAGGAGATTAATTACATGGAGATAGGAAAAATTGCACAACCATTGTGTGAAAGAGCTGAAAATATTTGAATGCAGTAAAATGTGCTTAGGGGCTAAATCCTAGGCCTCTAAATAATTTAAGTATGTTTGATAATTGTTTCTTTTCACACTAAACACCTCAGGTGAAAAAGATGTGCTCTCAGACACTGAACCAATCCAGCAGTCACAGAAGGGAATCAAAGCAATACATAACAACATGCAAAAAAACCCCACCATGCATAAAAAACCCACCAGAGTGCAAAACTGCAGGTGGAGCCCAGGTGCCTTGATTAACTGCATTAAACTAACCTGTGAGGGAACTTGTTTTCTGCTGTCCAGTTTGTGTATGACAGTTAATTACATGGTTTTTATTCTCCCAGATTCCTGGGAGCTTCCATAATCTCAAACTTGTCCTCTTTTGTCTTCTGGATCATGTTCCTGAGTGGTGTTTTTTCAGCTTTACTTTTGCAGGACTCACTTTTCTCCCTTCTCATATACTCATTTTCACGTACATTTGTTGTCTGAGCTTTCTCAGACGTTCAGATGGTCTCAGCTATCATCTTTGCAAACAGATTGAAATACCTCTAGTTTATAATTTATGGTGAAACATTCCACTTTGGATTCATCTTCAAAAAGATCAGTCGCTTCAGAAATGAAGTTCATTATTTTCTATCTATCCATTTAATAGTTTGACTAGTGAAACCAAGTTGACCACTGTAGGTTATCTTGAGATATTGGTACTCTGCTATTTCTCTAAAACCTCGTAGATAACTGATCAGTTTTCTCTATCTTCAGATTGAAGTTTAGATGGAAAAGCCTGATTTAAGTATTAACCTTAATGCCTGGCTCTAAAAGTGAATGGGATAATCACTTCAGCCAGTTTCAGATATCAGGGAAAAAGTTGCATCCTGTGCTTTCACAACTTTCCTGATGAGTCCAGCCATAAACAGATTGCTACTGAAGAGTGAGTTTTCACTGAAATTTTAGACCAATTACACTGAAACCAAAGTGAAATTATCCTGGATTTTTCACACATAAACATGTCAAAGAGCTGATTTTTTCATTTGTTTATAAGAGCTCCTACTAAAATGTTGCACTATGCTATGGATGAAAGTCACACTACTACAATCCCTCTGTTTACAAGGAACAGATCTGATTATAGAGCGCAGATACTTGTAATTTTCTATAATTCCCCTGCAGCATCAGCTCCACAAACAACTAGATTTGGGCAAAGCATCCCATTTGTGTTTTCATACGTGCTGAGACAATGACATCTGCATTTCTCTCTTTCGACTGAAAATATATTTTATTGGCTATCTCAGGTTCGCATATATTTTGCTTTGTTTTTATTGGCATCATCTCACTGGGAGCTTCTAGAATTTTCAGTGATCAACAAAAACAAGCCAGGCTTTTTTCTTCCTCACTGTTGTTTACAACCGATGAATTTCCAGCATATAATGGACATCTGTATTAATCCCTAAGAGCATGACTTTGCATAGTGAACTGGTTAATATCATGCTTTTTTGATACTCAAGGTGACCCACTGCTCCTCCACAACAACAACTGCTCACAACTCCTGTGATCAGCACATTTCATTATCAGACTCCTGCTTTTGAGCTAAGTACTTTAATGAAAATATTAAATAAGACTGTCCCAAAATTGATCCTCAAGGGGCTCCACTGACAGTCTCAGAATATCATTAGGCCTTACATTTTAATACTAATTATATTGTAGTATCTGCATCAGGGCAGCAATGCTCCTGCAGCACAGCTCCCAGATGGACTCATGACACAGAGCCCCTCTCCAGAGCATCCAACCACCTCAACTGGCCAGACAAATGCAGAGAGGCTGGAAGCAGCATTCTACTGCTTTGAGAGGCCAGGATCTGTAATGCTGTAGCTGTAATGAAAATTATCTAATAATAAAGAATTGTTTAAAATTTCGATTTCTGCCACTTGCAGATGAAAAGAGGAGGAAAATATCCTGCCATATCTTACTGAACTGCAAGAATGATGATCTAAAGTTCGTAGAAAATGGAAGTTTCTAAGAATCTGATTAGAAAAGAGAAAGTAATTAAGGATACTTTGGTGCCCATTATACTTGAAGAAATATTGAGAGTATTTCTTGTATGTTCATCACAAATCTGTCACACAAGGCTTCTCTGGATGTTGAATTAGATTCCTAACTTATTCTAATTCCTAATAAAAATAGTTTTCAACATTAGTTTCAGTATTCTGGGAAAAAAAATCAACATACTATCTTTCACCAACACAAAATTGGTTTGATGACAATAATCAGAAATCTATGTAGAACTGTTTTCTTCTGATTGCTGAAGTATTGCAACCAGCATACACTTAAAGGAAAGTTCCATTTATATTTTTCATCTCAGTTTTTCTTTTATCTTTTCTATAAATTGATGGTAATATAGAAATTAATTTATTTTAAAAAATTATGAATTGAATCATACTTTTTGTTAAGAACTTTGTCAGTATATCACTGACAGCAGCAAAATTTTCCCAAAATTTTAGCTGGACTAACATCTTCCATAGTCTGCTGTCAACAAGAAGTATAAAGCAACTGAAATTAGTACATATGTGTTTTCCTGGCGCTTGGAATCTGCATTTCCCCAGTGTGGGTATGATGTCAAAACATAGTGACAGTGTGCATGCATCCAAGAAAGCAAGCCTACAAGCAGTGAGCATGGAACAAAAATGAGAATTCACATAATTTTTTTTTTCTTTCTAATGCAGATCTATTGCACTTCAGTAGACTGGTTAACTGACTCAATAAAAGCCCTCCAAAAGTTATTGAGAAAACAGCCTGACTGATTGCAAAGCAAAACTGACAGAAGTGCTCCTACTATTATGGCTTATACAGAAATGTTCATATTCAGAGTGCTTGACAGACATTAAATTAATCCCACTGTATCATAATTCTAATTGCCACAGGGATTCAGGCTGTTCTGAGGCATATCTGCTGCAGAAGTTAAGTGTCTGTAGCACCCTCCCAATGCAGGAAATACAGTTAAGCTCATTTGTTATTTCAGTGAGAATATTCCTCCAAGGTTCTTTTCCTACCTACATTTTAAAATGGGGCTCAGAGGTGCTCATTGGTATCTTGTCAGCACAGACTTTTTAATCTGTTAGCTCTGTAAAAAATGGATGTGGCTGTAATGTCTCATTTGAGGATTTTATGATGGTTACTGTGGTAGCCAAAAATGGCAATCTCACCAGTTACTTGGTTTTTATGTTACTCCTGAGCTTTCATATACAATAAAGTAGGAACAGAACAGTCTTTACTTGTTCTTCTTCCAAGGAAAAAATCCATCAAAACAAACCACAAAACACATGTAAGGCCAGTTTTAACCCCCCTCCTCATCTCCCTTGTTGACCAACTCCTTTCCAAGCTCTTGTACACTCAATCAGCTCACGGCAGGAAGATCAAATGTTTTTGGGTTTGACAACCTGATTTTTTTCATGGTCCAAGACTAATCTTCTAGAAAAAAGTTTCTTCAGCTCCTGTCACCTTAAATTGAGTTTCATGTTGCTGCCCCACCTAACCTCCTCCTCGGAGCACAGTGGGCATAGACCTGTGACAGCCAGAGAATTACAAATGTACATGTGGATGGAAGAAAGAACTGTACCAGGTGCTGCATTCCCAGAGCATCTGTATTTGTGGCATTTACTCATGTGGAGAAGAGGAAAACATTACAGTCATTCAGAAACTGAACATCAGCTCTCTGCTAGCCTTTGTGATTTTAGTAATTTCTCAGAAGAGATACACAGGCAGGACAGGGTGTCTGTAATGTGTGTTCTGGATTAACTGCCTGCCTTCATTTTAGCCAGCCAAAGCAAGTCCTCAAGTATTAGATTCCCAGTGAAGATGTGGTGTTGGTTTCCTAGTAGTATGAAGAGTTTTAATGGAAAAATTAAAAATTTCCCCTGAAGAGAAGCATTTGCAAAATACTCACCAAAATCACAGAGTTGATCAACAAACAGAAAGGGTTTTAGTAAGCCAGACAGTCACAGCCAGGGACTTGGGTTTTGTAGGAGAAAAGGCAAAGTACAAGCGAAGAATTTCAAAATGCAAGCATAGAAGGGCAGAAAATTTTAAGTTGATGAACAAATGTACAGTCTTTTCCTTTACACCTTGTGCACATAGAGCTGATGATGGTTCTTGGAAAGTCCTGCCAAAGAATTCAACCTGCAGTAGCAGAAGCATGCTTCAGGAATGCATCCCTCCCAAAGAAATCACATAAGAATGAAATTAGCTCCAGGAACAGACAGATAAATCTATCTATGTAGCCATTTGGCACTCATAAATTGTTTCCATGTGCCTAAATGGATTTTGTTTCCTGTAAGACTGGAGTCCATTGGCACCTTGCACTGTGACACTATTGCAGGTATTAGTATCCAAGAAATACAGACTTTGGGATTATGATGGCTTGTAAATGTTAAGCTGCCTAAGCCATCAAATGCTGCCACCTTTGTAGTACCATTAACAAAGGCTATGGTAACTAACATTTTATTTCTATTTTAATTCATATTAGTAAAGTGAGTGATCAGTGGGGTAAAGACTTGGCATGCTGCTGACAACTTTGTGGTCAGCTTCACTTTTTTCAGGCTTTTACTAGGTATGAGGAACTGCATTGCTCTGTACTCAGCTCAGTAGAATGCAATTTCTTGTACAAACATCATTTTCAGGAATATAATGAAATCTTTGATACTGTGACAATTAACATAGCAGAAATAAAGGTTCTTGGCCATTATTTTCATGCTATCCAAACAGAAATTAGAAGATAGAGATCAGAAATATCCTATTAGTTACCATTTGCTGAAAGAAGGGGTGGAGGGTTTTTCTTTTAATTTTTTAATTTATTTTGGTTTTGTCCTTCTATGGATCAAAGCCCATAAGGGCTCCTTTACTATAATCCCTTGCTGCTGACTTTGAACCACATCAGTGCTTTAAGACCGGTAGGAAGCCACAGAATAGAAGTCGATACTAAGTAGTTTTATTCTACATTTCCTGATGCTGCTTTTGCTAAAAATATCTTAGGCTTGAAAAAAAAAAATCAATAAGCACCACTTTTATCCTCATGGCTTTGACTGTCATGCTCCAAGAAAAATCTCAAAAGCAATTGGCTCCACTTTATGGCAGATACAGAGAATAGAACTGAGCAGGTCCCATCCTCATCATCTCATGCCACAAGGTGAAAATCATGGTGAATTAAAAACTCTTTTTTTTTCTTCTAGTAGCTTAAAATGGGGCCATTTGGTGTATATTTAGCAAGGACTCCAAACAAAATAAGCATCCAGCTTATTTTTTTCCAGGATTTCACTCTTCTTCCAGTGTTCATTGCACTGTGATGGCTGCTCTCTGCCATTCCAAAAGTGTGTAATTAACTTCCAGATCAGTTTAATTCAACACTATTTTTGCCATTAGTGTCAGTGAGACTTGGGTTCCTTGGTGCCTCTATTTTTTTTTCTCTTTATATCCCTTGATTCATCTTCTCCAGCCTGCCTCCCTGCTTTGTAGCTTTCATAGAGACTGGATTGCAGTTTCATCAATTCCTCTTTCTCTTCTGAATAGGATGGAATTGCATCCTCAATATGGACAGCAAATGTATAAATATCCTTATTTCCATGGCGTCATCTCAAAATGTTTCAATGTTTCTATGATCCAACATTTAGTGGCTTGCTAAAAAGAAAGGAGCAGTTTAAAAAATAATAATCCTAATCTTCAGATATTTCACTGCCACAGACAACATTGGCTTTTACGAAGAACATATTTCTAGGCAACAGGAAAATCATCACAAAAAGGGAAAAAAACCCTGAAGAAAATCAAATCTGGGTAAACAGCTCACATTGAGATGCACAGTGGTTGCCAATTTTAAAGATTCATTGTGTGGCCTAAATTTCAAATTTTCACTCAGTCCAGTACAAAATGACACTTGAGGGATATGTTCAGTGAGGATGATGTCCATGGCATCACTGGGAGTTACTCGTGTGCAACCTCAAGGCAAACCTCAAACACCCATAAACAACTATGCCTTTCATCTGCTTGGAACAGACTCTTATTTACCAACCTTAATCTCAGCAAATACAAAATTCCATACACATGAAAATCTGCATTTTCAAATACCAAAATGTTCCTTTGTACACACTAAACATATTATAATATACATAAGCAGTAACATTTTAGTTTGCAAAGAATTTTCATCTGTAACATAAGCAGAAACATGGTATAAAATAATTTTCTCCACCTATAAGTAGATCCTTTAATTAATTTGTAAACTTCACTTAGGGGATAAAGCACTTTTAATTTTTAATAGAAACTTCTGTCGCTGACAGAAAATCTTTTAGGACCTATGAATGCAGAGGTGGGATGTTAGCTTTCAAAAACATATTGCACAACAGATGCTATGTTGGGCAGATCCTCCAGTTTTCCCATGGAAGCTCTTTCTCCCTTAAGTTTACTGAAGGAAGATAATAGATTAAAGAAAAATAAAGTAGAGAATGTTAGAAGCAAAACATTGTATAAAATTTACATGTTAACTAAAGCCATAAATTAACCAGGTTGTTATTTTAACAAATACATAGCTGGTTCTGGTATACAAGTGAGGTGGTAGATACTTTATATTTACAAGAGTTGAAGCAAAACTAATTGCTTAGGTTTCACGATCAGTTGCAGCTAACCTACTCCTGTACAATTTTTCCAAATACAGATCTAGGGCATATTTCCATTACCCTAAAAAAAAAACCCACTTTGTCATTTATACATCAGAATAATTACTCATTGGAAAATAAACTCATTGGATAAAAAATCCTAAAATATATGCAAGACATTTTATAAAATTTTATAAATATTATTTTAAACCTCTTTCATAGTATGTTAGCAAGTATTTCTTTACTTCAAGTAAGATCAAATTTAACAGGAACTCATACAGGATTTCACAGGAAACACTACAAGAGAAAAATAAAATGTCTACATCCATTATGTTAATCCAGCATACAAAAGCTATGGATCTTTCAGCAGAGTACTTGATTTTTCAGGTACACAACACAATCAAAACCTCTGAACACTACTTTGGTTGTGTTGGCTTTCCAATCACTTCAGAATTCTTTAGGAAATGCAGCTTTGTGCAAATGACCTCATTTTACTGTAACTCAATGGGAAAGACTAAAGCAGGTATGTCTCTACGTTGACTAACAGGAGTAATAATTTCAAGATCAACCTTGTACATATTTTCTCCTAGTGACATTGATTTTGGTAAAGACCAGAGTACACCAAGAACCAAGTGTGGGTGCAAGAACCCTTGACAACTCTGTGACGACTGCTCAAGACACTGCCAGACACAAGTGAATGAAACCACAAAACAATCCAAAAAACCTCTTAGGGAACACCATCAACCATCAACAAATTTATAACAACTCCTTAAAAAGCTTCATAGGGCAACATTTCCCACTTACTGCTGGCTGAGGTCAGAACTTCAGCTGGAGCCTGACTTCCAGTGAAGCCCCACAGATGGACATGGATATCGCTGGGATCCAGTGCATGGTTTCCAGTTTGTCGCTGTGCCAGCAGAGAATGAAGTGAGTACCTGTTGTTTCGGGCATGCAGCACCAGTGTTTCTGGGCAGACACACCTTACAGAGGTCTGCACACCACAGCTGCAGCTAGATCCCAGTTCTGAGATGCTACACAACACCTGTGGCAGTGGGTTAAGCTTTGATGCCAAGGCGCTGACATGCTCAGGGACAATTCTCTGAGCTCCACCTTGTTCCTCACAGCCTGCTGTGGGAATGGCTTCACCCCAAACCAAAAGGCTGTTTCTGCTGCCAGCAAAGCCTTTCAGCTGTGCCTGTGAAACCTCTCCTGCCTCCTCCAAAGGAAAGGTGCAGCCAGATGGATATCTCCTGTGGCACAATCTGTGGGCTCCTGCCTGGACAATGCTGGCTCTAACACATGCTGACCCAAGGCTTGAGGACTGAAGACATCCCAAAAAAATCAGCACAGAAAGGCTACACATTTAACTTAATCCCAATTTTGGTATTCACTCCAAAGCTGCAGTTACGAAAAAAAACCTGTATCTGAGAGTTGTGCCTGTTAAGATTGTAGCAGAGTTCCGTGGCAAGACAGCAGAGAAGTGTGCCAGCCAAAATCAGTGATTTTTAACTGGGAGGAAGGGCAGAGGATAAGGAAAGAGTGATCAGTATGATTCCCCTTTATAAGGCTTATGAAAATACAAGAGGGGAAAAGGGACTATCACCTACTCCACCGTGACCCACAGCAGGGCTCTGCCAACCACAGAATGGTCACAGCACAGGACAGCAGGCAGGTGAGGAAACTTGAATTTGTGCAGGTCCCAACAAACATCCTAAACACTCATTCTCTTCACTTACTTGGCTCTTACCTCCTTTGTAGCCAACGTGACTCACCCCTGAGGTGAATGCTTTTGTTGGTACAGATTTTCTCCATCAGCTCTCTCTGGAAATTGGCAGGCTAAGAGAAGTTTTCATTATCACAGTCCATGAAGCACCCAGAAATCAGATCTTTAAGGCAATCAACTGTAATTCTGTAAAATCCTAGGCTGCATTCAGCTCTCCCAATTTGCTTATGCTACTGTAGCTGTATGATTTCAGTGGAACAGATCCTGGCTCTTGCCAATAGAAATAAGATTAGAGTTGCCCCTAAAATTATGCTTCAGGGAACACAAGAAACTACGCAGAAAAGATAATGTATTTGAGAACATTTTTAATAAATAATGTGACAAAAATTACTTTTCTGATTATTGGATCCTCAGTATGCAAAATTATGGCTAAAATATGAGGTTTCTTACATGAACATAATGAAAACATTAATCACATGGATTTTCCTTTAGTACTGCACACCCTTTCTATGGAACCTTTCTTTAAAAATTAGCTAAATGAAAAATTTCAGTCCTCGGTAAACACCAAAACACTTTTTTTTTTTTTTTTTTTTCATTGGGGCTAGTCCTGATAGCTGTCAATAAACAAACACACATTTTTCCATTAGCACCAATGACAAAGAAATTTTATAATTACAAAAAAGATCAGAAAATCTACAGACAGAGGACATCATTTGGCAAATTCAATGCAACTAATGCCTCTATTTCAGCTTTAATGATAATCCAATGTTGAAAGAGGCCACAGAAAAATTGGTAATTTTCTGTAAGTCCAGGAAAAGTGAGAAGTGTTTTGATTATGGCCCACATTAACATTTGTTACTTTACCATCTGTCATCATTCAAATATTCCAAATACAAACATAGAGCATTAACAAAAAGATGAAAAATATCCCAAACAAATGCTTAACATTTTCAATAAGACAAAAAAAAGGTTAATAGTTACAATGGTTTACAAACAAAGTTTAGTGATTGTGCTTTTAAAACCAAAAAAAAAAAAAAAGATAAGCAGTGCATTACAAAAAAATCATTGCCAAGATCAAAGAAAACTTCTTTAAGTGGCACTTCTTCTTTAAGGTGAATTGACACAAGTAGAGGTCTGAGATTTGGGCCAGTAGCAGTTGATGATATTACCTAATTGTTATTAAAAATGTCCATTGGTTTTTTTTCATCAGCAGTGTTGAAGCTGAAAATTGGAAAAAAGTTTTAGATAAACTTGCTCATGCTATGATTAGGCAAATAGCAATCACATTGGCTTACCTCCTGCCTATCCCAAAGGACATTTTTAATAAGAATGTATTTAATGATGAAAATGGAAAGACAAATCAAAGTACCACAGGGGTTTAAAATGAGTACATATTTACAATAAGAGCCATCTCATCCCAAATTAATTTTACTTTCATTTGTCAAACTGTATCATCTGCAAAAGGTTAGCAAGAGACTGGCAGACCACGAGACACACAGTCTGTGCTAAAACTGCAAGATAGCATTTGCAGTGGCTGCAGACCACAGAGAAACCCCAAGAACCAGAGGATGTTGTGCACCACGTTCCCCTTGGGGAGCTCTTTGGTCACGGCCGTGTGCGTCCCTTGCGGTGTCACCGACTGGCTCACTGCAGAACTGGCAGTGCACTGAGCACCGCCAGGCTGGGGAGAAACTTTGGAATCCCAGGCCCTGGAATTCCCTTCTGGTCTAATCCTGGAGCAGCAGCTGGCCCAAGCACCTCGAAGAGCAGCTTCCCTGCCTCCTGGGGCAGCGAAGGCGACGCGCTCGGCGTTATGGAATAGGCGAGGGCCGTTCCTAGTGAGGAGGGTTTACAAAGAAAGAGTGAAATAAAAACTAGCATTCTGATGGCATGAGGAAAAAGGAAAAATTGTACACTCTGATTGCACTGAACATTATTTCTGGCGTCAAACATCATCAGACTTGAGGCATCTTAAGTGATTTATTTTTTTTTCTGATTAGATTTTAAAAGCCTGTTACAGTACATGTCGTTGTCTTCAGCTTTCTGTTTCCTGTATTAAAAAAAAGAGGATATGGATTACTATACGTTAACTTTTATAATTTAAAATTTGTTTTACATACTTCTTAGAGATTTTCTATCTTTAAATAATAATTACTACTTTAAATTATGCACAGCAGTGCGACTGTGTGTTGGCCACCCCTTCTACAATCAGTATATAAAATTGAATCAATATCATTAGGTGGAAAAAGTAAAGAAAAGAGTTTGTATCTTAGTATCTAATAAAATACAGAATGATAAACTGTCAAAAGATGTGAAAGGCAATGCCATGGTGTTCTCAGATGCTCTAATTCTTTATTTCCAGTTTTGAAAGAATCTGGGTAGTGTAAAGTGCTCTTCAAACTATTGTATTTCTGCAAGTCCTGTTCCATAAGTTTTACTGTGGTGACAATTACATTGTACTACGTATGATTTGTTTTCTGTATTTTGACACATTTCTAGTTTGTTTACTTGTATTGGGCATAACATTAATGTACAGATAAATGCACTGATTTTCCTGAACAGAAATATTTCTGGTTCAAAAGTGTTTTTCCTGGAATCTGTCTAAAAAAACCAAACCAGCTTTATTGTAGTCATCTTCAGTATTACAAATGCAGTTACCTCCATCTCTTCTTCTTCTTCTTCTTCTCCTTGTTCATAGGCTCCCAGTACTTGCATTTCTGCAACATTCCTTCGGGCTAGATTTGCTTGATCTGCCCTCTGTCTGCCTCCTGACCCTCTTGACGACATGGAGCTGGAGGAACTGGGATCTCTAGGATTATTTGATGTTGGAAACGTTGGTCTAGAATATGGCAGGATGTCCTCTGTATAATGAAATGTTTAATATTGTTATGTTTACTAGCCCAGAGACACTGTGAACGTAAAATTTCTGCATGCAGTTGATTTACTTTTTATGATTCTCAGGAGGTTTAAAGTGATGCCTGACAAGAACATGAAATATGCTGCTTCCATAGCAGCATTATGGAAGCTTTCTCAAGGAAATTTATAGTCTTTACATGGTAACGTTCACTACAGAAAAACTAATTCGTGATTAGTGTCCATTTCATTTCAATTTAGGATCCCTGGTCTATGTTCTACAGGAAAATGAAAAAAAAAACCCACCCCTTGTAGTATATATTCGATATGACAGAGTAGGAGGAAATGAGAATACAAGTATGATACAAGGAACTCACTCCATGTAAATACTGGGCCCTGCATTTCTCAGGCTGAATTTGAGACACAATCAGTGGCCATGCTTTAATATTTCACGACCATCCACTATGGTAGCATTCTAATAACTTTTCTCTACAGCAATCCACTGTAATCAAACTTTTATTTACGTGCCCACTTAACCAACTTAATACCCAAACACCCCTGGTGTTGTCCCTAAATACCTGTAGGTGGAAAGGACCAGGCATTTGTATCAATCTGTGCTCTTGGTGAACTCTTGGCATGTTCCACTAATTAGTAAACTTACTACTTTTCATATATAAGAGATTTCTTTGATCAGGTCTGGCTCATATAATGCTGTGTGGGTTGGTATTTATAATTAATCCACAACTACTAGGGCTTTCTTTCTTACTCTTGAAACAGGACCAGGTATCATTCTGGTTTGTCCTCTGGTTTGTCCCTTTGACCTCTACAAATTGGCAAAATGGGCCAAGTGTTGATCCTTTGGTTGGAAAGTTAAGTTTCTGACTTACAGACCTACTGTCTGACTTCACTCAGTTTCCTTATAAACCAGATTATACTTGGATACATTAAATATAAGTAGACTACAAGTGTATGGTAGGAGCAAGGATAGTGATCCTTACAAGTCTTGAGGAATATTTCTTTTTGGTTTCCTCAGCATTAGGTTGGAAATGGGAATAGATGATGGGTCTAAGGGCAGCAAAATAGATAAAGAATGTTTTGAAAGCCTGTAGTAAGCTTGTTTTACCCTAACAAGATCTTTCAGCATGACCCATATTAACACCACAGTTGTGATAAACAGTGGCAACTCAGCATCTCTAATTCCACACCACCAGCCTGCAGAGCTCCCAGTGACCAACACCCAGCACTGCAGCCCGCCCTGAGCAGGCAGAACCACCTTGGAGAAGATGACTTTTTGCTGGTGCGCCGTCCCGTTTTGGTGCTTTGCTGGCTCGCGCTTTGCCGTCTCCCGGCGGCTCCAGGGGCTCCCGGCGCTCCGCCGAGCCCGTCCGCAGGTCGGGGTGCTGCCTGCCCTCCGCCCCGTCCCTGCCCTTGTAGCTGGCTCCCTTCCTGTCCGCCGATCTGTCCGTCCTGCCGTCCACGGAGGCCAGCTTGGGCAGCAGCACCGGCCGCACCTCCAGCTGCGCCTTGGACTGCGCCGTCGGGGACTTGATGGCCGGAGGGGGCACAGGAGGAGGAGGCAGATCTGGGGGGTTGAAAGAGAGTAATTAAGATGACATCGTGCACTAGTGAAATTAAGAAATAATATTTGACTTTGAACTGAAGAAACAGATGCTCTTGTTTGCTTTCTGCCCTCCTCTCTCCACCCCCAAAAGTGTTATGTTACTGTTGAAACTGCTGATGGGTATTTTTCCAAAAGCTTGAGCTTTAAAAACACAAAGGATGACCTCTCCCTGCCTTTGCAAATCACAATATTTTCTTAAAAATCATGACCAAAAACTGCAATAAACTTTAGGCACTTGGATATCAGTTATGGATATCAACAAAGAATTAAAGATAATAACATCTTCCTGACATTTGTAATGGTTTGCTAAGTCCATTCAAGAATACAGCAGCTCGTGCTGCAATTGCTCAAGGTCTTCAGTGTAGTGAGCATTAAAGCAAATGAGCTGGGATGTAAGAACATGTATCAGATGCTTTGCTGACATATATAAACTATATGTATTATTACACTCTTCCTTTAAAATAGTAGGTTAAAATAGCACACATATCCTTGATGTCTGTGGTTATGTCACGACATATTAAAGAAAAAAAAAAGCACAGTCAATGAAGTAATAAGCTCTCAGAAAAAAAAAAAAAAAAAAAGAAAAGGCACAAAGACTTCTGGATTTGTCTTTTTAAATTAGCACAGCTTAAGGGGTTCTAAAATTCAGACTACTTTAAAATACTATTCATAAAGAACACACATAATTTACTTCATTATATTTTTCTATTCTTGCATTAGGACATAAAACTAGAATATGTGAAACGTTCATCAGGATACAACAGTACTCTGTGGAATATTAACGTGAAGGAAAAAATAGAGGAGTCAAGCAAGGGAGTGGCAATACAAAAGCAGTTCACAATAAAGCTATAGGCTCAATTCATATGGATTTAAGAGAACGACAGGTTAAAAAAAGTGAGATGAGGTTAATATTCTCAAGTGAAATTGCTAGGAAACAACTGGTCACTATTAAAAATTGTAACTTCAGCATTTTGTAATTGTGTGCTTCCTACTTCCACAAAAATCAGGGAGCACCTGTGTTTTCCAACACCATCACAATATATGCAGCTAATTCTAAGTCTATTCAATAGAATGCTTCAACTTAAATTTACCTAAATTGGGCCAAAAAGAAAGGTACTAATCCTGAGTAAGAAAAAGTAGATATCTAATATAAACATGTAAGTTCAGATATGGCAGATGCCAGACATTTTTGAGAGGTTTTCCAGTCACACAAAGCATGAATGACTTGATCCAGCCCTGTGGAAAGATGGAAGCAATGCAGAATTCAGTGCTCTGTGTAAGCTTACTGGGAACCATCCACCACACTCACCTGATGACATATCTTGGAATTATCCTTTACCTGTCTTAAACAAGACTGGAAATTTTATCAATTGGCTGGACTGGAATGATGAGGAAGAAAGATGTCAAAAAGTATGGTTCATAAGGTTGGACATACTTCAGGGAAATTATATCTTGCTGCAATAACTCTACGGTCTTGGTGGAAAAAACCCCCCACAACAAACAAACAAAGCAAACAAACAAAAAATCCCATCAGGGTAGTTTGTTTGTTAACTATTAGCAGTTTTGGAGAGCAGCTAAAGGTAAACAACTGACCATTGAGACCTAATTTTGAGTATCTACCCAACACTCAATTTTTGCAAGTATCTTTTAAGAAAAAGGACTGTCATTTGCAAACCCTACAAAGGAATAATGTAAGCTTGGATAAACTAAGTGGCTGGATCAAAATGAAGGGGAGGTTTAGACTGGATATCAGGAAAAGGTTCTTCACCCAGAGAGTGGCTGGGCACTGGAACAGGCTCACAGGGAAGTGGTCACAGCACCAAGCCTTACAACATACTTGGCAAGAAAGCTCAGAGTCAGTTATGCTGCATTCCTTTGTTATCTGTAACTGCTAAACATGCTTTGGAGAGGTAACCTCTGTTCAGTACACAGCCTCAGCAGTGAAACTCTGTAATTCCAGCCATCAGAGTAGCACTCAGACTACCTCTTCTAAAAATGTCTAAAATTGCTCTTTGGTGGCAGTTGAGGTCCTGCCACCAAAAAGCAAACCAAACAACTTTCACTGGGCTGCCCAGCCCTGTAGATGCAAATTTGAATTTCTGGATCACAAAGATCCACACACATGTGATCTTGAGTCAATACCTGCTGCAGAAAGTGTTGTTCTGAAGAAGTATATAACCTCTTACAAATCAGCAGTCATGTGACAATGCATGTGAAGTCGGCCTAAGACCTCAAAGTTGTGTGTAATATGTTCCTTGAAAGCCAAGTGCATAAGTCCATGTTAATCCAGACTAAAGCTTATTGAGCACAAGAACTATTCTTCCAAAGCAAGGCTGAAGATGGACCTCACCCTTCACAGAACACTGTTAGCAATTACAGAACTTGGATTAAAAATAAGACAAACTCCAAATTAGCCTGTGGAGATTCCAACAATTCTTTTCCTTCCTGAGGAAAAGTTTATTCTCACAGTATGTCTTCCCTCAGAAGACGAGACACTGACTCAAAAGTGGATGAAGATACTTAAACTCAGAAGTGTAGACTTTTGCAACCAGTGCTTTTCTTTTAACTCACTCTGGTCAGATTTGTCCTTATCTCAACCCTTTGGGGTGTGCGTTGGGCACCAAAAAGGACTGTCAGGGTTTTAAGCCCAGCTGGAGATAAAATTCCTCTCAGCCACTTGCTCAGCCTTTCACCTCTCTCACCCCAGGGGAATGGGGAGGACAATCATAGTAAAAGTTGTATGTTGAGCTAAGAACAGTATAATATTTGAAAAGTAAAATAATACAATAATAGTAAACAATAACAATAATGATAACAATGAGGGGAAAAAAAGTGATGCACAATGCAATTGCTCACACCCACTGGTCACCCAATTTGGTCACCACCCACTGACCAAGCAATGCCAGACCCCCTTCCTGAATCCTCTGGGTAAAGCCCCAGTTTATATACTGGACACAACGTTCCATGGTGTGGAACATCCCTTGGGTCAGTTCAGGTCACCTGCCCCAGCTATGCCCCCTCCCAGTTTCTTCTGTGCACCTCCTCACTTGGCAGAGCATAAGACAAGAAAAAAAAAGGTCTTTGACTTAGGATAAACACACCTTAGTAAAAAAACATCAACACCATTCTTATTCTGATCCAAAACAAACCCCTGTAACAGCTGCTGAGAAGAAATTACCCCAGCTTAAACCAGGACAATGCAATGTTTTGTGTGTCACATGCTCCACTCACTTTCTCTTCAATAAAGCACTGAACAGCCCTTCTCTTGAACCTGCTGATGTAAAGGGAGTGCAGATATTCAACATCAGCTTTTTCAGCCTCCCTTAGAGCCAGTGTCCAGTAGATGTGCCATGGCTGAACAAATATGAAGGGAAGGAACATTCCTGTAGCCTGTTAAATACAGCTTGGAACAAACGACTTTGTTCAAGAATCCTATACAGCTACACAGGACAAGGAACAAAGTGGTGTTGAATCTTGACTATGGAAAGGGAAGATGCACTGATATAAAATATTTCATAAACTGGCAGCAGCTCTATGGTAGGTACAGTAATAACTAAAGAAAAGTGATATTTGCTTTCAAGTACATTTTTGCAACCTGCAGGGAAACTATAAAAATCTTCATTATAACACAGTGCTTCTGACTGAGAAGAATCCTTAAAAGAGGGGAAAAAAATCCCTTTCAGAGGTCAACACTATTACACCCCTGTGGTATTTATTTTAACAGCGCAGATCACAGAGAAAATCCAGATTCAATCTGCCTCCTCGAGTACAAACTGGCACACTTCTTATTAAAAGCAAAATGGAAGCTTCCATTGTAAGGAATAAAAATAAATCACAAAGCAACATCAAACCAATGGAAAGAACTCAGAAGTATTTGTTAAAGGTCAACTGTGCTCACATGTTTCATTCATGTCTATGTATTACTGTTAGCCTGCTTCCCATGTAACTCAAACAATGGATGCCATTTCATAGCTCAGCCTACAGGAGAAACCTTCCATAGGCGTCTTTTGAAAGGAGAGAGGATAATTTTCTAAATGAGAACACACATAGGAACCATGGCATAAGCTAAACAGAGTTGAGGAAAAATAATCTGCTAAATTAATTTAACACTAAAGTGGAGAAACCACAAATAAGCACAACAAGATGAATTGTTAGTAGTGACCAATGAGGGAATTAGGCTTCATTAGGCAACTCTCTCTTTTAAACTCTATCAAGCTGCAGATTTTTTCAGTCACACCCTGAAGAAAATAGCAGTTACAGATTTGATGCAATACTGAAGAAGACCTCTGGAAATGTTCTAGGCAAGGCTGGATGGGGCTCTGAGCAGCCTGGTCTAAGGTGTCCCTGGCAATGGCAGGGGAGTTAGAACCACATAACCTTTGAGGTTCCTTCCAACCTAGGCCATTACATCATTCTGTAAGATACAAAGTGAATTTTTAGTCTATTTCATGTTCATGCTGGTAGGCAAAACTCAAGATTGTTCCTGACTTGAAAAAGCCTTAGCCAGCATTTAAGATTTCCAGACACATCATAATCTGAGCTATTATTCATGGAGTGAAGTTGTTTTCATGCTTTGTCTCTCAAGAAACATGGCTCACACTGTACACAATAACTGAATGGACAAATTAATACAGCAAAGCCCAGTATGATGTATAAAAGCTGTTGCCTTTTTTTTTCCTTTTATGTATATTTGCATAATTATCAAAACAATTTTCACTCCACAAAACCTCCCTCAAGTAAAAAATTCTGTATTTACAAAATATAATGGACTAATAAGTAAGGAATGAGAAGAAGACAAGCATCTGAAAATTATTATAATTCAACAACAAGCTGATTTTTAGCAGAGTAAGAAATGCAGTCCTACTTTTTTTGTACCTTGCTAAAATTTGCTTCATACGGAGTAGATTGTTTTGTACTGCACAGGCAGAGGGAGACAAAAGTACAAATGGTGTTGGCATGCATAAAGGCTTAATTTCCAAATGAAAATTCAAGGAATATTTGGCAGATGTTCAACTGCCTTTTGTGAGAAATTCAGCTGCCCTGACATCATGTCATTGGTAACACAGCTAAATAACTCAGTTACAGTCTCAGCCAGTTAGTTGCAAAACTGTTTAGTATTTTTTCCTCACTCAGAGATTGAAAGAAGAATCAGGATTTAAAATCTCATGTGAACTGTGAAAGACATAATTTCTACTGAAAGACCTACTGAATCAGAACAATGGCAAAGTACTTTTAACCTTTTTATCTGAATGCTTACAATTCTAGGGTTTGTAACAACTAATAAATCAATTCAAGACAGTTCAGAGGAGAGTCTCCCATATATATTTTTAGAAAAGACAAACATATCCTTTTAAAGTTTGGTTTTCTAAATTAAATATGCAAGTAGGTCAGTCAAGGTTGAGAAGGAGGGTACATCTGCTAGTTGGTTCTTGTAATGCATTCTTAGTAAACCCTCCTAAAAGGCTAGATGAAGAGCAATTAAAAATTCATACATTTTGATCCTTACCACCTACTGAGCAAAGATTTTTAGCAACAAATATGAAGAATATTTCACTGCCTGGATGACTGTCAAGGAACAAAACAAGTGAGCTGAAATCCAATCCCACATAAAGTGGCAACTGACTTGAACTAATGCCCACAGAAAATACAAAATTGTTACTACTTGGACTGTGCAGAGTAGATCAGAGAGCACTCTTATTTAAAAATAGGTAGTAGTAGGCCTTTTATTGCTACATTAGTAACAAACACACCTTCAGAAAGACCAACCTCTTTCACAGATTTGTCTGTATGATGAAAATAAAAAAGGGAATTTTGAAAGATTTACATATATTGCTGCTGACAATACTCCTGGCATTTTCAACTATTAATGAAAATCTTTATTTAAAAAACCTTCCTGTCAACTATTAATTTAAATTCTTCATTACACTTGTATTTCATGGAAGTACTAACAAGTACTAATTCAGGTTATTTGGGAACAGTAGAAAATTCTTTATATGCAGTTCTTTAAAATGCCATTTTAGAGGTTGAGAAAGTAATGAAGGAAAATATTTTTCTCTTTTCAGTATTTATTGAATACTTCTGCTTTTTATTTCCCAACTGCTACAAACATATATATGTTTACTCATTATGAGGAAAAAAAGCAACTCTGTACCAGGCAGTCCTTTATAAAAAAAGATAAATAATAGTCATCAAGCCAGTATAAACCCAAGTATATCTCAGAGAGGTCAGTTGTGCTTAAATGTTTCATTCATGTATCCATACCACTTTTCTCCACCTAAGGAAAACAATTACTATGTGTTACTATATGTTAGCTAATTCTAAAGGGTTAGCTAATACACTAAATGAAGTTATTAAAGTGAATGGTTAGAATGTACAGTAAGGCTGCAAATATGCTTATGCAAATAGACTGAGGGGAAAAAAATAATAATTTTAAAAAATTATCAAAACCAAACAAGTCCTTCAACCTTTGAACTGGATTGTATTAGATCTGCAGGAATTAAAGCCATAATTTGCTATTCCCTGAATGACCACACTGTATTGCACTATAAAAAGGTTAGTGGAAATTCTTACCTAATTAGAAAATATGCTGAAGTCAGCAGGTGCTACATAACACAAAACAAATATTGATCATGACTGTCAAATTTATATTGTAATATTTAATGACAATGGCTCTATGATTTAACTCTGTATAACTACTCTCACAAAAACCCTGTCATCAAATACAGGTCCATCTCTTTTTTATCCCCGTGTTAGAAGCAAATGGCCACATAAAACACCTTTATTTATTTATTTATTTCTGATGTCCTAGCTATTGTGTTTGTATTGAGGCTTGATGCTTTGCCAATTATTCAGTTAAGAGCATTCTCTTCAAGAGAATAAAAGCTGATAAAATGTCAATAAAAATCCAGTGAAACGTCATTACAAGAGTCTCATAAACGTAACGTTTCTGGTACAGTTTTGGGATTTACACCTTGTGTTGTCCTTTCACAGAAGCAAACATGCACAAAAGCACTGTAATAACCTCTTGAAATCAGATAATATTCCAACAGCTCAGTTTGGCTGACAGAAGGGGCCTGGGCACAAGCCAAGAGGCCCAGGTGCACTGTGTCATGCCAGCATTTAACGCAGCCTAATATCAGATAGATGCTACTGAGAGAAAATACTCCCAATAAAGTACAGATAATAGCATGGACAACCACTCATTGCTAAATTACTTCTGCTCATCGTGCTTTGAGCTTTGTATTAAATTTTTTCGTCAAGTGGCAGGAATCACAGGGAGAAGTGGCTCAAAACTCCCTTCTTGTAACCCTGGATAAGGATCTATAATATTAGCCTTTCATATGATAATGGCAAATGATGCCCCTCTTTGAAAAAATTCAGGCTGGTAATGAAAGTCCTAATCAGATTGTTGTTGCAGCGAAGCAGGAGGTGAGGAGCTCTGCCCTTCTCTCCTTTTCCCTCCCCTTCCCCCACATCTCCCTCCTGTTAGCAAATTCCACAAACTTGACAAGATGGGTTAAGTCTTGGGGAATTTATCTTACATGAATTTCCAACAAAGCCCACGGATTGTTTCATACAACTGGAAGGCAGTGCTTTAATAAAAGCTGCACCACCTGAGGCATTTTCATTAAAGGCTCTCTCTAGACAACATCACAATGTTTGCATTATCATCCTACACCCCCAAGAGAATACAAGCACTACCTTTTCAGCAAGAGTTGATATTGTGTGTGAAGGCACGAGAGAAGATGATTAGATTTTGCTTTCACTCACAAAGTAACCGCTTGCAACAATGCTGTGGTCAGGATTACAATTCACTGAATTTGTGCTGCCCACCATTTGAACGGTGAATTGCTTTTTTTCAGGAAAAGGCACATTCTGAAGGTTTTAATAGTCAGTCACGTGAACGAAGATTTTAATCCTAACCAAGCATTATTCTCGATGACTGTACTATTTAAGCTATCTGGGCTCTTAACTAATGACGGTAATTAGCCGATTAGGACACTATAGAAAACAGGTGCAAGGCTCTGGAGTGGCAGCATCAATGTACAGTATTAAGGAACTCTGGCATTTAAAATGATTAAACTGTTCAGCTTGTTTAGCAACAGGAAACGCAAATCACTGAATTCTGAAACGCAGCGTTATCTCTGCGGAAAAATTTCGCGCGCACGCACTGAATGCACATTTAGAAAGGTTCACTGAGGCTTTCACCCGTTTCAGTGGACTCACCATCTGTGTAGACTTCTCTGCGCAGATGTCCTGGCTGGTGTTTTTGCTTTTTGGCAGGTCGGACCTTCTGTATTACAACAGCACTCATGTTGCTGTCGGTAGATACAGGGCTGGTGGGTCTGGGACAGTGCGATGCATGAAAATGTCTACGGCCTGCAAATGGTTATAGAACAATAGCAATTATTCTTCTTACCGGAAATAAAGACCTTTCATACTTTTTCTTTTCACATCAGAATGCTCTAGCTGTACAAAACCTAAAAATACACTGTTGGAACAATAGTAAAGCTCATCCAGTTTTAGAATGAGCTGTAACTAAATCGGAGCATTTGCTATCCTATCATTAGGCAGGCTGGCTTGGTTGCACAGAAATTATCCAGCTGCTTGGTAGCTGGTAGCTCCTGCCCCAGGAGCACAAAATCCATCAGCAGGCAACCACAAGAAGGATTCCTACCCAGCCAGTTTCTGGAAAGAGTAGAACATTTCCCTTTCAGGTTCCCCCTCCCCTAGCTTGGGCCGCACGAGGTCATCCTTGCCATAAGCAGAGCAAGTGACCAGCAGGTCTCGGGTACAGAAGTCCCTTCTGCCACTTTAAGTGAATTTTCAGGAATGCATTGAGGCTGGATAGCTGGCATTTTATCACAGATTATTTGCAGATGAGTATCACATTTTAAGGACATGCAGTCAGGCACACGTAACACCAATATATATAAATCATTGCATAACATGAACTTAACTGTTGCAAAAATATTAGCAAACGTATGTAAAAAGACCTTTTCTAAACATATAAGTCTCTACATATATTTATAGGAATTTATTTGTACAAAATGGATAAAATCCTGGCCCCGTGGGTACGAATGGGAGTTTTGCCACCTACTTCAATCGGTCAGGATTTCATCCAGAATTACAAATTACCTCCCCTCTCACTCTTCATGATGAACAGCTGTGTTGAAATGAAACAAAGGACTGTTAACTGGGAGAGGATATCAGAAGTGGGAGGAAGGTTGAAAATCTGTGGAGTCAGGGTGGACACAGTTGTGACAGAGTACCTCTTCTGCAGGTCTGGCAGTTTAATAGGATTGATTGTCAAAACATTCATGGAACCGCCTGAAACCTGCATGCCAGCCTGCTGTATTCTTTAGATGAAGTGTAACAATATCCACTTTGCCTAGTAAGGTTACTGAATATATCCAGTATACCTGTATATATATCCAGTGCTACTAGTATCCAGTATGCTGTAAAAAATACAATATTTCAAATATCATGTTTTATATGTTCAGTGGTGTTTCAGGAGAAAGGAAAAGTGAAAATGCAAACATATGCATAAGGCCCTGCTGAATATGCATACTCTATAGTTTAAAATTCAATTCATAACAGCTATCAAAATATGAAACCAACACAAAGCCAGTTCATCCCAATAATAAAACAATAAAAGCCTGAACAGAATTCCCCAAAAAAAAAATCCAGGGAAAATATGAATCTATAGGTTTACTATTTATTTGGACATTTCAAGAGAGAGAGAGATTAAATCTTCTCTTGTGACTGAAACATTCTTCAGAGTAACTGAAAACACTGGGAGCCTTATACTGGGAAAAGATAGACTTCTATAATCCTTTTTTTTCTCCCCCCTCTCGTTTAGTTCTGAGTACAAATCCACCAGCAGGGCTGGTGGTAATCTGTGATCAGTAAGACCAAAGAACTAGGAGCTACTTATGAAAAACACTGCAGAGAAGCAGCTTATTTGTACTGTTTCACCAAAACTCCTGTCCTGCCTCTTCCTGACTTCCAAACATCACAAGAACAGGAGTTCAGAAGGCGCCTGTGGACAGGTTCATTCCACAGTAGCCACTTTTTTGGTTCTCCCATGTCAGGACCCAGGACATCCCTCTGGCTGTCCTGAGCAGCCAAGAGCCCTGCCAGGGGGCTCAGAGACCCTGGCAGAGAGCCCAAGATGCCTGTGGTTTTAATTATGACCCGTGGAGCAAATTACCAACCTTAGATGAAGATCTGCAAGCCATGACAAATTAAGTAGAATGACAGTGAATTTATCACGAGGTGAAAAAGTAGATTTTGGGGTTTTTTAGAATGGAGGTTCAGGGGGGCAAGACAGAGGGATCTGGGGGTGTCCTGCCTTTCTTTTTGTTCTTCTTGGCCTCCATCTTCTGGTGTGATGTTGGCAGTTTTAGATTGGTTTAGAGTAGAAGCTCACTGTCTAACATAGGTGATAGGTATTGGAAAGCAATTGTAAACATTGTATATGTAGTTTTTAGTATAAAGACATAACACTGCCCCAGGGGCAGGCAGAGTGCCTCTGACTGTCTTGCTGAGTGGACCTTGGCAGGACAAGAGCAAGAATTTTATAGATAAGGAACAATAAACAACCTTGAGACCGAGAAATGAAGAGCTCTGACTCATTCAAGTGCCGGGCTGAGAAAAGAGACTTTCTAACTTTTCTCAGGGTCACTCTGACCAGCGAGAGACCCTGACACTGCCATGGAGCAGAGGAGCACTCACCTCCTGCTGCCTCGTGCATTTGCCTCCTGGCCACTTTGAGCCCGGCGTACTCGGCGGCTGCAGCCACGGCCTGTGCAAAGTCGGCGTCGGTGAAGAAGGATCCGTCGGAGGAGCTGACGCTGGAGCGCCCGCTGGAGATGTTGTCCTCCTCAGAGGCTGAGCCCCAGCCATTGATCATGGAGCCTGTCACGGAGCTCTCCAGATCCCCGACGCTGGAGGCAGGGGTCTGCTCCAAGCCACGCAGAAGGAGCCTCCTGTTCTGCATCTTGGCAACCTCGATATCCGCCTCGTCCTCCTCCTCTTCTGGGGCGTCGGTATCCATGTCAGAGACCAAGGGCCCTGAGATGTATCCGTAGGTGTGTGGTGGGGAGATGGGCCTTGGAGGGGGTGGAGGACTCACAGGTTGACGTCTGCATTAAAACACAAGGGTGAGAAGAATTGAAATCACATAACAAAGTCAGAGGAAACAGCAGATTGATGAAAATAGTTTTTTTTTATTTCCCAGCAAGCTTGGCTGGCCTTTTTAAATCAATCTAATTTATATCTGAAATGCTCAGGTTTGGTTTTTTAGTTTATACTTTTGCTGTAAATCAGAACCGACAGCTATGTAGCTTGAAATCTATCACAAAGAAATCTGATTTTTTAATATGGTTCGTTTATCACTAACTTTAATGATAAAGCTGTTCATTTTCCCTAAATAACACACGTAGAGCTAAGCAAAGAGTTGGTTACAGATTATATGGCTATTACAAAATTTATTTGTGCACCCTTGAGAGTATAAGCAAAAGAAATAACTGTAAACATATAGCTTGAAATAACTGTAAGCATATAGCTTGGAACTATCGATGCCAACAGATGCATCTATCCAAATAGATTGCTCCATTAGCATTATCTTCCCTCCACCCACCCTGGTGATTCAGAAAGATATGAAAAGAGAGACTGCAATTTCATTATTTTTTAAAATTGATCTAGGTGATGAAATAAAAATATTTTCTACCATATTGTTAGTTCTGGGCCTTAGGGGTACCAACATGCATACAGATGTATAGGTTAGCTAATTTTGATCTGAATTTGTCAGTAATGGTATCCTCAGCTTAAGGAGGCACAGTGTAAGATATCAGATCAATGTTCAAGATTAGTTAATACTTCACTCAGAAGTTCCAGGTAGCAACATTGTCAACAGTTCTTCATGGGGCCACAGATACACTCTTTAAGTGCCATTTGTCTGGCAGGAGAACACACTTTCTGCAGTAATGGTTCTCCCATTCTCTGCTGGCTGTGCTCATCAGGAATTCCTACTGCAGTCAGTTTTGAAAAAAATTTAAAAGTAATTTTCCTTTCTCATCTTTGTCCTCCTATTATCTCATTGAGAAATAGTGACTCTCATGGTTAAGTCAACTCTTTTGTATGGTTGACATGCAATTTTGGTTGAGTTTTTTTTATTTTAATAAATAGGAATGTACATTAATTTTGGAAAGAAATGTTAGCATGGAAAGATCTATGACTCTATAGGAAGAGACAACTGGATCCTACCTGGACTACATCATTACTGTTTGTCACTTGCTGCATTAAGTACTGATCAGAATGAAAAATATGGATGAATATCCAATAATAATTTTATAAAAGCACCCCCAAATCCCCGATGCTGTTGCTGCCTGTAATCTGTACCTGCTTCGACTAGAGACCTTGCCCAATAAAGTCTTACGGCCTTAATTTAAAGCTCTTGTGACAAATGTCCTTGTGATATATTTGTCTATTCTCTAGGTTTTGGTATAAGAAGACAGGCAACTGGTTACAAAATATGTTAAGGTTCTTGAAAATGTAGTTTAGCTGCCAACCTTTAGGGATGGGCTAATTGAGAGCAGCTGGTTCACGGGCACACAGAATTAACAGTTCTTCTTTCCCTTTATCTGATGCAGGTTCTCAGTTTCACAGTGACATTGTCTCCTATCTCAGCTCTGGGTTCAACATGATACCACCTGCTATCCCACTAAATCTTTAGTTTTTTTCTTTGCTTTTTGACTCTTCCAGACCACAGGTTTGTATATCAGTTTGCTGTATTTCCAGCAAGCTCACCAGACAGAGAAATATTACAGTACACCCTCACCACCACAATCCTATTCTAGATGCCTGGCTCTGTCCAGCAAACGAAATAGTACCCAGCAGAACTATGAGTAAAGCTAATAAAAAGTATGACAAACAGCATTTCAGGCATTATTTTCACTACACACCATCTACCATTTCACTATATACTGTTTATAAAACACCCAAAATCAATGTGGAAGGGCACCACTTGGAATGTATTCCTAGTTTGAAAGTATTGCCACACCACATTCAAACAGGACCCCACCCATCCAGAATGGGTTACTGCTGCTGAGCACAGGACACCCAATTCCTCAACAGCAGCCCTGGGTTGTATCAACACCATCAGATGGAACAGGTAGCCAGCCAAGCCTTACAAATCAAATAAAGAGAATTATATGACTACTTTAACTAATGAAATGGATGCAGCAAAAAGAAAAGAAACAACATTTGAAAAAGTAAGATGGAAAAGACAAAATTAGTCACTAACAAATTCTAAGATTTTCAGCAAAGCTAGATTTAGCCATTGTAGGAGGGACAAAATAAATACACATTTCATTTTTTCAGTCCACAAAAAGAGTAAGTGGTATGGCCTGGGAGCTCAAATTGGAGCATCCTTCCAGCTCCTTCTGCCACTAAGTTTTGATGGCACTGATGGTGACCTACCAGGAGTCTTTGCATTGAGAAACTTTCTACTTTCTAGACAGCTACTGGCTGGTTATACATATTTGTGTACATCTGCTCCTGTATCTACTCCATTCTGTATGTCAGGACACATGTCCCAGTCTCCAGAAAACCACAGATTCTGGAAAGCCACTCATGACTATTGGTCACTTAGCTTTTCCCCTTTTCATTTGTGTCCACCTAGCTTTACCTCTCAAATAACTCAGAAAATTTAAGTGATTAAAATGAACACTTCTGTGGACCAGCATACCAGGGCCAATGGCAATTACAGGAAATTTGCCATCCAATAATGAAAAGAGTGATTTTAAAGACTCAGGAAGATAAGGAAGAGGAAAGGATGAAAAGATACACAGTACAAGTGTTACCATAAAGAGTAAAGGAAACAAACCAAGGCAGGTCAAGTAGGGGGACCTAAAGAAAAGCAGATATAGACCCCTTTAAAAAAATATGTATAAATACTGCCTACTTACAAAATGGGAACTGTAAAGATGACCTAACTTTTAAAAAACATTCTGGAAAATAGATCTATAAATATCCAATAACTTACATTGAAAAATCACAGCTCTACAGTCTAATTAGAAAAATCATATAAATTTCATTGTAAGAGGCTTACATTTTGCTAAAAATAGAAATTCCACATAGCATGCTGCCAGTAAGTTTATATATTTGTGGCAATAAACAATATGTGCAAACCACTGGAGGAAAAAGATAATAAAAGCCCATCACTTGGGATGGAAAAGCTGTGCCTTCTTAACAAAAGCCAAGAGATGTAAGCATCATACATAAAAGGGCTCATTCAGAATTCACTGTTTTATGGGAGAGAAGCTGTGAGAGTTTATATGCAAAACAGTTGTAAAAGCAACTCAGAGAAGAAACAAAATTTCCCTGTAGCAAATATCTGTGTTTATTAATGTTGGTCATTCCTTTAAATAAGGTTAGATGGAAATGTTAAGAAAGTTTTGCAAGCAGTAATTTCCTGTATTAGGATTTATGAGAGGAGGAAAATCTATAGGTTATAAAAATTATATATTTATATATATTCATACATATTGGTGACAAGTTAATTGCACAGTTACTGTGAAATAATGCATGCTATTTTATGGTAATAATGCAGTAAATCTATTGGAAACAATGGAACTGTAATTATATGGTAAGCTGTGCTAACGATACCACTTTAATAACCTGATGACTGTGAATTTAACTTGTGTCAGCATCGTACATACCCTAAAGTGATATACTGCATTTCTTCCCATGGTAGAATAACAAAGCAACTTAATTACTTATTTCTTAGGTTAAAATAGTTCTAGCATCCTGGATTAGAAGTTAAATAGCAACAGAATAATGGGGAAATTGTTGGCCTCACTAAATTCACCAGGAATTTTCAGTGGGGCTCGGATGCCTCTTGTCACATCTCTCTCGCTACATTTGCATTCACACACCTCCGGTCAGGTTGGTGTTGTGTGTGTCCCAGATCCTCCTGACAGTCCTGCAACATGGGCTGGAGTTCTTCCTGGGGAGAGGGGGTGAGGGTGGCAGTTGACTGGTGGCTATAGGAGACAGCGGCTGGAGAGGAAGCTGCTCCTCGGACAGGTGGAGTAGGACCTCGCTCATCTTCTTCCTCTTCCTCTAGCTCATCCTGCTGCAGATACATCCTTGCAGGTGGCACAGGACAAGGAATTTCTTGGTCATAGCTAAAATTAATTTTTTAAGAAAATAAGGACTTAAATTTGTACTATGTCATTAGCATATGTGATACATGTATTAACAGCCCAGAAACAAATCATTGTTCTCTGTGCCCTTGAGAACAGCTCAGTAAGGATGTGCTGAGTGGATGCACACCACTGTCACTAAGTGCTCTCCAAATTGCCACACTGCAGCTTGACCAGCAGCACCAGAACAGTGCTGGAGGAAGGTCTCACTGCCAGCTCGTAGGGCAAATCACACTTCAATTAACTGGTGGTTAAAGTGGGAGGTGCACAACCTTACCCTTCATCCACTGAAAGACTGTAATCTTCACTGTTGCTGTGGGGAGGAGGATGTGCTGGAGGGGGTGGGAGAAGATCTGCCCAGTTCATGCCAGCTTGCTTGGGAGCCTTTGGGGTCCGAGCACCCTTCTTGTGCCCTTGACTCCCTGGGAATAAAAAGCAGCACATATTTGTCATGCTTTGAAGTCCCTCCTCGCCACTAGCTATGAAAACCAAAACAACTTCAGTCCCTTCCCAGATGCTCTTGCATTCTTTGAGAATTTACTGTTTTGCTCAGTTTGGAGCAAATTGGCATTCCTCCTTTTTACCCTAGTTTGTGCTTGTAGCCTCTTTGTAGAATTGATCGACATTTTAAGTGCTTGAATAACCAGGAACTTTACATAGCATGGAAAAGACACACGGGATACAAAACTTCAATTTTTTAAATAAACAGTCAAAATGTGATAAAACCATAAATGAATTTTACAAGCAATGTCATTAAGAGTGAGCTTCCTACTTCTGTTAATTACATTAAAGATTATCATCTAAAACAAATGAGCTGTAGACGTATTTTCTGAAGTGCCTTTATCCTATTTAATTGCCAGAACCTAAAATACAATATGATACAGATATGATCTATTAAAGTTCTACTGTTGCATTAAGTCACTGAATATAGGTAATTTGTACTTGTCCACCGAAACATTTTAGGCACAATGAAATTACTACTTTTAGTCTAAATGGCAGGTGCAGTTGAAAATAATTGCTGGAAGAACTAAAATAACAGAAAAAAAATAAAGATCGATGAAGTATTTCACAAATGTTTTCAACTACTATTACTGGAAAATTACAGCTCATAATAAAGCAATGCAGCTTCAACAGTTCAAACAACTGTGCATAAGACCAATTACTCAGGTGGTAGCAAATTTTAAGTTTGGACATGGCTAAGATGAGAACTGACTCAACCATTGTTCCTTGCATATATACATTTTAATCCTTCTTTGCTATTGTTACATCTTTATTATAGATAAACTCCTTTTATGTAGATAAAGTCACTGTGATTTTGAGTATGTTTTAGGATCATTCACATTTCTCTCTTAAACTGAGGCATGATTTTCTATTATCACAGTAAAGCATTATACACATGATTAAATGTACTGCAGAGAGATTTAGGAAGGTTTTTTTTTCCACTTCTGCTGTCTCAGATTTTCCACTCTTACTGACAGTAGTTCTGGTAATTATCATCCCACATGAGCTGCCAGATACACATGTTTCAGCTATGTTAAATTGTTTTTGTGGTATCTTAGTATGACAAGCAAGACACTAACTATCCCAAGGCGACCTGCATTCTGTATCCTAACCACCATGATATATACATGGTTCAACACAATTAATTTATTACTTTGGTCACCTTCCTTCATTCCTGCTGGAGTCCTTGGCATAGGACTATAAATTGTCAGGAGTTATGAATAACCCTAATAGGTATCAGCATGGAGAACACCACCCTCTCATTTTTAATTTGCATGGTTCATACCCCTGAGATGTTTCATGCTGCATTTCAAGTCTTAACATCACTGAACACAGGCTCAGCACCACATCCTGATCTTTTAGACCTGGGAATGGGCAAAAGGCTATCTCCCAGAACAACACAGCTGAGCAGCTGGGAGAACTGGGAGCTGTTCTTATCTCCTCCCAGCCACTGAGAATTCAGATCATCCAGAGCTACAGCAGGGCTCATCAACATATTTATGTCTCTGCTGTGCCTCAGTCAGAATCAGTCAGGACAAAGCATAGGTTAGGATTAAGGCAACTGTACTATCAAAGAAAACAGCAGAACAGAATAGGAAAAGTCTGCACCTTGATTAGTAGATGTAAAGTTCAAGGCACTCGTAACTGTGGCTATAACTCACCCTGAAATTGATTTGATGTAAATAAACACAGCCTAACTACCACACTTACAATAAAGCCCCAAACCAAGCCTATGTTTTGACTCTGGTTTAGCTCATATAGAGCTAAACCTCTACCAGAAATCAAACCTGGAAGTGAAAAGGGTATACTACAATGATAAAACATAAATTTTGAATTAAAACATATTCTGTGGTGTCAAAGTACAGAGTGCACAAAAAGCTGTTTTGTTTCAAGATTTTTATAAAGGACTTTTAGATCATTTGTAGAGGAGATGCCAATGACAAACAAAATTTAATTATCTACCATCTATATCTAAATAATGTACAAATATAATTTTGACATATAGTGAGTGAAACTTATGAAAATTTTATGTATGCCTGAATGCGTTTTTACTCAATGTAATACATGGGTTTAATTTACAAAATGAAAAACTTAAAGCAGAGTTCTGTTGGGTATCACTCAACTGCTGTTTATCTTGAGCTTGCTCATGAATTGGGTAAGTAGATCCAAGAGATGAGAAAAAAAGTCACTAAAGTACAAAGAAGGTGACACATAAATTAAAATACTTTTTTTTTTGGGGGGTGACAGTTGGAAAGAAATTGCTATAACTTGCCCATCTGGAAAACACATTACCCAGTACACCATCAGCATCAGGAAATCCAACCACTATTTGAGTTCATGACTTTTACAATTTCAGAAAATCAGTTACTTAACTGACACATTTGGATGACACTAAGCAATCCTGAGGATGTAACAGAAATACAGGCACCTATTGGGACAGTTTTTGTGCTTTCCAACATCTACTCTCTGTGGATTCCTCCCCTTCCTCACTTCTTCTCTAAGCCCAGTAAATATTGCTATCCATGGCTACATTCTCCAGACACCACAAAGCCTAAGGCTTGGAGAACACTGCAGGTACTCACCAGATGTACTGCTGCCTCTGTCTGAGCTGTTGTAGGATCCACCTGTATTCTGGTCATAAGACTGGTTGTAGGGAATAGTTGGAGCAATGTTGTCATTTACTCGGTAATCTGCAAGTTTAATGGTATGGTTAATGCTGCCCTTCAGGAACACATCTACTTTTATATACTTGCTTTATAACACAAAGTAAGATCTCCTTTAAGTAGTGAACTAGAAACAACTTCATCTTGTGAAGGAAAAGATCATCCTCCAATAGTGTTTTATTTTTATCTTGCCTCTGTACTGTAGGCTTAGGGGAAATAATGGGAATTTAGTAGCTGCACAGCTAAAAAGGGAGTAAAATGGAATTCTGTGCACAGGGTTTCCACAAAGCTTCTGCAACCATCAAGTCTCAATGAATCTACCTATTTATTTGTCTACCTATCACCTGTGTGAGCATCCTGCATACAAATACTGTCACCTTGATTGGTTTTCCATGGTTTCTGCCTAATTTATGCATGCAGAGCAACCAATGGACTGCAGTAACTACTTCTGGTATTTCAAAGGTGACACACCCACATAGGAGTCAGCTCTGTAAGACAAGGGCTGAATGATCTGCTGAAGCAACAATGCAGCTCCAACTGAATTTGGCTTACAACAGGAGTCTTTGTTTCAGGTCTGCTGGCTCCAAGGATATTTTTATTTACACTGGATCATGCAGGTTCTACAGGCAGGGCCTTTTTTGCTAATAGCTGTTACCATAACTTTGCTCTCTAGTTCCAAAGCACTTGGTATACACTTATGACTTTTAAATCCAGATCTGGCAACCAGATCTGTGAAACTTCATCAGAAGTAAAATGTTCATCTGGCAGAACAATACCCTTGTGCTAAAAAGCAATTACAATTCACAGAGAACAAAAAGGAGGTAGGTTACTCTTCATACAGCAAATAAAACTGCATCATAAACAGAACCACTGGACATAAAGTAGTGACAATGAAGCACAGCATGTAACTCATCAAAACAGTTACTTCCCATCACAAAAGCTATAGGTATAATCAGCAGCAAGATGGCTTTGACTTAGGAAATGAGAAAACCGAGATCAGAATATCAACTCATAAAATAGCAAATCAAAACAAAAATAAACAAAACTAAGAATTCAGTTCCCATCTGCTGCAGAAATGTTTGTGATAATGTAAGCATAGGAAAAAGAGCAAAATGATAAATTTCACACCAGAGTGTATTCTGTAATAGTTTCTCAGCCTAGTTGCATTCCACAGACCACGCTGAAGCCCTACATACCGCATATGTTTACACAGAGGATAAACAGTAAATCAGCACTCTGAAATATGTATATATGACTGTCAGCAGACAATGCTTTAAGGGGGCCTTTCCACACTGCAGTATCCTAGAGAATATGCAGCTGTAATATACACAGTTTGAAAGATGCAGTATCTTCCAGCACATAAAGACCAAACATGTTTTAATTCCCAAAGAGGTACGTAATACACAGTTCATGAAAGAGAACAATTACAAAAAATACAGCTTTCACCCTCTAGTAAGGAGCCAAAACACTTGAATTTTCTTTTGGCATGTTTATGTCAAGGGAAGGTGTGACATTTAATATTGCCCTTTGAACTCCTCTGTGAGTAGATGGGTCCAGTAGAGAAATCAACATTCCTGTAATGAAATGTCTCTTTTTACTGGATCACTTATCACTATTCTATCACCCGAGTTACAACCTTGCAAAAAAGTTCCAAGTTAGAATGGGTCCAACTCCTAGGGATACTGTTTTGCAAATCAGGTTATTAAAGGAGGTTGCATGGTAGCCTGGAGGACTAGAAAGAAGAAATCACATACCTATTTCTTCCAGCTCCCACACAGTATATTAAAGAAACATGCCTTCAAGGCCTCAAAAGCACATTCTGATATTTCCCGTTAGCACTGAAATCAATTTATTTTTAGCTTCTGGATCCAGAGACTTCAGTCAGGGTAACACAGGAATTTAGTTTCCAAAATTGTGTGCGGTAGCATTGCCTCTCAATATGAGAACTGAAGGCTTGCTAGGAACAAGTCTAAAATGAATTGGATCACTCCATTTGTGCCCCCAGTGTACAACACAATACAATTTTACAGAGTTTGATATGCAAAATTTCATTCGTTTACATGAGCATGTAGATTTAATGAGTCTCCATCCACAACTGGGAAGAGTAGGTTGACCTATTTAAAATTTAAGGTAGAGTATAATGTGACTACCATGCATCTGGCTTATGAATAAAATATCTGGCCTCTGTCCTAACCAATCCCTTAACTACTATTAAATTTAAATTAATCTCATATCCACAGGAAATGTATTTTATTTAACTTTTTTCTAAAGACACAGCTTGTTATTTTTCACAACAAATTCAATATCAGAAAGGTTATTGTGGTGCTAATTAACTTTCTGACACTGCAAACAGTGTATTTCTGAATCTAAAGAGGCAGAAGCCTAAAAGCACTGCAGAAGCCTGTAATTGCTGAACCTGAAAGCTTTAGACTCCCAGAACCAGAAGGTCAAAACTCCTCTGACGCCTAAAGAGGAGAAACAAGCTAAAAGCTCTTCACCTTTGTTTAATTTGTTTTGCTCCATAATGTTGTACTGTATGGGTGGAGCCTCTTGCTTTTGCTGAACAGAGGGTTTCCAGTGTTTCTCATTGGTGTCCCCGCTGCCACTGTTAACATTATTGCTGATACTGGACTGGATGAGCTGAGTGGTGGCATAAGGAGTGGGCTGCCCAGGCTGGCTGACAAATCTTCCGTCCTTTAGATTGGGACTATTGAAGGTTTTCATCTCATTGATTTTGTTGCTGAGGTCCACGTCCCCATACACAGTTGGCTCAGGCAACATCAGGTTTGTCTGCTTGTTGTCCAGCTGATTGTTGTAATTTGCTATACAATCGGCTAACCACAGAGGAGAGAAAAGAGAAAAGGTCATTCTGTTCGCCCACACCAGACTTTCCATGAAACCCCCTCTAACATTTCCTCACTGCACAACTACATGGCTTGAATCCATGCAGCAGACACACTGAGGCAGAGATAGTGCCATTAACTATGTAATAATTTACAGAATATGATTTACCTTATACACTACTGCTCCAAAAGTAGGGTTCACTGTTCTGATTCACTGTAAATTCAGACCTGCTGAATTATATCTACAATGACTTACCTTGCTGGGCTTTTCCATCGTGGCCATATAAACATTCATGGTTTTAGACATTATTCTCATAACAGTATATATATTCAATCAGTAATTGTGATTAAAATCAGTTGCATTGCAAGGGAAATTCAACCAAAACTTCACAGCAGGAGTAACTAAATAAGACCTTCAACTCATGTCACCTCAACAGTACCTAGACACTCTTGTATTTGTGGTAAGAAATAGACATACAACAGGTTTTCATAAAACAGACTTAGAAATGATTACATTTAAGAGAATTAAAGAAAAACAGTACAATGTAAAAGGTAACTCTGTGCCCAGTAGCAAGTCTTTATTTGATCATTGTTTGCTTGTACAATCTTATATTTTAATTTGAAACAAAAAAGGCAGAAAAGCATTCTGGAATTTTTGCTGATTTTCAGTTGCTTGGGATATTCCAAAATATGTAATAGCACAGTAATACATTGTCTTGTATGCTAAAGATATTTCATATAAACAGCATTAATTAATTCTTCTGACATTTACTGCATCCTGAGACCACCACTTATTGCAGACAGTAAATTGACATGTGCTGATGCTCTGGCCACTGCATGAAACAGTGTCCCTGCCTTGCCATGTTCTCTTCCCACTGCGTGACACGAAGCCCACATATTTTTTTCCTCTCCACATCCAGTCCACTGGGAGAATACTGAATGAAGTAAAGTAGTCTGTGGGTCAGCAGTTAGAAGGCTTAGTAGAACCAGCATTCAATGATCCTTAAGCAAAAATTCTCATTTTCCAGTTGATTAATGCATCAGTAATTACATAACACTCACCAGGAATATAGTTTTCCTCTTTTAAAAGAAGTGGTATTTATGCTAATGAATTTGATTCAAAATCCAAAGTCCATTACCTGTATCCACAATGAATTTACTGGAGAGGATGGCACGTCAAACTACATACAGAATTCAAGATTTTACCATTACTCTGAATGAAACAACTAGCAAACATAGAGGATTTTCAATTTCAAAAACATTCCCTAACACATACATATTTTTAGAGATATATTACCCGAGAAAGGGGAATAAAATAATGCTTGTGTAAGAAGACCACCAATCCACATTTTCAGTGACTAAGGAACAATATCAGAACATGCCACATAGAACTTATCACTGCACATTTCATGCCCCCCAGCCTGTGGGTTTTTTTGAAGGCTTTACTGTTTGATATATTTTTCCTTCGTATGTGAGATGTTTTTACTGCCTCTGTTATTTATTGCTTCACAGTCTTCAACTTCTTGATTTCTAGAGTTTAAATGTTTCATTTCTCTCACCTACTGCATACTAGTCTTTCTTCCTTTCCAAGTCTATTGTATTATACTGGGCAATAATATATACAGTATATTCTTCACTCCTGATACCTCAGGCTTTGTTACAATATCCTTGCAGAGTCATTTAGAACATATGTTTTTACTTCCTTTCATTTGCACTACATCTGATTTGTGTGTGAGGCAATATAATCAATACAGTATATGCAGTAGGTACATTTTTTACATAGACACATTAGAATTCCTCATAACAAGTACTTAAAACTGGTTTACCTATACAACAGAAGATTTATCTAGTTAGATTTTTTATGGCATCTACTTTTGAAACAGTTGGTTCCCATTCTGTAGACTTGGAAGAGAGTGCTATACTTAAAAGCAATTAAAAATGCAGCTACTTTGCATATTCACAGCTACTGAGGGGATATCCATCGCTGCTGCTTCAGAGCATAAACCAGCCCACGATGACAGAATTAAGAATATTTGGCAGAATTTCCAGAAAAGAAGAGACCACTCTGAGCACATTGTCTGACCCACAAGCTCTGAAGTTCTATTTGAAAGGAGGGGAACACTTTGCGACAGAACCAAGCTTAATATGAAAGCTAAAATGAGGGAGAATCCACTGCAGTTCAATACAAGATGTTATAATAGGTTGCAACCAAAAAAAAAAAGGTTTGCCTTCTCTTCCTTTTCTGAGTTTGTTATTTACCAGAATTGCTATGTCTGCCCTTGCCACAGTGAACTATCCCTGAATCAAAAACCTTTTTAAACAGCTACTGGTGGACGTGATATCTGCAGCCAGAGCGAGAGACAAGCCTCTAATGCCAAAATCTCACACCTTGCTCTGAAGCAGCTGGCACTGGTCACTGTCAGACAGCATTACTGCAGGAGATGAATTGCCATTACTGCCACTCATGAATTACCAGCCATTTGAGCTGGTTTCACATTAATTACAGGAGGTAATACTGCTTGGCACTTATGCGACTCCACGCACTCCCCCTCTGGATTGCTGGGACATGCTACTAGCAAAAACCAGCAAAAACCAGTAGAGATATTTGTAGTGGAAAAGACTTATTTCATTCCTCACCAGTAACACAAGGTTAAACCAAAAGGAACCTAAGGTCTGTTTAAAATAAAATGTGCAACAGTTAGCATATTTGAGATGTATTTCCTCAATGTCTTCCATAGACCTCACGAGGTTTTATTCCAGAGCTCTCTGAGTCCTGCTCAAGCTCCCAGGAACTACCACTTAACCCAACATTTTGCAATTGCTTTAATGCTTTAATGTAATGTTTTTAATGTTTTAATGCTTTAAGTGTGTGAAGTTAACTTTATTCACACACCCTAAACAGAAGACCAGCTATCCAATTTTGTTCCGAATGGCACTCAAAGTGAAGTTCTGAGTGTGCCAAAACAGACTGACTTTGTTGCAAGCACTGTAGCAATGTTTTATTTCTTGCTTCCCATCACATCCAAACCAGAAGGAAAACCACATTAGCATCATTTTGGTCTTTCTCCTTCTCCATCCAAGCAACAAGGATGTACAGAACATTGACCAAAAATGACCTTATCTGCTCTATTCAGAAGCCAAAATGTATTAGTTCAATGTGAGTTTTGGCAGTATTGAACTTCAAAGGGGCTCCTTAAGCCTGCTACAACCATCCAAATAGCACCAAGAAAAGATTCAAAAAGGGACCAAAAGCACAATCATGACATAGAGGAGACACCATATTAAGCCTAAAAAGCACTGAAAATGAAACCCAAACAAACCTGTACACTCTCTCAGGTATTAGAAGCATGTATTCTGTAAAGAAGGTTCCTTAGCAAGGTAGAAACAAATCTAACCTGGTCGACTGTACGTTGTGAGGTTGCTATCACTGTTGCCATTGCCAGAGGTGCAGCAGCTGATGGAGCAGTCATTGTGATTGTTTCCTGTGTTAGGCCAAGTATCTGCTAACCATGGCTGAGTGGCTGGTTCACTGATGTTTAGGAGTCCAGGCCTGTAAAAACAAAGCTTGGTCATTTCAAAAATTAAACAAAAGCATTTTCACATTGCAGTGACACTCTTCCCAAACAGTGAGATGTTACAAAATAATACCACGTACCAAAAGGCTTCAGTACTGAAAAACTTAGCTTGATTCAATTATTTAGCATTTTCAAGTCTCCTGTCTAACCTGTTCCTTGCTAAATCACTCAGGAGTGAGCAGTCAAGATCAGCACGAGTTCATTTTGCTGGACTACACTATATTTTGGTGTGCAACATCCACCTGTCACTTTGGTTTTCATTTTTTAATTTTTTTTTCCTCTTAGGAGGTTGTACTTTTATTTTTCTGCCCCTTCACCCTTTCTTAAAGAAAGCAAGGTAAAAAAGAGGAAATTGGCAAGTCAAATAAACAAAAAATTCACACGTGCAAGCAGGATGGATATGCATAAGTAAAAATCACATTTAAGTGTGAATATTCCCAAGTTCTTGGTTATTTATGGAACAAATTCTCCTCACCATCAGATAGTACTACTGTGGTGCATCAAAGGGAACAGCAGATAACAGAAACCTCTGTGGCTTGGGAGCATTTGGAGCTCACTAAAGACGCTGAGGGGGTGCCACACATTTGTTCATGAGAAAGCCACTCAACTCCTAAGAGAGTTTGAGGTACTTGGGAATACTGACCACCTGAAAAATATCCAGATATGAATGCTGCATGCTGGCTGCATTTGGAATAAACTGTATTCCTGTCATCAGCATTCCCAGTCTTCCAAGTTGCTGAATTTTTGTAGTGACTGTGAAAGTCTCTGATGAATGTTCTGTAGAATTCTTGGTGGCTCTTGAGTTTTCATGCTAACAATGCAGTGGGGCATGTTACAGTCCCACACAATTTAAAATCGCCTTTGATAACTAAGGTGCTTTTAAAAAATGGATAATTTTAGCTACTGTCACATACACATATATGAAAACAGTCCCCTTCTCTTGGGATTTAACAGGCAACTTTCCATTTGAAATAGTGCAGAAACTATTTTCCATAATATTAGATGTGATGATCTTGAAAAATAAAATATGCTAATCCTCTTAAACTGCAAGTTGAAAATACAAGCTGCATGCAGTTATTTGTGGGGGATAGAGTCTGTCAGTGCTGCAGGCTTAAGTCATAGACTTCGAATGACATTTAAAAGATCTATACATATATGTGTATATATTTCTGTACTGCATATGTCATCTGACAATTTAACATAGGAGGTGATGAGGCTTGACTTGCTGTCAGGCTTACAAACCAGCCAATATGCATTCAGTAAAGAAGCATTTTAAAAAAAAACTGAAATAAATATACAGCTGTGTAGACCTGTGAGCAGGCCAGCTGATTTGAAATTCCCTGCTTTTTTTTTTCCCTACACTCTGCTCTTACAATGAACCTTCACCTCAAGGCATTTAGAGGAGACAAAGCATCCCAGAATGTTTCAGCACTTTAAAGATCTGTGTACTGGTTTGCTGCACAGAGAATTAAAGATCCTTTGTTTCTAAAATTTACTTTGCCTTCATACCTGCTGTCATGTAAGAAATGTGATGTGATGTATATAAGCATATGAGAATTCTACTAATTGGAGACATTTAGGCAAGAGATGCTTGCATTACAGATCCATAACCTGGTGATGGTTTGAGATCATAATTTCCAAAGATCTTTAACCTTGGCAGCAAATTTCTTTACTCCCTGAATTACTGGACAGGATCTGAGGCAGGGGTGGACAGAGCCAAGTGGCTGTGTGGGTGCTGGCTGGAGTCTACCCAGCACAATTACCATTACTCAAATCCTGTCTAGAAAAGGGATTGCCACAGAAATGGGTGTTTTTTCAGCATCCCACAAGTGGGGATTATGTTGAAATATATCACTGTGACATTTTGAAATCTGAAAAATGCTTTAACATGCTCACATAACTGTACTTGGCAAAAATGCTGAACCTTTCCAAAACACTGCAAATATAACGTAAGGGAGTGAAAACCTTAGGTTTGGATATCAGAAGATAGTTTCATATGCAAAAATAACGTTTTGGTTTTTTTTGTTACATTGCAGAACTGTGTTTCATATTCTACAAAATAAGTTACATCACACAGGCTGTCAATGCTGTATATGCAAATGAACAAAGCCAGCACAGATGTTTGCACCTTGAATCAATTACATTGTTAGAGTCTGGCCCTGCTGCTGAACACTAGGACAGTAAAATTGAAGTTGATGCTCTAGAAGTACCAAAATTACTGTGCACTATGTAGACACTGGTGGGTTCATTTCTGTTCTCTGTGTGAGAGTGCTTCATCTAGCCTGTGCTAATGGAAGAGTGAGAAAGCACAGTGGCACAAAGAACACAAAAGATGTTAGCTGAGTATCTTTTTGAACAACTCTCAGGGAAAGAGGGTTCATCCCTCTTCTCTCCTATTTTCTCACTCTCCTGTTGTAAGGACAGCAACCCAGTGATTACCAGATTTTTTTCCATTTAAAAATCACATGGTAACTGTTCTAGAAGCTTCTCTCCATGCTCCTGTGGCCATGAGAGCACAGCAGCACAAAGTGCTGGGCAGAGATATCTGCAATTCCTCATGATATGCCAGGTCCAGCTGCAGCAGGAGCTGAACAGCCTCACCTCTGCACAGCACTCAGGTAGACTGGGAATGCTTTATTCTATGCCTAATCTTCACAATTACCAAATTTTTGCATGGTCTTGCAAATTAGGAATCACAAAATGCCACTTATGAACAGGAATTGTTACAGGACTGGTGCCCAGCTGGTCTCTGAGATTTTAGCACTATTTCAGCATCATGCCAAGTCTTTGAATGTGACCTAGGAAAAAAATGGTGCGCTGCTAAAGCACCACTGCTCTGACCTGCCTTTTTGCTAAAACCATTATTTTTCTTCCTGAAGAAAACTTTACCCCTACAGAGGAAATGTAAATTACTGTTTTCTCCATGGCCATTCATTAAGTAATAACGTAAACCCAGTGAACATGCCTTAGTTAAATCCTCAATCTGGAATGAAGCTGGTTCTCAGAGGGAGTGGTTGCAAATTTACAACCTGCTTCCCTCTCCTTCAGTGCTCCATCTATTTTAAGCAATGCTTTAACTGTTTTGCCTTCACATAAACATTTTTTTCCTTAAGTGTTACCTTATAAGCCATTTATGTCTTCAAGAGTTTTTACCAATAAACGTTTTCTTTCTCTGTAGTATTTGTGAAGCAGCTATATTTCTTGATCTTCATAAAGGCCACGACTTAATTACTTTTACTCCCTTAATCAGGTGGTAAGCCAGGTCTTTATTTTGAAGTTAAAGCACTCCCTCTGCTGCTCATTTTTTGAGATGCAGTTTTTACAGGTTAACAAAGCTGAAAATATTTCAAATCATGTTTTGGAAGTCAACCTAAAAATTCAAACCATGTACCCTTCTCCTAGACAGAAAATATATGGCCAAAATGTATACATTGCTATAATGAACTAAAACTTATCTAAGCAAGTAATTATTCTGCCATCACTTACAAGGACAACGGAATTCCTGGAATCCTTAAATTTATTTGCACACAATTTATACCTATAAGAACAAAGCACATAATTACCTGCCTCCACTGCTTACGGCCTCTCCTCCTCTCTGATACGTTACTGAAAGAGTTAAAAATAAAAAGAAGGAAAAAACTTTAAAAATCATACAAGACTCCTTCAATAAGAGTATTTACTTTGCCTTTGTTTCATTTTAGCTAAGACAATAATTGTTCATTGTTTATACATTAATTCTGAGTCTCATTCTGCAAGCTACTGCCTTAAATCCAAGTTTAGACATAATACTTGTGTTGCTTGATAACTGCTAGTCCTAGCCCCAACAGGGTTTTATATTTCAGTTCTGTTCTGAACACACACACACACACATGTATTGCTAAAGAAAGCAGGAAGCCATACATCAGGTTGAACTTATTCTTAACATAACTCTGCTGACTTCAGTGGAGTTACTCTGTGGAAGAATTTAGGTCATATATTTATTTCATGAATGGCTGGATGTTAAAGCTTTGCTCTACCTTATTATTTTGGCAAGATTAAAGAGGTATCATGATTCTATACCAGACCTTACTTCCAATGTAAATAATGGCTCTTTGCAGCTGAAGCTACTGCAAAAACAAATGCTCTTTCTGAATGCTACTGCAATACACTCAGGGAACAAGAACACCCTAGGAGTCCACAGAAGCTGCACATTTTGTAACAACTGGATTTATAAATTATACTAAATAATACAAAAATTCAAATATATAAATCTTGGTTAAAAAACAGTCTGGCAGAAAGAACACTTTCTAAATTAGAAGGAATTGTTTTTTCTAGCATTTCAAAAGTATTCTCCATGAACAAAGTGGATGTCCACATGCATTTGTTTGTTGGTGTGGATTGCATATCCTTCACAGGAAGCAAGATGTTTGAGAAATTAGTTTTTAGGATGCAAACATCCAAGAAGAAACAGTGCTATAAATTTTGCAGGTTTACATCAGATTTGGCAAAGGGTTAAGGAGACTGGCTCCTTGCATATGCTGATGGATTCTACACTTTCCAGCTAGGAATGTACTGAAAACAAGCAGCCAAATTCTGCTCTTTAGAAGAACTCCAAACTGGGAGTCTGCAAGAGAGAGATAAATGCTGGCAGTGATTACAATAACAGGATTAAAACGTAGGATGCATTCCTACAGGTAAGTCTTTTACTGTAGGTAATGCTAAAGAGGGGAGCCAGGTTCAATTTAAAGTCAAAGCATGACTGAGATTCTGGATTGAAAACCAAGGATTTTTTTCTTTTAAGTGTTTTACATGCTTTATGTTTTGCTGAATTTCTTCTTTAAAAATCTCAAGGCTATTTATTTTCCAGCTCTGACACATCTTAAGAAACCCTGATATTTTCTTTTAATGTTAAGAATCCATTGGAGAGAATAGATGTCAGTTTCCAACCTCTGCAGAATTTCAGTGGCGTGCTACGACGGAGATTACAACAGAAGCCCTCTGTTTAGCCAATTAAAGTAAGAGCAAAATAATAAAGAGTTTGAATTATTCTCCACTGAGGCACTCAAAGGCCTACAGAAACATTGAGGGCCACTCTGGCTCATGCTGAACAGGAAACAACTGCACTGAACAGAAGAGGCTGGCTTGTGAGAGCAGGCACCCTCCAGTTTGATGAACAGCACGTGGGGAGGGCTGACCCAGCTCAGCCCAGCCTGGGGGATGAGTGCAGGCACTCAGGGCTGGCTTCTTCTGTGGTCCAGCCTGAAGGATGCAACTCAGCTGCTGCACAGAGCCCACATCAGCACAGATTAGGAGCTAGCATTCCCTGGGAAACTTCCCAGAGCTGGGCTGGGTGGGTTTTACCCTGCCTGGGTCCACACGTCCTGCAAGTCTCACAGGTCTCTTGTGAAAACGGAGGATTTCGAACAAAGAAACAACCTGGCTGTTCACTCAGGCTAAAGGAAAAGCAGAACACCGATGGGTACAGAATGTGTTGGGTTTTATCTACTGCAGAGGATGAACTGCTCAGCTGCCAGACTGTAGGACCCACTGAAGGTCAGCTCTACAGGATGGAAAGGCTCTCATGGGCTTTGGTGGGCTATGGTTCAGATTATGTAGTATTTTGCACATTTCTAAACAAAACAAAACAGAAAGTGATTTTAAACTCACGCTGAATTTGAAATGCACTTCTTCTTAAGCTGAACAGGATCATGATTTTAAAATTTCATAGCAAAATACAATTCAAGGCAGCAGATTTGAAATGCACTTCTTTTTAAGCCGAACACAATCATTATTTTAAAATTTCATAGCAAAATACAATTTAAGGCAGCAAGCAAAGAATTCTAACTGCTGGAACACTTTGATTTTTTGTATCTTCCAAAGCAGACAACTCTGAGGCCACTGGATTAATGCAGATTCAGAGGAAAGAAAAGGAACAAATATTTCACCAGCTATAATCTCACTGCATCTCTTTCAAGTCAGCATCTGGGCTGTGCTAAGTCATTCATCCTCCACCAGAAGCACCTTTTGCATCTCTAGATGTGGGAGGCCACACTACTCCCTTGGAATATGCAGGAAAAGAGCCCAGGTTGTACAAACTGACAGGATCATGCTACAAAATGGCATGCTGGCATGGAATGGTGTGCTTTGAAATCGTACACACAAATAGAAAATATTGTCAGCCACAAAGCAAATGCACACTACTCAGAGAACAAATAATGATACCTGTCATTAATGACATTGCTTAAAAAAACCCTTCAGAACAGCTGGGCTGGTTGGTTATGTCAGAGAAAGAGAAATAGTACCACAAACATGCTTAAGTAACAAAGAAGGGGGGAAAAGTGCAAATATATACCTGTTGGTGTGAAGGTAAAAGACGGGACTGAAAAATCAAAACAAAATACAAACTGGTTATTAAGCTGAAGAGAGAAAGGGAAACATACCACATTAGTATAAATCTAGCAGACAGCTGAACATAAAACAAATAAATATAGCTAACCCACTAGTTCAATCACATTGATATAAAAATAAAACTGAAATTGCAATTCAGAAAGAAGATTGTCTCTGCAGGTACTATTCTGAAAAAAAAAAAGGCAAAAAAAAGCAAAAAGCTTGGTATTCTATTGTGCTCCTGAGGGGACGAGACTGTGGTTTAGCCTTTCAAATCCTTCTCAGTTTGGTATTTTAAGTTGGTTTTTTTTTTCTGAAAATCCTAGCACAAACAAAACCCCCACACTGTTAATCATTCTAGAATGCAGAATGAAAAATTCCTTAACAAAGCCTTATCAAGGTCCTATTGAATCTTATCTGCAGTTCACTAAGTAAATGCTCATTACACTGAACTAATAGGCACGTTTAAGTATTCAGTAAGGAAATAATAATCATAAAAAGGAACAAAGAGAACTGCTGTTTTACTGCCTCTGAATCAAGAATGGCACCAACTCTCACTGCAATGAAGACACTAAAATCTACTGCAGCAATTAATTTTTGTTTTCAGAGATGAGACTGTTATACAGAGTACTATCTTTCTTTTTTAAATAATCACCAAAAAAAAGAAAAACCTCCCTAGATGTAACACCTTTCTACCTTCCAACCCTTGGCTTAAAGAGGGAAAGGTTAACAACGGAACAATGACACTGCTTGACAATCTTCTCTCTCACAGCTACTATAAATCCTCTTTGGATCAATAGGGTCTCTAATCCAAATACAGAGCAGCAGCATCTGCTCTTCCTATTAGCACATGCTCCCCCTCCTGTTGACAAGACAGTATCGTTTTCCTCTCACTGATGGCAGAACAAGGCTACCACTGCCCTTTCTGATCTAATCACAGTGAAAGGTAACAGAAACAATCAAATATTCACTAAAAACAGCCTGGAGACAGAAGGGGATCAGTAAACCCAGAACAGAAATAAAAGGTTCTGGCTAAGAGAACATCTTCTTAATCTTATTTTTTTAAGAACTCTGAAGTTTGTGGGGACTGCAGTGTGTCTTGTAGTTGTAATTTAAGATACACCTTATTACCCCCTTTTTACCAAGCCAATTTATTTCCAGGGATATGGTACTAAGAAAAAGAAAAGAAAAATGGAGTATTTGGACATTTTAGGCTCCATTTGTAGCAAAGCCTTTTTATCTTGGGAATACCATAGTATTTTCTTTGAGCTAAGCCTTTTCACATAGTTAAGTTTAATTTAGTTACATTCAAAATATAGAACCATAGTAACAAGCTTTCATTAAAACAGAACGGGCATTTAAACCTGAGCTTGATTCCAAAGAGAATCAAGAACCTCAAAATAATTTGCAATCACAGGGACATGAAAAATAACCTTAAGCTACTGTCTCATTACTTTTCTGTGAGCTAAGGACTAAACCTAGTTTTCTTTCTTAAGGAACTGAGGAGGTTCAACTGAAAGAAATCTTATTGCTACCACATGAAAGAATGACTTAACTCTTAGAGCTTCTATTAATAAACTCTTCCAAGTGGGTAAGACTGCTAGTACAGCATGTATGTGTGGGAGTAGTGAAGTATTTTAACAGATGACAGGCCTGAAGCTAAATATAAAAATAAATAAATGCAAGACTGAAGAAAGTTTGGGCTTGCAGTGATGACCTGATGAACTGCAGAGTGGCAAACTACTTTGCAATTCATATTTCACTAAAGATAGGTTTTGTCTTTCAAGAATACTTGATACCAGAGATACATACCCTACTTTTCTGTACACTTCCATTTAAACTCCCCCCGAATGACACAAAAGATATTTTTACAGATATTGAAAAACACAGCTGTTTTGAACAATAGCTGATGTCACCGAAGTAAGCATTTTTAAGGACAAATTGTATGCCTTTTGCTTAATCATAGGTACTGGTGAAAGCACAGTGATGTTAGTGTGATAGAGCTGTAGAAAGGCAGTGTGGCAGCATGCTATTAGTAAAACAAAACAGCACAGGCCAGTGCAGTGCTACGTGGGGAGCTGTCCTGCCCTAAATCCCAGCAGAACACAGCCAAGGGTGCAATTCCTTCCCAATTCCCTTGGCTGCAACTCCACTACAACCACTGTGCCTGGAGCCCACAGTGAGCACTGGTACTTCAATAGCACCGAGGACATCTCAGCTCTGCAACACTCCAGACATATTTCCATGTTTCCACTCACTCATTTGCTATTTTTAGCACTGCTTCTTTTACACAGCAGCGTATTGCTGCTGTTTGAAACCATTTGTGTTGGATTTGCCTGTCTTGCCCATAACACATTCATTCTTGGGGACTGAAGAATGTAATCTCATGACACCTTTCATATACAAAGATTTGTCTATCTTTTAAACCTTGGCCTGTCTTCTGTTTGCTAAATGTCAAATATAACCCTTCTAGTTCTTCAAAAGCAGGATCTCCCATTTTCTGATTCATTCCAAAATTTATAGTTCTCACTCTACAGTTACCTATGAGGTATTCCTTTGAGATGTAATGAACTGTAGCTCATTGAATTCAGCTTTAATGTCCAGGCTTAACCTGGAAATTATTTGATCTGGAGGAGTCAAGTTTTTATTCCAGAAGATCTTCCAGGTAGAGATTTTAGTTTTGTTTGTCAAAGAGTATACTGAAAAGCACTGCTTTACCGCTGACAATGAGATATATAAGAGGTATCAATAACACGAAATAACATGGAAATAAGAAGTGCTTTAAGTTAGCCCCACTGCTGCCATTCTAACTAAACACAGATGCAGGATGGGATAGCCCCAGAACTCAGTCCCAGCCAAGGGTCTCACAACAGCATTTATGAAAAGAGTCTTGGAAAGCAGACTGACCATTGTGCTTTTGCAAACAGCCACACTTCCCCCAGAACAGGAGAAATTCAAGTACCCACACCCAAAGTGTTACTGCAATGGACACCACTGTTAGCACTCCCAGCAGCAGGCAAAGCACTGGATGAGGGGACATGGAGCTGCCATCCACTGCAGATGGCTCCTCTTAGCAAGGGCACCCTGGAAGCTCCTGCCTTAAACCCATCTTTAACTTTCTCATTTGTAGGAGTATCTTTATAGAAAGCTACTCCTGGTATTCAGCTCAAGACTTATGCTCTAAAGCCAGACTTAGCACATTATGTAAATATTGCTGTTCTCTGCACTGGCTCCTGACCCACACTTCATGAAAGTACTGAAGCAAGCTGATAATTCCTTTTTTGAGCCTGAGAACAAGAAGAGACTGATGACAAACTAAATAGGCAGCAAACAGGCATTCAGCAGCCTGTTTGCTATCCTATTTCAGACTAAAACAGGTAATAGGGCACCTTTTCTGATACCAGCGTAGGTACTCGTGAGTCCATTCCTCTTCTTCCTGTGGCGATACAACCAGATGCTGAAGACCATCAGGATAATCCAACAGGCTGCACCAATTCCAGCAATAAAGGCAGGCTGCTTTACTACATCAGAAATCTGCTGGGCTAAACTGACTTGATCTTCTGAAGACACGGGGTTTCCATGAGAATCTGAAACAGAGACACCCGTAACAGCCAATTAATTTGAATGAACAGCTGTAAAAGACAGCATGAAAAGAGCTGACATAATTGCAGTCCAGTTTCCCAAGGTAAAATCCTTAAGATTGCTCTTGAAAATCTCACTTTTACAGGTCTAGACAAAAGTGGTATGTTTTCTGTACAAGACAGGTACCTCCAGTATCACTGACTTTCGTTTGCTCACAAACGCTGCTAAAATCAGGCTACCAGCTATACAAGTAAAAAGGCTCCTAAATTACAAACCTGTGGACTGCTATTTTTTTAATTTTTCTTTCATTTTAAAAAAGAAACATCAGCTTCAGAAAATTATTCAGAAAATCAGCAAAAAACACACCAAGTGAGAAAAAGCTCTAGTATGAGACATGAGTAGCAATGTGAATGGGTACAAGTCAGCTCCCCAAACTTCCACTCCCAGAACTGACAAACAGTTACAAATTTAAACTGCATTCACATAAGGCTGGTATTGAGGAAGATATTTTAATCTAGCAGTTCTTGACAGATTACCTATCTCTCGTATTACACAGTCTAATGTACTGCTTGCAGTCTCTCACTTTGACCTCAACTAAAAAAAGATTGAATATTTAAATGACGTAGAAAAGTAAAACTACAAAATAACCAATCCTGCCCCCGTAAATATGGATGAAAAAGCTAAAGGATAACTAAAAGATGATTTATGAATTGCTAAAAAAAAAGCCAAGGAGTTTCATTAGTAATGAACAAGCAGTGCTTTTAAAACCACTTTAGCCTTAAATATCCCACATCAAAATAAAGAACATGCATTTTTCCACAGACTGTTAATTATTTTTTTCATAGAGACAGCACCTTTCAGAATTGGTCTTTTCTGCTGTTTCTTACTGAACTTTTGCAGGAACCTTCTGGGAACAGCAGTAAGAAGACTCAGTTAGTGACCAAGCTTTCTGACTGAAGTGAAGCAACTCAAAGCCAAAATTCTGCCTTCCTGATGCTTTACCTCCACAGTGAGTGCTCACTGGAAATTTCATTACTGCACAGGGCATGGGCAAGAATTCAAAGCCTTTACTCAGAGCGGATATTGCTTTACACATTCCACAGCTTGGTCTTTGAAATACCCACTTTTACTCCTGTATAAATGCAAGAGATAGGTGCTTTATACTATTGGTAGGGACATCAAATTCAGAATGAGAGATTAGTGCTTTAAGGAGAAAGGCGCTGTTATTAATTCTATTAATATGAACTACATAAGAAATAAAAATCTATTTGCTTAAAACCAGTATCTTTTCCCTATGAACTGAGCAGTGAATGGAATTTTTTTATGATGACAACTTGCATTATGCCAAAATAAGCCTACATAAAATATAAGAAACTGCAATACAAACAAGAGATGGAATCACAACAAATTATTTCCTCTGGAAAAGGATACCTTTTTGAAAGGAAAAGGTTAAATTAGTAACAGCTTCTCCCAGTGAAGGATTCCAGATTCCAGTTTCTGCGACCTTGAAGTCAAATATCAATTCTTCTCAGAAATCACCCCCATCCTTGACTGCTACCTTATTGGAAATTTTATTTCATTTTTCAGCTCCCTTTATCTTCCATGATACTAAGTGCACTGCCTATCCTAAAAGTTCACCAGGCAGACTCATTTTTTTCTTACTAATACACTCTTTGTGTCTGCTGGGTTTATGGATTTCACACCTATTTGTGCAAGGTTAAGATGGGTTGCTTCAGATTTTATGGAGACAGCCAAGTGAAGTTCCACACAAGTGGCCAGATGGGCTTAAATGTATAAAGTACACTGTGACCAATGAATTAAAGCTGTCATCTCATCTTTTGTCTCTCTGCAGCTGAGGCCATATTAAGATATGAAAACTTGTATCGTCAGTCTCCTTTTCAAAATGAGTAATTTCTGTGGTTTTAAACAGCTACAGTCCCTTATACAACTTAATGGAATAGAATAAAACATTTATGGAGAGCCTCTGGTCCTGAATAAATAAGAGTGATAAATATTCTTTTGTCTCATTCTTAAAATAGATATTTTAAAACAATAAATCCAGGAGAAAAAAATAATCACAAGCTCAAAAACCAAATAAGAATGTTTTCTAAACATGTCAACAATTCAGTCATACAGAAACACAGCACTTTTATACACAGTCTGCATTGCTCAGTCAACATGTGTCTGAATATTATAAAATCTGGTAGAATCTTTGACTGTTTATTATCCTAATTTTAAATTAAGATTAATTTCATGCTATTATTTTACTTGCAAGTGTAAGAACAGCATAATAATGAACTTTCTTTTAAGAAATTAGGACTCTGGCACATTGAATATGGGTGGGCTGTTAGAGCCACTACATAAGCTGGTATATACCTATGCATATGGGAAAAAGAAAAATGCATCTATGTTCACATACAGTCAAATAAACAGCATAAGAGGAGATGGAAGGGCTTTCCAGAGGTCACACTTGACTACATCCTACTCCTCTTGTAATTCAAAATTAGCTAAATATAAAGAGAATGAAGTTTAGTGACCTCCTCACCACTAAACACTTACAGGAACATTATCTTGGAAGTCTTTGAGAAGGGCATCTTCCCTCTCCCTAATAGCCCAGTGAGATCCTGAATGATCAGTCTTGGAAATAACTCTTGCACTTAAAAAAAAAACCTAGTTTTTCTTAATCCAAGGAAATTTCTGGAACTTTGACTGATATATCAGTGGTTCATAATGAACATTCCTGTTCCTGCTTGCACTCTTCAGGGAGTTGTGCCAAAACAATAAGGGAACATAAACATTCTATGGCAAAGTGCATCCCACTGCCAGAGCAGAAGCCCCAGCATTTAATGGACTTGGAAATGCCTCTGAGTTGTTGGAGCAGGCTGATCCCACAGCTCCCTGAAACCAGCATATTATCACAGTGACTCATCCCTTCTTCTACCCCAAGATAAGAGCTTGCTTTTTAATCACAGATAATGTTGCTGTGGCTATTGCTCATAAGCTGTTTGATTTGAATGTCTTGAAGTTCCAAGCTTCAAACTTCAATGGAAACTAATTAGAATTTACATAGAGAAGAACTGGAACCTCTAATCCTCTAGTGTTAAATATTCATATAAATAATAATAATGTGAAAACTAACATTTAAGTTGCTAAATGATAAATAAAAGATTAATATCCATTTATTACTATAATGCCAAAGATTCAAAAAAGACAGGAAATTCCAGGTTCAAAGTTGTGAAAGTACCTTAACTTTGCCTTGTGCAAGTATAACCAATGGAATGGTACTTTTCCATATGTATGTCTCATTCAGTATACAAAATGTACAAACACTGAGTAGGAATATATAAATGGTGTTGACATTGTCAATTCTAGCAAATACAAACTTGCAAAACACCTGAAACCTGTAACATATTGTTTGAGTGTTATCTCAAATGTATGTTCATGATGCAATATGAAAACTATTTGGTGAAACATTACCAAGGTAAGAAGATGCTATTTTGTCTCCTTTCTAGATGTATGTTTCCCAAACTGAGAAAATATCAATTGTGCACTTCAGTCTTATAACATACAGCCTGAGGTGACAGCACCAACCTGATTTGAAAGGGTTTGCTGTGAAGGGTATAAATAAAGATTACTTTCTTAAGTTGTTTGCAGACCACAAACAAAAAATATCAACGAAAAACCCCTCACAACTATCACACTCAAAGTACCTTTAGGGCTGACAGAATAATAACCTGAAGGCATGCTAGCTAGTTCACAAATCACATCTCCTAAATGCAGCAGTTAGAATAACAAAGATTCAATGAGACTTTCTTGTGTTTTGTACACTCGAGACATCCTCTGTTTGAATAATACACTCAATATTTATAGTAATTGTGCAGACATCTCTTAATAAATAACTGCATACCATATATTCACACAAATTATGTGTTTAGGAGTAACATTAACTGCAGTTGTGGGGCTTCTCAGAGCTGGTACCAGAAACAAATACATCACATGTTCCAATGTTACTACTTACCTGTCAACAAGCATAGGTAATGCTGCCAAGCTACCACAGGCAGTATCCCATCACTCTACAAAAGCTAGGCTACAGATCAGCAAAACATTTTTTGCTAATTCTCATCTTTCTGCACAGAGCATTTTTGTAAACAATGCCTTTAAGTTACATGTTGTGACAAGGAAATAAAAGGTTCTATTGAAATTCTGCGATTTTGTTTCTCCACCCCACATTGTTACAGGCATAATATAGTGAGCTGTGGCTAGGTCTCGTGAATTTTTTTTGCTTAACACTAAAACTTCTGCAGTCTTTCTTTATGTAAAACATATTTTCTTTTAAAACAAACAAACAAACAAATAAACAAACATTTTTTTCAGTCCTTGGAATTCCACAGAAAGCACTAAAAGCTCATGCAAAAGCCAAGATGCAAATTCAGAAGCTTCATGCAAGGTGTTTTAAGGAGACATATAATTTTTCATTGGATCTCTCGATTTTATGAATAACAAGCAAGTTATTTCGTTGGCTTGTCCCTGGTGGCACGGGAAGTCTGGGGTACCACAGCTCAGTGACCTGCTTCATGTCAGCAGGGACGTGGAAAATGAAAGAGCTTGGAGATTACAATTTGTACCTGTCTTTGTAACAGGTTAAGTGTGTGCACAAGGTCATTTATCACAGCTCAGCTGATGCGTGGGACTGCACTGCACGCCTCAGCTCCTGGGGAATCCAACTCCTCCTGTCCTCCCCTCTCCTTCTGGAAGGCTGCCCTGGAAAGGTGACACTTCCTCTTGTCACACACCCCACTGAGGCACTGCCCAGGCATGTCCCAGTGTCATAGACCTGGGAGCATCCCACACAGGCTCAAAGAGGAGACCCAGCCATGGCCCACTCTCATATTTTTGTGTGAAAAACACATTATAAGGAGACAGACATTGGATTTTAATGAGAAGTTCTTATTTAAAAAGTGAACCTCAGAATCACACAGTATATTCTGTTTTCACACATGGAATTCCTATTTATTTATTTTTTTTTTTTAATGAAGGATTGCACTAATTCAGGCATCAGGAAAGGAATAGTTGGGAGCAGGGTCAGAAATATAGTAACTCGAAGCTGTCACACAGTTCTTAGAGCACATACATACAGCATGTCAGGACTGTTTCAAACCTTCTACAAAGAGCATCTTAGTCCTCTTTCCTCCCCCCTCCCTGGCCTCGCTTCCCTTTCTCTGTAACAATGTAATTTATTGCTGGTGAAAAGTGCCAACTGATGACATCAACAAATTAATTTTCTTTCTTCAGAAATCTACCCAAAAAACTCTGCTCCACCCCCGCGCTGGGAGCACTTCTAAGAACTAGGAATCCAATTCCTTGAGGGGGCTGGAGAAGAACTTGCATCACAGGGCAGAGTTGAATAATCTGCAGCCATTCTCCTACCTGGATGATTTAGGTTGCTCTGTGCTACCAAAGAGTGCTAACACTTAAATTTAAGCACTAATTTTCAGCAGCCTCCTGCAGTTGCTGAAAGGGTTGTGGCACCATCTAGATATTTCATCGTTCTGTTTCTTGTTGCATGGATCTCCACAAGACTCCTGTCTCCACATCTTTGCCATGTAACAACCAAATTATGGGATTTACTAAAATACACCTGGATTTGGCCATGCCACTTAATTAGAGGCAAGCAGTGAAAGCAAACTCCAACCATGGGGAAATATGTGCATTCTACCAGACTTGCACGCCTGAACACCTTTCAAAGTGTGGGATCTCTTCCTGTTTTCTAACATAGTAACAATAAAGGCCAGGAACCCAGAAGTGGGCAAAAACCTTACCCTGACAGTCTGATTTGTTTCTTTTTCCACTTCACAAACCTCAAAGCGATTAAGTTCCATTATAAAATTCATGTTCATTTATAATTTGCTTATCATCAGACAAAAGGGGGAAAAAAGAAGTGGTTATGGAGTCCTTGGCTCTGAAGCTTTGAGGTTATCCTCATAAACCTCACTAATGCAGAAGTTTCAAAACCTAAGCCATATAGAATAAGCTTGATTTTGACTGGCTGTAGAAAGCTGTGAATGTTAGCTGGCTGTAGTGAGGAACAATCCAACAAATAACTACATGGCTTTCCTGCAATAACTCCATACTAATGGAAGACCATACAAGCTGTGTGCAATTTTATTGTAAAATCTCCATCAATGTAATTGGGAACCATATATCTGTCTAATTTAAGTAAGCTAAAGATGGCCTTTCTTTTAATACCTAAGGAAATGTACAAGTAATTTTCCATATTAGTTGCTCTGTCTTGTTTTCACATGCTCTTAATTATAGATTTTTAAATACAACAAGTGAAATAAGAAGGTAGATCTACTAATGATACAGAGACAGAGAGGACATAAAGTCCAAAGCAACATGCTGAGCTTGCTTTCATAATTATACACTGTAATGATAAGGTATTTTGCTCCAGGCATACCATAAAGCAGCATATGACTATACTTAAAGTTACTTTAAATAATCCTCAGCTAACCAATAGCAAAGATGCATTTTTCCCAGAAGCATCCAGGAGCAATGTCCCTGGTCAACATTTATGACAGCGGTGTTTGGTGTAAATGAGTTTAGAAGGTCAAATTTTAGTAAATTATTTGTGTACATCTTTTTCCCTGTACTCAGGTTATTTACTAGCTTTCACACATAGTTGATATTTATTGTGCCTAATTTTAGGATGCTTGTTTTTTTGCTTCAATAATGATAAAATGTGGTCAAGACAAATTACATCCCTAAGGTGGATCAACACGTGGTGATTCATACTCCCCTACAAGTTTTCAAGGGTGAAAATTCACTTTGAAAAGTCAACAACTAAAAAGCACTGTTGAACTGGGAGATTTAAAAACACCCCTGTGTTGTTTTAATCCCACCTTTAGAATGCAGTTCTAAGGCAAGTTTAAAAACCAGAAATGCCAAACCCTGCTATTCCTGAGATCAAGTAACACTATCTATTTCACTTGTCTCCGAAGTATTTCTGGTGCCATAAAAGACGAAAGCAAACAAACAGAAATCACCCACACCAAGAGGCAGGATTACCAGGAAGCTCACCTAGCTGGATAAACTGGGGATCGCTTTTCACCCCAGGTCCTGCCCCAGTGCTGGCAGCCACTTCCACGCTGTATCGGATGCCGGGCACGAGGGAGGGGATGACCACGGAGAAGGTGGCGCCATCCACGGTCTTGTTGATGTGGTATCGGCTCTCATTGCCAAGGCACCAAACCTGCAGGCAAGCAAAGGCAAGGTAAGTGCTCAAAATTCAGCTCTGAAGGGGAAGAAGAAGGGAAGTTGACACATTCTTCTCTTCTGGGTGAAGAAATTTACACTTTTTCACTGTTCTAACATCTGCAGTTGTGGATTGCTGTCCTTGCCCCCCCATGAATACTGAAAAGACACTTCTTGCTCCAATGAGCTGCTCCAACTACCACCATTATGTGGCTGCATTTCTCTTCACAGAGAAAAGCAAGGCACAACTTCCCAAAGATATTTTCTGAGAATCGCAGTGAGGAACCTCAGAGAAAGAAGAAACAATTCTTATCTCATTTGCTGCTCCTGTATTGTGCCAAAGCAGAATGCAATATGGAGATTGCTTACCCAAAGTGATGGGGTTTTGTTTCCTTGACCGGTCAGGGCCAAGAGCATGTGCAGACAGGTGGTGAGAAAACAGTCACAAAATTTTGTTCAGTGGAGTTGAGTGCTTGTGCAGGTTCAGTTTAGGTGTAGTGTAATATAGTATAGAATAATATAATGTAATATATTGTAATATATTATAACATAACATAATATAATATAATAAAGATAAGATAAGATAAGATAAGATAAGATAAGATAAGATAAGATAAGATAAGATAAGATAAGATAAGATAAGATAAGATAAGATAAGATAAGATAAGATAAGATAGATAAGATAATATCCTTCTAATATCATAGAATCAAATGCATCATTTCCTCCTCTCGTCAAGGGGTTGCTGCTTTTACCATACCATTATTTGATGAGTTTATCACCATTCATTTAGAGTTCAACAAGTGCTAATTAAACTACAAGCACAGAAGAAATGAGGGAAGCCCCACAGCCAAGAACTGTTCACATAAACAACAAAGTAAGAGCGTTCAGTTAAATGAATTTGCAATTCTCTTCTTCAGGAATTATGTGTCACTCAAATGCACAAGCAAGTCTTTCATCACATGACATCTTAAGGGAACTGATGTCATGCTGGAATCCAAATGGTTTTGGTTTTCCTTTTTTTTTCTTTTTTTTTTAGATGGCAGCAAGGGGCAAATATTGAGTGATATGCTGTTGTCTAATTGAGACAACGGCATGATATCAGATCTCACTTTTTGGTTGAGACCAAGATACAGTTCTAGTGACTTCAAATCACAGCTTCATATATTACATCAGTGACATTAAATGGCAAGGAGAAACAAAATGATGAGATATCTTTATCTCTTTAGGCCTGAACCACTGATGTGGCAAATGCTTTTAGGAGGATGGCTGAACTCCCAACTGCTATTCAAGGTGAAGTAGTAGCTAATCTACATCTGCTAAAAAAAGTCATGAAGCTGTGCCTATTTCCTTTTTGTGCCTTTTCCACAAATGTTTTGCTCTACAAAGAACATCTATTCAGAAAGTTAAATTAGTTAAATTCAATACTTTATCTGTAAAGAAGCAAACTTGGCTGAGAACAGCAGCATATCAGAGCCTGGGCCGATTGTACATGGGAGGGAAGATTCTGCTTTCAACATATGGAGCTCCAAAAAGATTTAGTACCCAGATAGCTGCTTTAAATCCCTGGTGCAATTCTGCTGCTGTGGAGACTGCCAGGTGAGGGGGATAGACTTTCACATGTAGAACAATTGCTACAGCCCCTTCTGTACAGCTCTTTCTGCCTGGACACTGGAAATTTTATCTCACCTTCAGGACATTATAAAGACCCTTTTTCCTCCTCTGGATGCCACGGACTGCAACAAGGCTAGTGGGACACTGTGAGGATGTGAAATGCATTTTAAGTTCCTTTGAAATTGAATCCCAGCACAGGATATGTGTAAGTGCTGCTGCAGAGCAGGTCAGAGCACATGAAGGGAATCTCTTTTTTGTGTTCTGACACTACATAGAGACTGTTTCAATCAGTGCTAGGGGTAACACTATTACTAATACTGCTCTTGAATCCTAAAGGATGGGCACAAAAATGCTCTTATATAAATAAGAACTCAATTAAGTGAGGAACAAAAGATTCAAATCTACATTTGGACTTAAGTCAATTTCACAGGAATTATTCCTGCTACCTTGTAAAATGGTGCATGTGCAAACAATGAAACATTTATTTCATTATGAACTTGTAATCATGAACTACTAATTCAGAAAAAAAAGCTTCTGTTTTTAGGCGCTCAAATACATGGAGAAGTGCATGAAACAAGAATGTCAGGTCAAACATTAAGTTGCTCAGTACTTGCCACCCTACATTTGACTGTATACATAAATAGGCAAGTGAAAATAAACCTTTAGAATGTTATAAAAGAAGAATGAATTCACATTATAACAGACATGTACGGGAAGAGAGAATTAGTAGAACAAGAGAATTTATAACTTTGTGTTAGGGAAGGAAAAAATTACTTATGCTGTGAATTTGAATTTCTGGGGTTTTGTGTATGCTGCTGACAATTCTTCAATTAAGATAGTATCCTTCTTCCTATTTATTTTATCCTTTAATTAAAGTAGGTACACTCTTGCCTTTGATCTGAGCTGCTGAGAAAATAATGAACTGCCCCACATATGCATACTTTTTTTTTTTAATTTTCTGAGAGAAAAGAGAAGATAGAAAAACAAAAGGGGAAAAGAGAAAATTTCACAAGTCTTCTATTTGAATTTTTTTCTTGTTATTAGTTCTTAATCTAAAATCATCAGTTCTGCATTTCAGTAGTTTTTTTGACAAAACCAGTAATTACGTATAGCACCTTCAGTAGGAATGGCATATATATTTTCACAGATATTTTTTTATGTTGTTTTTCTGTCCATGGTGAAAAGCACAAAGGAAAACAATGGCATCAATGCAACAAATACAGATGCAAAATGTGCCACTGTGCCATCTACTGCTAAATAAGCACTACAGTGTGCTTGCTCCAGCACCTGGGAACCTGTCACCTCAAAATCCTGGGATTTGGGAGGTGGGGTATGGATAATATCCACTCAGAAATGTGAATTTACCGATTTTTATCATTGTTTCATTGCAACCTTAATATGCTTCTGATGCAGTTTCTTGTTTTAAATAATTCTCAAGGTCTGACTTTAAATAAAATAACTTCACAAGTATTTTTTCCAATTACATTGTATTATATATATGAAACTAGGTCATAAACAGATTTTATTTTACCAGTTGACCAGGTTCTGAAAAGGGTTTTATTATTCTAAATTGACCATGAAGCTTATAAATCTCTTCCCTTTCCCATTTTTACTAGAAGAAAAAAAAATCAGAATGAATTTTGATGGCTAGGAATATAGGTTTATAGCACTGTGTTTAAACCTAAAAAATAGCCAAGACATTCTCATTTAAAAGATTTTCTCAATAATGTGCATTTGAAGGGGACTAAAACCAAAGCTCCTGCTCTTCCATGGTTACAAAGCTTACTTGATATCTACATTTAAAACATCACTAGCTTGCTTAGGAAAAATAAACTTCATTTACTTTGCTATGTAAATTATCACCAAAAAATTTGAAATGCAAATACAGTATGTGTTCATAAATGAATGACAAACAATAAATATTTTTAATGTGCTTTCAATTTGTCTAAAATTAAATAACATAATGAGAACTGTCTTTGGAAGAAAAGAAAAAATTTCTATGCAGGAATAGATTTATTATCATAGAAGCACATTCTTTCCTTGAAAGTTTTCATTTGTTTTAACTACCCAGTTATGCATAATTTACTCAGATCTTAACACTGTTAATTATTATCTCTGAGCTTTTCAACTCATTAAGCCTGTTTATATTTACTACCTTGGCCAGTGTCTTAGAGTCACAAAGTGGTTCTCAAACAGGTATGATTCCCTCTCCTCCTTGTGTGTGCTCTTCCCAAGTCATAATGGAGGCAAGGCAGGAGCTGTTTTAATTAAGTGTTGACCCTTTGCTTTGATTTATGGAGGCTGTTTTAATTGCCTGACACCACCTAGGCAGAATCACTAAAAAGATGGAGTTTGATTCAAAGCTGTGACTTTCTCTCCCATTTTCTCTGAGTAACCAGAAGATGGAGCCAAGCACTCACGAACAGCCCTTCCCTCACAACCTGGCCACGTTCCCTCTGCCAGGGGACCCAGCCGTGCCAGCAGTACCTTATATTCCTGAACCATCCCGTTCTGGTTGTCCTCAGGGGGTGGCTGCCAGGTGACCACGATTGCTGTCCCGTTCCCATCGTTCTTAGTCACTGAAACACTCTGAGGTGGAGCGCTGGGAGCTGTTTGTTCAGAAAGAAGAATTGAATGGTTACGTCTGTCACACCCACAAGTGAATTTGTTCAAGTGGAAGATGCTTTCTGGGCTCTACAAATGCAATATTTTCTGCCCCACCCATCACTGAGGGCAGTTTGTGTCCACAAGATGAAGTGATATAGAAGTAAAATGTATGACCCAACAACCAGGCTCTGAGTTCTGCTGTAGTTTTGCTGTCCGGGACAGGAAAAGTAACACTCGAAATTGTACTCTCAGGTATCCATTACCTGCATGTCACAGTTCTGGGCATTGAGCTCCTCACTGGTCTCAAATCAGCTCACCCAGGATCAACAGTTTTGAAGAATAAATCTTATATAGTCCCCAGTCTAAATCTCAGTTCCTCTAGTGTGTGAAAAATAATGAGTAATACAAAACTTACTAAAATCTCGACATAATGTGTTAGTATTAACATATTTATAATAATAATAATTTAAGTTTTGAATTTGAAATAATCCTTCTAAAAAGTGGATGCTTAGCTGACACAGTATGAATGCAGCTATGCATACCTTTTGAACCATGTGCAGCAATAAACTGGAGCTACACAGCATTTCAAGTGGGGGAGGAAGATAGCAAGGGAAAGGTTGCACATCCTAGCAGAAGCACCAAAATCCCTATTCAGAGGCAACTGGCCACCTTGCATACTTATCATGCCTGTGCAGCAACAAAAAGAAGAGCTTTATGAACCTTGTCTTTTTAGCACATGTATGAGATGGAAATACATAATTTAGTCCACTCTATCCGTTGCCCTCATTCATCTTTCCATTTTGTCTCACTGATTGATCCACATATAAAAGCCTTCTAAAAACCGTGGTTTTCATTCCCCCAGCTACACTGCTTTGATGATTTCTGTGGTGTCTGCTATCTACTCAAGATAGTGATTAGCAAGTGCTTGAATCTGACAGAAGTCACTTGTGACCAGCCCATGAACTCAGCGGGGAGGAGTGCGCACACAGCAGGGAAGATAAAAAAGCGCATTTCTCATTGTGTGTTGGAGGGGATTTTTGCACATCCCTCTCTCTCTGTCTCTCATGCCTGGCTCAGAATATTTACTTCTGTGTCACCAAACAATTCACATAATGATCGGTCTCCTCTGCCACAGATTGCTGCTCTCAAACAGCATGCACTTCAAACAAGATCAAATAATGAACATATCAGAGGAAAGCCGGCCAGGCTGCTACTTCAAAAAGGAAAGATGGAGACAGTCTAGCTCCTACTTGCCTTCTTCCAGGGTCTTTGCAAATTTCACTTCACTATCTGCTCCCTGAAACTCATTAAAGAAAGGGCGGGCCTTGATTTCGTAGTTTACGCCTTTCTTCAGCTCCGGAATGATAACACTGTTTTTGGTGGGAGTCCTCACTTCAAAGATCAACCACTCTGATTCTCCATAAGATGCTGGTGTAGGCCGGTACAGAATTTTATATCCTTGAATATACTGGGATTGCTGGTCCACCTGGCAAGAGAGCAGAACACAGAACACTTCCATAAACAGGCAGGAACCAGGGGAGATGCCCATGACACCGTGCACGGCCCCTGGACTATCCCTCACGCTACTCAAAGCAAACATCACTGACAAAGCAGATAAAGGCTCCTTGCATTACAGCAAATTACAGGCCTGACTCACAAGTGCATTAATCCCTTTGATGCTGGTAGAACTGCGCTGGTTTCCCTGGATTTAGGCAGGCATTAAAGGGGGATAATGAAGTTGTATAATATCCCCCAGTTCCATGAAATGAACAGTCTCTGCATCCATGGAGGAAAAGAGCTCAGCACAGGTCAGACTGCTGCCCAATTCAATCTGCAGAGCAGGGCTGGACACATGGGGAAAGGGAGATCTACAGTGCCACAGCTCAGGGTGATGAATGTGGAGATCAAAGAGTGAGCCCGTCAACTCTCCCAAGGTGTGGAAACTTCCTAAAACCCGTGAAATAAGCACCACTTCCTGCCTGCTCCTTTTTGGAGAAAGCAAATTGAGCGGGCGGCCAGCTGGCACTGTGGCTGTGGCTGGGCTCTGTCAGAGGGCAGATCTCTCCAAAGACTTCCCCCATGTCCACCTAGCCAGTGGGAGGCCCTTTGCTAGAAGGAAAGGGCCAGGATGCAAGAGGGAACATAAAACTCAGTATGGTTACATGGATGAGACTTGGAAAAGCAAATCAAGCTGATGCTCAGTGGTCCTGAGTGCTTTTCAAACTAAGGCAATTTTATACTAAATGTATGGAGAAAGAGATCTGAGTCAAGGGCAATATGTCTGACTATAGCTGAAACAGAAAGCTACCTTATACAACTGATCTTTTGTGGAGCACTCACTATCTTTTTAACTGCTGGTTTCAATTTCTGATGAATAAGGAAGTCTAATAACAAGCACAATAAAATTTTTAAAGTGCATCAGATTTTCCTGTTTTCAAAAATCTCATACAATGATATATAATAAAACTGTGTGCTGGCAATTTTAACCCAAAGAGTAACACATTTCATTTTTAATAATCACATAAAGAATGCATGTGTTAGCTGAAACTGAGGTAATGCTTATTTTTGAAATTGCAGAGAAGCCACAGGCCACCCAAGAGACTGACAAAAGCTGCCTGTCTGGAAAAGGTTGTTCTGTAAGTAAAGGTCAAACAAAATTTGCTAGGAACCTCAAAGATGCATAAGTTTAAAACAGGAGATTGCCTGCTGCAGGTGGCCATACTGCAGGTGAGAGTGTAATTACTGTGCAACACAGCAGACATTACTGCAGCATCGAGGAGCTCTGGGTGTAGGTCAGGACTCCTTTGGACTACAGCTCTTCTACAAAGTCAAAATGCCTTTTGTTCCTGTTCAAAATATTCTGCCATGGCATGGCAGGAGCTACAGCCTGTGCTGTCCCACGCTACCCCGGCAATATATTGGAATACTCAGATGGAATTCCCACAAAGACCTCAAAACTCACTCCTTATGGTTTTATTACTGTACATGGTATAATTATATCCCCAACTTTTCCTTACTTCTGCATTCCATTTTCAAACTGATCGTTGAGTTACATTCCTCACTCTCTCAGTTCCTCTGCTATGACCTCCACGTGCCCAACCTTCTTCTTTCCTGCTGCCAGAGCAACATCAATATGACATTGTCTTTTTTACCTCTTCTCCCTGCACCAGGTGTACTCAGTGAAATTTAATGAAAAAGCAGAGCACAAGTAGCACTTTTCCTGGGGAAAAAATATTTCCAAGCATACCAAACTACTCAGCTTCTTAAAGTGTGACCCTACTGCAGTGGAAGTAGGACATCTCAGCAGGACATGTAACCACCAGGAGGGCACAGGTTTGTACTCACAGTCCAATGAACTTCGATTGAGGAGGAAGAAAGGATGGTAGGGTTGTGCAGGTGTAGCACCACGTCACCCAGCTCTCTCTGGACCTGCTTGTGATCCACACCTTGACTTGTTGGTGGAACATCTGCAATAATTTAAGATTCCATTCTCACAAGTACACATGATTGTTGAAATAAGTACATGCAAATACAAACGAGTATGTCAGAAAGTTTATGATGCTATCACTATTGAAGTTGAACCTAAGTACTTCCTAATCATGTCAGAAAAAACTACATGAAGCATTTTCTTGAGCAAATCACAAACGTTTAGTTAGTACCGACTCAAGACACTGCACTTCCTTTGACAGAAATGTGAGGGTAATGCTGCACAAAAAGACACACCACACTCAAGGACTGCTTTGGTAAATGCCTACAGCAGCAACTCTTTATTCTTTCCTGCTGGGAAAACATTCTATTGCCCACTGCCAATTCCAACAGAAAAGGAAACCTATAAAGAGCAGCAAAAGCAGAAGCTGTATCTTTAGATAAATTCATGACAAACTTACTTGGTGTTACTACAAAATAATGTTAACAAGCAGAGAAAAGACAAATTAGTCATATGGCTGCAGCTTCTCTAATGGCAAGAGGCTTCTGTAAACAGGAGGCAGAGCCCAGTTGAGAGCTGTCTGGATCGTCTGATATTTGGTCTATCCTATAGCTGGAAGGATTATTCATATGTATGAAGGGACAAATTCCTCTCAAAACACGCAATAGTATGACAAAACCACATATTTTTTGCATACTGAGCCCTTGGAAAGCACATTTAACTGAAATGGAATGACTGTCAGATGTGTAAAATTTACAGGGTAATCACTAAGAGGGTATCCAAAATGTACTATGGAAAGCAGAGTAACAGTTTCTGTTCTAGGTTCACATCTCACTCCTTGATCACCTTATTTTAAACAAATACAATGCTGACTATGGCTAAAATTCTATGACTGGAAGTTCATGAAAAGTACTTGCAGTCATTACTACTGAAGGTAATGTGTAGTCAGTGAGTGACAAATCTGGATTCTTAGCAAGCAACATTGGTAATTACAAAAGAACAAAACCAAAAAATCCTCCACTGAGTCACTGCTATATCCAGTGACTATAACATGTAGTATGTTCTGCAAACAGTCCATTATCACACTATTTCCATCCTCCCAAAGTTCGAAAGCATAAAGATAAAAGCTTCTGTTTGGGAGCATTGCCTAAATATCACCCTGCTCAGAATGTAACAGGAAAGCCAGTGGGATAATTAGTTCTAGCTTTGCTAGTCAGAAGAGATGAGTCATCCACAATATGGATCAAACTCTTCACAGGCTGAGCCATTTGCACATCTGTGCTATAAAATGATTTGTGTGCTCTCTTGTTTTGGCTCCAAGCTTCCAAGACAGGGACTGTCAGTGAAAACACCCAGGAATGAGGTTGTTAATGTCTGTAAAGTGTGAAGATGAAGGTACTAGGCAGGCAGTGCTGAAGGGATGAAGGCACTGAAGACAGTAACCTACCTTCATCTCGGTTTGTGGAATGAACAAGCAGTTAGGACCAGACTATACCACCCTCATGACAAAAGCCAACTGGAAATTTCTGAACTTTCTTAGCTAGACCACAACTTAAACAAAAATGAAATGATATTGGAAGAAGAGCAGAACTGGTCTAAAGGACTTGCCACCCAACACTTTTGACACGTTTCTTAAAATTGGAGAAAATTTTATATGTTAGTTGCTATTTTCACTGAGGCATTGTGCAGCTCTTGGGTTTTCAGCTCTACTAAGTACCCAGAGAACAGTGAAGCTTTTCCATGTCATTATAAACCATTCAGCTGAGTGAACAGAACATTTGCTGTTTCTCAGAATCAGGTCAGTAATCAGTTAGTTTTGGACAGACACAATACTTCTCATCTCCAGAAATGAAACTACACTACATGAAAAACAGGCTCGTGCAGCTCTATTCCCAGAAATCAGGAATCACTAAAAGGTTATTAAATCTCTTCCTGGTAACAGACTTGGGAACCTGTGCAATCCTGATTTTCCATGGGGCTGTGACTCTGCTGTCCATACATATCCACTGAAATTGTCAGCCATCAGGAGAAATGCATAATACCAAAAGGCAGCAATGTGAAACTGGTCACCCCCCAGGGGACATGAGAAAGCCTGGCTTTCAGACCAACTACAGAAAACATGAGAAGTCACCAAAGAAAAACCCTTTGTTTCCTTTAGAGAACTTCCTTTCAAAAACTAACATGTACTTACTTACACAAACAAAGAAACAAACATGCAACACAGACACTCTTAATAAGCCAGTGGGTCAATTTCTCCAGTAAGTAGGAAGATCAGAAAAACAAACAAACAAAAAAAAAGACAATCTTTATCACTTTTTCTTTGAAAAAGAGTGTGTCTATTTTTCTCCTTCTTAAGAATCTAAGCTTTTCTGCTGGAAAAATGCAGGCTTCAGAGCTGCAATGCATTATTCCCTGTACATCATCCTAGGTGTTATTTACAGGCTACAGTGAATACAAAGATAGTTTTAATTTTACATAGCTGGACTCAGTCCATAGCTGGACTTCAGTCACAGCTGGAGTCAGTGGGTGACTCCTTCATTCACTTCTACCCAGACTTTTCTTCCACTTGGCTATCTGTAAGCACAGCTTTCTACCCTATTTTACTTCCAACAGTTGTACTATGGAAACACTTGTAACATACTGCCAAAACCTCTTTACTGGTTCGTGATGCCAAATTCCTTCAAATTTTCAACTTTTCTCTTTCCTATTGCAGCAGAAAGCAACTTAGATTACATGCTGTTTCTTTCCCTGTCTCAGTCTTGAGCCTTATTTGATTCACTGGACATAGTAATAAAATTTCCATGGAATTTGAGGATTTGTATGGGAACTCAAAAACACAAGGATTACTTTGGTTGCTAGCAAGAGCTATTCTGCAAGTTGTAACTACCTTTGGATAGGAGATACTAGGGTTCCCTTAGGCAATGCAACATGCTGTCAGAGTCTGTGTTACAGAGAAATGCAAGTTTAAGCACTGTATTTTACTGTAGTATATATTATGGCCATGATAGGTAGACAGTCCAAAGCTACCATTATTCCTGCATCTGGTATTCCTTAAGCAACTTGTGATAGCTGCTGTGGACACCCAAAATGTTCAGTATCAGAAACTTACCTTGAGTTTTCACTGGATCAGATATTTGGCTTGGGTCGCTCAGCCCATATGCATTAGCTGCTCTCACAAGGAAGAGATAAATTGCATTAGGTTTTAGCCCTTTAACTGCAAAACTCTCAGTTTTCACATTTTCAGCTACAGTTTGCCAGCTGCTCCCTGATGCATGGCTAAGGATAAAACACACAACAGCAGGTTAGCATGTGGTTCTTTAGCAACACATTACACATAAACGTAGAGACAGCAACATCACACGAGACTCACACACCTGAAGGCCTCAATTATGTAAGAGGTTGGTGTTGCACCTGAATTCAAATTTGGTTGCCATGACAATGTTACTGTGTTTCTGCTGACATCTGTAACCTCAGGCTTTGATGGAGCACTAGGAATCAAGTTTGGGTCAGTGGGTCTTGGTGGCTGCACTGGGACGCCAAACTCTGACAAAAGGAGAGAGAAACGCTGAGTATGGACAGGAAGCAGCTGTAAGCTAAATGCTGCTCACATCTGCACTGGCAATTTATGACAGAGTCAGATAACTTCTACATTTCAATTTCTGCTTCTCCTTCATGTATTTTCTCCTGATGGAGTTACCTTGGACCTCTATGAACGCGCTCCACGTGGCTTCGCCACTCGGGGTTGAGGCAATGCAGGTGTAGCGGCCGGTGTCACCCAGCTGAATGGGAGAGGAGAAGAATAAATATTTGAAACAATCAGGCACTCAGTGGGCTAGAAAAGCAATTACAGCTCTCCACGTTCCCCCATGAATATGGATAAAGGTATTAGCCTGCAAAAACTTTGCAGCAGAAACTCTCCTTCCATTAGAAGTTACTATTTTGACAATGCAAAAAATGGGTGTTTATTTCTGAGCAGTCACAAAAGAATCAGAAATGCAGATTGTAATTTAATGTTAACTATTCTGCAATGAGCAAACTGAAGGCCATTTCCTGTAGCATTTATTCCTTACTCTTCAGAGGTCCTAACAACTAAATTGAGAAGGAACTCAGATGACAAGACCCAATGTAACTGTCAACCTTCTACATAAATAATGCCCGGGGATTTACCAGGATTGGAGCACTGGAAAACAAGTCATCCTTAAAGCAAAGCTTAAATATTGCACAGGGTACATATGAGGCTCCCTGTGTTAGTATAAATTTCACTCTACAGCCGACTCAAAAAAGAATCTCCATATGTTATCCTCATCCAGTTCTCTGTGTTGGATTATTTGTCCATATGTGACTTAATCACATTTCAAAAGTGTTTCTTTTATTTTTCCCCAAAAAAGAAATGCTCTCCTCCTCAGGTCCCAGCCTCAGCAGATGAACCAAACGGAAGTGATCACAAATCAGAGTTTCAAGCTCTAAGCCAGTCTAACTTGTAACTGGCAGCAGGGCAGCTCTAGGGAATATGGTAAAGTTATGTATTCAGCCTAATCTAAAACAAAATAAAACAAAAATTACTTCATTTCAAACCACAGAAAAGATAGAGAATATCTAGTATGCTACAACTTCACATCTTAGAACATTTTAAAGTGTGCAATGCATGACCAGCAGAAATACTGGCCAGGTACTATAAGTCCCTGAGGAAGTCAGGCATTTGTCAGGTTAACTATTTTAAGCTATGTTACACTGATGAGTGAGCATGTTTAAACACTAAAAGCTTTTATGAAAAAGCTATGTACATGATTCTATTACTGAATATGCTAAACAAAGGTTTTCTTTACAAAAATTTGAATTAACTAGATAATTTTAATCTATTAGTGCTAAAGCCCAAATAATGTAATGATTTGTCTTACTAAAATATATTCCCCTTTATGTTTTAAGTACCAAATAATTCCCTTAATTAATACCTTTTTAGAGCATTTTTCATTATGAAAATAATGTGCCCTAGGCAGGTGTTAAGCATAAAGAATGTACTATCTGAAAATATGAAGTATCAAGTATTTTAGTACATTTATGTAACCTTTCATTAATTCTAAACATAGGGTTTACTACATCAAAAATGCCTGGAGGTGAAAGCACAAAATGAAACAAAGCAAGAAAACCCATTTGCCAGTTCAGGCTACCTTGGCATATCTGATCTGCAGTGCTCCTGTCTCCAGCTGCTTGATGCGAGAGTCTTGGGTGGAGATGAGGATGCCATCCTTTTTCCAGAGGATGGTGGGCATTAAAGTGCCTGTGGCCACACAGTTCAGTACCAGAGTGCCATCCACAGCTACAGTCTGATTCACAGGACCCTGCCGGATGACAGGGGGCGGCCGGTCCGCAATCACTGCCAGGAGAAACAGCAGGAAAGACATCTCTGCAACTGGAAGCAATTTTCTAATCATCTAAGCAACAGCAGTTGCTTGAGGCTTTGAAACAAACTAAAAATAATTTAAAAAGTAATTAAAGTTGGAGGCATGCATTATTCAGGGCAGGGTGCATTATAATGATGCACAGCTAGGGATGTTTAAAATGATACACAACACAGTATTTTCAGAACAGAGAAAGTATTGCATATTACACACTGCTATCCTCCAGGCATTCTCCAAGTCCAATGTCTTTATGAAGTGATAATGGAAAAAGAAAGGACTTCCCAGATTCTTTGGCAAGGCAGAGATTTCACCTTCTCCATCTTTCACCACTGCCAGGCCTGTGTAACACAGCTCATAGTTCCAGCATTTAAAGACAGAGAAAAAGGAGGTAGGCAATCAGGGGGTAACCTCACAAATAGCTACTGCTTAAATAACCATTTTAATGTGCCAGCAACTCATCTTGGTGCTGTGTTGTAATCATGAGATGCCCAGCAGTATTGTAAAGCTAACACAAATGGATAGAACCATTGTGGAAAGTTCCTAAAGAAAGTTTCTTCTTCCTTGAAATATTTTTCCAGTAGTTTCTGACTTTTATGAGGACTTCAGAGCCACAAAGAAAATCCCACAATCCCATTGTCTATGTCAATTTTAATGCATCTTTCACACAATGCAAATTAAGTGCTATTGATGGGTCATTTAATTATACTGCACAGAAAAATATAAACCAGTCTCAGTATTCACTGAGAAAAAAAAAAAAGGTAATACTCCATTATGCAGAAAAGAGGTAAAAGTTATTTTTTGTGTTTTGGGGATCCACTTTAGCCATAATTTTAAATGTCATAAATCTGTTCAGCAGTGGCATGGGGCTCACGTGATTTAAAAACTGGTTTGGTAGCTGAAATATAAACCTGAAGTTCTGATAATCTGTGAACATTAGATATTTCTAAATTACTTTTCATAACAACAGACAGGATGTTAGCACTGGTTTTTTGGCTAAATTCCAACTCCCATAATTTCATTTGCATGTTCAAATGACATTCTGTTTTCAACTTCATTATTTATCCTTTGGTTCTTGTCCCAACCTGTTGCTACACACTTTAAGGCCATTAAAATCCTTCTCTGCATAGACAGACAAAATAAGCCTACTTATAATTTGCATTTGACTTTGACAAGTTTGTAAAGAACTTTACAGTTGACAAAGGTAAGGAGTTGACTGATCTGTGCTTTATAGGAGAAATCTAATGACACTGAAATTCATGGCTGATTTAAGGCCACTGAAGTTGATGGCAACTCCTCCTACCTTCAGGAAAACCATTAATAAAGTCATTCTAATATCTACAAATATGCAGCATATTCTGCCTCCACTTTTATAGAAGTACCAAAAACTGCCCCAAGAAATTATAAAAAAGCATCTACACATCAGATCAATCCAGAGAATATAGTAAAGAAAATGCATTTAAAATTATTATTTCAAAGTTCATATGGCATAGGTCATTAGCTGAAAACTTTTGTAAATTTACTTCTCACCCTGCCCTGGCCTTCTCCCCAGTGAAAAAAAATGGAAAAAAATGGAAAAAAGAAGATTAGGAAATGTGGCTTAAAATTTGTGAGGAGCCAGAAGGGATGTAGCCCTATTCCTCCTATGTCAATCCAGAAGGAGGAGGAGATAAATAAACAATTTTATACTACAGGTTCACTGCATATTTCTAGTACTTTATTATTTCTATGTTCTCTACAGGGCAAAGGGCTATTTTATAGAAGCTTCTCAGACAACAGCTTCTCTCTGCTCAAATCCTCTCACTTTTCCTCTGTAAATGCTAAGATTAGCATTTTCCCCGTGTATCTCTGCTGTTAAAAATAAGAAGTATTTCTGATAATTGGCAAACTAGCCTCACATTACTTGTTGTAGTCCTGTTCCCTGTAGCTTTCTCATCTTGTATTTCTTCCTAACTACTCCTAAAAAGGGATGCATAATTTCTGTTATTCAGTTGATCTCCATACAGGCTGATTTGTTTTTCTTCCTAGCTAAAACACAGTATTAAAAAACGGGGAAAAACTAGGTAAATGAAGGGCTAAGCAAATGGCTACACAATAAAAGGGATAAAGAACCAAGCAGCAAGCAATCTGAAAGTAAATTAAATCAAGTGGGAGAAGCTAAAAAAGAGACAGATAAAAATTAACAGATCTGACAAAAATTCATACACTGAATATACTTACCAAGTACAAAATGGAAATATAGAGTTACACATCATCCACAATTGTAAGCCCCTGACAGAGATGGCCAAACCAGGATTTTTATGTTCAAAGAAACATGCAATCCACATTTATGCAAAACAGATTTCAAAGTAGTGTCACAGCAGCGCACTGCTGTCTTCAAACAAAAATAAAAAACTTGGAAACGATAAAATGAATCTGTGATTACCATCTGTAACTTCCAAGTAGGCTTTTGTTATGATACTTCCTGCAACATTTAAAGTCTGGCAGATGTAGTACCCCACATCAGATCTCTGGACATTGGTGATGGTGAGGTCTCCTGTCTGGGAAACTGAAAATCTGCTGGATGACTGAGGGGGCTGGTATGAGAACAGCAGATTCTAAAAGATGGACAGGAAAGAAAGTGGGGAAAAAATAGGTTATATAAATTCAAATATCAATATGCATAACTTTAATACAGCTAAACAAATTAATCTTTTCATATTATACAGAAAACATTCTGCTCTTCATGTCTTAAGCATGTCTATACCACAGTGTGCATAGCTTCTCTAGGATTTTTTAATGGTAAAATAGGTGCAGATGTGCACAACGAATTGTGTAAGACTTTTGAGATTGCTCTAACAGTCTCCAAGATTGATACTGGGCTTTGCATCAATTGCAACAGAGTCTAGTGAAGATGTGAAATGTACAGATACCACAATAGTGCAAGCAGCTGTGGTGAACCTCAGTAATTTGCTTCAATGTTCTTTTTTAGAACTTGCTCCAGGGCATTCGTTTGCTTTCATTTAAATGCAGATGGTGGTTTACTTATCTGTATTTTAACATTTGCCTTCCTACAAATGGAGCAGTTTTTAAAAAAAGAGATGCTCTATAGGTCTCTCTGAATAGAGTGTTTGTGTTTTATGAAAAGTTGTATAATACTGAATTAAATCTAAATTAAATACTGTATAATCTAAATTAAATTAGATAGTTTGGGTATGAAGTACATAGTGTTTACCAAAAATCAGCTAGAGGTTGAATTTCTACCTCTGGCTGAACAACTTGTGAATAAGAATATTTGAGGATCACAGAGAGTATATTTATCTCTTTCTTGGCTAACTACATTTTGCATTTCCAAAAACTGTCCAAAGGAATGGGACACAACATCCTCCAGTACTAGAAGACCCTATCCTCGACCTCCTCTTTCATTTCTCTCAATCATCACAAGTGGTCACCACTCAGCTGAGTCAAAAATGAGTAGAAAAAGAAAAAAAAGATACACTAGACAGCATGTGGCAAAATAAAATAAAATAAAATAAAATAAAATAAAATAAAATAAAATAAAATAAAATAAAACAAAACAAATATAAATATAAAATAATAGTACACTGCTAAATATATACCACTGAAGATTATAATCTAAATTTGGTCAGTAGTCTAGTTGTATGTAGGTATTCAGACAAAAATGTTGCAAATGGAGTAGAGAAGCCCATCTCCAAGTGTTCTCAATTTCTCTGCCCTATTGTTTTGCAACACAAAGAACCCTGTCATATACTCTTGCACCATTCATTCCTTCATTCACATGAAAACCAGAATCCCATATTCCTTCTTTCCTCCCAATAAAGAATACTTTGTGTTACATACTTCCTTCAAAAGATGACTGAAAGAAAACTGCAATTCTCTTGCTGTGCTATATTGTGTTTCACCCAATAGCTTTCAAGATCCTTTACAAAGAAGAGGAAAATTATTTTCCCTCCCATTCAAATAAGGAACTTGGGAGAAAAAGTGACCTATTCAGCTATGGTCTGTCAGTCAGTGATGGAGTTGGAAAGTAGTTCTCCTCAGCCCAGAACCAGAGTCCTACCCATGAAGTGATGCAGATCAATGCAGCCAATAGTTTAGTTTGCCAGAAACTCAGAAACACATGGCAAACTAACAGCTGCACCATAAACCCAGAGCCAAACTTTCTGAAAATCTGGGATTGTCTGGGGGTTTGACCAAATTTCAGCATAAGCCATCTCTCCATTTCTTAAAAGTTCTCCCGTCAGGTGAAATAGATTATCAGAGCAGTGAAACATGGAATGTTTCTAGTTGATTCACAGATTTTTTTTTCATTCATGGAGAAAACAGGAGACAGCAAAACATAGATTTTTTTCTAGTAAGACTGACATCACCTAGCATGCACATGCGCCAGAAGCAAAGAATAAGTATCCAGCATCTCCAAGCTCTAGACTTTTTTCCACATCTTTAAAACAATAATCAAAATACTTTTCTGTCATATGAAACCATTTTTAGAAGAAACTGCCAGGAAGGAGGACAGAAAGGCTGTTTCACCTGGCTCCCTTCTCTCCTCCAGAAGATGGCTGGCTGAGGGTTCCCCGTCGCCTCACACTGGAACGTCACTGTCCTCCCCAGTGCAGCCACCTGGTCTCGAGGCTTTACAACAAACTGTGGGGGCTCTGAAAGGAAAACACCAACAATAAATCAATCACACAGCCATCAGCTGATTTGAAAGAACAATTTGCCTCCTGAGTTTTTATAGTATAAACCAGAACCGTTAAGTTTCCTTAATAAGGAGAGGCAGCACAAAGACACATTGGTCTCTAACAGCCACAGCTTCAGGATCACTCAGATCATCTTTTCTGTCTGGATTCCCAATTAAAACTCTGACTGTGCAACACATGCTTTTAGTGCTTACCCAGTGTACAAGGAAATGAGTCCCACCAGCTTGATGAGACAACTTGCAGAGCAACAGTCACCAATACAAACAAATCTGCTACAATTTGTTTTTTAAAGGAGGAATAGGGCTGCGAGCCAGAAGGGAGAAATCTTTGAGGGACAACTGGCCCAGGGGTCACACTTTGTTAAGGGCTGCAAGACACACTGCTGAGTAACTATGAATTCAGGCTTACACACACAAAACTCATCATCTCTGATTTAGGAAAGCTGAGGAGAGAAAAAGCCCTTAAGTGCTTATATAATAGACTATTGATGTAGTCATGATCTCAAAAAAACTTGAAGTCAAAAGCCCAAGAAATTCTATTCAAATTATAACCACTTAAAATCTCCAGTTCAAACACACTGAGAAGGAATGATTTTAAAGGAACAGCAGAGCTAAATGTCTTCCTCATTTACATATTCAAGAGCATGTTCAAACAAAATATATATGCAAATGAAGGCAAATTTGAAACATCTGCTCAGCCTAACATTATAGATACTGCCAGCATTGTTTGATTTATACTGACTTCAACAACCCCTTCATCCAGTAGTAAGTAGAATGTCAAAAAATCATGTCAGTCACATAAAAAAAAATCAGCATAGATGGCATTAGTGATGCTAGCACAGAAAAAAAGTCTAGCATGTTCTATAGGCTGTTAATTCTTGCTTCTTGAAAAATGTGCATTACATTAAAGCCCATTTATTTATTAATTTCCATTTTTTCTGATCATCTGCCTAAAACTAATTATGCTCTTCCCCTTCTTTGGATTGAGAATAAAGGGGATATTTTGTATCTGACTTTAGGAAATCAAATGATTTTGATATTCATTTCCTTTTTTTCCCTTGCGAGCATTGATGTTTTCACAAGATTTTCCTTGTAAAACAGTGCAAAATATGTAATTCAAAGATGTGTTTGGCAAACATCAAGCAGTAGTGGCTTTATCTAGAATAAATTCAATGACACTTAAGCCCTGTAAAAAAAAAATGCTTTCAGTGTTCCTATGGGCCAATTCTTGCAGTTATCTGTTCCCCCTGCCTTGTGTCTACTCCCTGGTGAGCTCATATCAGACTATATTCTTCCTACGGCCCTCCTCCTTTGAGAGGAATTTTTGAAGCATAACACTACTGTCTATATTTGGATGCAAATGCTACCTTTCCTAGCATTTCCTTAGATAAGAAATTATGCAAAGCAAAGCTAAGATTGACCCAATGTAATTAGCTGACTTCAAAACATTTAGCTCTGAAATGTCCAACCAGTACCTCGGAAGAAGATGTGGGAAGACTTTGACATGTCAGCAGGTTTGATTTGGGAGGGAGGGAGAACTGGCTGAGGGTTTGCCACGGGGTTGTGAGGCATGGAGGGGGGAAAATGGAGATGAGGGTGAAGCACCTTGGTTATGCTGCTAGATTCTACTAACAAGAATAAATTTAGCATACAGTTAAATGTAGGGCTTGGCAGGTTCTGTAATAGCCTCTGACACAATGCCACACAATGTGGAACTGAGGGCTTCTAAACCCTGTGCTAGTGCAGGGGATTTACGAGGTTTCAGGTTTTGTTGGACTCAAGGACAGGTACAACTATAAAGAAAATAAAATGGTTCTGACCACTAGAATCACCACTGTGATTATAGTACCACTTGAGGTTCTATAATCACAACCACCACTGGGTGGTTGCGATTATAGTACCTCAAGATGACCATTCAGGGACTACTTAACACAAAAAGGAAAGGGAATTTAGTCTTATAGGCAGCCATGGTAAAATTTATAAAATATAGACAGGTACATATTTCCCTAAGTATTATTCTAAATACATAGTTTGTATGGATACTACTCTAAAAATATATGCATATTGCCCATATATGTATTATTCTAAATCTATTGCAATTAAGGTAAATAATAGAAATCTTATTAGCTTCAATGTTAGAAGAATTAAACAGGATTAAGTGAAACTATTATTAAATTCCATTCTGTGTTAACTGTACTGAAAGCTTTTTCACTGCCTTATTTTTTTTAGCATAATTTAGTTTTATTTCACGCCTTGGGTCACATACATGTGGTATGTAATGATGGGACTGTAAAAGATGCTAAAATATTAGATCCCCGTTAGAAAATCCCAACTTCTATCCGAGAAACCTTTTAACCAAACACAATTTTTTTAGCACACTTTGAAGTTCAACCCATGCAGTCACTGAAGAAAGGAGACATTAGGATTTGACTCGCCACATCATATAAAAACAGAAAATTTGCAACCCATTACCTTTCTCTTTGCCATTAAGTTACCCATACTTCATGCAGAATTTATTCTGTTCGATGTGTCTTGCCAATAACAAGTGAAAGATGGGAGCTGAGTGGTTGGAGGACATGGAAGGGGATGGATGGGAAGGGGAGGAGAAGTTCCCGTCACAGTGACACGATGACTAGAAGATGGCCAATAAAATTTCAACTTACCAGACACAACTAAAAACAAAAACAAAACAAAAAGAAAACATGGAATAAATAAAATTGAAGCAGACATGAAACAAAGCCAAACAAAATTAAAATAAAAGCAAATTAAAAAAAAATTAGAAAATGGATCCTTAGTAAGGACCTTAGAAAGCAAACACATATTCTGATATATGAAAAATAGGTTTATAATGTTGAACGACATTTTTATATTTTGATTCTTAAACAGTAGTCTCTATCACATACTGAAAATTAGGTGGTAGAGGAAAATGGGTAACAGACTGAAATGACTGGCCAGGCACTCTAGGTTCTACTCCAAGCCTTTCTGATGAACTGAGGTGTACCTTGAGTAATTTTTTTTCCCCCCACATTATTATTATTCATTTGCATCAAGATTTTTCCATGGCAAAATTAACTTAAAATCTCCAGTAAATATCAATCTGCAACATTGCTGAAATTGAACAGTAATATTTACAGCCTTTCTAAAGAATCCACACATTTACAAATGGAATATATTTTTCTGAAACTAATATCTGTTAAAAAAGAAAGTTTTTTAAAAAATGAATAATATGGTAAGGCATTTAGGCCACACGCAAATCTCTTTAGTATAGGATTGCTGAGTCAAGGTCATAAGGCTCACTAATAAACCGTAAGTGCCAAGTATACCACAATTAAAACAAGTTTGAAAAGATTCTTAACCCTCTTAGTTGTCTCCCAAACTGGAATTTCATTAAAATATTCAAAACAAAACATTTATTAAAAACAATCGATTTTTCAATGGAAATTATCAGTGGTACATTATCAAATATTAAATTATCCTTCAACCATAGTTCAAAATTTTCAAAACCTTTGAAATGGCTCAGATCCTGGCAGCGTAACTTTGCTTATAAAAGATAGGCATGTTAGAAATTATTCCAACCTCATATCAGTGATGGAAGGAACAGATTGAAAATAAATAAAAAAAGCAGAAGTAATGCATTTTGAAAATATACACAGACACTGACCAAAACAAAGAAAAAAGCTAGTAAAAAAAGAGGTTAATTTGTGATAATTACAGTAAAGGTCAAAAATTATATAATCATTTAAATGCATGCTACACTTTGGTCTTATCACTTTATGCTGAGAGTAAACCAGCTCTTGTTCAGCACGGGCACACTTTCATATCGAGTAGCTAAGCACCCTCACTTCACCATCCTCTGATAAACACATGCAGGAAACCAATAATATCCACTTTGCCAACATTCATTAGGCATGAGGAATCCTGGCCTCCAGTTCTAATAAATACAGAGGACTCCAGGTGTATTACAAAAAAAAGCAGAAAGAAAATCAGATTGAATATCGGAATGTGGAACATGTTGAAGACAAGAACCTGCAACTGCACATGCCAAACCCAGATCAACCAGATTTGAGTTTTATAAGAGACTTTTTTTCTTAAGGAAATAATCTCAAAGAGAGGAAGTTTAAAATATCATTTTACAAAGATTTGAGTTTTAAGGAACTATTCTGGATGTGCACTAGCCTTCTTTAAATGGTATTTCTCAAAAAGAAAATCAGTGTGCATTACTCTGCTCAGATTATCTGTAAGTGGAGTGGCCAAGAAATGCTACACACGAATTCCTGAGAGAAATCTGCTCTTCCCCAGGATCCAGCTCCCAGCTACTCTTGTTCATGTGTAAGTCTGTATTTCCCAGCAACTGCTGCTTTTTAACTCAAAAGCTCTTTACTAAACTTACAATCTGACATGCTCTGGAATTAGACATGATTCTCCACAAAACACCACTCATTGTACATGAAACAGCCTGATAAGAGACTTAATGGAACGAAATTCTTGAACAGAGAAAGCAACTCTAAATTATTATTTTTTCATTTGTTGAGTAGTGCCAAGAAGAGGAAAGTTCAGCCTTCTCAGTAGCAATGCAGAGCTGCTCAAGTCCTCTACTCTAAAATGTCTAACAGGGTGCTCAATTATATTTCCATAAATTAAATTAACTTCTAAGCGCTGAATTTCCCCTTTTCTTTTTATTAGACATTTCTTACTGTAGGTCAAAAATAACCCTGTCAAGCAAATATATATTTTTTGCCCACCTGTGAAAACAGAGGGGACACTGATACATGAAAATAAATCCCTGTAGAAACAGGGCATCACATTGGTTGCAAATCTGTGGAAAGGGCAAAGGGTGAAGTTTCATAGAAAAAATTTGAACAATTCTGTCAGAAGGATATCATGTGGTTTAAAAGAACAACAATAATAGCAACATCTACAACAAAGACCACATTCTTAGTTTGATTTGCAGCCTATTGATATCTAAAGTTACTAAAACTGAGAAGCAAATAGTTTCTCCTCTATTATAGCACATTTTATTTGACACCACTTTCAATTATAAAGTAAATTAATTTTCCCTCTGTTAATCATGGCTTTTCACATGGCAATTAGGTGGAATAACCTGTTTGTAAAGGCAGGAAGTTAGCATGTAAAACCGCAACTACCAAAGGAATAATATTTTTGCCTTTCATATAATTTCCATGACATGCAAGGCTTTTCAGTGAAGACACGACCAGTTGCTGAACAAAAACCAAAAGAAAAGTGGTTTCCAGTCTAGTGACGTGATCTTTTAATGCCTTATTCTTTCCAGAAATCCTATCAAGCTCGCTGGGACTATTGGTATCATTAAATCCACTCACAGGAGTAGGAATTTGCAGTTTTAGGACTTAAACTACAGCCTAGTACAGTTGCCAGATGTTAATGGAGCAACTATTACATTTGACAGATGCAGTTTTGTAGGTTCACATGATAATCAGGTTGGAAGCAACCTCAGAGGTCTCCATTCCAACCTCCTGCTCAGGAGGGTCAGCTTCAGGGTCAGTCAGGGCTTGATCCAGTCAGGGCCTGAAAAATTGCAAAGAATAACAATGCACAGACTCTGGCAGCCTGCTCTGCTGCTTGGCTGCCCAGCCAGTGGAGAAATGCCTTCTCATATCCAGCCTCAATCTGCCTTGTTTCAACTTAAATCCATTGGTCTCCTCTGCTCCCTCCATGCACTGCTGGGATAAGCCTGGGTCTGTCTCACTCTGGGATCTCATATGAGACCTCAACATGCTGTGTGCAATGCCTACACCTCTAAAAGACACATTTTATGTCTCATTTTGTAGCTGTCCTCACAGAGCTGAAGGCAAATGTTGATCTAGTGTTTCTCTAGAACCCACTGGTTTTCTCATATTTAAAATAAAATACTAGAGCGTCGCATTCATTTTTTATTCTGCCATTAGGCAAGTTAGAAGCTTCAAGTACACCACTCTTGATAGCTTGGTAGCAATTATCTATCTCAAAAAGAGTAAAATTATAGACATTTTAATTTATGTATACTAATAAGATGCTCTTGAAATCTTGAGATCCAAGGTGGTACTTAACTACTAAAGAGTATTTTGTTCAGTGTGTTTAATACTCATTAATTATTGTTCTCACTATGCTATTTACAAATATCTTCCAGGTGCTTGGAAGATATCTTGTTATTTAACTGCCAGAAGTTGAACACTTTTGATTGAAGCTCAATGTGTTTCACTTTTGATTATTTTAAAAAAGTCTTCATGTCTTCAAGGACTGCTGGACACTAACAGAAGTTATAATAAAAGAAGCAAGAAAGTATAACTCTACACCAGAGAACTTAAACCATACCAACTTCCAGGCCAATAATTATGCATAACAGTCAACTTACATCCAAACTTATCCAATCAACTAATATCCAAACTTCAGCTTCTGTATAAATAACTGGCCATTATGACTAATCTAGAAAATGGCAGTCACAATTAAATTCGGATTCCTTTCAAGGAATTTTGTGATACATCACTCCCAGTTCAAGTGAAATAAATCAGAGATGGCATGTGCCTGTAGGAATGAAGCGGTAGGAGACGGAACAGGAGTATGAGCAGATGGGCTGGAGTAGACAGTGGAGTGAGAAGCTGGAATTTCCATTGGGATTGTCCAGGTCCAGACTAGACAGTGAGAGGGGAGAAACTGCAGAGCTAACAACAGAGATAGCACAGAGATTGCTGTGTTACCTGTCAGGGAGCTGAAACTCAGCTGTTTGTCATCTTCATGTGACATAAATGGGTGAGAAACCCACAGTTTATGACCTCTATTTGAAAAGTGTGGGTACAGAAAATTTGGGTACTACAGTCACATGCAGAGGAAATATAAGAGTCTGATTATGTTTAGCAAACTGATCAAACTCTGACTTTTCACACCTTAAAAAACAAACTAACAAGAAATCCTGAATAATTCCAAACAAAAACTCTGCAAAAAGCTGCCAAAATCTTCTATTCAAAAATGTGTTTAATTTCTAATCCTGCTAAACTCTGAAATCTAAAGAAACACTTTTTATGCTCAAATATCTGAATGAGGACCATTGAATACCTCCCTGCAACATGACTACCAGATATTTATGTTGGTGTTTTGCAAAAACTATTATTAAGGGAGATAGTTTAAGACAATGTGCCATGTTCCATTTCCTATCTGGTGATTTGTAGGCTATTTGTTCTTATCAAAGCAATCTGAAACTCTCAATATCCTTGATATGCACATCTCTCTACAGTCATTTGTGGGAAGTATCACTTTCTACAGAGAAATAAACAAAAGCCTGAATCTCTTGTCCTGAAAAAAATATAAATGCTGCCATTCAGCTGCCTCCTGGCTTCAGCCTGTGAAAAATACAGGAACACAAAACCAGGTACAGTACAAAAGAACTGGGATATATCACTTTTCATCCTCCCTGGACTCTCTATTTTCAGCTGTCACTTCTTGAGGTATAAATACATATCCACACAATTCACAATTTTTCCCAGATTTTCTGCTGAAGCTGCCATTCATGTGGGACCAGCCTGGGCCACCCTTACTCACTGTGAATGCTTTCACAGTGCCTGGTCCCAGAGCACCAAGTTTGACACAGAGCAGCACAAATGTCTGAGCAAAGTCTCACAGTCTGGCGCCAAGCACGCCGCAGCCACGGGGCTGAGGTAAAATGTTTACATGAGATTTTTGATGTCTCAAATCAAAAGTGATGACTTGTAACTCCAAACCCCCAGCAAGGGAGTGATGGTGGTTTATTGCATTTTTGATGAGTGGAAAAATTCTGTTTTAGATTGCTGCTGATTTGTCAGAGAAACACTTAAGTTTAAAGGAACAAGTGACTACAGTAATTTCAAATTTACCAAGCCCGAGAAGATAAAAATTAGATTGGAAACAAAAAAAAGAGATTAATTATTTTCTATAATTGTAATGTGAAGAATGAAATTAAGACAAAAACAAGTGACTTACTAGCTGGAAAATAGTTCTGATATTAAGACCACCTTTAGAATTAGTGAAACCCACAAGAATGCTGCGGTTTCACAGACAGAAAAGTGAACATGGGGAAAATCTGAGTGTCAATTAGGTGCTGCTTTCCTCAACATACTTTCAAAGAGTTTTGTAGTTTTTAAAAATTTTTGTTTATTTATTTTTGTTTACAATTGATTCACATTCCCTCTTCTGCCTGAACACTGAAAACCAGTCAGGTTGCCCTGGTTTCGGCTGGGATAAAGTTAATTTTTCTTCTTAGTAGCTGGTGCAGTGCTGAGTTTTGGATTCAGTATGAGAATAATGTTGATAACACACTGATGTTTTGGTTGTTGCTGAGCAGTGCTTATCCCAAGTCAAGGACTTGTCATGCTTTGCCAAGTGAGGAAGGATACAAGAAGCTGGGAGGGAGCATGGCTGGGACAGCTGACCTGACCTGGCCAAACGGATGCTGTATGCTATAAAATATATTGCGCAGTATTTAAACTGGTGATAACAGGTTGGGAGCTGCTGATCACTCCTCAGGGGAATGCTGGTTGTCCTTCAGCAAGTGGTGAGCAATTGTACTGTGCATCACTTCTTTCTCTTGGATTTTATTTTTTTCTCTCTCTTAATTGCTATTACTGTTTTTGTTATCATTAGTATTATTAGCATATTTTACTCTGTTTCAGCTATTAAAGTGTTCTTGTCTCAACCCACAGATTTCTGCATTTTTTTTTTGTTTGTTTGCTTGCTACTCTTTTTTCAGATTCTTCTCCCCATCCCACTTGGTGGAGAGGCATTGAGGGGCTGTGTGGTATTAGTGGTCAGCTGGGGTTAAACCACAGCACGTGCTGGGCAGTAACAGAGAAACAGGCTGGCTGGAGTTTATGCCCTGCACAGAAAGTGCCTCTCTCAGGGTACTGAGGGGCTGCCACCTGCACTTGTCACTGTGCACTTCACCCAGAAGCCTCAAGACAGCTGCAGTCTGGAAATTGGTGGTCACATCATCCTGACACTGCCTCTGACCATGCAGGGCAGGATACACGCTCTCATTCCCAGCACATGGCACATGCCTGGCAGGCTGGATTTAGCCTGTGCCTCTGGACTTGAAACATAAAGAAAGGAAAAGTTCTGGCGCCTCTGTGCACTCAGGAGAGCTGATGTGCTCCAGGGGAAAGTGGTCTGAGCAGGAAAAAAGGCACGTGTCACTCCTTGGTGCTGACAGGACAGACACAGCCTTGGAAATGTCAGTGCTTCTGGAGCTGCTGCACATACCAGGCAGAGAGACAGGCCAGGGTAAGGCTTTGGAACCCCCTAAACATGGATGTCATAACACAGGCAGCCTGGCAGCTCAACAAACTCCAGAATCAATTCTAGAGATGAGCTTCAAGCACTATGGATTCATAATCAATGATTCTCCTTCCTGCACAAGCAGGAATGTGCTTTCTCCCAGCTTTGCAGTGGGAGCAGCAAGCAATTTGTTTTGAGAGCTTAGCTTATTGTTTCCCCTATTTTCCCCTCAAATGTCTCAAAGCTTCTTTCTCTCTTTGGTGGTTTAAGCTCCACCTTCTGCTGATAAATACCACAAGATCTGTGCATTAACCAAACCTCCTCCTTGGGTGCTATTCTCATTTCAAGAGCAATCAAATGGCATTAACTCCTTATGGATTTCTGGCCAGTCTGAGATTTTGTTTAAGCTGAGAGGTGTTTCTTTCCTCAACTCTGATTCAAAAGGCTGAACAGTAAAATATGGCTCTGTTTCAGCTGTGTATCAGCTGTGTAATTATATAAAGTTTCATTTTAAGAAGGTAATGAATTTTCCCTTTAAAAATCAAGATGAAAAGGGCTACATAAGTGTGCATGTTTGTCTGTATGTGTGAGGAACCCAGTACAAAAATTTGTGGGGGAAATGTACTCATATGAGACTTTTTGCTTTGCACCTGATACTAGGAAAAAATTAAGATAGATCAGAATCTGTCCTCCTGCAGGATTCAATGAAGATTTCTAGGATAAAAAACCAAAAATGCGGAAAAAGGCTTTACAATGCAGCTTTAAAGGTAGCATTTCTCAGGTTAATACATGTAGTACACAGTTTAAAATGTGTAAAAATCCTGTATTCATTGCCTTGAGGTGACAAAGAAAAATCTGAAATTTCCAGGGTAGAAGACAGAGAGGGAAAGAGGGGGATTTAAGATTTTCCAGAAGTTCCTCTCCCAGTCTACCTTCCCCCTTCCTTGCTCTGGATCCTCCTAATCCACACTATAAACCAAACATAATTTAGAGAGCACTCTTCTGGCGAGTCTAATTCCATCTATTTAAAAACTAGAGTAATGTGGTACACTGTGAAGTCGTGTTTCCCAGGCTTCTCTTTTCAGAGAAGAGAAGTTGTCTTCCCCCATGTTTTACATGAACTGAGGTAATTTTAGGCACTGCTGCAATCTAAGTAGTCGCAGCTACAAATATTTATACTAAAGCCTTTTAAAAGAGTGAAAAAGGATGAATTTTAAATAAACTGTGCAGAAGTACAAAAAGATTATGATAGATAGATACTATTTGAAGAATTCTTAGGAGCTTCCTACTGCATTTTTTGACTTACAGTTGAAGATAGTAGAACTGAAAAGGAAACTGAGTGGGATTTTTTTCCCCAGCTGTTTATGATAGCACAGAGTGCTTCTTGGAAAGGAGAACTTGAAATCCATAGCAACCTTCTTATAACAAGTTAAAGCTATTTGTGAAAAGTGGCCAAGGCCCATGATCAACGGATACCAACACACACTAAAAATGGAAGGACAATAAATCTCTGCAGTGCACTAACTTGTGATCATTAAAAAATGTTGGTTTGGGCATGCAGTACTTAGTGAGGAATACTCTCAAGTGAAATGTATTACTTCAAAAGAAACCTGGATTTCTTCTCCTGGGGATGCCATACCCCCCACATAGATACAACCAAGTCTCAACCAAGTCTACACTAACATCTCAACTTATGTTTCAATGAGGTTAACAGGAAGCTAACTGTGACATATTAACAAAATTTAATTACAGGCAACAAAAATTACAATGTGTAAGAATTCTATGCAAGCCAGACTATCCACCATGTACCAAGAATTTTTACTGTCATCGAGGCAGAAATGGGAACAAGATGCTTTAGGAAATAAGGATGATCTGCAAAAATAAAATAAAACTAAAAAATTCAGGGACACTTAGCCTGGTTTTCATACAGTTCTCTGTCAAAAGATGACAATGCTATCAAAAGTTGCTGGTAGTCTGAAATGGCCATCAGACTTTGCTGGTGGATGACTGAACAAAACCAGAACTCTCAGGTGACTCCCTGCTCTGTACTGAGACTCAATGTGTGTGACCTTAACGGTGTCAAAAGAGAGAGCGGCTCTCTAATATGAGGAGGTGCAAGTCCTAAGTGGGCTCTCATAGGCCAGAGAGAGACAAAAAGAGAACAGAATCTCTGCCAGTCCTGTGTTTAGAGAGCAGGGAGCATTTATGAGAACAAAACAAGCAACCTCATCCATCCAGACAAGAACTTTGTTTTTGTTTCTCTGTCCTGCCATCCTATTTCATACTTAGAAGGGTAAAAAAAATGATCCCAAACTTTGGGAATTAGTGTGTGGTCACAGGACAAAAGAAGCATGCAAATACCTCCTGCAGAAAATGATAATTTATATATAACAATTCAGCCTGAACAAATTTTTTTCTTTTCTTATACTGGAAGATTCTGATCCTGAGCCTACACGGCAATCAAGTCCACATATAAAGACAGAAAAATTCTTTATTACTAGTTCTTGAGTGTTATTCAGCACCTAGCAACAAAGCATTTTAGTGTTCAAACAAAACACAACTCATAGTAACAAATGGTGCTCAAAACAGCTTATCAAAATTATGTTTGAATGCACTGTTATTCAGCATTTTAAAATTCCTTGAGACCAATTCAGAAATTACTGATGCAAGTAAACTAACAAAAGTAAGGGACTGTTCTGCATCACTGTATTACTCACAGGCTATGAACTAGGCAAAAATAAAGTATTACCTTTTCACAGATGTTTAGCATGATTTAATAAAGCTGATGTTTATTTCAGAATGAATGTATAGCAAAGTACTGTTTGCTGAACAATCAATTAAAATTATTCCCTGCACTCTGATTTATTCATTAACCCAAAAATCTTCAGATTAAACAACTTGTAGTAAAATTCTGCTTTGTCTATTCCAAAGAAAGAATTATTGAAATGTTATCTTTAGAACAGCAGTCACAGTAGTCTGCAGCAGTGAAACCTGATACAAAAACAATTGCTTTTTCCACAGCCATGGGATTTAGGAAATTTCAGGCACTAGAAAAGAGCCTTCAGATTTTGTTTGCTCCTTTTTTTTTTAATTGAGTGCTGAAGTACACTACACAAACCTACTTGCTTCAATTCTCACACTGATTAAAATGCACAATTTTTGAGAACTATACAGTAAATAAACCCCTTTCAGAAGTAAAAAGCCTCTAGCTTCAACTTATTTCTGTAATAACATTTCTCCAAATTATTTGGATGCCTGTTTACATGCTTAAAACCATCTGTCTCAAATCCTTGTTTCAAAGTACCCAACTGGAGGAAGGAATCTCAGAAGTTTTTATGTGTTATTCTCCTGTAAAATATTGCTGTCACTGTTGTGAGATTCTACGTAAAAAAACCAAACCAAAACCAAACCAAACCAAACCAGACCAGACCAAACCAAGCCAACATCCATTTAGCACTTAAAAACCATGGAAGCAGTTATTCATTAAAATACTTACAGATTGCTTCTTTTATCCATATTTTAGAAATGCTTCAGGAATCTTAGTGTTCATCAGTTGCATCAGTAAGACAAGAACCTTCAGGGCTCTAATCTCCTCTTCAGACATTTTTCTCATTTCCTGCTGATTAACTTTTAAGATTTCTATTATTTCACCAGAAATTGGTGGCAGTCAAACTCCTCAGATCCTTGATAGAAATCTGACATGCTATCAGAGTTTACTGCAGTCATTAAGGGGGAAATGGGCTCTTTAAGCTATTGAAATCACAGGAGATGGTCTCCTTCGTTCACCCTGCCAAAAGTTTACTAATTAAAAAAATCCTAAAGTTCATTGGACATTCATTATTCTTCCTTCCCTTTTCAAGGGACTGAAGGCAGACTATTGCATCAAAACAGTTCTTAATACTGATTTAAAGAGAGAATGTGAAGACAAGTTCAGACCTAAATGCAATCCTAGTTTTTAAATTCCAGTGGTTAAATTCATCCCTGAGACTGTGAAGGGTTCACTACAGTGCATTATAATTGCTGTACAGCAATTGCTCAACAGCATTTCTGTAATCCCATAAAATTCTGAATTTTGTCTTTGCTGTTTTAATGCTTAATGCATTTACATTTACAGCCAACTTATAATGTGTACCAGCAGCCTGACACAGTGGAAACATTTCTATGGTATCAGACAGATGAAAGAGCAAATCCTGTTCCTTTTTATTCTGGGTGGTATTTGCAGCCCTTTCCAGAAGCCTTATCAAATAGATGTCTTTCACTGTGTGCCTTGAAGCTACCTTGCACAAAGAGGAGGTGGAAGGAGGAGGAAATTCCAGGCCTGAAGCATGTGCCACCTTTTCAGATTAAAATTCCTTGTCAGTTGACTCTTACAGCAAAATCACAGCCAGGAGTCACTTATCAAAACTTCCACTCTCTATCTACCTTGCAGACAAGCTCTGTTAACCCTAAAATTAAAGACATCATAATCTAAAAAGGCTTGGTAATCAGAGATTGCCACTGTAAAATATGAACTGGCCGCTACAATTTCCATAGGAATTCTTCTTTTTTCCTGCCAAACAGATAACGCTGAATGCGCTTAGTGCCTTTGAATGGCAAAATTTACATTTTACAGTTCAGTCACTGCTGCAGCAAGTTTAGGTGCAGGTTAGGCAGGGCCCTGTACCAAGTATTGCACACTCCTTCCGAGCCACTGCTTGAGTAGGGAGAGCTAAGAAGAATTCAAAAGATTCCTGTTCAAGGAAAAGATTCCAACCTTCTGCTGACTGACCACAGTCACCCACAGCCAGTGTTGTTATTCTCCTGAAGTCCTGAAGCCAACTGAGCCACCTGAGCTGCTGCTCCCAACTCCTGCTGAGCCTCACCTACACTGCCACTGCTGTGATGGTTCCTGGCCAGCTGCAGAGCAGGGCTGCCACTGGAGCCCTAGCTTACACTGCTGTGTTTCAGAAAGAACAGCTCATTTCACCAGAAATTGTAGACTTATTACAAAATCAGATGTCAAAAAAGCCAAATTAAGTACCACGCATGGGAGCAAAGCAAATGGAAGCTGGTGAGAATATGTAAAACCTTTGGTTCTTAGATTTGCTTGAGAGCATTATCATGGTTAAATGTGGGATTTGCAGATTCTTGAAGATGCCCTACTTCCATTTGCATTAATGGCAAAACTAATTCTTTTTTTGTACTGAAGTTTCTGAAGTATGCATCTTTGGTAATTTTGCGTGTCTTAGGAATGTTGTTTTCAATGATATATGTAGTAATGAAATATATAATATTATATTTCCTGCAGTCCTGCTTTGAGGCATAAAACTAAGCGAGTCACGTAATAGAAACCTACACAAAACATGAAATGCATCTTGCATATATATCAAATACAATATAATATAAATACAACAAATATATCCAGCTTGCTTAGTGCTAGAGCAAGAGAGAAGTCCACTGGTTCCAGTGGTGCCACTTTTTGGGCATTTTTTTCCTTTTCTGAAGTACATCAGCTACTTGGTGAAATATAATGTGTTGGCAAAATATAATGTATTGTACTCTGGGCTGCTTCCTGGCATTATGTATTGACTGAGGTATTTATTTAATAATTAATCATCTCCTGAATGAAATGCTTCCACATGTATTTAGCAATGTCTCTGGATGCCTTGCAGATGCAGTACACATTGCTGCAAAATGAAAACAGAGGGTAGAGAACTCTCCAATTTTAGGTATATGGAAACAACATCAGGATTACATTTCCTTAACTATTTAATTTTCCAAGGAGGCAATAAGATAACTTGACAGTTTTAGGGATGGAAATGCTTCTAAGCTGCAGGACTAAAACACTAAAGGAAGAGTGCAAACTTCACTACGTCAGTACAGAATTCCAAATCTGGTTTATGAATATGGCTGAAGTCACAGTAAGAATACAACATCTGTATGTAGAAAATGCTTTTGGTCCCCAAAGTTAGGAGCCTGTACAGAGGAAAACAGTGATTCCAATAACCAGCATCTGTGACGCCAGTGCCATGAGCAGGAAGAACATAAAAATGGAAATTATGTTCCCTCCCCTCTCTTGTATTTTCTACAGTTAATAGTTTATTACAGACAGAGTTTATTACAGACAGAGAGGGAGAGCTGAACTATCTGAGCTGACAGTTCCTAGTGCAGGGACATGGTCTGGGCTGGCTCCCAGCTAATACGCAGCTCTGTGGCTGTGTCTGTGCAGCATTCCCGAGCATTCCCAAAACAGGGTGCCCTGCAGGGCATGCATCAGGCACCAGGCAGAGCTGAGCAGGAGGAAAGGGTCCTATGGGATCCAGGGCAGACCCCCGTGAGTCCCAGGATAGCTGTTCACCACCTCCCATCCACACCTCCCCGACAGCTGCGTATCTCAATTGCCCCGGCACTGCACGCTCCACCTTTTAGTGCCCCAGATAACCCTCCACAGGAGACAGACACTGGGCTCAGCCATGGTGTGAGTGGAAATGATGAGTTGAGAAAAAGATAAATCCCTTTCTTAGTGCTGCCAGCCCCGAGGCCCTGAAGAGCACTGCTTGCAGCCCTGCCACGTTTCACTCCCTGCCACAGCCCCTCTGTGCAGACACTTGACTGTAGCCATGATATTTTCTGAAAAATCCTTTCCTTAGGATTTTTTCTCCTGAGAAGCTGAGAGGCCTCAGGAACAAAATGTAAACATTGATTATCTGCTGCTGGAAGGCAACAGGTGGATCTGTGATTGGTCTCATGTGGTTGTTGCTAATTAATGGCCAATCACAGTGAGCTGGCTTGGACTCTCTGCGACACAAGCTTTTTTTATGATTCCTTCTTCTTCTATTCTTAGCTAGCCTTCTGATGAAATCCTTTCTTCTATTCTTTTAGTAAAGTTTTAATATATTATATAGAATTCATTAATAAATCAAGCCTTCTGAAACATGGAGTCAGATCCTCGTCTCTTCCCTCATCCCAAGCCCCCTGCGAACACCATCGCACTTGACAAACAGGGACTGTCCCTTTCCTGACATGGACACACGTCTTGGGTCACCACTGACAGCTCTCATATTCCTCCTCTGGCACAGAATCTGGCACAGAAATACCACAGCCTGTTGCTGAGATACTGAAGAGGAAAGAACCCAAACCAAAGCTCCCCAAATAACCCAAACCCACTCAAACCCACGCCAAGCCCCCTCCTTGCCCTTTGCTGAATTTAACATGCCTGCACAGTGGCAGCTGTAATGTCTGAAGCTGTGATTGGCAGTGCAGCCCTCTGTTTACACATAGGCAACTAAAATAACTCGATTTGGCGCTGCAGAACACACATTTACTAAACTCTACAGTCAGCAGATCATGTGATGATAACCAAAAGTGCAGAAAAGAGTTGCCAGTTGCATTCCTTAAATCACCCAGAAAAAAACCCCATAAAATCATAAAAAAGCAATGAATCATCCAAAAAATTCAAAGAGCTGTGTGTCCACAAACAGTCAGAGCAAACTTATTTTAGTACTGAAACAAGATCAGTCTACTTTTCTAGATATAGCATAGTCAAAAAGCTGACCCTTTAGGAAAAAAAACCAAACATGTTTTAACAAGGGAAGAGGAGAGGAGGGAAAAAGAGGAGAAGGCAGAAAAAGGAGGAAAAATGTCAAAAAATCTGAATGGAAAATCCATTTGATAGAGGAGTATGATTTTCCCTCCCATAAAACTTGGTCTCTTGGATACGCTAATAAATGGATTTTGATCATAATTTATTTCATTACCAACTACAAATTGTCCCTGCACATTACAGTTTCTCACATCAATCCCTCCTATGAAGACATTAGCGCAGACAAATGGCTCAGGAGGTAATCCATTCACACTGGGAAACAAATTATCCCATAACAATATCCTCAGAGCAAAGCTGCCACACTGTAAATATCTGCTGTGTAATACAAACACTTAAAAATTAGGATCTTGATGAATCAGGACTTAGGCTATGATCTTGTTCTTTAAAAATGCCAGTTTATTATCAAAAAGATCTCATTCAATTTCTAACATCTACATACTTAAGTCATTTTATATCTATTAGCATCATTAAGCTAAATGGGATTTCAAGTATATTTATTATTTTGAATGGGAATATGAAAGATTAGGGCTACCAAAAGTTAATTTCCAGAAACGTAACTGCTCAACCAGTCATTAAAGCAAATTTTCTTAATATTAACATTTTACAGGAGTAACAGTTGATTTAAGAGGTGATCTTCAGAACAAATGATTATTTAAGAAATAATTCAGTCTTTTTCCTTTGGATAAACTGTGCTTACTGCTCACAAGTTTATCCTTTATTCTCCAACACTGAGCATGAGAGCTGGTTATTTTACAAACATAAGGTATGAGTTTCGATGTATAAACATCATGGTGACGAACAAAACAGAACATCTCAAAATTCTTGGTTTTATGAGAGTTTCAACAAAAGAATTCAATACTTTCCTAACAGAGGGACACCAAATGTTTCTGGTGGAAAAAGGAGAGCAGGTTCAGGGCAAGACCTTTCCTGTTACAGTAAATGTGTCAAAATAGAGGCCTGTTACCAAATAAAACACTTTTAAGCCTATACTTCCCCAGAACTCTATAATGACTAATTCCCACTGAACAGAGAAAAGGACAGAAGGACCATCAGCACCCAGAAAAAAGCATCAGGATGACATCATTGCCTGTCTGCTAGCCAGGAAAGGAAGAGAGGGATTATCTGAATAGTGAACATCTGGATTGTGTATATAAAGGCAGTGAAGGATTTTTATACATATTAGTTCACTGAGTTCCACTGAATTTTTATCTTACAAAGAAACAGTAGTGCTACGATCTGCTTTCATAATGAAAAAGCAACAGGAATTCCAGTGGTCTGGGTTAGTGTATTAAAAGATCCACAAACAGATTTATCATTCACTGCTTCTCTACTATATTTAATTGAAAAAACTTGGCAGGTACTTGAACTTGCAACTCTTTCTTTTTGAATTAAAACAATGCAGCTTAGTAACACTGACTTTCTTCTTTCTGTCTTTCAGATACAAAGATTAAAAGTGACTTGATTCTGAACTTGAAGAACTGAAATTCAAAACATACTCAGTTCTCCATCCCAGCATTGTAAAGACTACTGAAAAAATCTTACACGTGAAATGTTTCCATTTCCTCAGAATACAACTCAAGACAAATTTGTATTTTCACATTTTTTTTATCACTACAGTTGTTGTACAAAGAAAAATTAACTTATTTTAGTACAACTTTATTCAACTTCGTTCTTTGCAAAGAAACATTCTTACCTTGAACTGTTAAGGTTGCTGATGCCTCAGCTTTTCCAACCATATTTTCTGCAACACAAGTGTATGATCCCATGTCTCCTGCCATAACTTTCCTGATTTTCAAGGTATGATCATCACGGATTTCGTATCTTTAAATATACATAGTAGTTAACAATGAATAACAGAACTTTGTACAGTTTCTGTCAAGGGTAAAAACAAGGGGGATTTGCTCTAAAAATATTCTTATTTCTGTATTTCCCACAAGGGAAAAAAGTATAGATACTTATAAAAAATGCAAAATAAAGTTTTAAAACCAAAATATACCCAAGTATTTGAAAACCTTATTCTGATATTATTTGCACACAATTGCAAAGCCCTAATGAAGAACATTTTAATTGTTAGAATTATTTTAACAAGTAATTATAACAATATTTATTATTCTCCATCTGAATGACAGATTTTTTTAATATGGCTGAAAAGAAAATATTGCTCACAAGAAGATCAGAATTGCCTGAAAGTCAAGATAAATCACAATTTATTCTTTTTTTTTTCTTTTTTTCCTAAAGGACTATGTGGCCTTTTACCAATTTCTTTCCTTTCATCACCTTTCTCTCCTTTATGTATAATGCAGTCAATGTGTTTCTATTTATGGTAAGTAGATTTTTCTCCTAAAAATGATAGTTTTTATTAAAGCTATAGACTACATTACCAAAAAGCTGTATTTAAAAAGTAAGTGGCCAACTTACAAATCCAACCCTGTAAAGTGTTTCTTCTTTCAGTCTACTCCCTGAAAGTTTTTTAAACTGATAATTAGGATTTCAAAGTAAATAAATAAGTATTTAATCTATTTCTATATCGATCCATCACAGGATGTGTTTATTTTTAATAGTGTGTTTTACTTTTTGGCCTGAATTACAGCAATAACAAATATGAAGTTCATTGGAAACCTAGCAACAAAAACATTTATAACCAAGGCAGCTTTCTACATTGCCAGACTACATTTTACATCAATTGCAATTCCAATATATACTTCTTGATGTTGTAATTTCTTTTACTATTTGTTATACATTCTCCTAAACTTTTAGTAATCACAAAAGACTCTTGAGGTGAAGAATTAATCTGTATCTGATACCACTGGCTGCACTTGGTTGTTTTATATTATATTTAATATTATATTTTATTATTTTTATATTGTATTTATATTATATTTATATTATATGTTTTATGTTATATTTGTCAGGTGTTGCCACAACAAAAACTTGAAAACATGCCGTTCTTAAGTTTCAACATAACTTGTAGATTCAACTAGAGCACAGTGCTAATTAGAAATATTTTATTGGACCAAGCCAGGCCTTCTGTATTCAAGACAAAGAAATGCCTGCTGTCAATCACTGAATGGCCCCATCATACACCAAAGTAGATGATATAAAAAGGGTTACTGCAAGTACTGCACCTTGCTTTTGGCAGCTCCCCATCATCTTTCCTCCATCTCACTGTAGGGACTGGGTCTCCTCTTGCCTCACACTTAAACTCTGCACTGTCATCCACAGTCACTGCCAAATTGCTCGGTCTCTTCACAAAAGATGGTCTCTCTAAAGGGGAAGGAAAGGAAATCAAGGGTTAATCCAGCAGTTCTGTGTCCAGATTGCTCAGGATCTCTGTGAGGCTGCTCACAGGTGTCAGCAGCAGCAAGTATTCCATGAAATAATTTCCAATGCTGCATTTGAAAGGCAACTTTTTCTTTCACCAGCACACATGGAGTAAAACAAGCGAAAAAAACCCCAGAATGTCCTCTCCATAGTTTTTGTTTAGATTAATTGCTGCACACCTATGCTCAGACTTTCTGGAACAAAAAGGTGACCTCAGCACAGGCTGTGTTGTTTTGGTAAACTCTGTGAATTTCAGGCAAGGTATTGATACACTTTTCTACCTGTAACGGGATTGAAAGCTGCAGGTTGCTGGGTCATTCATACTTTCATAATTCCACAGCAGGCTGCTCTGCAGTGAGGTTTGCACACTCCCAAGGATAAAAGTGGTTTTAATAATTTCTGGAATATTGCAGGAATGACCCATCTAGAAGAGCAGCAGCAGATGACAACAGCATGTCCATAAAAGAACTGGGAAGGTTTAACAGGAGAGTGTTTGGCAGGTTCCTTTGCCTCAGGCAGATGAACTTTTCGTCTATAAACCTGTGAAAGCTCTGAGGGAGTTGAGAAGGCAGTTGCATGTTTTGACTTGTATGTACTAAAGATATAAATATCATCCCCCTGGAACTGCAACAGTCTGAGGCCATTGGCACCATCAGGAAGTGTGAATACCCAAAAATACACCACAAATTTCTCACAGGAGTACAAAACAACCAGACAGAAGGATAAAGAGACAATCCCACGCTCTTCATGTCTCACATTTGTGTTTGAGAAAAGCAGTTCTAAGTATTACTCTAGATTTGCAGACATGGAGATTCAATATTACAAAAACTTCATGGTTCAAAAAGGAAATGTGACCTGAACAAAACCTTATTAAAAAAAAAATCTTTTATTCTCAAGGATGTCCAGACCAGCTGGACACTTGTGCTGTCGAAAATTTAACTTTGCTGGCAATGGTAGGAAATAATGTTAAATGAAATAGCAAGTTGATCTTTAAGCTGTCAGTTCTAGCCTGAGTTCATATACAAGAAGTGAGAAATAAAACAGAGATCTACAGACATAAATCTAGCTGCGAATTAAAAAGATACAAATATAGACAACTCCCAACACTGGCCCCTTTCTTGTAGGTGCCGAAAAAAACAAATCTGAATGTAAGAAAAGAACATCCAGATTAAATCTCAGAGTAGGAATAGTTTGGGGAAGAATATTAAACTTAACTATGCAAGAGAAAAAAGACTGATCTGGTTCTTACCAAGAGTGCTGCCCACAAGAGGCACATTGTTCTCCAGATCAGTTTCCTGAAGGAAGAGTAATGGACTTCCAGGAGTTTTTGTCTGCCCATTTATAACACTCTTAGTCAAATGCAGAAACGGATAAGGGAAATCAACACTGATTTAAGAATCTGTCTTTGTCACATGATTATTTGGTACGTACAAGGAAAGCTTAGCAAGGATCACTTTGAAACTTTCTAATATTACAGTTTCTGGCATGCAATCCTCCCTCTGATCTAAAGCAGAGACCTAGAAGCAAAAGTTCAACTTCTAAATAACCAAACCTCATAAATAGAAGATTAATGTAGAAAAATTTAATATATGAAGTCAGCATATTACTTGTGCTTTTTCACGCATATCCAAGTCTGAGTTGAAAGAATAGGGTGTTTTAAAGATTTCTAGACATGGGCTGGTAAGAAATTCAAACCTTTACTGACTCATTTGAGAACAAAACCTTGCTAGTTTCCCCAGGCTGAAAATCTGAACTATGTCTGAAAGGAACAAGAGATGAAGAAGAAGCCAGACAGAGCTCTGCCTGCAATGCACCCCTCTCACAGGTTTTTAGCAAGAGAAGTAATTTTTCAGCCTAAGTTATCAAACAGTCCAGCCCATGATTCCCTGGTTGGCAGCAGACTACTGATGAGCTATTACATGGTACAGTTAAATAGGAGCCTGATGCCAGAATTTTACTCATGTAATTACAATTTACTTTCAAGTTTAGATACTGCTTGAAAGTTCTGAAAGTCTATTTGACAATAAACTTCCTCCCCTAGTGCTTCAAAAGTGTTTATATAAAATCAAAATAAAATAGTACAAGTTCCTCAGCTTCTAAAGGGTTACACACCACTTTCTTCCTGGATATTCAGTTTGAACAAAGTTGTAGCTTTACAACACTCAGCACACGTTCCTATAAATGAAAGGATAATTATTCCAAATAGAAATTTAGAGTAATTCTGATTCTCTCCAGTAAGAAGGAAAAATTAAGCCTCTGCTTCTCAAACTTGTGAATTTTTGTTTTGCTGTTATTTCACAATACTGATCCAGTCATGGACACTGGAATTATTTTCAGTTTGAGAATTAAATACAAAAGCATCTTATAATAGGAATAAATTGTCCCAGGTGGGCTGCAGAGCCATTGCCTTCCTTCTTTTTACTAGATCACAACCATGAGAAAAACATTTTCAGCACTGAAATGGAAATGGATCAGAATAATGTTTAGAGAAAGGCTTACTAGGAAAAACAAAAGATGGACATTTTCATCAATGGAGTCTAAAAGGAATTCTTACCTAAAACAGTGAGCTCTGCAACTTCACTTTCACGTTCTCCGACCATATTTGTTCCAACACAAACGTATTTGCCAGCATCATTCTTTCTTGTGTATGTGATCATGAGCTTTCCTCCTCTGATCTGGGACAAATCAAAGATAATAAAAATACTTCAATATCAATTATCAATTTAATAATAATAGCTCAGAAAATATTTTGTTACAGATAATAAAACAGAACAAGCCATCTCTGGTTTTCCATATCACAAAAAAAAAGGTGGAAAAAAATTACTATTAGTCTAATTTCCTTCTCTTATGCAAAAAGCTTGTGTTTCAGTTTTGGATCAGTATTTTAAAATCTCTGAGATTTGGAGACTTGCTAGTTTTTTCTTCATTCTGTGTAATGTATTGCTGGCTGCTCACCAGCCTGTTTAATGCTTGTTAGCCAGAAGGACTACAATTCCTTCCCATGTACTGATACAATCAGGTGGAGAGTAAAAATTAGCACAAGACATAAATCTCATTTTCACATCAAGTGCTGCAATTATTTTTTCTTGACAAGAAATATGTGCACGCTATCCTGCTGCTGGTTGTGCTCATTATTATTCATGAATTTTGTGTTTGTTTCGGTTTTAATTTCTTAAGGAAGTGAAGGAAATTCTTTATTCTTTAGTTCTTCACCTTAAATAAAGTAAGTTTAAACACTGATAAGCAGATGAGCGGAAGCAATTATATTCTTTGAATTCAGCTTTTGGGAGATAACAGAATTCCAATAACCCCCAAATCAGAATACACACTTACCTTTGTGATTCCAAATCTTATTATATTATATAAAAATGTACATTAAATGCATATGAAAATACCTGATCTTTCTTTAAAAGGATTTATTCCCCCATTCTATTGACTGAATGGTTGAAGAAGTTGCAAAGTTCACCAAAATGCAGCAAAATTTGTGCAGGCAGCTGCATATGTACCATGTTTACTTTGACATACAAAGAAAGTTCTTTAATTACAGAAAATACATTCTGAAGTGCACATATGCTTACAAGCCCTATCACTTTTGAAAGCCACTGAAGTTCAAGCCATGGGTGGAAGTAGACAATAAATAAAAGCCACATATGAAGCTACGTGAAAGGCTCTAATGTGGTCAGTGACAAGGAGGAGAGTGTTCTCAATATGAGGTATTTAGCTCCAGTTGCCTGCAGCTAGAAATCTATCCCTGGAAATTTGACATCTCGAGCAGTGTTGGGCTCTGATTGTCACTGTAGGATGTACAGGCACAAAGATGACAGTCAGTTATTGAGAAAAATGGACACGCACATGGAGCGTAGACAGTGCTGCATACAAATTTCATTCTGTTGCCTTTGGCACTCATTGCTTGAGAGCACAAGAGAAATGTCCTTTATCATTCAGAAAGCTGGTAATGCTGAAATTTCAGCGGAGATTTGAGGCATGAGGAATGAAAAAATAAAGGTGACCTGCAAACACACATTTTTCAAGAACTGATAAGCAGTTTTAGATTGCTGGCTGCCTGAACTGGTTAGCAGGGGAAGGGGATGTAAAGTATAAATAGAAGTCTATCTGTATTTATTTCTGTTTTACATGTCCCTAAATCACAGAAAGCAATGATTTTCCAAATAATGTATGCAAAGGACTAAAAAAAAACCCTGATTTTTGAATGATGTTCACTTGCAGTTTGGGGTACTTATATATCCAGATACATATGCAGAAATATATACCTTTTATGTATATAAACACTGACCACAGTGGATAGAACAAACAAATGTATTTATATGTCACAAGAATTTGCCAACTCATCTGATGATTTCAAACCCATGTAAACTGAAATCAGTGATTTTTGTGTATGTCTTCAAAGTCTAAATCCTAGTGACATTCAGTAGCATTTGTGCTCCTCTGTTATTTTATCACTTAAGAAAATCCCATTCAAATCCACCACAATATGACACAACTGCATGTCTTGCACAAATTGTAACCTTAAGCAAGAACAATCCTAGGAATGTCTTGTAGGAATCGCTATGAGACTCTCTTCAAAGTATAGAAGAAGAGAAGGATTAAAGCAGAAACATATGAAAAACTAAAAAGTCATTGAAAGCTGCTTTTCTTGCAAGTTATTTGAGATTTAGATAAAGAAGGAGACACAGAGGAAACATTCCCTCATGGATGTTGAGGCAGACTTCCTAAGATGTGACATGCATGCTGCAGGAGGCTGCGCTCACTACATGGAATTCTGAATGCACGTGCAAAGGGGTTTCTTTTGTTAGGTTGGTTGATTTCCTTAAAACATGAGAAGGGTTTAGAACTTTAGCTACAATGACGGTTATTCCACATGGAATTGTGATAAATTACAGAGCTACAATAAAATGTCCCACCACTGAATGTGGAATTACACGTGTCTGTAACTGGAGCAGTCACAGATGGCTAGAAGGAAGTGAACTTCCCCTGGTGGGCAACTACCAAAATTCTTCATTGCATTTTAAAAAACTAGGTACCCACCATCTCAATAAGACTGGACAATCTCTTCAGTTTAATATGACATTGCAAATGAAAACTGCAGCTATGAACAATTTATGTTGGCTATGTGCAGTATTTCTTCTCAACAGGCAATCCCAGGAATACCTATGGACCACAGAGCCATGGCTTTAAGTAAAAAAGTACACAATGGAAGACATGCATGTGAAATTAGGAACACATAAAGAATCACTACTGAATTTGTCTTACTAAGTTAATATCCAGTATTTAGAGCTGTAAACAGTCAAATCACCTTTGGAGACAGTACATGAAACCTTGCAAATTACAACTATTCATGATCTGTGTACACTTAAAAGCTAATGAAGGCATTTTAATTTGAGTGCTCTGGCTCTTCTCATATTTTTGCTCTTGTCCCAAAGTACACCAGCTGGACTTTATAGCAGCAAATGATATAATTTGCAAAAGTCACAGGCAGTGAGTGTACATTACATCCCAAACTGCCTGAAGAGTTGTGACCATGCTGAATACCAAGAGAAGTCCTTTCTTCCTAGTAAACAAATACAGAAAACAGTTCTATTCCACTACTCTAGTAGATATGGTTGTGTCATGGGAAAAGAATAGCTTTGCTAACTGCCAAAGCTAAAAGTCTAATTCTGGAAGTAAGTGTCATGTTTCATTTATACCAAAACGAAGCCAAGGCACTTTTTGACTTTTCACACCTCTTCGATATTTTGCTCAGTGCCTACCAGCAAACCTATCAGGGATTTACAAGTAGGATAATAAAAGAATAGCACTGAATTCTAATAAGAGAAAAAGATTGTGATCAGCATTTCACAGATGATCTTCAGCTACCTGTAAGATGTATGAATTATTGTATATATGCTAAGAAAATATATGATGGTATGGTGAGTTACAAAGACTTTTTGAAAGCTATTTTCTGTGACCTGCTTGCCTGACCGTATTTTGCTCCTCATCAGTAAACTGCTCATTCAAGCAAGTCCACTTCATTTATTTCTTTAAACAATAGTTGGAGATGTTCATACAGAAAACTCTAGGCACCCACAGAGTTAACTAGGTCCAGAATTGTAAATTATGACCACCCAGCAGCAAAAAATCATATACAAATAATGAATCAACTCAGTCAGCCAATAAATCAAATCCATAAAAACTTACCCAAGGGTTCTACAACATACCACCAAGAATTCAGTATAGCTGTACACACATATATTCTTATTCTGAGACCATATTTTATATACCTATGTGCATTGTGTATATGTGTGTAAATTTCTGCATGTATAAATCCATACCCATCTGTCTGTGTTATGAAATATTTTTATATATGTGGGTGATTCATTTACTTTTCACAGAAATGTGGTATGAAATATGAGACAGAATGAAGCCATAAGAGAAATGCTTGGGGAGTCCAAAAATAAATGTGAGTGACATTTTCTTTTAACTTTCTTTCAGTTTCTAGCTTATTTCTATTTAATAAATGAAATCTGCTCTGTTGCAAAATAATTTGAAAGCAAACAAATTAATAGGAAAAGCAAATTTAGACTGCAGAGTGAAATACTGACTTTTTGTGCTGCCAGGGTTTCTGCATATGTGATATCACAAATTTTATATATTTTAGTCTTTTACAGTACAGCATACACAATAACCCATTTTCTTTCATTTTCTAAATTGAAAGTGGTGGGCATGTAATATTAAACTGCCAGACACTGCCTTTGCTTTAAAAGTGTCCCATCTAATTATGAATAACAGTACAACAGTCGAAGTACAAGGTGAGTCCAGGCAATTGTAATTAACAGTGCCACCAATGGTATATCCAAGTGAAATGGAGCTTTTATTTCTTAGTTAAGAAACACAGAGTTTGTTCATTTCCCTCTGTCTGGTCTAGCATCCCAAAATATCCACATCACAACCCCCCACGGCAGGAGAGGCTGTCAGGGATGGAATGTCAGCAGTAGAAGGCAGCTTTGCAGTTCGAACAAAGTTGAACAAAAAGGAGTACAAATGACTATCTATCTTAATTTTTATTTAAAAATTTGTATCCTGTTCCAAGCCTTGTGAATCCCATATATTCTCCCCTACCTACTATAGCATGCTTAAATATCAGACACTAGACATCAAAATGTGTTTGGAGCAGGTCTTCAACAATGACTAAAGTTTGTTCTTGTTTAACTTCAAAGTTCAGACAGACGAGTCTGTCCTGCTTTCCGTTCCATTCTCTGGGACTCCAGGAAGGTACATGCTGCCTCCTCCAGATCAAACACACAAAAAAATTCTATTTGAAAGTAGTCTGAAACATTCTTTCAAGTGGTCTTCCTGCGCTGTAAATCTGTCATGACAAAGCGCAAGTCAATTGTTCCCCGCTACCCTACAGACGAACAAAACAGCTTTGCAATACAGACAGGCCTGAAGGCAGCCTAAAGGAAGGTGCAAAATGCATAGGAAGGTGGCTTTATGTAAAAAGAAGGTATTTAAAGTAGGTAAAATGACAATAGATTCAAGCTGCTGCTTCTGGCACCCCTGCCAATCTGATATATCAGAGACAGAATCAGATTCAAGTCCGTTCACAAGACTCCTTTTCCCACTTTTCTGGCCTCATTATTAATGGCTGTAACTACAAGAAGGTGGATATCTACAAAGGCTTAAGGGTTATCTGTGTTCTGAATTGCTTGGTGAATTCAGAGGCAGCTGACAGTTATTCAGCCATTGGCATTACCACAAGACACCAAATATCAGAATTACTTCATGTGTTTGAGGCTTCACCCAATGAGACTGTAGAAACAGCTAAGATACACGCAGAATTCCATAAATCAAGATCAGAAAAGAAAAATCCATGCCTCAGCATATGTGATTTTCAGAAGTCTGAAACTGCAACAAGTCCAAATTAACTTTCTATAAACATTTGGCTTTTGTTAATCACAAAGTAAGATTTAATTCAGAGGAAGATTTACTTCACAATAATCCGTATTGGCTCACATTAGTCAGAACTAAATTCTGAGCAGACAGCTATGTTTATATTGCAATATTTGAACCAGTGAAATACTTCTCTGAAATGCTTTCACAGCTACAGTATAAAACATTTTCTATGCAATACTTCCTTTCTTATTCTAAACCAAGATTAAAATCTTACAACAAAAGCATGTTACTACTATCTTCATGGTCTTAAATTTGTTCTATGAAGATCATCAAAAATATAAAAAAGAAGAAGCAAATACTTCATAAACTATTTTTCATATTGTTACTTGTTAAGTACAGAAAACACACTAAATTCAACTAATGGACAACAACACTTAGGCACATTTTATGGGTCACTAAAATTATATCTAGAACTATGAATCTTTCTGCATTATCCAAAGAAGGCCCTGCATAGGAATGATGAGTTTACAATGACAACTGTGAAATTTCTGTAAAACTGTAGATTTAACCCCATGCATAAATCTCCCCGGGATGCACTGGTGCACATATAGCTTTCACTACAATCAGTGATTGAAATCAGAAGTAAAAGTGAACTTGAACTGAACTCGATGTCTGGTATGTCTTCATTTGTCTTCCCATAAGCAAGTCAGAGGATTTGAAGTATCAGTTACACAAGAATTTTCTTTTAAGCATCACCACTACTGTGTTATTTATACACCTCCAAGGATAAAATCTCAGACCAGCCAGGGTTAATTTTCCACACAAAATCTCTCAGTTTTTAATTACCTTACCTAAAGAATCACAAACGTAATAAAGAAAAATAATACTAACTAACCACAAATTTTAAAACATAAAAAAATCCTACCTGGCAACCATAAAAGAAACTACATAACCCAAATCTCCAGAGGAATTAAGCAGCCTGTTTCCCATCATAAAAGAAAGACCCAGGTCACTCTGAGGGGCTGTGCTAGAGTCACCAAGGATGAAGACAAAGGTCCACCTACATCACCAGACCTGACTGCATGTGGCAGATCACACCTACACCCTGCAGACAGCACCAGGCGTGGAGGGAGGAGAGTACAACCACAAATGTCCAAAGGCCCCAGACTCTGCTGCTGATTCCAAGGGAATTTCAGTTCCTGGCTGCCACTGCAGGTATTGGCAATATTGTCATGCTTTTCTAAGTCTGAAGCTAATGTTGGCAGGATGACAACATGGATTTAAGACAACTGTATATCATGGGGTGCATTTCATCAATAGAAAATTTCCTACTCTCCCCTAAGAAAAGAGCAGCTGTGCAGAGCACAAGTCTCCAACTGTAGAGTCCTAATGTTCAATTTCAAACTTTAGAAGGATGGGTAGGTAAAACTTCACCAAGACTTGTAGTCTGATGAAAGACATTTCTCAGAGTGCACATTTCTCACAGTCATCGTGCTAAAATACAGTGGTTGTCAAGGTTCTTATGTAGGGTCTTCTAAAGGGAACTGTTCTGACAGGACTCAAGTTATCAAGAGATTTGAAGTGGAAGTTTGTAGGTCGTCTTCTACCATGAGCTCCCACAAGAAAAGGAAAGGCCTTCAACATGCAAAACCAAGGATCTCCTAGACTTACAAATCCAATTGTGAAGCAGCAACAAAATCCTCACAGTCTGAGAGGAGGAAATAGAAATGAATTATTCACGTTTTTCTCCTGGCTGGTCTGTGCAGCAGGTCATTATTTTCAGCTGTGGCTTCAGTCACTCCGTGACCTTCTGAGATGCAGCAGTTTTGGCTGACACTCCCACTTGTCTGGAAGAGAAGGCCCATCCCCTCTGAGCCTGGCTGCCCACTGCTGGCTCCTCACTCGAGGGATGCAAATCTCAGGCTCCCGGATCCTTCCCGTGACCGCTGCACTTCCTGCACTAAATTGCCTGTGAAAGCTTTCCTCCCTGGAGCTGGCACAGCAGCTTCCCAGGGGAAGAAGGATTTGCTTAGTTCCTCTGGGGCTAAACCTGAGCCCTTTATGGCAGAGAACACGCACTGAGAACCAAACTAAGCAAATAAAATTAGTCACAGGTGACTAAAATGCAGCAGATTCTTTCATACATTTCCAAATTTGTATTTTGGCAGTTTTAAATTTTGAGACAGATTGGACTTCTCATTGAAAACATTTTTTGTAAAAACTTTATAATCAAGGTAACTCCCAAAGAAGTTTTGGTCCTGCCAACTAATCACTACAAATAAACAAGTATTTTGCAAAATTAACCTTGAAAAAAGAATGTAAAATGTTTTCTAACATACCTAAAAACCTACTGATTCTCTGTCTTTTGACCAAGATGACATGCCATGGAAATGAGACCACACTTCAGAAGAAGGATGTAAACCCATGTTAAATTCCTATTGCATTTATCCCTGAGTGAGCCTAAGTTCAGTAGAACTGTTTTATAGTAAATGCTGGACACGAAAAGTTGTGAAAACATTAAACTTTTCCCATCATTTGTAAAAAAGAGGAGCATATACACTGCAATGCTGATTTTCCATGAACAGTTAAACACAAAAGTCATATATTAATCTGCCACATTTCACTCTTCCATCACTGTTCACTACAGCTCTTGTGACTGCAGCACATGCAAATCATAAATCACAGATTTCCTTGTATTTTTTGTGGTTTGCACACAAGACTTGCGTTACAGGACTGAGGCAAAAACCTGCAGTCATAGGCAACCACAAGCAAATCTTGAGTGTAACTTTCATTATTTCTGAAGGACTGCTGAAAAACCACTGGGCTAGACTTTACAGTTACAGAAAGCCCTCTGCTTGGAAGATGCTAAAATTAAACTCACAAAGAATAAGAAGCAGAATGTATGCACAGAGAAGCAAAGAGCAAATCCCCAATTTCCCCAGCTCACAGAGCAGCCCAGGACCATTATTTTTGTGCTCAACTTTAGATCCTCCAGAGAAACTCCACAGGCAGGGTACGACCTGCACATCTTGGTCCATCCACAAACGTTCTTTGTTGCCACAGACTTAACAACACAAGGCTGATCTTCAGCAACACACAGCCAAGCCAGGAGCTACTTGGAGCTTCTTTTACTCATGAAATAAGCCAGCCCAGGTTGCAACCAAGCAGAAGAAAGCATACACTGCTCCCATGCTCTACATGTATGGGAAGCAGCGCTCCCTGATGCTCACATGTGCCATCCTTTAACTGTGAAAGCCTCGAGTGCTGCTGTTCATGGACATTGAGAACACACTGCCCTCTGCTTGGGCTCTTCCCACCCAGCCCTGTGCCTCTGGAGCAGCAAACCCTTATTGCTCAGTGCATAAATGGAAGTGAAAAGCCAGAGAGAAGGAAGGGAGCAAAGCCCAAAAAGCGGCGCTGGGGGCTGCCCCAGCTATTCAGGCAGGCTCTGGAGCCCTGCTGGGATAATTGCTTCCTGCACAGCAGCTCCTTGCTATTCTTCCCAGATGCCACAGTGGGTTTAAACTTCTGGCACAATTCTTGTTGGAGTTAAAAGGTTATTGTAAACTGCACCAATGGAAAAGGCTAAGAGGGAAATGCGGCAGCAAGGGAGGGAGAAACTGCTCTGGACACAGAAATTACTAGCTGCTCAGTTTTTCACATTTGTATTTACAAAGCAAACTATCTGGCCAGGTTCTGTATGAAAATCAGTCTCCTGTTTGCTGATGTTTGCTGTTATTGGAGCAGGCTTGTAAAAATGGCAGAGAAATTGAAATTACTCTGCACTTTATTTTCCTGTTTCACCTTGTGACTGTGTGCACGTCTCCTTTAGAATTAGTAATATCCTGTCATAAATGAGAAGCTTTGACAGCTTCTGTATGAGCAGTGTAACAAGAACATAGTGAATAAAAAGTAATATTTACAGAAAACTAGAAGTGTTACTTCATCAGATTTCAGTTCACTTGGTACAAATTACCTTTTTATGCCAGTGACAAGAAGCTAAAAACCTGCGTATGCCCTCCCACAGCACACTCTCTTCCCCAAAACCACAGAAAAAGCTCACACAATGCTTCCAATACATACAAATACAAATACTGAGTCTGAAGTAAACACTTCACTTCTAAGACATTACTGTTTCTTTGCCAGCTACTTAGCATGACAAATAAACAAACAGTTATAATTTTGCATTTAACACACATCTATCTCAGGTTCTGGCTCAATTTTTCAAAAGCAGATGGCAAAATTTAGGAGTCCATGGCTGCTGGAGAAGGTGTGTGGTAGTCAGCATTTCTGCCTGTCAGACGGACATATTAACATGTCCAGGTAGTTGAATTTGCAATTCCACTTTCCAGACCTCATCCTGAGTGCTGATCACCAAAAGGAGCTGCCTGTAGCCATGCAATGCACCCAGTGCCACCATGGCCATGGGGACAATTTAAAAAGGGGAGCTGCCCTCCACAGAAGGTCTGAACTCACCATTCCAGAGGCACTCTCTGACTCCAATCAGTGCCCCAAATATGCAAAAATATTTAGAGGGAGAATATTTTAGAGCGGCATTTCTTTGTGTTGTAAAGACAATGATGCAGAAAAGACACACTAAAGAGTGCCAGGGAAACTTGACCCATGTGAACAGGCAAGGAAGATAGTATTTAAAGGACTATATTGATAACATCCATGCAAACAAGAGACCTTATCAAAAAGCTTTCCTAGTCTTCTTGTCTACTTCTCTAACACAAACATTAACAGGATACATAAACAAATTACAGTATGTCACATGAGTACCCTGATGTCTGCCCCAAGGTATAAGCTTACAGAAGAGTTTGTGGACAATAAAGATCATCCTTGTTTATCATAGAGGACACAGATCTACTGTTTGCACTTATTTATATCCAGAAAAGCTAAATAATTGATATTTGCCACTCTTGCAAAATGATTATGGAAGAGTCACATTATGGATTTCAAACGCTGAATAAGCATTCAGAATTAAGGAGGAAGAATCTAAGAATTCTCAAGTAGGATAAATAAAAAAAGAAATATTCAGTGAATCTAAGAAATCATCAAGTGTGCTTTGTATTTTGCATTGTATTATTAGTGACTATCCTTCATGTGTTTCAACCAGACTTTTTCTAGGACAGGCATATTACTGACTTTGGAAGACAAAAGAAAGCAAGTTTCTTCTGAAAGTGGAAGTCAATCATGACCAGATAAGCAATCATTTCAGAGAATGTTTGATAAAGAGTGAAAAAACATGTTCTGATAGTTGTCTTCTCCTTTCCAACAGTTCCATGTGTTAGTGCACATTTGACCAAAGTACCATAAAATCATAAATAGTTTTGTCATTTGATCAGATTCACTTTCAGTGGATTGCAATGAAATATTGCACGTTTTTCCAGACCTAAAGTTTGGGACGAAATGTTTGGTAGAATATAACATGAATATTTTTGCTATATTTCAGAAGAATGCTTAAATATTCTTAAGTTTCTGAAAACAGAAATTCCGGACAAACCTACTACATTCAAAATTTTGTTCAAAACCTGGCAAGCCTAAAGCACAAATGCTGTATTACAGATATTATTACTGGCACTTGCAAACATGCATGCCAAGAACAATCTGATATGCAGGGCATTCTATGCATGGAATATTAAAATAATAAAATATTAAAATATTTGCTGTATTTAGAGTTGCCTTTAATAATGCATTAGATTTGGTTCTTGGCTCATCTTGCAAACTAATTTCATAGCAGGATTGCCTGGAAAGTTACCACAAAGGTATTACTTTATGATCCTTTTAGTTTATGAACTTTTCAACAAATGCTTAAGAGAAATTCATCTTGAGGCAGAGGACTGGGCCTGACACACTTTTAGCCCAACCAGCAACTCTGTCCCTGAGACATGAGAGGAGACAAAAAACCAAAGCAGGAAGAGGGATTTAATGAGATGCACACTTCTGTGGGGAGCAAAAGAACATAAGTTCGTGAAATGTGGACTTGGAAGAAAGAAGGTATACATACAGGATTCCATTGGAAAGGAGTTTTATATGCCAAATTAGTCAGGTAGGCACATAGATATCAGAGTGGCTTCCAGTGTTTCTTTTTCTGTTGTTAAATGAACTTAATCATGTAGTTAAATAAAAAATACTTTGTCTTTTCAGAACCCTCTTTCATGGAAGTGTCAACTACTCCAAACACTCCCAAAGGGAAAAACCATTGGGTCACACCTAACTGGAGTTAGCACAATTGCTATTACTATAAAAATTTTCAGACAAGTCTAAGAGAAGAAAACTTACATGCATCTAACTGAAACGAGTGATTTAAGGCTTGCTACCTAAAATAATATCTTCAAAGGATTAATGGAGAGCACAAAAAAGGATACAAGCCCTGTCCCAGGATCATCTCAACTCTCTCAGCTGAATGTAAACTGGACAGAGATAACTTTGTATATCATTTGAATGCTGCAAATTGGTACCTAGGTGTAATGTTTGTAGACTTCTTTTAAAGACTGCATTTTGTAGCAGGTAAGAAGCAAAGAATACAAAGGTAAAAATTACTGTACTATGGGCTGCTCAGGGTTAAAAGTAATCTCCTCCACAAGCAGAAACAAAAAATCCCTTCATATTCTCCACAGCACCTGAATAAATACATCATCTATACCTTATAAAACATATCAACACAGGTAGTATCAATTGTCCAATGAGAATTTGCTGAAGTCCTTTGAAACAATGTTCAGAGAGAGAATTAATCGATTCTGCCATCTCTTGGTTTCATTATTTCATGAACACAAAACTGATGGCCATTAACAGCATCCAGAAGTAGGTGTGGTCAATCAAATGTGTTTCATCAGAGGACAATCTTGGGGAAAAAAATGAACTCTGCTAAGAGTACATTTAGAATCATAGAATTGTTAAATTCAGAAAAGATCTTCAAGATCAGTAAGTCCAACTGATAATGTACAATATATTAAAACAATATTGTAATACAACTTGGAAAACCTGTGTCAACAGACTTCTCTTATTAAAAAGTTCTCTTGGCTGGTTTTCAATGCCTCAGACAAGTATTTGTAGATACCATTTTCTGGATTAACAAAACAAATCCCATTTTAATTATAATCAGCTTATTATCCAACATGATACCTTGGTAAGAGAATTCCAAATAAATAAAGGGTCCTTAACCTGTCAGTAACTCGAACTTATGCCACAGAACCAATACTTAAGGCTGACATTTTGTCTGTCACCACAGACTTTTTTGCATTGTGCAGCACATATGAATGTGTCTATTTTCAAATTTAAATAGAAAAATGCTTCTTCATATTTTTATTTTTGTTTGTAGTCTTAATTATTAAAACAGGTGGCTGTTTTAATAAAAGCAGAGATAAATCTGGAAGTTTTAAAATTTCATGTCTATTTTAACATAAAATTAGGAAGAAACACAATTCACTCTCAAAAATCAACAAGACATATTTCTATGAAAAAGAAATGAGGAGCTGAGACTTCAGTTTAAGTTATGTGCAACAGTGTAGGTTGATAAAGGCTCCAAAAGCACAGGTATCCCTAACATCAGAAGCTGTAATGATGTGTTAACCTTGGTGACAGTCAGAAGAGAAGGGTCAAAGGTTCAGCTGGCATCCCTGGGGGGGATCCTTCAAGGTGAATTTGAGACTCATTTTCAGGGCAGCACAGTAAAACTGACACTGCACTCTGAGAAATGTACGTGCTACAAAGATGAAGAACTGCCTTTTTCTTGAACTTGCTATTCATAGCAGTAGAAAAACTGGTCTTTGTTAGATGGTTAAAGTAGGGAGAACACAGTTCGCTGCCACTCGAGATAGGAAAAGATAACATTTTTAAAGATCATGTCTCTTTTTGAATTGAAAATAATTATCAGAGCAGGCTTGCAATCTAATTTATTCTGGTTGCTCCATCTACTCTTAATTTTGTGTATTTTAGAAGTTATTTCCCCACGTTCTACTTAAAAGGTTCAGATTGCTAAAGTTAAGGTTTCTCCTCCCGCTGAAAAAAAACCATTACATCTACCTACCTTTATTAATCTCAAGAAAAACAGATAGAACAGGTGACCTCTTACAACACCAAAGCCTTGGATTATCAGTGACAAAAGCAGAGTAACAGTTGTCACCGCCAGTCATGCAATTTCTAATATTTAAAAATGACAATGCAAAGGATATAGGCAAAACAGGGGAATCTTCTTAGCAGAAAGTCTCATTAGAACAAAAACTGAGAATCAACATGCAGTATGTCCAAAAAGCTGGAATACTTTGAGTACCTTAATGACAAACAAGCCAATAAAAAGAAGTGAAGCAATAACAACATTAGCAACAAAAAAGTGAAGAATGTAAACTCATTTCGCACATCAAACAGAGGCCTCTTCTCTTGCTATAAATTATACTGTATACTTCCCTGGAAAGTATTAGTCTCAGGAAATACAATGGTAAAACTCACACTGATTTCAGTAATGCCAGAATTCCACCCTGAGAGTTTAGGATGTGTGCAAAGCCTATTTTAGTGAAACATGTTAACCATGCAGATTTCCCAGGAGTTATGATCATGCAAAGTACCTGCTCTGTACACATCCCTAAATTATTACAAACCCCTGAGATCCTTGAATACAAGGGACAATAATCTCAAAACCACTCTAGTGCTTCAGCATATAGTTAAATAATAGAGATATTTTCTTTATAATCACAGAAAATCTCTAAGTTATTGTAGCTGGGCTAGATCCTGCAAGTATTATAGAATCACAAACACCTGGAATGAAGCATGGTCTGAATAGAAAGTGAGGATATGATTCTACCGTTTTGTCTACCAAAAAGAGCCTATTTATGATTTAGGATGCAATAACACTTCACACTTTGCAAGGTGGCACAACACAGCTTTGTGGCAAGTGTCAGGCTGCTCTACATGTATGAATGAATTCAGGTCCACAACTCATGAAACGCTGAATAAGAAGAACTGAACAACTTCAAGGCTTGCCCAAAATCACAGAGGAAGATTGCAGCAGCAATCTGCTCTGCTTAGCTTGCAGACTCTCTACCTCAAGGCCATCTTTCATTTACTGCACAATAATTTTCTCTGTAGGAAAATGTTTTGCAGGACACTTCTAGAAATCACACTGCAATGACTGTACAGTCTCATGGCAAAACAGATCTTCTGTGATTCTGTTCAGTGTGCAGGTCTGCCAGAGAGCACAAATACTCATTTCTGGAATACCTATAATGCACCAAGAAACTGTTTTAGTCAGGTACCTGCAGCTTCTGTGGTAACACTTTATCCTGAATGAGCAATTTTTTTTCCCCTTCTTGATTTTCATTAGGTCTCACTCCAGGAGAAATGCTCAAACTGAACACCACTGTTCAAAGAAGTCCTAAGAGACAACTGATTTCATATGAATGGGGAGAGCAAGATGTACAGAGTTTGAAATGCGAGGTGTGCTGGGGTTTACTCTGAGCCATCATGCCAACATCTTTCACTTTCAAAAACCCGACATTCTGAATGGCATAGACACTTAGGAAAACAATGATGCAAAACCCCCAGAAACTCACAGTTAAGAGATCTTGATCCATCATCCTTTTGTTCAGGAAACCAAATTCCATATTTTGTGAGGGAGGACAAGTTACTCAAGCACAGATATCTCTACGGCTAGTTTCAAACTTCAGTATATTCCATGCGGCAGTAGAACCATGAAAGCTTTTCACTTTCTCATGTTTAACTTTTTTTAACAGCATTATTTTCCATGCCATTTTTTTGGGGTTTATTTACTCTAAAATTTACTCACTTTTACCCCTCTTCTCTCAGTGTAATTTATTCTCCCCTGTGCTGCCAGAACCAGGAGGCTGAGGAGAGGCAAGAAGACAACTGACAACAGCAGTAGACAGAGGCAAAAGCAAAGCTGCTGAGTTAGAAAAAACAAGATGAGTATAAATAGATCCAAGTGTAACTAACCACCCACACTTCCACGTTAAACAAAGGAACAATCTTCATGTGACCACGTGCCAAAGAGATTCTTGTTAGATAATGATTTTTAAGAAGGAAAAAAAAAATCAATTAATTGCTCAGTGCAGCCTGAGTATGAGCAAGAATTATCCTACATCTAGATTAAAAAAGAAAGCGCATTTGTTGGTTTTTTTCTTTTCCTTTTTAAGGAGGACGACCTCTTGCAGGCAGACTTGGCCCTGCATAATACTACACAGGAGTCTGGAATAACACCCTGCAATGTGTGTGTGAATCCCTCACTACTGCACGTGGTGAATATCTGAACTTGGCAGTAAGTAATTGTGAGTATATTATTACCTGGAGAGAGAGAAGTACTCTGTTGGGTTGAGGAAACCCAAGAACTGAGAAATTATTATTTTTGAAGTGCTGTGATTTGGACTAGACTTTTCATATAACCAGAAGCATCACAGGAAACTCAGTAAGGCAAAACTATCCAAACAAAGTGAAATAAGCAAAAGTGAAGTTGACAGAACTTTCAAAAAGTAGACCAAAAAATCAAAGCAAACCAAACAAGAAGCTCTAATCACTTACAGCTGTTCAAGGCTCCAAAAACGGGCACTGTTCTTCTCTACTATTTTTATTCTACATTTTTCTTTTGATTATGAGAACATAATATGTGCAAACTCAGCACACAGATTGTTGAGGTTTTATTACACATGCTTTTAGAGTTAGTGTCATTTTTACTTTACAGAAGTAATTCCTAAAATAAGCATGATACACAATAAAGTCTCAGTTAGCAGTTATCTGATATTTAGATTTTAAGTGACAACATGTGGCTGCTGTGGTGTGCAAGCAAGTAGGAATATCAAAAATGCCAAGTACAATCAAATTTATAAGGTCCACTGGAGACTTTCAAGAACAAAAATGTACCCTTTTTTTTCTCTCTCCCATCCCCCAAAATAGAGAGGGTTTCATTGTTTGGAAAAGAGCAAACACAATGAGGAGCTAGGTTCCTCCACTTCACTGTATAGACTTGCCACAAATAATACATGGATTTCTGCAGGGTATCTCTATATTAAAACATGCTTTACAAATGGAAATATCCCGGTATAAGAGCATAAAATAAACCTAAATACAGTTAAAAAAAAAAAAAGTCTGACAGATCCAGGAGGCTACATGAAAGAACCTTGTAAGGCAGAAAATTTGTTTTGCACATTTGATCTGCAGGGATCCTAAGTCCCATGTCCAATGGAATCTACTCCGAGCACTTTTTCTGCCTGTACACAGCTTGCCTACTTCTCACTGTGAATCCTAATGTTCAGTGTGTCAGACTCATAAAAGCCAAGTTTTTTTCTACATTACTTTGCCACTCTTTTGTTTTTTGCTCCTGAGGAGGAATGAGGGAAGGCACAGCACTCACAAATGAGCTGGGGAAAACAGCGTTTCCAGAAATGGGTTTTTGATTTAGAGAAGGATGCCCACACTCTACATTTAAGACTTCCCTGCAGCTGATGAAGGGAGGGGAAGGGAAGAATTAGCTTTCTAAGCCCAGTCTTCATCTTTATTGTCTGTAATATAAGCAAAGGCTCCTTTCCTGACTGCTTAGAAAAACTAACCAAACAAAAATGTTTCTTTTTCATTAGTAGAATAAAATGAATGAAGAAATAATTTCCCTCCCACATCCTTTTTTCATCTCTCTTATTCATCCAAAAAAACCCCAACAACGAGACTGTCAGCCAAACAAAACAAAGAATTTACTTTCTCAGCATAATAAATCACCTTTGCTCCTAACTATCCAAATCATAAAGTCCTGCACACCCTGGATAGCTCAAGTAACCTAGTCTGAGATAACAACCACCTGGCTTTTTATTATTTTTTAGGGAGAAGCTTCCCAGACACCATTTCTATAATTTCACATGGTCCCAGAGGTTCAAAACACTCAATAAGCCATTTTAACAAGAAAATGCAGATAGTCTAATATCTAGGCCTGTAAACGTCCCAAAACTCAGAGATCTAACACATACTCTATTTGCTGCAGGCATTTATTTTCTTTTACTATCTAGGTCATCAATTCATAACTAGGGACAAAAGAAATCCGTAGAGAATTTTCACTCAATGAGAAGTTTTCAAATTCCTCCAAGTCCACAGAGTATCTGCAAAAGAGCCCCATTCTCTTTTGCTTCACTTTCACAATGGAAAGCTAAAATTGGTCTAAAATAAAGCTGACCATAGAAAAATACACCCTTATTTCACATTAAAGAAGTACTTCTCACTACTGCTGGGTGAAACAATACTGAGAAACCATAGTTATGCATGTCTAATGCTGACCTTTTTAAGTGTTAAGAAGACAAAAATAGGGGGAGCAAAGGACATCACTGATGCAAAAGAACATTTTTCAAAGTTGTGAAAAACCCAAAAGAACAGATAGTCTTACAGCTGTAGGGTCAAATATGATCAGCAATAAGTTGGTTTAAAATGCCATCAGATCAATGACCATAAGGAGCCTTTTAATCTAACACTGAATTATGATGAGTTTTAATTCCAGTACTTTTGGATAGCGTGAACACCACCCATAAATCTGATAACCTCAAACAGCGGATGACACTATTACCAAGCATGCCCTTGGGAACACAGGAGGTGAGTTTGGTCCCAAATGCAAAATCCAGTCTCTGTGATAGCCAGCACAAGCCAACAGACCCTGGTGCTCTCCTCAGCCTGCAGATGTCTGACATGGGGCCACCTTTTGCCCTGCATCATGACGCTCCTTCCCTTTTCCCTAATTCCAGAGAACATCATTTCCCTTTGGAGACGTCTGCTGGGAAGACATATCACATCAAGTGTCAACCTAAGCATGGTTTACCCTGTGCAGCACAGAAGATTCAGGGCTAATAATGAGCCATTAAAACCCATTAGAACAACGCTGGGTATTGAGCATGACCTGAACACCTGCGACTGGTGGGCTTCTTCCTCACCATTTTCTTACAGCAAATGGAGAAAGCACCTCAAAGAAGCATTTGGGACAGATGATGAGTCCAGAGGACAAGGCTGGTGAGGGAGCTGGAACACAAGCCCTACAAGGAATAACCGAGTGAGTTGGGGTTGTTTAGCCTGGAGAAAAGGAGACTGAGAGGTGACCTTATCACTCTCTACAAGTTCCTGAAAGGTGGCTGTATTCAGGTGGGGTTGGTCTCTTTCTCCAGGCTGCAACTGACAGAACAAGGGGACACAGTCTTAAGCTGTGCCAAGGGAAATGTAGATTGGGTGTTAGGGAAAAGTTTTTTACAGAAAGAGTGACGAAGCAATTGAAGAGTGATGAGGAATTGTCTGCCTGCGGAGGTGGTGGAGTCACCATCCCTGGATATGTTCAGAAGTAGAGTGGATGCAGCACTCAGTGCCATGGTTTCATTGAGGTGTTGGGGCATGGGTTGGACTCGATGATCTCCAAGGTCTCTTCCAACCCAGTCATTCTGTGATTCTGCAAGAGCTGCAGAGAAGAAGGGAACATCCACATGGGCATTTTCAGGCTGTTTACCTTGGTTTGGCACACAGATGGAGACATCAAGCTCCTTCAGCCCGCAGTGCCACGTGGTCTGCGTGGCCGTGTCAGCCCTGAGCAGTGCCGTCTCGCAGCAGGGCTCCTTAGCCTGGGCTCGGCGCCACCTTAACCACTGCCAGATGGCTGCCACAGCCAGCCCACAGCCCACATCTGCCCGACAACATCTGCACAGCCACGCTCCTCCCAATGGCAAACCCGAAAGGCAGGCTGCCTTTTAAATAGGCGAGCCTTGTAAATAGGTCAGGATTTCCAATCCACACCAAGGTGTAGAATTCGAGCTCTCGCTCTTGGCAGCTGTGGTCAGGGCTGCGAGCTGCTCGTGGATGTGTTAGAGATGAGAAGTTTTGTTTCAAAGGGCTGAGTCTGAAAAATGAAGTGAGGATGGTCAGACTCCAAGAAGGATGGAAGAAGAGAAAAAGGAAAATAGATACAGAAATAAAAGTCCATGTGATATTTTAGCCCAGGCTATTAATCAGATTTTCTACAACCTTCCAAGGTGAGTGTGGTCCTCTGCAGAAGGTAACGTTTTTTACAGCTCAGCCAAAACCCCGACTAACAACACACAAAACAATGTGACAAATGATAATCAAAGACTAATGGAGCACTGAAAAGAGCTTGGGTATGCATGTGATAATTTAAAAAAATCTTACATGGGAAGTAGCAGCATAGCAGAAGAACCCTTTGTCTCAACAGAGTGGGTGTGCAGATGTGGAAACATGAGTGGTTTAGACACGGCAGGGGAAGAGGCAAGCGTGCAGATAGAAGTGAGGGCAAAAATGGGAAAGGTGTCCTCATGACAAGGCAGGAGAAAGTACAAGCACTTGGCAAGGAAAACAAGGGAGAGGTGGTCCAGAAGAAACATCTTCAAAGTTTTCTAGAATCTGGAGAGCAAAAAGATTTCAGCAGGAGCAACAGGGATCCTGAAACAGAGCTTTAAGTGTGAACACAGAACAAGAGTGTCACATCTTGGAAAAAACAAGGAGAAGAAACAGAAGGATTTAGAGGAATTCTCACTATCCTCTGGGACAGCTGTGTGGTTACAAATTGTTTTTCACAATTTTTTACATTTTTTTTCCCTCTTGGGGTGCCAAGTTAACTCACAGCAGCTCCAGCTGCGTCACCTGTGGAAATAATATTAAGAGCAGAAGAAATATAAATCATTAACAAAAACTACTCTTGATCCTTTAGGAAGCCACCATTGTAGGGATCAGGAGATGAAGTAAAATGAGAGGTAGAGTGGGAAGCCAAAGCTCCCAGGGAGTAAGAAAGAGGACTTGGAAGAAAGGAAATTGCTGGGAGGCAGCACATATTGAGAATCAGAACAAAAAATACACTTCTCTTTCTAACCCTCTTGGGGCCTATAGGAAATTGCT